>NC_053490.1:192348372-193548372 GCF_905171775.1 Rana temporaria
GTCCGTGACTGCCGGGTCCAGAGGACCCGGCGCATCATGGATCGCAGTAAATTGCAGCTGGGGCGTGCACATGGGAGTGTCCGTGACCGCCGGGTCCAGAGGACCCGACGCATCACGGATCGTGGTAAATTGCAGCTGATATCGGCCGTTTACCACGTGATCGCTCCATCCAATGACGGAACGATTACATGTAAACAAACCGGCGTCATTTGATTTCGCCGGTTCCTCCCTCCTCTCTCTGTACCGATCGGTACAGTTTGAGAGGAGAGAGCGGGTGTCAGCAGCGCTGTGGGCTGGATCTTTGACTATTGCAGTCACAAATCCAGCCATCCCTGCTCAGCCATCCCTGCAATACCCTGTGCAATACTCTGCAATACCCCTGCGCAATACTCTGCAATAGGGATGATCCGAACACCCCCCCCGTTCGGTTTGCACCAGAACCTTTGAACGGACCGACCGTTCGCGTGAACATTTTGAACCCCATTGATGTCTATGGGACTCGAACGTTCGAATTCAAAAGTGCTCATTTTATTTTTTTCATTTTTTATTTTTTTTTGTCCTTTACTTCAGGTTCCGCCTCATAGTGTCCTTAGAGCACTCAGCTTTTTTGCCAGCCCATTTAGCGTCTCTATTTTGGTTTCATATCATTAGTAAAGGTAGGATTTTTTCCTCTTTCAGACTTTTTGCTTAAATTTTTTTTTTTTTTTAAATCATTTGTTATGGTAAGGATTTTATATATATAACATAAGGGGGTACAAAATATACTATCCTATTTCTTCCCATTATTTTTTTTTTTCCCAGTCCCTCCCCTCCCTCCCCGATTTTCCCTCTCACCATAAATAGCCTTTTTATAGATTTCCTCTGGTATCTCAGATGTCGGCCCGTAGGTTTTCAGCATAGCTCCATGTCCTCTTAAAAACCCTCCAATCATCCCACTTCTTATTTTGACTCATATTATTTCCTCTATGCCTTCCCTTAGTTCTTCCATCATGTATGTCTCTTCAACAGCGTCGATCCATTCCCATTAGATATGTGCATTCCCGTTCGTACGAATGTTATTTTCGTACGAAAATGTTCATTTTCGTACCCGCAGAATAATGTGTACATACGAAAAAATTAAAGCACCAAAATACGAAAACAACGGGATTACGAATGAGCCGCATAACGAACAACCACAAATACGAACGAACGATCTGATGAAAATACGACAAAACGAAAACGGCAAAAGAACGAAAATTACATCTATAACAAAAGATTTGCATTCTGTATCCTGTTTGAATCCCCTCTCTGCTCGTATCCTCAGCCGCATGTCCACACGACATCCACAACAAAAGATTTGCATTCTGTATCCTGTTTGAATCCCCTCTCTGTTTGCACCCTCAGTCGTATGTTCACACGACATCCACAACAAAAGACCCGCACCCTGTATTTTGAATTCCTTTTTTCTGTTCGTATTTTGGATTCAACAGAATGCAAATCTTTTGCCACAGATGTCACACGAACACACGACCAAAAACACCAAAAGAAAAAGGAACCAAAACACAGAATGCAAATCCCTTGCCACAGATGTAATTTTCGTTTTTTGAATGGGCAGTGAGTGTAGTTAGTAAAGCAGCTTCTCTTTTGTGCTGAGTAGTACAGTAAAGCCAAATAAACTTTTCTGTGGATTTTCATCTGAAGGGAGATCAGTTGGCCAGACTTTTGAACCCAAAAATGGTTTTCTGATGGAGTTTAAAAACGAACACATTTTCTGAGAACGAACGGAAAACGATCGTTTTTATGTTTGTTGTTAAAAAAGTCTGACCAAGTATATGGGGGCTTAACAATCGTTAATATGGATGAGCCGCTCGTTAAAAGTGCCGCGAATCCCGCAATATATTTACGAAAGTACAAAATGATGAAAATCCTTTTTCTGTTCGTATCTTCAGTCGCATGCCCACATGACATCCACAACAAATTGTCATAGATGTCACACGAACACACGACCGAAAACACAAACAGAAAAAGGAATCCAAAACACAGAATGCAAATCATTGACAAATTCACAAAAATTATTGTCTAACAAGTAACGAACATGAATTAAACAGAATAACGAACCATCCCGCATGTACGAAAATAAAACGGTAACAAAAATACGAAACGATCGGAATACGAAAAAATCTCGTCGTACGAAAAACGAACGGGAACGAACAGGAAAACGGGCATCTTACGAAAAACGAACGGAAACGAACCTACGGAATGATACGAAACAGAACAAAAAAAAACGAGTTTTTTTTCTGTGCACATGTCTAATTCCCATGTCGTGGGGCTTTCTATCTCTTGCCATTTTCTGGGTATTAGCCTCTTGGCTGCATTCAGTAAGTGCGGCACCAGAGATCCTTTGTATTTTTTGATCCCGGCTTCTCCTCCGTGGAAGAGAACGGTCCATGGATCCTTCTTTATTTTTTCTTTTGTGATCTCTTCCACAAATTCCAGAATCTTCTCCCAGTATTTCTTTATTTTGGGGCACTCCCACCATAGATGGGCCATAGTTCCTGGGGACTCGCAGCCTCTCCAGCAATTACCATCTGGCAATGCATTTGTAATTCATTTCCGCAGTCCGTTTCAATATTTTCTTTAGTTGGGTCCTATCGTGTTGTATTCCACGTTCCCTTTCCCATTTTTCAATAAATGGTGGTATCCCCTGCTCATCGCTCTCCATTAAGATCCTGTACAACTTTGAGATGGTGCCTTTGGAGCTCTTCATTGAGCATAATTTTTCTATCTCCGTTAGCTGTTCGCCTGATCTCAGTGGTGATGGTAATTTTTGGATAAACTGACTGAGCTGTTGATACCTCCAGTTATTAATTTCCATCAAACTTTTTTTTTTTGTTTTAGCTCCACTAGTGTTATTAAGTGACCGTCTTTAATTATATCCCTTAATTGTGCTGTGTCTTTCTTTATCCAATTTCCCCCCACTTGTGTTTTCCCTGGTGCAAAGTAATCATTATTTTTTAATGCTATAAGGGGTGAGTTAAAATCCTTCTCCGTTTTTTTATAAACTGTGTCCCATATTTTAAGTGCGTTTTTTGTTATCACGTGTGTTTTCGTACTTAATTCTCTATATTGGGGGGGTTCCATATTATATTTTCTAGTCTCACCTTTGATAGTGCATTCTCCAAACTGACCCACCTTTTTTCTTTGTTAATTCTGGCCCACTCCACCACCCTCGATATTACGACCGCTTCGTAGTATTTTTTTATATCTGGTACTGCGAGTCCCCCCTTATTTTTTGGTTGTTTCAGAGTCTGTAAGGAGATTCAATGTTTTCTATAGCTCCATATATAATTCATGATCAATTTTTTGAGCATATTAAACAGAGACTTTGGCAAGGCCATAGGGATCATTTGGAATTTATATACAATTTTGGGCAGGAGGACCATTTTACAGAAATGTATTCGTCCTATCCATGAAATGGGTCTATTTTTTACCCCTTTTATTTCGGCCTTTATTTCGTCCAAGAGAGGTATGTACCGTATTTATCGGCGTATACCGCGCACTATTTTGCCCTGAAAATCAGGGCAAAATCGTGGGTGCGCGATATACGCCGATACCCGCTTTCCCGCCATGAGTTTGAATACTGCGCCCGCATATAGCGAGCGCAGTACACTCGTGAATCTTCGGCCAGTCTCGGCGCCTCTCGTACTGACGTCCTGACGTCCTGAGCGTACAGGACGTCAGTGCGAGAGGCGCCCGAGCCTGCCCGAAGATTCACGAGTGTACTGCGCTCGCTATATGCGGGCGCAGTATTCAAAGTCGTGGCGGGAAACGAGCGGGAGCCCGCCGCCGAAGGACACCGGACCCGCCGAAGATGGACACCGGACCCGCCGAAGATGGACACCGGACCCGCCGAAGATGGACGCCGGACCCGCCGAAGATGGACGCCGGACCCGCCGAAGAGGACACCCGACGAGGCCGCAGAAGGACGCCGGACCCGACGAGGCCGCAGATGGACGCCGCGCAAGACATCAAAACTGTAAGTACAAAACAACAAAAAATCTTTTTTTCCCACAGGATTGGGGGCCACTTTGGGGGTGCGCGGTATACGCCAGAGCGCGTTATACCGCGATAAATACGGTAATTGATCTCGTACATTTTTTTAAATGTGTTTGCTAAACGGATCCCTAAATATTTAAGTTCCCTCACCCATGGGAATTGAAAGGCGGTTCTTAATAATCTTTCCTCTGTCCTGTTGATATTGACATTCAGTATTTCCGTTTTGGTGACATTTAATTTGAAGTTTGAAATTGCTTACATAGATTCTGCTTACATAGATTCATCAAGCTTGGGATTAATGTTCTAGGATTCACCAAATAGAAGAATACATCGTCTGCGAATGCTGATAACTTATGTTCCTCCTCTTCTATTTTGACTCCTTCAATATCTGGATTTTTACGGATCCTAGCCAAAAGAGGTTTGATTGATAATACGAAAAGAAGAGGGGATAGGGGGCATCCCTGTCTTGTTCCATTCTTCATCGTGAAGGATTCTGATAGACTGACGTTAATTTTTATCTTGGCCGTTGGTAGCCGGTAGAGTGCCCTGATCCAATCTAGCATCCTCTGTCCAAAACCCATTTTTTCCAAGGTTTGTATCATGAGTCCCCAGTCTACCCTGTTGAATGCCTTTTCCGCATCGATCGACAGGAATAGACCTGGGGACCCATTTTCTTTTATTTTTTGGAGGATCAGGAGAGCTCTGATACCATTGTCTCTTCCCTCTCGTGCTTGGATAAACCCTGTCTGATCTGGATGGATCAGTTTTCCCATCTCTTGTTTGACTCTTTCTACCAATACTTTTGCAAACAATTTTATATCTGCATTTAGCAGAGATATTGGTCTGTAGCCTGAGCATCTTTTAATATCTTTGCGTTCCTTAGGGATGACTGTAATAGTTGCCTCTTACGCTTCTCTGCTCAGACTATAGTCTTTTCCTAGACCATTAAAGTATTTGCAAAGTACCAGGAGAAGAATCTTCTTGCATTTTTTGTAATACAAAGCTGTGAAGCCGTCTGGACCTGGGCTTTTACCCGACGCACATCCTTTCAAAGCTGTTTGGATTTCATTTTCAGTAATTGGCCGATTCATCAACAACATGTCATTTTGATTAATTTTTGTCAATCCGGCTTCTTTTAGAAATTCTGCAATCTTATCTCTTTTCTCCTCCTCCGATCGGATTGTCTGTTCGACTGCGTATAGCTTTTCATAATATACCCTAAAGGTTTCAGCAATGTCTTTTGTTGTATGTGCCTCCTTCCCTTTCTCATTTTTGATCTTATCTATGTAGTTTCTTGATTTCTTTTTCTGTACCATCCTGGCTGGTGTTTGTTTGTTTTGTTTCCCCACATGTATCTTTCCTTGGCGATAAGGTTGAACTCTCTTCTCATTTCCTGATTCATAAGTTCTTTAAGTTCATTTCGCTTATTCACCAAGTCAAGATATAGTTCTTGTTCTAGTTCAAATATCTCTGTTATTAATTCTTCCCTTTTACGATTTTTTTCTTTTTTTTTCCTTGCTCCTTCCGATATTAAGGTCCCTCTAATTACGGCTTTGTGTGCGTCCCATAGTGTTGCTGTCGATATTCCCTCTGTATCATTTGTCCTGAAATATTATTCTAGATCTTTTTTAACCTTTGTCAGGCTGGTTTCTTCTTTCCTCGGGCAACAGCTCCTCGTTAAGTCTCCAGATCTGACTTGGCTTCTGATTTCCCGCAATTTTCAAGGATATGCTAATCAGGGCGTGGTTGGAGACTGTGATTGCTTCGATTCTCGACTCGACCACCGTCTCTAAGATGCTATGATCTACAAGGAGGTAGTCGATCCGTGAATAACTTCCATGTACCGGTGAATAGAATGGATAATCTCTCTGTCCAGGATTTAAGATTCTCCAAACGTCGATCAGTTGACTTCTATGCAAGCTGTTTTTTATCTCTCTTATCTGTGTGTTCTTGGTTCCTTGTATCTGCGATGTCTTGTCGATTTTTGGGTCCATACAGAAATTTAAATCTCCTCCGAGGATCACCTTTCCTGATCTAAAGTCTTTTAACTTTCCCAGAATCTCTGCTAGATATTTTGTTGGACGATCATTCGGGGCATATATGTTCACTAAGGTACATTCCATTTCTTCTAACTTCCCTCTTAAGAAGATGAATCTCCCTTCAGGGTCTGTTAGTCTGTCCAATAGTTTAAAGCGAGTCCCCTTGGCTATTCCTATCGCTACTCCTCTAGCTCTTTTTGAGATAGTGTCTCCGTAGTACCAAGTTGGATAATCTTGGGAGTATAACCTAATGTTCGATTCTATTGTGAGATGGGTCTCTTGTAGGAATGCTATATCTGTTCTATATCTTTTCAATTCCTTTAGTATCTTATGTCTCTTGACCGGACAGTTAAGGCCTTTTACATTATATGATAAGCATTTCACTACTGGCATCTTTTATTTTTCCTTGCCTTCATCCCCAAGTGCTCATTTTAAACCACTTCCAGCCCACCGGCCGTCATATGAGCAGGGATATCTGAATGATGCCTGCAGCTGCTTTTTCAGCCAGCGATTCTCTACACCATAATAATGATCATGGTGGCTGTTCCACCTCTTGATCGTTCTTACGGGAGGCGAAAGGGGACGTCCCCCCTACTGTCGCCCTCCGGTGCTTCTTCCGACTCCAGGACCGTTTTTTTATTTTTTTTTATTTCAGGCTTCCCAGCCTAGAGGTGAAATGTGGGGTCTTATTGACCCCATATCCCACTGTAAAGAGGACCTGTCATGCTATATTCCTATTACAAGGGATGTTTACATTCCTTGTAATAGGAATAAAAGTGATCAAAACATTTATTTTTGGGGAAAAACGTGTCAAACTAAAATAAATAAAGTAAAATGAACAATAAAAAAAAATTAAAGCGTCCCTGTTCCCGTGTGCTCGTATACAGATGCGAACGCACACGTAAGTCCCGCCCACATATGAAAACGGTGTTTAAACCACACATGTGAGGTATCGCTGCGAACGTTAGAGCGAGAGCAATAATTTTAGCCCTAGACCTCTTCTCCAACTAAAAATATGTAACCAGTAAAAATATTTAAAGCGTCACCTATGGGGATTTTTAAGTAGCGAAGTTTGGTGCCATTCCACAAGCGTGTGCAATTTTGAAGGGTGACATGTTGGGTATCTATTTACTCAGCGTAACTTCATCTTTCATATTATGCAAAAACATTGGGCTAACTTAAATTTTTTGTTTTTTTAAAAGCACAAAACAGTTTTATTTCCCAAAAAAATGTGTTCGAAAAATTGCTGTGCAAATACCGTGCGAGATAAAAAGTTGCAACGACAGCCATTGTATTCTCTAGGGTCTTTGCTAAAAAAGCATATATAATGTTTTGGGGTTTTATATAATTTTCTAGCAAATAAATTATGATTTTTACATGTAGGAGAGGAATGTCAGAATTGGTCTGGGTGCTCCAGAACGCCTGATGGTGCTTCCTGCATGTTGGGCCTCTGTATGTGGCCACACTGTGTAAAAGTCTCACCATACTCGGGAGGAATAGCAGAATGTGTTTTGGTGTGTATTTTGTGATATGCATATGCTGTGTGTGAGAAATAACCTGCTAATATGAAAATGTTGTGAAAAAAATAAATACAAATTAAAAAATTTCATTGGATATTCGTGTGTTTGCCCCATCAGAGTTTTTCCATCGGAAATTCCGACGGACTTAGAAAGAGAACCTTTTTTCCGATGAAAAAAATTTCTAGCTGAAATTCTGTTAGTCTGTATGGAAAAAAAACATGCATTCTCAGAATCAAATCGACGCATGCTCGGAAGCATTGAACTTAATTTTCTCGTCGTAGTGTTGTACGTCACCGCATTTTGGACGGTCGGAATCTGGTGTGACAGTGTGTATGCAAGACAGCTTGAACGGAATTCCGTCAGAAAAATCAGTCAGCGTTTATCCCGGCGGAAATTACGATCTTGTGTACGGGGCATTAGACATCCTCAAAACCTACACTTGGGAACCCACATACCAGTGGGTTTCCCTGAATGTAAATTCTTTATATACATCTATTCCATATAATGTTGGTCTTCGAGCTGTCAAACATTTCCTATCACTAGATCCACTCATCAACTCCACGCAGGCAGATTTTATCTTAGACTCAACCAATTTCTGCCTGACTCATAATTCTTTCTCATTTGATAATAAATGTTATCTGCAAACCCAAGGGATGGCTATGGGCGCAAATTTTGCGCCTAGTTATGCCAACCTAGCAATGGGGCTCTGGGAACATGTGTCCCTTTGGGATGATAACCCCTTCTCTGAACACATCATTTATATAGGTCTCTACATAGATGATATTATTATCATGTGGGACAGGACTGGACCACCTGTAAAACAATTTGTCTCCCATTGCAATTCAAACAACTTAGGCCTTTCTTTCACATACATAGCATAAAGCCACTCATTACTGGTGCCACTATGGGGGTGGTCTACATGCTGCAGTGCCCATGCGGCCTGCAGTATGTGGGCTGGACCCAGCGCCCACTTAAAGTACGTTTGAATGAGCACATTACCAATATCCTCACCGGCTTTAAGAACCACTCAGTGTCAAAGCACTATCTCCTAGAGCATGACCGGGACCCCGCCGGGACTCTGTTCTTGGGGATTGACAAGTATAAACCGAATTGGAGGGGCAGCTCCCTGGTGAGGGAGATTTATAAGTCCGAAATGGCCTGGATTTACCGATTAAAATCATATACCTCCCATGGTCTTAATATAGACACTGATGTGAACGCTTTTATAAACAATGCTTGAGGTTATTTGTATGTTATTTTTATATTTTTATGCTTGATTTTGGACCTGGTTGTGATATGCAAGTATGTTTTTTTTTTTTTCATTGGAGGACTGAACAGTTTTCTAATATTAAGCTTTTCCTGCTAAGTTCATAGTTAATGTCCTTTTTTCCACATTTAAGTGCCTTTATGCTTGGATCAACATTATTTTCTGTAGCATTGCTGATGGGGGGAGTAGATCCCCTCTCATTTTGGATTGTCACCATTCCCCTAAGTCCTTGGCCTATGGGTTTAATTAATTTCCATTTTTTTATTTGTTTTTAGTTGGTGGTTATTTAATTATGGCCATTATTCCTTTTTAATACACCAAATTTTTCTTAATTTAATCACTGATTGATTAATATTAGGTTGGTGCAAGGTGCCATTTGTTTTCATGGATAATGTCAGTTATAGGCATGTTCGTGCAAACTTGATTTTATATGTGACATTTAGGTGTTGTCATTTTTTTTCCCACTAGGGGTCGCTTGGTACGCTGTATGGAATATTACTTGTACCCGGTTCTTCACACTGCACATTATTTTATAGTAACATTTTTGGTCGTTTTATGTTTTTTCATATCCTTAAAATTTCTTTTTCTTTTTCATGAGATCTGTATTTTCAAATTACCATATTTATGGCGCTTACTTTTATTGGTTAGAATGACCTACATTGAGACTTACCCGAAGGTTCATGCCTTCCTAATCCATTGTGGGCATAATTGCAGTTTTTCCCTTAGTTAAAATGGCGTTTTTCTCCTCAGGCCTTTCCTTGCATGTCAGAAGGAGGTCGGGTATTTATAGCGGTGTGTCACTGTATAGCCCATCCCCATTAAAAACGTCAACCTATGACGAAACGTGTCTGGGACGTGCGCTCAGTGACGCCACCACGCTTGTTGTGAATGAAGAAGGGCTCCTCCATTGCCGGCCGGCACTATTTTACATGCTTTTATGATTCTGCTTAAATAAGTACAATCTTTTATACAACAATAAAACCTCTCAAATGGTATTATGCTATGGCCCGTTTTTTGTTCTTTGATCCTCGGACCATGTCCAGCGATGTTGCAGTCTTCACTCCACACGAAACCCACATGATGTGAGAGGGGGTGGGGTCACCCGTCCACATCATAGGGTAAGCCCCGGCTTTCCCGGCAAACGGGGGTGACTCAATGATGTCGGCGGGTGACCCCGCCCCCTCTTACATCATGGGGGTTTTGTGTGGAGTGGAGACTGCAGCATTGCTGGACATCGGATTACTGCGGGACATAGGATTACAACGCTGGACAAACTGGATTACATCTCTGGAATGACAATTTTTTACACTTTCTTGAAATGTTGGGGTACAATGTACCCCGTTACCAATTCACATGGGGTGCCCGAATCTGGGGGACCCCTTTGTTAAAGCGGGCTTCCAGATTCAGATAAGCCCCCCGCCCGCAGACCCCCACAACCACCGGGCAAGGGTTGTGGGGATGAGGCTCATGTTGAGAACATGTGGCCTGGTACAGTTCATGGGGGGCGCTCTCTCATCCCCCCTCTTTTCCTGTGGCTTGCCAAGTTGCGTGCTCGGATAAGGGTCTGGTATGGATTTTTGGGGGGACCCCACACCATTTTTTTTATTTTGGTGCGGGGTTCCCCTTAATATCCATACCAGACCTGAATGGCCCGATATGGAATTTGGGTGGACCTCCACACTTTTTTTTTTTGGTTTGGGGTTTCCCTTTAATATTCATACCAGACCCAAAGAGCCTGGTAATGGACTGGGGGGGACCCCTGCCGCTTTTTTTCAATGACTTCGATATGTATTGCCAGGACCCGACAATTCATGAATAGCCGCGAGTAGTTTTAACCACTTAAGACCCGGACCTTTATGCAGGTAAAGGACCTGGCCAGTTTTTGCGATTCGGCACTGCGTTGCTTTAACTGACAATTGCGCGGTCGTGCGCTGTGGCTCCCGAACAGAATTGGCGTCCTTTTTTTCCCACAAATAGAGCTTTCTTTTGGTGGTATTTGATCACCTCTGCGGTTTTTATTTTTTGCGCTATAAACAAAAATTGAGTGACAATTTTGAAAAAAAATCTATATTTTTTACTTTTTGCTATAATAAATATCCCCAAAAAAGATATAAAACATTTTTTTTCTCAGTTTAGGCCGATACGTATTCTTCTACCTATTTTTGGTCAAAAAAAATCACAATAAGTGTTTATCGATTGGTTTGCGCAAAATTTTATAGTGTTTACAAAATAGGAGATAGTTTTATTGCATTTTTATTATTTTTTTTTTTACTACTAATGGCGGCGATCAGCGATTTTTTTCATGACCGCGACATTATGGTTTACTGTGAAAATGACAATTGCAGTTTGGGAGTTAACCACTAGGGGGCGCTGAAGGGGTTAAGTGTGACCTCATATGTGTTTCTAACTGTAGAGGGTGGGGCTGGACATGTTACATCATTAATCGTGTTTCCCTATATCAGGGAACACACGATCAGAGACACTGCCACAACAAAGAACAGGGAAGGTGTGTTTACACACACCTCTCCCCATTCTTCAGCTCCGGAGGACCGATCGCAGGACACCGGCGGCGATTGGGTCCGCGGGTCCCGCGGGCGCGGTCACGGAGCTTCAGACCGGGTCGCGTGCACACTGGGCTTAAAGGGCCACGTACAGGTACGTGGCTGTGCCCAGCCGTGCCATTCTGCCGACGTATATCGGCGTGAAGGGGTCCTTAAGTGGTTAAATTACTTTTTTCCTATAGAAATTACATTTTGTGCAGAGACAGTTCTAAACACGGGAAACATGCGCCACTTTACAGACATACTATAGACACCCCCCAGGTATGAAATTTAAAGGAATATTTCACTTAATATTTCACTCATTATTAAAAATCACTACTCCCGAAAAAACTTCAGTTTTTAAAACTTTTTTTGTATTGATACATGTCTCCTGGGGCAGGACCCAGGTTACCAAACACTTTTTATGAGAATAACTTGCATATTAACCTTTAAAGGGTGTTCCGCGGCTTTTTGACTTTGCCGCGAACACCCTAAATTATTCACTGTTCACCGAACGGCGAACAGCCAATGTTCGAGTCTCATGTTCTCGACTCGAACATAAAGCTCATCCCTATTCTTCTTCACACTATCAACACTTCTTTTGCACAGAAAGGAGGGTGAACTGTTATGAACACTGAGCACATACACATCTGAATTATTTCATATTATGAACCTTAATTTGTGGATTACTTCTTTTTCCACATTGGGTTCACCGTTTATTAGTTTGGAAAGCACTGTCATCCCTTGTATCTAGGGGATATAGGGTGCATGGCCAATTAGGATATTTATCACTAGCAAGCAGAAGCTACCAGCACAGATTTTTTATATTTTTGGGGGGTTTGCCATTTGCAGTAATTGTATCACCATCAGCGCGGGTACATTGGGGTACATAAAATTATTTACACCAGTCCCTTCCCTAGTGGAGCTTACAATGCTACAATATGTGCCACACGCTGTCACATTATGATCAATCTGAACAGAACAGCCAGTTAGCCTGCTAGCTTGTACAGATGCCCTTTAACCCATTAAAAAACAATTCTTTAAAGGTCAAGTATAGCATGTCTACATTACTAAATTATAAGAATAGGACCCTTGGCACATTGGAGTATAAAAAAAAAACATGTTTTATCTTCTGAAAGTAGACAACTTAATTAGCAGTTTTGGAATTGCACAAAAAAGGTCAAAAAGTTAACGAAACTCAAGAAGCTAATACCGTAATCTGTTAAAAATAATAATAGAAAAGAATAAGAACTGAAAAACACCAATTAAATTGTGGCTGATGGAAGCAATGCAATCTAAATAAGTGTTGATGTATAGGTCAATTTCTACATGATTTTATGGTGTTATCTTTATGAAAATAATCTAATGGTCAAGGAAACACAAAGTTTAAACGCTTTAACTACTTATAACTGTATACTAATGATCAGAAGCAGTTTGTATCAAGTTTATTCCTGTAACCCTTGATAGTACTATAACAACAAAATATTGTTTTTACACAATGACATCTAGAATTGTGCTGTAAATGGATCAGCTATTTTTAAATATTATTAAGTATCTATGTCAGTGATGGCAAACCTTTTTGAGCTGGAGTGCCCAAACCGCAAAGCAAAACAAACTTAATTCTTTCAAAGTGCCAACACAGAATTAAACCTACCAGCGGCTCTGTACGGACAATGGGACTGATCATCCCTCTGAATGAGCCCTAAGGGACCAAAAACTTACGATTCTGCCACATTCGCTCAGAATGCAGGGTTCAGGAATGCATTGTGCTCAGAATGCACTGTGCAACATACACTGACCTACTGGACACATGCACTCACCTACCCAACCACTACACTCTCCTACCTGACACACGCACTCACCTACCTGACACATGTGATCGCCTACCGGATCATTTCACTCACCTACCTGACACTCACCTACTTAAAACATGCACTCACCTACCAGACACATGCACTCACCTACCTGATCATTACACTGACCTACCTGACACATGCACTCACCTATCTGTTTCCCAATGACACTAATAATGAGGCTGTTCTTTTTGCACAATTGATTGTTTGCAGAGCTAGCACCTGATGTCTGAGAGTGGTGCAGGCCTGGAGCGGTGTGAACTCTTTTTTGCTTAGGACTGACAAGATAACTGTACTGTACACTCCACAGTAACACTTGTCTCCCAGTGTCTCACCTTGCTCCAGCAGCTCATTACCGCCCGCAAGTCTCCCCCGGCCCTCCTTCTTTGTCACTCCCACTCGGACACGTCACCGCTAGCCTAGAGAACTCTGGGAGATGTAGTTTGCGGTGCGGTGTGTAAACGAAGGGATTTTAGTGTGTGCTTTTCTCATTTTTCATGGCATGCCCACAGAGAGGGCTCGCGTGCCACGGGTTCGCTATCACTGTTCTATGTAAATCAATACCATTACATAGCTATAATTTTTAATTAACCAGTTCCGGACCAGCTGCCGCAATTATACTGCAGGAGGTTGGTCCGGCTGGGCGAATCGTGGTAGCTGTACGTCGGGCACCCCGCCTAGGCAGCGGCGACTATCGGATTCACTTCAGAACAGACCAGTCTCCAGGCCCAGGCCAATGATTTCTTGCCTGGACCTGGTGATCGAACCTGGTGAATTAAATGCTTCCTCTGCCTGTGTAAATGTAAACACAGGTAGGGGAAGTGATGCCATCTCTCCTCGTGGAAGTCTTTTCGTTCCAGAGAGAGGAGAGAAGACATCTCAGAGTAAGTGCCCCAACACCACACTGACACCAGCACACATAGGTACACTTGTCACCCCCTGATCACCCCCCGATCACCCCCCCAGTTAACCCCTTCACCCCCCTGTCACTGTATCATCCAATACAGTGTTCATATTTTTGTTTATCACTGTACTGGTGTCATTAGTGACAAAAATCAGTGTTAGAGTAATTAGTAATAGGCTCAGATAGGTTTAGGGACCACCCTAACCCCCCTAATAAAGGTTTAACCCCTTGATCACCCCCATCACCAGTGATCACCGTATTAGTGTCACGGATGACGCTGGTTAGCTAGTTATTTTTTATAGTCTCAGTGCACCTGCCGTATATTACCTAAATAAAGGTTTAACCCCATGATCACTCAGCGGGTGATATCAGTTAGGTTTGTGTCAGTTGGGGTCTGCCTCACCCCAGGCAGCGTCAGATTAGTGCCAGTAGCGTTAACACCCTTGTACGCACCATACATCTCCCTTAGTAGTATAGTGTCTGAATGGATCAATATTTGATCTGATCAGATCTATACTAGCGTCCCCAGTAGTTTAGGGTTCCCAAAAATGCAGTGTTAGCGGAATCACCCCAATTACCTGCTGGCACCTGCGTTTAGCCCCTCCGCCCAGCCCACCCAAGTGCAGTATCGTTCGATCACTGTCACTTAGAAAACACTAAACACATAACTGCAGCATTCACAGAGTCAGGCTTGATCCCTGCAAACGCCAACAGTTTTTTTTGCTAGCATTTGAATCAGTCGCTGACAGAGAGCCAGTACTAGTGCCGCTCATTCTTCTGGTGAACTGGCAAGCACCAGTGGCCTAGTACATCCTGGTCCTACATCCAGCACTGCAGTATCACTTGGTGACGTGGCGAGTCCCATAAGTGCAGTTTAAGATGGTGAGGTGGATAGCACGACTAGAGTCCCACAGCCACCACTAAGAAGACAAACACAGGCCCATCGTGCTGCATTTGCCAATACGAATACGAAACGAGTCCATCATTTTGCAGCACCCGTACGTCCTCCATTCACTGGCCAACCCAGAATTCAGGTGGAAACAGTTGATTTTACGTCACTTGATTTTTATTCTCTGTTTTTCACGAAAGATCTCTATAGATCTATTGTGGACCAAAGAAATGTTTATGCTGGTCAATTCATTGCCGCTAATCCCCAGTTGATCCTTGCCAGAGATTGTAAACCTGTTACGGTTTCCAAATTTAAAGACCTTCCTGGGCCTATCCCTCCTCATGGGCATTACTAAAAAGAATGAGTTGCGGTCATATTGGTTCACTGACCCAATTCATCATATGAGTTGGGTCAATGAAATGAGTTCTCTGCCTCCATGACCAGAACACAATATGAGCAGATTTTGCGGTTCATGCACTTCAATGATAATGAACTCTGTCGTTCTTGGGGTGACCCTGGATTTGATCGGCTCTACAAAATTTGGCCCCTCGTAAACCACTTCCACCAACTGCTTGCAGCCTGATTATGTTTTCTGGCCGCTTGTCTGTCAAACAGTATCTTCCCAGCAAGCGTGCCAGATATGGGGTGAAGATGTATAAGCTCTGTGACAGGGCAACAGGCTATACATATAGTTTTATGGTTTACGAGGGAATAAATAGTCACGTAGAGCCTGAGAACTGCCCAGACTACATAGGGAGCGCTGGTAAGATTGTGTGGGACTTGGTGTCACCCTTATTCAGAAAGGGGTACCACTTTGTACGTGGACAATTATTATACGAGGGCCTGTGATCAGTAGTGAGGAGTAAAATCACGATTTTACGCCCTTAGAAAGCCTGAAGGTGGTGCTTGATTTTGGGGTCTTGTACACGACTAGGCTCCCAAAAATTCTCACACATGTGATATCCCCATATTCAGGAGAAGCAGCAGAATGTATTTTGGGGGTGTAATTTCACATATGCCCATGGCATGTTTGAGCAATATATCATTTAGTGACAACTTTGTGCAAAAAAAAAAGTAATCTTCCTGCAACTTGTGGCAAAATATTAAATATTCCATGCCTCTCAGCAAATAGCTTGGGGTGTCTACTTTCCAAAATGGGATCATTTAGGGAGGTTTTTTGATATCAAAAAGTCTCACACATGTTGTATCCCCATACTCAGGAGAAGCAACAGAATGTATTTTGGGGTGTAATTTCACATATGCCCATGGCATGTTTGAGAAATATATCATTTAGTGACAACTTTGTGTAAAAAATAAAATAAAATTAAACGTTTGCAATTTTCCCACAACTTGTGACAAAATATAAAATATTCCATGGACTCAACATGCCTCTCAAAAAATAGCTTGGGGTGTCTACTTTCCAAAATGGGGTCATTTGGGGGGGGGGGTGGGTGGGTTGTGCTATCTTGGCATTTTATGGCCTTCAAAACTGTGATAGGTAGTGAGGAGTGAAATAAAAAAATTACATCCTTAGAAATCCTGAAGGCGGTGCTTGGTTTCGGGGTCCTGTACACTGCTAGACTCCCAAGCAGCAGAATGTATTTTGGGATGTAATTCCACATATAACCGTGGCATGTGTGAGCAATATATCATTTGGTGACAACTTTGTGTACTTTTTATATTTTTTTTGTCATTTTTCAATCACTTGGGACAAAATAAAATATTCAATGTGCTCAACATGCCTCTCAGCAATATCCTTGGGCTGTCGACTTGCCCAAATTGGGTCATTTGGGGGGGGGGGGTTTACTGCCCTGTCATTTTAGCACCTCAAGAAATGAACTAAACTAAAAGCTGCGTAAATTCCAGAAAATGTACCCTAGTTTGTAGACGCTATAACTTTTGCGCAAACAATACATTTACGCTTATTGACATTTTTTTTTTATCAAAGAAATGCAGCTGAATACATTTTGGCCTAAATGTATAGTTAAAATTGAGTTTATTGGATTTTTCTTATAACAAAAAGTAGAAAATATATATTTTTTTCAAGATTTTCAGTCTTTTTCCGTTTATATCGCAAAAAATAAGCATTACAGAGGCAATCAAATACCATAAAAAAAAGGACGCAAATTGAGTTTGGGTACAACATTTCATGACTGTGCAATTACCAGTTAAGCAGCGCAGTACCAAAATGTAAAAAGTGCTCCGGTCATTGAGCAGCCTAATCTTCCGGGGCTGAAGTGGTTAATAGTTCTTTTAACCACTTAAGGACCGGCTCATGTGGATATATGTTGGCAGAATGGCGCGGACAGGCAAATCGTTGTATATTTTCATAATTTTGAAGTTGCCGCCATGCACGTGCGTGCTGCGAGCTCTGTTGCCATGCTCGTGGGACCCGCGGAGTCGATGTCCGCTGGTGTCCCGCGATTGGGTCACAGAGCTGCAGAACAGGGAGAGGCTGTAGCCACGCCCCCTAACAGTTAGACTCACTCCCTAGGACACACTTAACCCCTTCCTAGCCCACTAGTGATTAACCTATTCACTGCCAGTCACATTCACACAGTAATCAATGCATTTTCATAGCACTAATCGCTGTAAAAATTACAATGGTCCCACAAATGTGTCCAAAGTGTCCCATGTGTCCGCCATAATGTCACAGTCACGATAAAAATCACTGATCGCTGCCATTACTATTAAAAAATATTAATAAAAATGCCATAAAACTATCCCCTATTTTGTAGATGCTATAACTTTTGCGCAAACCAATCAATAAACGCTTATTGCGATTTTTTTACCAAAAATATGTAGAAGAAAACGTATCGGCCTAAACTGAGGACATTTTTTTTTTATATTTTCTATGGATATTTATAGCAAAAAGTGAAAAATATTTTTTTTTTTCAAAATTGTCGCTCTATTTTTGTTTATAGCGCAAAAAAAAACGCAGAGAAAGCCCTATTTGTGAAAAAAAAAGGACGCAAATTTTGTATGGGAACTACGCTGCACGACCGCGCAATTGTCAGTTAAAGCGACGCAGTGCCGAATCACAAAAAGTGGCCTGGTCATTTGGCAGCCAAATGGTCCAGGGCTGAAGTGGTTAAAGTAAATGCAAACCAAATTACTGACACCTCATAGGCTTTAATATATTTTCAAAAGTAATTTTTTTTATTTATTTTTTACTCTGCAGCTTTCGTTGGAAAAATACTTGTGACATTCCTATGAAGACCCTTGTTAGGCACATGATGTCCCTGTATCCCAATTGTGATCCTACTTTGTCACCTTATGTAGCACTACCCTCGCAAAAACCTCTGGCGAATGTGGTCCCACACCCTGCACAGCCAGGCACACTGCATTTTCCAAAGAGCACAGAGTCAGGAAACAGTCTAAGCAACTTTTTTTTTGTTTTATTAGGGGAATTGAACTTGAATGGGGATGGGGAGTACCTCTTCAGGTAGCCCATCTAGCTACAGCTGCCCCTTTCTCATCCAGTCCTCTCAGGCTGCCTCTTAGTCTTCTCAAATATATCTTACTCACCAGCCCTTCTGGCTGTCTTTCTTCCTGGAGATTTGCCAGACAGTGTTCTCCTGCTGTCCCTCTCCTTGATCCTGTGCCTCCTGTTCAGGATCCCCCTGTGTGTCTTGAAGAGGAGTCCCTTCCGCATTCAAGCCCAGGACTGAGTTCACCCCTCCCCCAGACTAGGGGGTTACTCTCTAAGGCCTCCGACAGCTAACACTCCATCTCCAGCTTCTACCCAAACTCTACTACCCCCAGCTGGGATGACTCTGAGTGTTTTAGGGAGCCTGCCCCATGCCAACCCATCTGTTGGGGATTGGTCAGGGCCCTCATGAATACTCCAGCAGCACCTTACTCCCCCTCCTATTCTTCTAGAAATTTCCAGTATGTACTAGAAGTAGGGGGGAGGTCTCAGTGATGCTGCCTGTGAGCCATTCAGCATTCCGCATTCCCTGGATCTCTGCGCAACCCAGGAAAAAAACACACCAGCTTGATTGCCAGCCAAGCCTGCACAAATGTATCTACACTCAAACAAAAAACCTAACTATAACACTCTAGCAATGGTAGGGGGCGCTACACTTTTAACACAGTCTTCTGAAAGAGATCATGAGTGTCATTTTTATCAGGCTTTATACACCTATGATCCATTAGACCATCCAGAAACCCTCTTTGAGAAATACCATGTAGCCATCTTATAAAAGCATGCAAGCAGACAGGGACTGCAGGAGATAAACAGCACCTACAGTCATGGCAAAAAATATTGCAACCCTGCATTCCTGTTAGATAATGCATCACTTCACCAAGAAAACTGTTGTAATTACAAAGATTTGGCCATTTTTACGTTTATTTCTTTTGTTTGTATTGTTATGACACAAAATAGTGGAGAAACAAAAAGTCAAATCTGACATATTCCACACAAAACTCCAAATGGACTGGACAAAATTATTGACACCTTCTCAAAATTGTAAGAAATAATTGCATTCCAAGTTTGTGATGCTCCTGTAATTTGTAATTAAACTCACTTGTATCAATTAACTACTTAAGACCCGGACCAATATGCAGGTAAAGGACCAGCCCCTTTTTGCGATTCGGCACTGCAACGCTTTAACTGACAATTGCGCGGTCGTGCAACATGGCTCCCAAACAAAATTGGTGTCCTTTTTTTCCCACAAATAGAGCTTTCTTTTGGTGGTATTTGATCACCTCTGTTGTTTTTTATTTTTTGCGCTATAAACAAAAATAGAGCGACAATTTTGAAAAAAAAAAATATTTTTTACTTTTTGCTATAATAAATATCAACCCAAAAATATAGAAAAAAACATTTTTTTCCTCAGTTTAGGCCAAAACGTATTCTTCTACCTATTTTTGGTAAAAAAAATGCAATAAGCGTTTATCGATCGGTTTGCGCAAAATTTATAGGCCCGGATTCACGTAGAATCGCGTATCTTTGTGCGGGCGTAACGTATCCTATTTACGTTACGCCTCCAACTTTGACAGGCAAGTGCCGTATTCTCAAACCAAAGTTGTGGCGGCATAGCGTAAATAGGTCGGCGTAAGCCCGCCTAATTCAAATGTGGTAGATGTGGGCGTGTGTTATGTACATTTAATGTGACCCCACGTAAATGACGCTTTTTATGAACAGCTCATGCGCCGTCCGTGAAAGTATCCCAGTGCGCATGCTCCAAATTAACCCGCAAGAAGCCAATGCTTTCGACGTGAACGTAAATTACGCCCAGCCCTATTCACGAACGACTTACGCAAACGACGTAAAATTTTCAAAATTCGACGGGGGAACGACGTCCATACTTAACATTGGTACGCCTCATCTACGCCTCATATAGCAGGGGTAACTTTACGATGGGAAAAGCCTAACGTAAACGGCATATCTGTACTGCGTCGGCCGGGCGTACGTTCGTGAATTGGCGTATCTAGCTGATTTACAAATTTCTAGGCGTAAATCAGCGTACACGCCCCTAGCGGCCAGCGTAAATATGCAGTTAGGATACGATGGCGTAAGAGACTTACGCTGGTCGTATCTTAGTGAAATTTTGGCGTATCTGATTCTTTGAATCAGGCACCAAGATACGACGGCTCGGACTCAGAGTTACGACGGCGTATCTGGAGATACGCCGGCGTAACTCGTACGAGAATCCGGGCCATAGTGTTTACAAAATAGGGGATAGTTTTATTAAATTTGCATTAATAAAACATTTTTTTACTACTAATGGCGGCGGTCAGCAATTTTTTTTGTGACTGCGACATTATGGCGGACACATCGGACAATTTTTACACATTTTTGGGACCATTGTCATTTTCACAGCAAAAAGTGCTATAAAAATGCATTGTTTACTGTGAAAATGCCAATTGCAGTTTGGGAGTTAACCACTAGGGGGCGCTGAAGGGGTTAAGTGTGACCTCATATGTGTTTCTAACTGTAGGGGGGTGGGGCTGGATGTGTGACGTCATTGATCGCCTTTCCCTATATCAGGGAACAGACGATCAATGATAGAGACACTGTGAAGAACGGGGAAGGTGTATTTACACACACCTCTCCCCATTCTTCAGCTCCTGTGATCGATTGCGGGACTCCGGCGGCGATCGGGTCCATGGGTCCCGCAGCCGTGGTCACGGAGCTTAGGACCCGCGGCTGGGCACTTAAAGAGGATGTACATGTACGTGATTGTGCCCAGCCGTGCCATTCTGCCAACGTATATCGGCGTTAGGCGGTCCTTAAGTGGTTACCAGGTGCAGACAATATAGAAATCACACCATCAACCAGTTAAAATGGTGAAAAATTGACTCAACTTTTCTGTTGTGTGTCTGTGTGCCACATGAAGCATGGAGAAGTGAAAGAGCATGAAGAATTGCCTGAGGATTTGAGAACATAAATTGTGGAAAAGCATGGACAATCTCAAGGTTACAAGTCCATCTCCAGAGATCTTAATGTTCAGGTGTCCACTGCATTCAACATTGTCAAGAAGTTTATAGCCCATGGCACTGTAGCTAATCTCCTTGGACATGGACAAAAGAGAAAAAATTATCAAAGATTACAACAAAGGATTGTTCGAATGGTGGAGAACCTTGATCAACTTTCAGAAAAAATCAAGCTGACCTTCAGGCACAGAGGACAAGTATGTCAGCTTGCACTATACATCACCATCTGAATGAAAAGGGAAGCTATGGTATGAAACCCAGGATGGCCCCACTGCTGTCACAGAAACAAAAAAGCCAGATTGGAGTTTGCCAAAACTTACCTGAGGAAGCCAAAATTCTTTTGGAAAAATGTGCTGTGGACAGGGGAAACAATATTACAGCTTTTTGGTAACACTCATTATCTATTGTTTTCAGTCAAAAGAAATGAGGCCTTTAACAAAAAACAGAATAGCGTCCCTACAGTCAAACATGGTGGAGGTCCACTGATGTTTTTGGGGTTGCTTTAATGTTTCAGGCACTGGATATCTTGACCGTGTGCATGGCATTTTTTGAAATCTGAAAAGTACCAAAGAACTCTGGGGTGCGATGTAGGTCCCAGTGTCAGAAAGTTAGGTCTCTGCCAGAGGTCATGGGTCTTACAGCAGGACAATGACCCAAAGCACATGTCAAAAAGCACCCAGAAATGATTTAAGAAAACACACTGGAGAGTACTGAACTGGTCAGCAATGAATCTAAATCCCATAGAGCACCTGGGAAACTGTACACACTGTATTAGATACTGTGTACACTGCCTGCACTGTATTAGAAACGGTAAATGTCTGCACTGTATTATATACTGTGTAAATAAACTGAAGTGTATTAGAAACTGTACACACTGTATTAGAAACTGTACTGGGTCTTGCCTAAAGTGTGAATCTACCTTCCAACGCTCTGCTCTTTTAACCCAACTGTCTGCAGCAGAGGAATGCTTACTCAACTCCCCCACTGTGGATCGTCTCCGTTCTGTAGTCTTAAATCACTAGCAAAATCTCAAAATCCTTGTTATGGGCCAGACAAAAAATTTATGAATATGCTAACAAACTTCATGGAATGCTGGTCCATAAATTGAAGCCACAATCCTTTGCCTCCATTCCTGACTTTCTGCTAGTCTTTGGTGAATTCTACCAGAAACTTTATAATTGTTTACCTACAGACCCAAATTCTCAGTTCACACAAGAGAAATGTAATACTTTTGTTGCTTCCCCTGACACTCGCTCTGTGCTAAATGCACCTATAAGAGGAAATCACTGAGGTTATTAGTCAATTACCATCACATAAGTCTCCAAGCCCTGACGAAACCCCTATTCCGATTATAAGACGTTCCTCCAGACTCTCGCTCACCACATAGTAAACTTGTTTGCCTCGCTGATGAAAGGGAACATTCCCCACACCCAGTTTTTACATGCTTTTTAGGGATGAGCCGAACACCCCCCGAACAGGCAAAAAATGTGTTCAAACACACAAACACTGTTAACCACTTAAAGGAGTTGTAAAGGAATTTTTTTTTGCTGAAATCCCTGTTTACAGGGAATAGAGACATAATAGTTAACTGATTCCTTTTAAAATTGATTAAAATGAGATAAAAATCAATCATATAATGTACCTGTAGTTTCGTTTTTGCATGTTATCCTGCCTGTGTGCATGTACAGAGCTATAGAGCAGTGATGGTTTGGAAAATGAAACTAGAATCTCCCAGTACTGTGGTCATCAGGAAACAGACAACCAGGAAGTGTCCAGAACAGAGAAGAATTACAGCAACATCAGAGCAAAAATGAACAATGAGGACATGAAACCAGGACTGCAGTAAGGTAAAGGAAGCTATTTAGCTAAAAAAAATGTTCCTTTAGTGACCCTTTAAGCCCCGGGCCTGTTTTTTCAGACTCAGTGTTTACACGTTAAAAAAAAAAAATTTTGCTAGAAAATTACTTAGAACCCCCAAACATTATACTTTTTTTTTCTAACACCCTAGAGAATAAAATGGCGTTCATTGCAATACTTTTTGTCACACCGTATTTGCGCAGCGGTCTTACAAGCGCACTTTTTTTTAGAAAAAAAATAAAACATACGATACCCAACATGTCACGCTTCAAAATTTCGCCCGCTCGTGGAATGGCGTCAAACTTTTACCCTTTAAAATCTCCATAGGCGACGTTTAAATAAAAGCTACAGGTTGCATGTTTTGAGTTACAGAGGAGGTCTAGGGCTAGATTTTTTGCACTCGCTCTAACGATCGCGGCGATACCTTACATGTGTGGTGTGAACACCGTTTTCATATGCGTGCGCTACTCATGTATGCATTTGCTTCTGTGCGCGAGCTCGTCAGGACGGGGCACTTTAAATTTGTATTTATTTTTTATTATTGATTTTACTAGATTTTATTTATTTTGATACTGTTTTTTTTTTTAAATGGGACACTTTTATTCCAATTACAAGGAATGTAAACATCCCTTGTAATAGAAAAAAGAATGACAGGTCCTTTCAAATATGAGATCTGGGGTCAAAAAGACCTCAGATCTCATATTTAGACTAAAATGCAATAAAAAAAAAATTGTCATTTGAAAAAATGACAAAAATAAATTGACCCTTTAAGACGTATGGGCGGAAGTGACGTTTTGACGTCGTTTCCGCTCTGCTATGGTATGGATACGGGTGGGGGCCATCTTGCCCTCACTCGTATCCATGCCCAGCACGAGAAAAGACTCATTCGCCTCCGCCCCTGCTGATGGCTCTGGTAAGCGGCAGAGGGTGTGGGAGAGCGGTGGGAGGGGGGCCCTCTCCCGCCACCGATAATAGTGATCTTGCAGTGAATCTGCAACAGAGACCACCATTATTGTTTACAGGACCACCGCCTGAAGAGATGGATACCTCGGTTGTGGCAGCAGCTGCTGCCGTTACCGAGATATCCCTCTTCAAACTAAGGACATATACAGTGGGGATCGAAAGTTTGGGCACACCAGGTAAAAATTTGTATTAATGTGCATAACGAAGCCAAGGAAAGATGGAAAAATCTCCAAAAGGCATCAAATTACAGATTAGACATTCTTATAATATGTCAAAAAAAGTTTGATTTTATTTCCATCATTTACACTTTCAAAATTACAGAAAACAAAAAAATGGCATCTGCAAAAGTTTGGGCACCCTGCAGAGTTAATATTTTGTACTGCCCCCTTTGGCAAGTATCACAGCTTGTAAATGCTTTTTGTAGCCAGCCAAGAGTCTCAATTCTTGTTTGAGGTATCTTTGCCCATTCTTCTTTACAAAAGTCCTCCAGTTCTTTGAGATTTCTGGGCTGTCTGTCACGCACTGCTCTTTTAAGGTCTATCCATAGATTTTCAATTATGTTGAGGTCAGGAGATTGTGAAGGCCATGGCAAAACCTTCAGTTTACGCTTCTTGATGTAATCCCCCGTGGATTTTGAGGTGTGTTTAGGATCATTATCCATTTGTAGAAGCCATCCTCTCTTTAAAGGGTCACTAAAGGAATTTATTTTTTTAGCTAAATAGCTTCTTTTACCTTACTGCAGTCCTGGTTTCATGTCCTCATTGCTAGTTTTTGCTCTGATGTTGCTGTAAAACTGCTCTGTTCTGGACACTTCCTGGTTGTCTGGCTCCGTATGAAAAAAGTCATGGGAGAGTTTAGTTTCTTTTTCCTAGCCATGACTCTCTATGGCACTGTCCAGCACAGAGGCATAAAAAAACCTGCAAAGACTAAACTACTTTCAGTTTCGTTTTTGCATCTAAGAGGCACATTATATGATTGATTTTTATCTATTTTTAATCGTTTTTAAAAGGAATCAGTTAACTATTATGTCTCTATACCCTGTAAAAAAAAATCCTTTAGTGATCATTTAACTTCAGCTTTTTCACAGATGGCATCAAGTTACCATCCAAAATTTGCTGAAATGTTATTGAATCAATTTTTCCTTCTACTTGTAAATTGTTCCCTGTGCCACTGGCTGCAATACAACCCCAAAGCATGATTGATCTACCCCCATGCTTAACAGTTGGACAGAGGTTCTTTTCATTAAATTCTGTGCCCTTTCTTCTCCAAACGTACCTTTGCTTATTCCGGCCAAAAAGTTCTATTTTAACCTCATCGGTCCACAGAACTTGTTTCCAAAATGCATCAGGCTTGTCTATATGTTAATTTGCAAAGTTCAAACGCTGATTTTTGTGGTGAGGACGTAGAAGAGGTTTTCTTCTGATGACTCTTCCATGAAGACCATATTTGTACAAGTATCTCTTTATAGTGGAATGGTGTACCACAACTCCAGTGTCTGCCAGATCTTTCTGGAGGGATCGTGCAGTCAAACGTGGGTTTTGAATTGCTTTTCTCACAATGCTGCGAGCTGTTCTGTCTGATATTTTTTTTAGTCTTCCAGATCTTGCTTTAACTTCCACTGTTCCTGATGACTGCCATTTCTTAATTACATTCCTAAAAAGAGGATATTGACATCTGAAAACGCTTTGCTATCTTCTTATAGCCTTCTCCAGCTTTGTGAGCGTCAACTATTTTCAGTTTCAGTTTTCTAGACAACTGCTTAGAAGAACCCATGGTGCTGATTGTTGGGGCAAGGTCAGATGAGTCTGGGCATTTAAAACCTTTGAGATTGACATCACCTGGTCTTCCCAGATGATGATTGAGAACAATCCATGACACTGGCAGGTCTCAGCTTTGCAAAGGGGGCAGTGCATGCTATAAATTATGCAGGGTGCCCAAACTTTTGCAGACACCATTTTTTTGTTTTCTGTAATTTTGAAAGTGTAAATGATGGAAACAAAATCTAACTTTTTTTGACATATTATAAGAATATCTAATCTGTAATTTGATGCCTTTTGGAGATTTTTCCATCTTTCCTTGGCTTTGCTATGCACATTAATACAAATTTTTACTTGGGGTGTCCAAACTTTCGATCCCCACTGTATAGTCGTGTGGCGGTCCTTAAGTGGTTAAAGTCTATGGGACACGAACATGAAAAATCAAAAGTGCTAATTTTAAAGGTTAATATGCAAGTTATTGTCATAAAAAAATTTTGGGGACCTGGGTCCCGCCCCAGGGGACATATATCAATGCAAAACATTTTTTTTAAAACTGTTGTTTTTCCAGGAGCAGTGATTTTATTAAAAAGGGGGGATAGGGTTGGGACTTTAGATGAGGCATATGATAGACACTACCACAGGCCTCCATCCCTGTAAATGTATAAAAAAGGGGGGAGAGTTGGGACTTTGAATGAGATGCGTTTTTAGCAGTATGTGATTAAATATATATATATGGAATATAAAAAGCAGTGATTTTAATAATGCTTAATAATGCTTAAAGTGAAACAATAAAAGGGAAATATTCCTTTAAATTTCGTACCTGGGGGTGTCTATAGTATGCCTGTAAAGTAGCGCACATTTCCCATGTTTATAACAGTCCCTGCATTAAATGACATTTCTAAAGGAAAAAAAGTCAACTACTTGCGGCTATAATGAATTGTCAGATCCCGGAAATACAGATAAAAGTCATTGAAAAAAACAACATGGGTTCCCCCCAGTCCATTACCAGGCCCTTTGAGTCTGGTATGAATATTAAGAGAAACCCCGAACCAAAAAAAAAATGTTTGGGGGGTCCCCCCAAATTCCATTACCAGGCCCTTCAGGTCTGGTATGGATTTTAAGGGGAACCCCTTACCAAAATGTAAAAATAAATGGTGTGGGGGTTCCCCTCAAAAATCCATACCAGACCCTTATCAGAGCTGGCTCCTCCTGAACTGTACCAGGCCACATGCCCTCAACATGGGGAGGATGTCCCCATGTTGATGGGGACAAGGGCCTCATCCCCACAACCCTTGCCCGATGGTTGTGGGGGTCTGCGGGCAGGGGGCTTATCGGAATCTGGAAGCCCCCTTTAACAAAGGGGACCTCCAGATTCCGGCCCCCCCATGTGAATTGGTAACGGGGTAAATTGTACCCCTACCATTTCACCCAAAATAGTGAAAAAGGAAAAAAAACACACACACAAAGTTGGGACAAGTCCTTTAATAAAAAAAGTTAAATAAATTCCAGTGCCCTAATCCTTCTACGAGTCCGACCCACCGCTATGAATGATACCACCTCCATAAGAGTCTCCTGGCCGAATGACGCACGACCCGTCTGACAGCTCTTTTATAAATGAGGGTGGGGCCACCCGTGACGCAACTTTTTTTTTGCATTGACACATGTCCCCTGGGGCAGGACCCGGGTTCCCAAACACTTTTTATGATAATAACTTGCATATTAACCTTTATAATTAGCACTTTTGATTTCTCACATAGACTTTTAAAGGGTATACCGCGGCTTTCGAATTTGCCGCGAACGCCCCAAATTGTTTGCTTTTCGGCGAACGGGCGTCATCCCAAAACCAGACAAAGGCCCAAACGAGTCCTGATAACTACCGCCCTATTGCTCTACTAAATTCTGATTATAACATTTTCACGAAAATCCTGGCAAATAGACTGTCCTTACTGCTCTCTTCGCTAATACACAAAGACCAGGTTGGTTTTGTCCCTACTAGACATGCGGGAGACAATACCAGATGTACTACTGACCTTATCATCCTCTTAACCAAAACTAAGCGACATGCCATATTGTTAAGTTTGGATGCTCAGAAAGCATTTGACTGCTTAAATTGATCATTCATCGTTGCCATATTATCCAGATATGGATTCTTGGATCCATTTATGCAGGCCCTTACAGTGTACAAGCCTACTTCCCAAGTACAGCTTGCCTCCCATTTGTCTTTGAGTAACAGCACTAGACAGGGCTGCCCCTTATCACTCTTGCTTTTTACCTTTAACTTTTACCCTTACCTTTTAACCTTTAGTTGCAGCCATTCGATCCCGCCCTGATATAAGAGGGGTGATGCTGAGACACAGGGAATACAAGCTGTCATTATTTGCTGATGATATCCTATTGACGATAACACATCCCCACATCTCTCTTCCATCACTCCATGACACTCTACATTTATTTGGTAGTCTTTCAGGATTGAGTTAACCCGACTAAAACTGAAGCCCTCCCTATAAATATTCTGATGGACCTTCTCATCTTCTTCAGGGGAATTTCAAATATCATTGGTGTTCCCATTCACTTAAATACCTGGGTGTTCACCTGACTCCCTCATACTCCATGCTCTTTCAGGCCAACCCCCCCCCCTTATTTACAGAAATAAATAGATTATTGAAAACATGGTCAAATCTTCCCCTTTCCCTTCTTGGGAGGATCAATGTCCTCAAAAGTTCAATACTCCCTAAACTGCTGTATCTCTTTGAGACACTACCAGTATTGATCCCTATGCCTGAACTGAAAGCACTTCAGAGAAATTTTCTGAATTTTATATTGTACATCTTCTTCTCATAGGATAGCTAGGTCTGTGGTTCAGGCTTTACAAGCCAGGGGTGGTTTGAGAGCCCCTGACCTATTAAAATACTATTATGCTGCACATCTGAGAGCCATTGTTTCCTGGACATCCAGGTACCCCCCAAACAGATCATCTGAGATTGAAATGGGGATCACCTCTCCTGCTCACCCTTGGTGCATGTTATGGCCATCCTCTGACAAATCCATCTCTCAACTGAAAAGTATATGTTTGAACCCAATGGGGTAGATTCAGCAAGCAATTACGCCTGCGTATCCATAGATACGCAGCGTAATTGCTAAGTAGCGCCGGCGTATCTACTTTCTGTATTCAGAAAGCTAGATACGCTGACTGTAGCCTAAGATACAACTGGCATAAGTCTCTTATGCCGTCGTATCTTAGGGTGCATTCTGACGCTGGCCGCTAGGTGGCGCAACCGTAGTTGTCATCGTACAGTATGCAAATTGCATAATAACGCCGATTCACAAACGTACGCACGGCCGGCGCTTGTTTTTTACGTCGTTTGCGTACATCGTTTTTGCCGTAAGGCTGCTCCTGCTATTAGGAGGCGCAGCCAATGGTAAGTATGGACGTCGTTCCCGCGTCTCGATTTTCAAAATTTGTGTCGTTTGCGTAACTCGTTCGTGAATGGCGCTTGACGCGAAGCCAATGACGTCCTTGCGACGTCATTTACCGCAATGCACGTCGGGAAATTTTCCCAATGGAGCATGCGCAGTACGTTCGGCATGGGAACGCGCCTAATTTAAATGATCCAAGCCCCCTACAGGATCATTTAAATTACACGCGCTTACGCCAGCCCCTTTTACGAAACGGCGCCGCAAATTACAGAGCAAATGCTTCGTGAATGAAGCGTAGCTCCAGTAATTTACAGAGGCATAGCGTAAAAACGGTACGCTGCGCCGCCGTACCAGTGCGCGCCCCTACCTGAATCTTGGCCAATGTTATTCACACTTCTGATTTAGAAACGTTGCTCTGGTAGGTACTATCTCTCTTCTCCTTGCTCGCCACTTGTGAACATTCTCTTTAAACGGTAAATCCCAGACAGTTTATATCTTATAACCCTATGTTACCATGGACCCAAGCTGGTATATTTCAGTTACACCACTTGGTACATCCAGTGACACGTAAACTCCTCCTTCTCTGATCTAAAATCCAAACATAAAATCCCCAAATCTCTATTTTACTCTTTCTTACAGATTGAAAAAAAAAATTGCCACCAAAATTTCTCATATGACTTTGAATATGCCAACCGAATTTGAACTGTTATGCTCAAAAAACCCTTATGAACCCCACCTGATCTCATCTATCTATAAAATCCCACATACAGTTCTCCCCCTGACTGACAACAGTCATGCATACATGAGGAAATGGTCCCATATTCTGCAATGGCCGATATCCCTAGATGACTGGCGGAAAATATGGGACTCTACATTTAAAGTTTCACAGTGTGTGGAACAGAGAGAGACTGCTAACAAAATACGTACGTTCTGGTATAGGACCCCAGACATTTTGGGGGAAATGGGATGTTTCTAATTATAATACTGAGATGCAACCTCCAGTCCCATAACACTATACCTTACAGTATGTGCGCACCATATTGGTCTGTATAAAATGCCCCCTGTTCAATTCCCTCTTGATTTCTATACCATGATGTTTTATCATTATGTTTCCTTATATTACCTTACATCTGTTGCATTTATACATATTGTTATGCTTTCTTTTTTTGGTTAACACTTTTTAAATATATAAGCTGTGACAGTAGGCAGGTTAAATCCCCTCGTTGCATCCAACATGCTGTATATATTTCTCCAGGCTTTATGCCAGTTTGTACCTCTAGGGGGAGTGCTAGGAGTCCTGCTGGGAGGACTTGATGAGCCCAGCTGTATCAGGGCTCGTTAGGTCCTCTAAAAAAACTCCCAGCATGCTAAGAGATATGCTCCAACCTGGAACCAGATCTGTGTGAATAGTCTGGGGAGTGATCTTTGTGCGGTGAGACAAAGCCTGTGTGGCTACTATTACCAAAACTCTAACCAGCAGGGAGTTAGGGACTGGGGTAGCACTAGGCTGTACCCAGTTGTTAGCTAGGGACACCAACGTTTATAGTAAGTGGTCAAGTGACCAGGGTTTATTTTTGTATTTCTTTTGTTTCTGTCACATTTGTTTTGTATATAGTTCAAATAAAAACCTGCAACTTTTTGTTTTCCTCCTACCACCGTCTGCTGTGCCTAATTATTTTTTGTGTGCTGAACCCGTCCAGGGGGTCACACACACCCGCTGACGGCTAACCCCCTCACAAAGCATTTTTGTATGCTTTGAAAAATGTAATAAACATTTAAAAAAACAAAACTAATTTAAGTGTTTTTTTTCTGTGAAAATATTGTGTGACATTAAAAGTGAAATTGCCATTATTTTATTCTCCAGGATCTCTGCTTTCAGAAGATATAAAATTGTTTGGGGGAGATAAAATAATTTCTAGCAAAAAATGCAGATTTTACATTTGTGTGAATAATTAAAAAAAATGCCCAAGTAGACAAATGTTTAAACAATGGCAATCAGTTATTAAGTTTTACTTCTGTAAGAATTCAATGAACTTTCAATTGGAACTATAGTTTAATTTTGTAGGTATGTTCTTGGCACATACTGTCATTATATTTGGTGTTGTTGCCTTTGATATACAGTAATTATGTGTTTGCAGTTTGTTATAGCAATGCATCCCCAATGCAGCGCCAACTGTCTTCTTTGGAATTCTGTTGGTTTTCTCATGTTTCCTAATGTTGTTTTTGCCATCTCACAATCAAAGTGCCAATTAAGAATCAACTTAATATGATATATTTTAGCAATTGTTTGCTGCCGATATTGACAATTGTGATTAGGTAAATGTTAAACTCTTTTTTTGTGCATTTTTTTCCAATAATTTCCTACCTCTGTATATTCATACATAAATATTTTTTTTTTTTTTTAAAGAGGATGACAGCTGCTCTTTTGTCTCTAATGCTAAGTGAAATTTGAAATGTTATTTTCATGTTTGTAGGAAGTGACCCACCTGAAAAAATTATACTTTAAAATGAATCCATCTTAATTTGTGCACCTAAATCAGTTGGTCATGCACATGTTCGAAAATTTCAAGTTTTTCCCACATCATCTATGTAATTACACATGGCAATTATGTAGCTCAATAGACTGAATAAATATATGAGTCTATGTACAAGTATTGTTTTCCAACAAATGAAACATCAAATCCCAAACACTAGATTCCATCCCTCTCCTTAAACGGAGACACTAAAACTCAGGTCAACTGTTCCTAGGGAAAAAAGTTGCTCTAAAAATGAAAATTTTAGAAGATCACAACTTACAGTAGGTGAACGCGATATATATCCAGATTCACGTAGAGCGGCGTATGTTTAAGCGGGCGTAGCGCATCTCATATGTGCTACGCCGACGTAACATAGAGAGGCAAGTACAGTATTCACAAAGCACTTGCTTCCTAAGTTACGGCGGCATAGCGTAAATGGGCCGGCGTAAGCCCGCGTAATTCAAAGTAGGCTGGTAGTGGGCGTGTTGTATTGAAATTAATAGTGACCCCATGTGAATGCATGGCCGAACGAACGGTGCATGCGCGCACATGCTCAGAATCACGTCGCAAATACTCCCTACGATACGACGTCTCAATGCGTACGACGTGAAACCTCACTTACGCCCAGCCCCATTCACATACGACTTACGCAAACGACGTAAAATCCCTAAAATACCCTAAACGACTTAGACCAGCTTTTTGGTGGTTTAACTTTACGCCGGAAAAACGCCTTACGTAAACGACGTAGATTACAGAGACGGGTACAAGTACGTTCGTGAATCGGCGTATCTAGCTCATTTACATATTCAATGTGTAAATCAACGGAAGCGCCCCTTGCGGCCAGCGTAAATATGTACCCAAGATACGATGGCGTATGAGACTTACATCCGTCGTATCTTGGCAAAATTCAGGCGTATCTCATTTTAAGAATGAGCGCATAGATACGACGGCGCACATTCGGACTTACGACGGTGTATCTACTGATACGTTGGCGTAAGTCTTTCTGAATCCAGCTAATTGTGTCTATCTCGCTGCTTTTATTGGCAATATTGACCACCTATGAGCCCTGTCGCAGGAGCCTGTGGATGGGGACAAGGACATCTTCCAGACAACCCTGGCTGTTGGTTGTTGGGGTCTGCGGGTGGGGGGCGTATCAGAATCTGGGAGCCCCCTTTAAAAAGGGGGCCCCCAGGTCCCGGCCCCCACCCTAGGTGAATGAGTATGGGGTATTTATTAGGCAGCTCCGGGGGTCTTCTTTCGACTTCAGGGGTCTTCTTCTGACTTCTCCACTCTCTTCTTCTGCTCTCCGGTGCCTTCTCCATGCTCTCTGGTTCTTCTGCCGCTCTCTGGTGCCTTCTTCCTTCTGCCGGGCTCCTCCGTCTATATAAATTGTTGCGCACAGCACACCCGGCATTACAGCGGGAGAGAGCGCTGTGTCAACATCGGAGGAAAAAAAGGGGGAAGAAGATGACGGGGAAGACCGGGCCGCCGCTAGTAAAAGAGCTGGAAGAAGATAGCGGAGGAGCTCGGCAGAAGGAAGAAGGCACCGGAGGCTGGGAGAAGAACCAGAGAGCACAGAGACGACACCGGAGAGTAAAAGAAGAGAGCGGAGAAGTTGGAAAAAGACCCCCGAAGTCAGAAAAAGACACCTGAAGTCAGAAGAAGACCCCCGGAGCTGCTTAATAAATGACTTTAAAAACCTGTGTAGTGTATTTTTTTCTTGACACTTTTTTCCTCCAGGTGAATGGGTAGGGGTACGATGTACTGCATACTCATTCACCTAGGGTTTGGGGACCGGATCTGGGGGCCCCCTTATTATTAATTTGAACCCCCACACTGTTTTTTTGGCATAGGCGTGTTCCCCTTAAAATCCATACCAGACCTAAGGGCCTGATATGCTCCTGGAGGGGAACCAATGCCATTTTTTTATTTAAAATTTGGCGTGGAGTTCCCCCTCATGATTCATACCAAGCACAGTGCCTGAAATTGGCGGGAATCCAAGTCGGATCCCCGTTGATTCTTTCTCACGCTCGCTGTAATGTGTTTTTCCTATTGTAGCCAGGGCGAGATGTACAGTACCCTGTCACCGAGAACCAGCGCAATGCGATCGTGCTGGAGTGGAAACACATTCTCGCGGACAGGTACTGTACATCAGTCTAAACACTAGACCAGGGATAAGCAATTAGCGGACCTCCAGCTGTTGCCAAACTACAAGTCCCATCATGCCTCTGCCTCTGGGAGTCATGCTTGATGCTGTCAGAGTCTCGCTATGCCTCATGGGACTTGTAGTTTGGCAACATCTGGAGGTCCGCTAATTGCTTATCCCTGCACTAGACACTAGAACCTGGTAAATTTACATATGTAAGCCAACCCACCATGGGCATGACTTTTCTAATACTTTTTAACTTGGCAACCAAAATGTACTTGTATACTTTTCATTGTTTTTGTATATTGCATAGGTTTAATTCACCTTATATCCCCTAAGGAAGATAATGTTTAATTGAAACGCATTGGAGAGAATCAGTGGCTAGCTATACTATCATATGTACAACACTCCTTTATGGTCACCCTTAGCTGGATGACCACTAGATAATCATGTATAGTGTTTTGACAAGACAGTCTCGATGCTTGAATGCAATTTTAACTTTTTGTATAAATAAAGCCTTTTTCATTTTAAATATATTGTTTAAAATTTCTTGGCTGCCACAAAGTCCCACTGGAGATACCTTTGTTGTATTTAGTCTAAAGGGACTCATGAGATACTCACCCAAACCTAATATATTGCTTTAGTTTTAAAGCACCTTTTCACAGTATGCAATATCTCTCCATCCACTCTCACCACTTTCTGAAGTATCAGGTTAACTGTGAAACTTAAGATTCATCTATATCCAGAAGGAAAATGTTAAAAAATGTCTAAACCCAAAAACAAAGATTCATGATATTGCAGTTGAATACTTTGATGTGATGGCTGCATTCACTTCCCTTTTATGTATTTTGCCCCTTTATTTTCACCTGGTAAATTGGCCAGTAAAACTCTCATGCATTAGGGTGGCTATGCTCAGTCTTCCACTGTATCAATAGAGAAACAATTTAGTCACCCTTGGATATCTGCTTCTCAAGCTGTGGAGAGGGTAGTATCAGATGAAATAGTAGATGTGTTCTTTTACACTGTTGGTAATGCTTAGAGTTGGGTGAATGGTTCGGTCCTAGCATGAGTTCAGACTAAACATTGGCTGCTCGCCTGTTCGATGAACACCCAAATTTTTAGCCTGCTGAACGACCACAATGCACTGTGCATTGGAAGCCCTGATTGGCTGAAGCAATAAAAGATTTGCCCAATCAGGGCATAGAGCACTGTCAGATACAATATTGGAGAAAGTAATGATGACTGCCCAATCATGTCTCATTGCTCTTAGTTCCACCCCACACTATAAATATATAAAGCAGCCATTTGCAGTGTGATATTGGCATAGAGAGAGATAAAACAGGGTTTTGTTCAATGCTACTAGCGAGTTATGCCCTGTACACACGATCGGTTTGTCTGATGAAAACGGACCGATGGATTTTTTCATCAGATATCAGATGAAGCTGACTTTCATCAGTCTTGCCTACACAGCATCGGTTAAAAATCTGATCGTGTTGAGGGTGAAGGCCCGATGGGAACAAGATGTGGGGGCGTTTGAGGAGGAGCAGTGGGAGGAGGCCTTGCAGGCGGTTCCCACGTGCTCCCTGAACGTTTCGCACAGACTGTCACAACTCTATGTCCTTCTAAGAGTGCACTAAATGCCGGCTAGGCTGGCACGAATGGGGCTGGGGGTGTATCCAACCTGCGTTAGGTGCAGTAGAGATCATGGTGATCTTATTCACCTGCTGTTGTGCTGCCCGAAACTACATTTATATTGGACAAAGGTCATTGATACACTTAATGGGGCTTTCCAGGTTCAGATACCACTAGACCCCAAGCCATGTTTGCTGGGGGTGGGAGACGCCCTGCTGGAAGAAGGGGTTTCGGGGCAAGCTATTGGTAGAGCACTATTTCAGGCCCGATTGATGATACTGAGACACTGGAAGGACACTGAGCCACCCACGGCACACGAATGGATCAAACAGATGGGAGTTACACTAAGGTTGGAAAAAGTTGTATATCAACATAGAGGGTCCAGCTCCAAGTTTGAAAAATGATGGGCCCCTTGGCTCAATGTTCCAGGTCTGGCCCCGATAGATTTGGTGTATGACCATCTATTTTAGGGATGAGGGGGGGGGATTTTTAGATTTGGATAAATTACTGGCTGGTTAGCACAGGACATACCGTACCGGGATGTAGGGGGGGGGGTGGCTATGTGGGCAATTGTGATTTGACTGCTGGGGAGGTTGACTGTGTAGGGACAAATGTATCTAATGTTTTTCCTTGGTTCTTGTTTCATGTAAATGCTTTTGGTGGGGTACCTATTTTCTGATGTATGGATGTGCTGAATCACATCAACTATGGGTAATGTTTTTGCTCTGGAGCTCTTTACTTGTATGTTCAATAAAAACCTGAGGAAAAAAATCTGATCGTGACGTAAAACACAACAACGTGCTGAGAAAAATTAAATTCAATGCTTCCAAGCATGCAACATCTTGATTCTAAGTATGCATGGATTTTTGACCGATGGATTTCCCCACAGACGATCGTTTTTTTCTATCGGTTTTTTAACCATAAGAACAATTTAAAATAGGTTCTATTTTTTCACTGATGGGTAAAAAAACGATGGGGCCCACACACGATCGGTTTGTCCGATGAAAATGGTCCATCGGTCTGTTTTCATCAGACAAACCGATCGTGTGTACAGGGCATTAGTGTGCTATAGTGTACTGTTGTGATTTTATTGTCAGTGTAGAACAGTGTTTCCCAACTACAGTCCTCAAGGCACACCAACAGGTCATGTTTTCAGGATTTCCCTCAGATGAAACGGCTGTGGTAATTACTAAGGCAGTGAAACTGATCAAATCACCTGTTCAAAATAATGGAAAGCCTGAAAACATGACCTGTTGGTGTGTCTTGAGGACTGGAGTTGGGAAACACTGGTGTAGAATACCATTTTAGTGTTTAATCAAGTTATAGTGATGTGTGAGTGTAGTTTGACCATTCATTTTTACTTAGTGTCAATTTATTTTGTCAGGGTAGGTTTCCTGCAGTATATTTCAGTGCATTACTGCACATTTAACGCAGTATATTTCAGTGCATTATTGAATGTTTAACGCAGCATATTTTTGTGCATTGCTGCACATTTAACGCAGTATATTTCAGTGTGTTAGTACATAATTAACGCAGTATATTTCATGTTTAACCCAGTATATTTCAGTGCGTTACTGCACGTTTAACGCAGCATATTTTAGTGCATTACTGCATGTTTAACACAGTATAGTTCAGTGCGTTAGTGCATAATTAACGCAGTATATTTCAGTGCGTTACTGCACATTTAACGCAGTATATTTCAGTGCATTAGTGCACAATTAACGCAGTATATTTCAGTGCATTACTGCACATTTAATATATAAAAGTATATTTCAGTGCGTTGGTGCATGTTTAATGCAGTATATTTTAGTGGGTTACTGCATGTTTAACCCAGTATATTTCAGTGCATCACTGCACGTTTAACACAGCATATTTCAGTGCATTACTGCACGTTTAACACAGTATATTTCAGTGTGTTATTGCACGTTTAACACAGTATATTTTAGTGCTCCACTGCACGTTTAACACAGTATATTTCCATGGGTTACTGCACATTTAACACAGTATATTTCAGTGCATTAACGCATGTCCAATGCAGTATATTTCAGTGCATTAGTGCACATTTAACGCAGTATATTTCAGTGCGTAAGTGTACGTTTAATGCAGTATATTTCAGTGCATTACTGCATGTTTAATGCAGTGTATTTCAGTACGTTAGTGCACATTTAACGCAGTATATTTCAGTGTGTTACTGCATGTTTAACGCAGTAAATTTCAGTGAGTTACTGATAACATTACTTTCCATTAAAGTGCATCCACGTACACATTTCCACATGTTTATTAAATTTTGTTAATAAACGCTCCCCATTATGTCTGGGAGGAGTGGCAGACATAGCCATGGCACTGTGAGGAGGCCAGCAGTGTATCTGTCCACAGGCAAAGGTAGACATGGTCTATCCTCAGGCAGGACATCATTTTCTCTGTTCAGTGATGTTGCCTGTGCTATTCAGCCACAGCATGCAAAGAGGAGGTGGTCTGGCTTATTAACCATCCTTATCCTCCTCATCCTCCATCTTCCAAGCATAGACTAGTGTGCAGTCCACTGCAGCTGCCAGAGTGGCTTATTATGCACAAAAAGGATGCAATTCTTCTCTTCTCACCTTCACACAGTGGTGTAGTGAGTAGCACTTTCGCCTAGCAACAAAAGGGTCACTGGTTTGAATCCCGACCACGACACCATCTTCCTGGAGTTTGCATGTTCTCCCTGTGCCTGTGTGGGTTTCCTCCGGGTACTACGGTTTCCTCCCACACTCCAAAGACATGCTGGTAGGTAAATTGGATCTTGTCCAAATTGGCCCAGTATATATATATGTATGACTGTGTGTCCCAAGCATGTCAAGATCCTACAGGGTAAAATGAAAGCACCAGCCAAGTAGACACTGGCTGGAAAAAGCACCTAGAGGCGATTCAGTTCGCATGTGTAGCGCTAAACAAGTCATTTATTCATTTCTGATCTACCCCCACTATACCTCATGACTTTTCAGCAGCCTCCACTGACATGGATGATGGTATAGCGCAGGGTTTCCCAGGTCCTTGCAACACATCTGCCAGTAGCACACCACCAGCTACAGACTATAGCAGACACATTTCTCTGCCCCATCTGCTTACACCTCCTGCCATTCCATCTGGTGGATTCTGCCTCTTCCATGAATTTTTAGAATGTGCCATACCACAATGGAAGGTTCCCAGTCACTATTTATTTCCACTTAAGGCTATTCCAGCTCTCTAACATCACATGGAAGGCAATGTTGTTGCATTGTTTGGCAAAGAAGTTAGCCAGAAAGTATGGTCAAGGACGATATATTTTTTTCACAGCACACTGGGTAACTCTGCTTGCAACTCGGAAAGATGCAGGACAGAGCTGCATCCTTCCGTGCCCCCAAGTCTCCATACAGCTAGTGGTGGTGATGCAAGATTTGTCAGCTCCACCCCCTCCTCCATGCCCTCCTCTGCTGAATTATCCAATGAACCACAAGTACCCTAAGCATTCAAGGGGCTATTCAAGGAGTCAGGCTAAAAGGTGCCATGCAATGCTTCAGCTGGTCTGTCTAGTGGACAGGAGCTACAATGGAGCAGAGATTCTTGTAGCTCTTGGGGCAGGCATAGAGGTGGATAATGCCACGCTATCTGGAGCCAGGAATTGTGGTATGTGGTATTGGCACAAACCTCCTGTTCACCCTTAGACAGGAAAAGGTGACACATGTGCCATGCCTGGCACATGTTCTCAATTTCATGGTGTAGCATTTCCTAAATAGGTACCCAGGGTTGGAGGGTCTGCTAAAGCAGGCCAGATAAGTCTGTAGCCATTTCAGGTGGTTATACATAGCCAGTGCTCAGTTGGCTGAAATTCAGCGGAAAATTCCACCTGTCCATAAACCACCTGATTTGTCACATTCCCACCAGGTAGAACTCAACTTTGGCAATGCTACAGCAGATGCACATGCATCATAGGGCCATCAATGAGTACCTGTGTGAGTATGGCACAATGACAGGCTCAGACAGGCTCTGTTTTTTTTCTCCATGCCAATGTCTGCTGATGATGGATGCATGCACTGTTCTATCACCATTTGAGGGGGCCAGAAGAATGGTGAGCTGTGACAATACATGCATCAGTGACACAATCCGTATTGTGTTTTTGCAGGAGCAGACTCTGCGTGACATTATGAACAGGGCACTCAAGGAAGAGCAGCGGGGGGAAGAGGACTTCCTTTCCTCCCAAGGCCCACTTTATGCAGACACAATTTTTGCCATGCCACAGAACACAGGGAGAGGGAGGGGGAGGATTCTGGCAGTTTTGGAGGCATTGAAGCAGAGCAAGACATACAGACATACGTCAACCCTTAAAAGATGGTTTACCATCCCCATAACCCTTGGGAGTACTACCTGGCTGGGTGGAGGCAGTTACAGATATTATAATCTTCAATGACCCCAAGGAGTCTTCTTCTCGGGTTTGCTTTCTGGGTCTGGAATCTCTGAAAGACTGTCCAGGCTGCCTAGCTTTGTGGGTGTTGATTTTATCTGGAAGAATTTTTTTGGTGTAGGTTTTGTGGTGACAATTAACACTGAAATACCAATTTGTCCACACCTGTTTGACAGCTGCATGTCATTTACATTTTTGACAGCAAGGCCAATTCTTGCTTTCATCAAGAGTACCTCTATAGGGAATCCAAAGACATGCTGGTAGGTTAATTGGCTTCTGTCTAAATTGGCCCTAGTATATGAATGTGAGTTAGGGACCTTAGATTGTAAGCTCCTTGGGGGTAGGGACCGATGTAAATGTACAGTGTATATGTAAAGCGCTGCGTAAATTGACAGCGCTATATAGGTACCTAAATAATATTAATAATAGGGTTATGATGTGCCAGCACCATCGACACCCAAATACCAATTTTTCCACACCTGTTTGACAGGTGCATATCATTTCAATTTTTGACAGTGAGGCCAATTCTTGCTTTTATCAACAGTACCTCTATAGAGTTATGGTGTGAAGGCACCACCAATTTATCCGCACCTGTTACTTCTATCAAACGTCTGCGAAACACCAGAATTTATCCCAAAAAATCTCTAATCTTGTTTTCTTTGTACAAAATTGTGGCCTCATCGTGAAGACTGTCTCCCCAAGCTGTTGATTATAAAATAAAGAAAGCTCGAATGGAAATGTTATTTTCTTTTAGCTTTATAAATGTCATTATTTCTGCAGTAGGTTCTACACATGATACAGATGTGCCACATTACAGGCATACTAAGGGCGCCCCCCAAGCACTATATTTAAAGAAATTTAAATTTTTTATTGTTATTTCTTATTTTGATGGTTTCATTTCAAGAATCAGTAAATCACTGCTCATTTTTTACAAACTTTTTTTTTCATTGATACATGTCCCACAGGGCAGTACCTGGACCCCCATAACCATTGTATGCCCAAATGCTTGCATATAAGCCTTCAAAATGGGCACTTTTGAATTTTCCAGTTTGGGTCCCATAGACTTCAATGGGGTTCATTATTCAGTTCGGAACGTTTGCTATGTTTGAAAGTTCTGCCGCAAACTGAACAGGGGGATGTTCGGCACATCTCTAGTAATGCTTACTGTCCTCTAAAAAGCAATCCATAATGGGTTGTTTTAAAAGGATTGTAAAGCGGCAACTGACGGGTGTGTTCATTGGGAGCTACTGCCACCTCTTGATGCAAGATGAAGATAAAGTTTTTTTAGCTTTTAATTAGAGAATGACACATTACATTGTGGGATTTGGCTTACATTTGGCTTCTGATTGCAGAGTTTCCCAATTAATCTCAAAGGACAAATAAGACAGGCAGTGCCGCCTTTCAAACTCTGTAGCCCAAGTTATTACTGCAGCCATGAACTAAACCCTCACAGCCATTTTTAAGATATGTTTATTAAGAGTTTTACAAAAACAACAAACAGACAATGTTAGGTTGCAACCACAACCAGAATGTGCCTCTCAAGTCACAAACGGAATGTATATACAGAAGAGAAAGTTACAACTTTAACGTTTAAAACATTCAGTCAGCAGATCAGCGACAGTATATATTAACTTGCATATATGTGCTAAAGAAGATATCAGCAGTGTAGTCTAGTCTCCTGGGCCCAAGGACACTAAAGTAAGGGGGGCTGGACACCCATCTATGCCACAATTTGTCAAAAATATGGGGTTGCTTTTGGACCTCAAAAGTAAGATTTTACAGAGGTAAGCTATTATTGATCAATTGAAACCAAGTGTTTATAGAGGGTCAGGGAGTTCCCTTCCAGCTCATGAGAATAGTTTTTTTGGCAAAAACAGTACAGCATGTGTAACAATTTAATTTTTTTTAATATGTGTAGAAACTGATAGTTCACCAAAAATACCCAACATTTTTTTTAGGATGTAAGATGTTAGGTACACCCAAGACAGTGGATACAAATGAATCAACTTCTGACTAAAATGAAGAAACAATTTTTTTTTTCAAGGATTTTTTGGGGTTTTAAATACAATTTACAGGCATGGCATTCAATACATTGTAAAGAACAAATATCACAAGGCACAATTGTATGTATTCATTCCCAGGGAAACCTAACATGAACTATAGAATGCAACCGGGAATCACGAAGCACAAAAGTAGGTGTCATCCAAAATCCGTCACCATCCAAAGGGATCCACGACATGGAGCCATAAATTGTGCTAGTCAGTAAACCGAATACATAGGGGAATGGGGGCTAGGGATACCACAGTGCAACAGGGAAGGCACCGGACCTAGGAGCGGTGGCCCCCCCACCCAACCACCCCCAAAGGGATCATACTGTGGGTGGGAAGGGGGTCCACAAAAACTAAACTCAGGAGCTTCTAACAAGGCCCTCTATGAAGCTGAGTCTTATCCATCTGGGGAGCAGAGAGCTAGAAAGTTAAGGTAGTGAGAATGTAGGTCATGAGAACAAGTGTATATAGGCATGGTCTCAACAGGAGCTAGCCAACAGTGTGGGGAGGGGGCGGATCGGCTAGACGGGCATGTAGACAGACAGTTTCTACAATGAAGAAACAATTGGGCAGGACCAAAAGCAATGTATGAAGTCAGCTGCAATTCTCCAACCTCTAAACCATTCAGGGGTAGTGCATTATCCCATCCTACACATTTGAGAAGGTGTAAGATGACTGATGAAATATTTGTATAATTCTATCCCTAGAAGCTATAATGGAATTTGTATTTCTGTGAATTCAGTCCAGTCCTCATCAGTGAGCTAAATACTCAACTTGGACCAACGGGCCTGTGCAGCCACAAATCTTCAATTAGAATTAGCCATTAGAGTAAAGTAGTATTCAGAAATTAATTTGGTGGTTTCTAAGTAATTTTTCCAATGGAGCCATCCATAACGGGAGTGAGAGTAAGCCAAATTGCACTTTTGGGAGCACAACGGTTCAAAAAAAAAAAAAACGTGCATAGGGAATCAATTTGTTTGAAAAGAGATTTGGGGATTCTACAAGGAGCAGTATCCATTACATGTTAACGTTTTGGAAGGAAAATCGTTTTTAATAGGTTGACTCTGCCCATAAAATCTAATGGTAGATTCATCCACTGGACTATGCACTGCTGAAGTTGAGTATTAACAGGGCACACGTTGTTTGCTATATAGGAGTTCAAAGTCAGCTGTACCGCCACTCCCAAATAATGGAAGGAGTGAACCACTTGGAGTACTTGGATGTATCACATGTTCCACCCCTGCATCTAAAGAGACTGGAATTAGACCAGTTGATCCAGAAGCCTGAGAATCTGCTAAAATCCTCCATCTCTTGCAGCAGGGAACACAGAGATGTAGAAGTGTCAGCCAAATATATGAGGGTATCATCAGCGTATCATGAAATTCACTCCCCTGTAGTGCCAATAGTAAGGCCCTGAATGGATGATGAAAAGCGTATGCAAACAGCTAATGGTTCAATGGCCAATAGCCAAGATGGAGAATGTTGGAGAGACAGTATTATTAACTCAAACCCTAGCAACTGGGCCAGTGTATAGGAGTCATATCCAGGCGATCATCCGAGGGCCAAGTCAATAGGGCTGCAATACTTTGAACATGTAAGGCCATTTCACACTATCAAATGCCTTACAAGTGTCCAGTGACACAATGACATGGGTAGAGGAGTGGCCATGAGGATATTGCAGATTTTGGAAGAACCTATATATTTACATTCTTGCAGAGCGCCCTGGTCATTCTGCACCAAATAAGTAACTATTTTATTTAGACAATTAGCTATTACCTTTGCCAGTATTTTTGTATCCACAGCAATTGATTAAATAGGCCTGTAAGAATAGCAGTCTAGTGGGTTCTTGCAAAGCTTAAGGATAATAACAACCAAAGCCTCCACGTTGAAGGTACTCAGAAGATAGGGGCTCAACAGGTGTTTGAATTTATTATGTCACTCAGTGGGGTACCCAGGTCCCAGAGTCTTATGCGAGGGCAATTGTGTAATATCTACCTCTATTTCCTCCTTGGTAAGTGGGGCATACAGCTTATCACTATGGGGAGAGATATATCTGCAAAGTATTGGAACAATAGGACATCATCATATTGTACAGTTCAAGAGTATAACTGAGTGTGACATGAAAGCATCCAGGATTTTATGGGGGGGGGGGGGCATCAGCAATAGTATCTGGAGATGTACAAATACAGGGGATAGAAGTAGGGAAATGGTTTAGACACACCAAGTAGGCTAATAAACATCCTGCCTTATTGCCATGCTCAAGCATTTTTTGGGAAGCATACAACATATTTTTCTGTTTGAGATCCAATAGAACTTCTGTGGGAATGAAGCCAAATTGCATGCGTGTGAGAGGTGGGGTTAGCAGTGCATTCTGCCTCTGCTTTCAGCATGGTAGATTCAAGTTCTTCAGTTCTTCAGTACACAACTGGGTATGTTTTCTGAGCATGCCTGTGATGAACATAAAGTACCGTGGAGCAGGGGTTCAAGTGCCTCCCACTCTGTATCAGGGTTAACAGTGTTAAGGTTTAATTACCAAAACTCTGCCATGCCCCGTGCGTAGGCATTGTAAATTGCTTGATCCTCTAACCCAGTGTTTCTCAACTCCAGTCCTAAAGGCGCCCCAACAGGTCATGTTTTCAGGCTTTCCATTATTTTGCACATGTGATTTGATCAGTTTCACTGCCTTAGTAAATACCACAGCCATTTAATCTGAGGGAAATCCTGAAAACATGACCTGTTGGGGTGCCTTGAGGACTGGAGTTGAGAAACACTGCTCTAACCAGTGAGAATTTGGGAGACTATTGATCTCTAAAAAGAGTGGTGCATGGTCAGATATGCCACAAGGCAGTATAGTGGCAGTAGAAATGAGAGGGAGGGTAATAGAAGTGACAAAAGCCAGATCTATACCGGACATTGCACCAAAGGAGTGGAAAGTGATCTGCATCTGGATGCTTCCATCTCTATACATTTGTGAGGCCATATACTAGCATCCATTTAAAAGTGTCTGAAAAGTTTTCCTATCACCCCACAAACAGTCCTTAACATGGTCTACGACTGCATTGATCCTGGGGAGATCAAGGACAAATTAGGTAATTTTTGTCAAAATGTCAACAGAAAGGAAGAGGTATTAGACATGTGCAGAATGAAAAAATGTATTTTGTTTCGTTTTCATTCGTTATTTACATAAATTTGTTTAGTTAAAATTGCTGCATTTGTTCAATTATTTTTCAGAATTTGCTTTGTTTATTCAGTTTCAAATCAGTTTAGAATAGTTTTTGAATTAGAATAGTTTTCGAATTCCAAAAGTTTTCAAAAAAATTCTAAAGTTTTCGAATTTGAATAGTTTTCCAATTTCCAAAAATAATAAAATTGAGTAGAAAATAAAGTACATTTTGTATTCTCTTTGGAAATTTGAAAACTATTTGAATTTGAATCATTTTCGAATTTGAGTTTGAAAGCGATTCAAATTCAAATTTTGGCAGAATTAAATTTTTGTTATTTTCGGATTTGTTCAAATTCAGTACTATTCTAATTCAGAATATGGATATGTTTGAATTCCCGAATAAGGAAAATTAGTCAGAATTTTAATTCGGAATGAAATGAACCACACATGTCTAGGGGGTATATAGAGGTTGACTAAATTGAAGCTGGATCGCCCAATCTGCATTGGCGGGGGGACAAAATGGCCCCCAGGGTCTGTTTTAACATGAAAAATTTCAGCTGGTAGAAACTTGGCTAGCAATATTGAGACTCCTCTGGAGAAGGAGGTATGGGAAGCATGAAAAGAGCGTGCAATCCAAGCCGTTTTGAGCGTAAGGAGTTTAGGGACTACTAAATGGGTCTCCTGCAGGCATATGATATGTGGTTTGTATTTTTTAACCACTTATGGACCGCCCGCCGTCATTATACAGCGGTAATTTGAAGAGGAATATTGTTGTTATGGCAGCAGCTAGCTGCCATAACCCCGGTATCCTCTTCTTCAGCAAGCTGTCCACATTCAGATAAAAGTAGTCTCTGCAGTGAATTTGATGCAAGATCACCTTTATCTGCGGCAGGAGAGCCCCCCACCGTGCTCCGGTGCCCTCCGCCGGCAGAGGCGATCAAATCCTGTGTCCTCTGTGGTATGGAGCTGAGTGAGGGGAAGATGACCCCCACCCGGCTCCATACCAATGCAGGGTGGAAGTGACTCAAAACGTCACTTCTGCCCATTGCTCTTAAAGCAACATTTTTTTTTTTCAAACAACATTTGTATTTAATTTTTTATTACATTTTAGTGTAAATATAAGATCTGAGGTCTTTTTGACCCCAGAACTCATATTTAAGTGGTCCTGTCATGTTTTTTTTTTCTATTACAAGGGATGTTTACATTCTTTTTATCAGGAATAAAAGTGACACATTTTTTTTATTTAAAAAAAAATTTTAAACATTGCATATGGAGATTTTTAGGAGTAAAAGTTTGTCATCATTCCAAGAGCGGGCAAAACTTTGAATCATGACATGTTGGGTATCAATTTACTCATAGGGCCAGATTCAGGTACAATTGCAGCGGCGCAACGTAACCCATTTACGTTACACCGCTGCAAGTTTTCAGTGTAAGTGCCTGATTCACAAAGCACTTACCCATAAACCTGCGGCGGTGTAACGTAAACCCGTCCGGCACAAGCCCACCCAATTCAAATGAGGCGTGTACCATTTAAATTAGGCACGCTCCCGCGCCGGATGTTCTGCGCATGCTCCGTTCGCAATTTTCCCGACGTGCTTTGCACGAAATTACGGCGGCCCGACGTGTTTGGGAATCGCGACGTGCGTAACATACTTACGACGGAAAAAACATCAAAATTGACGCGGGAACGACGGCCATACTTTAACATGGTGGAGTAATTTTACACCATGTTAATAGCACACTTAACTTTGCGACAGGAAAAAAAGACTTGCCGTAACTGCTAATTTGCATACCCGACGCTGGAAAACGACGCAAACTCCACCCAGCGGCGGCCGAGGTACTGCATCCTAAGATCCGACGGTGTAAGTCAATTACACCTGTCGGATCTTAGGGCTATCTATGCGGAACTGATTCTATGAATCAGCCGCATAGATACGACAAGAGATACGATGGTGTATCAGGAGATACGCCGTCGTATCTATTCTGTGAATCTGGCCCATAATCTTTTACACTATAAAAAAAATTGGGCTAACTTTACTGTTGTCTTATTTTTTAATTCAAAATAGTGTATTCGTTCCCCAAAAAGTGTGCTTTTAAGAGCGCTGCGCAAATACGATGTGACAGAAAGTATTGCAACGACCGCCATTTTATTCTCTAGAGTGTTAGAAAAAATAAACTGTATTTATTGGTGTATAACACACACTTTTTTTCCCCTGAAAATAGGGGGCAAATCACTGGTGCATGTTATACTAGGCTCTCACTCGGCTCTCACTCGACTCTCATGTCACACACACACACAGTCCCGCCTCCGCCATCGGCATTGGACCAGTGTTCTGTCTATCACAGAAGCTGGTCCAATGCCAATGGTGGAGGTGGGATTGTGTGTGTGAGAGCTGAGTAAACAGGAGATAACAGCTCAGTGATTTCCTGATGTTCAGACTGCTTTGATAAAGGAGATGGTGAGGCTGCAGATGAGGCTAAAAAAAAAGCATTAATCGGGCTGCATTGATCGGCTGCAGATGGACCTTGATCAGGCTGCATTGAAGACATTGATCAGGCTACATTGAGGACAATGATCAGGTTGCATTGAGGACAATGATCAGGTTGCATTGAGGACAATGATCAGGTTGCATTGAGCACATGGATCAGGTTGCATTGAGGACATGGATCAGGTTCCATTGAGGACATTGATCAGGCTGCATTGAGGGCATTTATCAGGCTACAGGTGGGCATTGATGAGGCTGCAGATGGACATTCATTGTCACTGGTCCTTAATTTGCTTCAAAGTTGTTTATTTAAAAAAAAAATGTTTTCCCCTGAAACTTACCTCTTAAAATTAGGGTGCGTGTTATACGACCGTATGTGTTATATGGCAATAAATACGGTATATAATGTTCGGGGTTCTAAGTAATTTCTTGCAAAAAATTATTAAAAAATTAATTGTAAACAACAAGTTTGAAAGATAGGCCCGGTCTTAAAGTGTTTAAGAAAGGAAAAGAACCAGGAACCATTTCAGGGGGCGAGTTTAAACTCACACATTCCACAGTAACAGTAAAAAAATAAAAAATTATCAGCATTTGTAGGATACCATGTGGGGTACCCAGCATTTCTCAGCAAAAGTCTCAGAACACAAAAAAGAAAAAAAGAAAACAAAAGTACAGCAATAACCCAACCCACCCAACTTGCTCCTCCATCCTAATAACAGAAAGCCTTTGTCCCAAACAAAAAAAGTGAGTCAACAAAACCTGTAATGCTGCCATCATGTGTAGATGGGGGCTATAGTAAGAGTGGGGAGCAGAAAATCAGAGTCAATCCTCATTATAAATTGCAAAAGGATGTCATAACGATACTAAAGAGTTTAAATGTCAGATGTAACAGACATCCTCATGTGCAGAGCAGACAACGTGGGTAACGTCAGGATGAGGAGGGGGTGACAGAATAGGAGAACATCATTCCTCACAGCACTATGGTAAACAGACAGAATAAATGTAAAAAAACAATGAAGGTCTGTATAATATATCTGATAACATACGTTGGTTCCAATGTAGATACCACACAGTGCAGGTGTTGATGGTGGTGGCAGGGCAGACTGTAAACATCATTCAGCGCCTGCCAGAATGCTGTCTGTAGCCAAAGGTCTCATCTAGTGGTGCTGGTGAGTAGACCTTTAATTTACATATCCTATAATATTGCCTGGAGCCTTTATATTGAATATAGGTGGAAATTATAACCCTCATATTGTCTATACATATATATTCAAGAGAAGTTTTCACCATTTAAACTTGGTAGATGTTAATATTACCACATTTTTTATATTTTGTATATATAATGGCATTAACCTCATCCTATAGATATATCTTTTATGGTCATTTACATACTTTTTATGTTTTACAATAAGAATTACGTTTTAATTAAGTGGCCTTTTGGTGAGTAGGGAAGCACACCCTTGTCTAGTTCTAGTTCAAAATTTTTATTTATCCAGAAGGAGGCTTCTGCAGATGAGGTGAAAAAATAAGACGTGCCTGGAGAAATGACTGAGTTTTGTTGGATACAACATGAAGTATTGGACATCTTGTTCCTGTAGTCTGGCTTTGACAGTAGTGAAGGAATCTCGCTGACATTGGTCTTTAGCTGAGAAGTCTGGAAAGATATGAATCACTTGACTATTAAAGCAAAGCTTGGCCCATAGTCTTGCAGCCCACAATATAGACACCTTGTCCTGAAAGTTGAGGATACATGCAATAATAGGTCGTGTTGAGGAACCCGCCAGGGGTGGTCGAGGAGGGGTTTGGTGTGCATGTTCAATGGCAAAGGAAACGGGGGTGACCTCCTGACCCAGGGTCCCTCTCAGCCAGGTGAATAAGAATTGCTGTGGGTTGGCCCCCTCTGATTTCTCAGGAAATCCCACAAAAAGTAAATTGTTGCAGCTGGACCTGTTTTTGAGGTCATCCACTTTGGCCCGGAGGGAAGTCAGCTCCTTAGATATCTCATGCACAGTGGTAGCAAGGGGAGCCAGGGTGTCTTCCACATTATTAATGCTTTCCTCTGTGGCCCCAGTGCAGTCCTGCAAGTTTTTAACATCCTGTTTTAGTAGGGGAAAGTCAATGTGAATGGTCTCCATCTGTGCAGTCAATGTAGCCTTGCAGTCCTGAATGGTTGATTATTTGAGCTAAAGTGGGTTCAGCAGGAGGAGGGTCAGGCTTACCTGAGTCTGTAGCATGTACAGCAGGATCCACATGCAGCTCAGAATTGCAGGGAAAGCCAGGAGGATCAGGAGAAAAGGAGTGAAATCTTCCTGTGTGTCCACTGGAGGGATCGAGGTGGCTGCAACTGCCCTATTTTACTGTGATGCCAGTTCAGGAGGAGTACAGAGTCCCAAGGAGGCTGGTGGTGTCACCCAATGGTGGATCGGTGCAGGATGGACGACAGAATGGGGGAGGATTCACAGAGCTCTGGGACTAGTGACCCACTTGGTCTGCCATCAAGCCACGCCCCTCATCACAGACATATCTTGTGTAAAATGTGCTTATTAAAAAATCTTACAAACATAATAAAAACATATTTATGTATATACAAAATAAAATAAGAAATATATAAACAAAAGTAACTGAATAAAATCAGCATAGAAACAGAAAATTGCTTATTTGCCATAAAAAAAATAACATAAAGAAAACTAAATATTTAAACCAAGACAAATTTTAGGATTACTATGATGCTCCTCAACAAACCCTGACCTCCCCATAAACACACTCTCAGGCTAAAAAATGATTAAACATTGATCCGTGCATGTAGCCTTTTTCCAAAAATCTGATCATAATAAAATCTAGGGGCTGGGAAAGGACAGAAAGAAAGCCACACACCCAGAGACAGACAGCAGCTACGAGGACCTCAACGCCTTTGTACAGGCCCCCTTATGAGTCTCAAAAGCCCTGTCCGACTACTCTGAGTAACTCAAAAAGGAAAAGGAATGGGGCATGGTCTGGTCGGAGTCAAGGCTGAGGTTGCCACTCCAGTCATCATAGTAGGACACCGTAGATGTGCTACTTCCAGGGGACACCCCTCTTTTCAAGTAAACGGAATACCAAAGTCCAAAGTCCCACCCACCAGTTTATAGACCTCTATATTTTATGGGCACTGAAGCAAGAAATGGTCCATTGTTTCCTCACTCCACTCTTGGACAACCATGGTTCTCCATAGAGCAGTGCTTCAGGTTGTCCTTCACAAATCCCAAAACGTTAAAGCAAATGCAGACTCTCCCTCATAACAGGGACTGGACAATTCCTCAAGGCCAGTAGCTTGCTAAAGGCAGATTCAACAAACCCTCCTCTCCAGGGCCTTCCTAGGAAGAGACTTGATTTCCTCCACCATAATTTTACACTGCTAAAGCATTTTCAGGCACGGGACAACATAATCTTACCATGTTGGACCCTCAGCCTTTTCACTGGCCCACCATTCTCCCAGCTCTGTAAAAAAGGCCTAAACCAGGAATGAAAAGTACCAACCCACCCAGACAGTTCCTCTGCCAGCATATTACCAAAAACATCAGAGAAAAGAATACCACGTATTATGTGTGAAACCCTGTTGGGCAGTAATGATAAATTTCTCATTAAGACAGACTTTAGGGTAAATGTTAATAACAATGTTAAATGGTTTGGCTCAACCGTTCAACTGCCACTTTTTCTGGACACTGTAGTGATATAGATGTATAGTATGATGACTATAAATTACGTTGTTTCGCAGCAACACAGGTTCTCCAGAGAACGCAATTTTAATTAACTTCCAATACAAACAAAGTCCAAATTCCACAGATGATACAAAAGTCCAACAAAGTAATGTAGTGTCAAAGTCTCATCTTAGAGAATACATGTTCTGATCACTTCCAAACCAACATATGTTCATGCAGAATGTGGACAAGAAAGTGCAGCGCTCAAATACAAAAATGATGTGACAATGAAGTCAGGACCATACGTGATCAATATGAAAAATATATAATACACGGGAATATGAAGATAAAAATATCATAACATATATAAATAAAGTCCAAAATGAACCAATTGATGATTGAATGGCACAAAGTTCAAAAATGGAAGGATCAATGGAAGTGGAGTGATATCTTCCAGAGATGATAAAAGTGGATATAAATGAATGTCCAAGTGAAAAAGATATCCCATCACCAGTGTGAATGCAGGCTTACCGGAACTTGTGGACTCTGCGAAATGTATATTTCCAGAGTCAGTCAGGCTTGGTATAAACTGGAAGCCACGGTGTGGAGTTACTTCAGGAAGGGGTCAGCGGACGGCCTTGAAACAATAACCTGGGGATGAGCTGGAAGGTCTCTCACTCAGGGAATGCAGGAAAAGGTCATCCGTGTTAAAGGTCACATCTGCTGACAGTGGTCACTGACATTTCCGGGTTCAGTCACCACTGAGTAACACCAGAGAATACAGAGAATACATAGGGGTATATTATTTTATTCTTGATGTTCTTTTGAGCGGCTGGAGTACATAGATGGCTGTGCTGCTACACACTCTGGAAACTGCATGGTTCAATTGCAAAAATTTGAACCGGCCTGGAAGAGAATAATTCATAGGGAAGACTTGAGGGTCTGTGCATTAGGGGTTCCCTCATTCACTTGGCAGAAACAAGTTCAGTGCCGGACACCTATCACAGGCGGGTGTGTGAACCTCACAGATGGACTGTTAACAATTGGAGGAACTAAAGGAAACTAAGGAATTTCAGGAGCCTTGGTGGAGCATACCCAATGACCCTTTTACTCACCCGCTATTGAGAACTCTTTCCATAATTTTTGTGTTTATTCAATTTGTATTAATATGTTTTTTGTTTGATTTATATTGTTGTGGTAGAAGACAATTAAGAATAATTCAGAAAAGTAAGGAAAACCTAGAGATTGCTTCAATCTAAAGGGCCAGGGATGTCTGAGCAGTTTTGTTTGTGAATCGGTTCTGATTCAAACCGATCCAAGTAGAGGAATATGTTGTAGTATATGTAGTAATATGTTGGGTGTTATATATATATATATATATATATATATAATATATACGTCCAAAATTGACCAGGCCAGATTTCAAACCTGTAATTACATGTTACACTTCAAAAGTCGCTTGTCGATTAAGAGACAGCATAAGTCTAGTTTACACATCAAACCTGTAATTACATGTTACACATCAAAAGAGGTTTGTCTATTGTCAATATGCAAAAAATACAGGATGGGTCAGTTTTTACACATCAAACCAATCAAACAATTACTCAGATCACATGCAATCTAATTACTTATTTGAGGGGGCTTATTAGAATGCAAGAATGCATACTAATTAGTGACTCCGGCTGGAGTCATTTACCTGCCACTTTAAAAGACAGAATGCAATTCCTGTCTTTCAGATCAAAGATGGCCTGGTACTTCCTTACATACATAAGGAAGTATTTATTAATGGTAATTAGACTTGAGGGGGGGGGGCATTCATTCAGGGAAGCATTTGGTTGACCTGGAAGAACCCCTCCCTCCAGTGTGAGACCAATATTTGAGACACTTAAGCTGGCATTCAGCTAGTCTTGTCACTCTGATATGAATATCGCACAGGTCTAGGAAAAGATGGGATTCTGAATTACTCTGTTGGATTTGTATTGTCTGTGGACTTTGGACTTTGTATGTTATTGGAAATTTATTAAAATTGCGTTCTCTGGAGAACCTGTGTTGCTGCGATACAACAAATTTATAGTCATCATACTATACATCTATATCACTACAGACACATATGATGACACATATGATGCAAATGTCTTTCCTGTAACTATGGGTTGCAGGAAAGAAATTTTCTGGATTTCCATACCATCCTCTAGCAGTAATTGCATGTAAGACCTGGCAGGCTGGTTGTACCCAAGTTAATTGATCAATCAACTTGGTACATTCAACCTGCCTATACATGGTTATGTTGCAAGCTATCTGTCTTTCTATCTATCTATCTGTCTGTCTGTCTGTCTGTCTGTCTGTCTGTCTGTCTGTCTATCTATCTATCTTTATTTTTATTTTATTTTTATTCTGGTCAGATGAAGAGCATTGCCATAAGTGATGCATACAAAATAATAATGGATATATTAAAATGCAATGAAAAATAAAAAATGAAAAATACAGTATACCATTAAAAATTGAAAATGTATACAGATGTAAACATAATGCTAAAACATAACATTTTTGGTTTAAGAAATCACAGTGATATAATTGCATGCCACATTAAATCAAAGCATTATTAGTGTCAATTGGTGATTCTGTATTCATCGCACAGTTGTTAATTTCAGTTTGTTCCATTTATCTTTTAATGTAAATGATATCCCCTAGTGAAGCACTTATATTATTAAATTGTAATCATGTTGTGTATTCATTATAATGCTGATCTCATGTATTGTTTCAGTTCATAGGAGATGAACCTTTATATACAATGTAATACTAACTAATGTTCTTTAAAAAAAATACCTTCAACTTCTGCCTCCCCTCTTTCATAAAAAAATAAAGAAAAAAACAAAACTACTGACAAATAGGTTTAACTGGTAAATGTATGTATTTGTTACCTGCACTATATCAGATGTAATTATGTTCATGGCTTACTCATTTCAAGTCTCATTTTTGGTGGAGTTTTTAAGTAGTGCAATCAATCTAGTATATTCTGATGTTTGAAATACTCATGCCCTGTACACATGATCGGTTCATCCGATGAAAACGGTCTGAAGGATATTTTCATCAGATATCCGATGAAGCTGACTTTCATCAGTTTTGCCTACACACCATCAGTTAAAAAAACGATCGTGTCAGAACGCGGTGATGTAAAACACAACGACGTGCGGAGAAAAATGAGGTTCAATGCTTCCGAGCATGCGTCAACTTGATTCTGAGCATGCGTTGATTTTTAACCGATGGATTTACCCACAGACGATCGTTTTTTTCTATCGTTTTTTTTAAACCATCAGATCATTTTAAAACAGGTTCTAAGGGCCAGATCCACAAAAGGGATACGCCGGCGTAGCTACTGATACGCCGTCGTATCCCTGTTTCTATCTATGCGACTGATTCACAGAATCAGTTATGCATAGATATTCCTAAGATCCGGCAGGTGTAATAGTTTTACACTGTCGGATCTTAGGATGCAGTACCTCGGCCGCCGCTGGGGGCATTTCTCGTTGAAATTCCGCGTCGGGTATGCAAATAAGCACAAATAAACACACAAATTACTCTGCTGTCTGAGGAGAGAAGGACACATCGTGTATTTCTACAAAGTAAAAAACATGATCTGTCATCTCCTATAGTCAGTCTCATCCCCCCACAGTTAGAACACAAAATAGGGAACACAGTTAACCCCTTGATCGCCCCTAGTATTAACCCCTTCCCTGCCAGTGACATTTACATAGTAATCGGTGCATATTTATAGCACTGTTCACTTTGTAAATATCAATGGTCCCAAAAATGTGTCAAAAGTGTCTGACCTGTCTGCTGCAACGTTGCAATACTGCAAAAAATCGCAGATCACCACCATTACTAGTAAAAAAAAAAAAAAAAACGCCATATAAATGCCATAGTTTGTAGATCCTATAACTTTTGCGTAAACCAATCAATATACGCTTATTGCGTTTTTTTTTACCAAAATATGTAGAAGAATACATATCGGCCTAAACTTTTAAATTGGGATATTTACTATAGCAAAAAGTAAAAGATATTGTTTTTTTTTTTTTCAAGATTGTCGCTCTTTTTTTGTTTATATAAAAAGCTGCAGAGGTGATCAAATACCACCAAAAGAAAGCTCTATTTGTGGGAAAAAAAGGACGTCAATTTTGTTTGAGTACAACATCGCACGCAATTGTCAGTTAAAGTGACACAGTGCCGTATCGCATAAAATGGCCTGGTCATTGGGAAGCCAAATCTTTTCCGGGGCTGAAGCAGTTAACTTATGCATTAGTTAATTAATTAATTTATTTCTTATGGGGGTTTGACTTTAACACCCTTTTATGAGGTATTTACTTAGTGTTTTTGCTTTTTGAGGTAAAAACCGCATAAAGTGATAGTGAATTGACATTTTAAGCATCCCATGTAACATTTGGAAAAAAATGTGTCAGATCACCTAAATATCTATTGTGATCTGATTTAGTGAGTTGAGCCCAATATACCTTATGGTTGGTAATCAGGATCATTTGACTATAGAACAGGATTCTAGGCAAGATTATCATTTTGAGAATTAGAATTTTCCTCATCCAGAAAAAGGCTTCTGTTCCAGTCCTCAAGATCTCTTTTAACACTTTGAAGAAGGGCAAAGATGTTTGTTGAAAAGAGGTCTTCTACCTCACCAGTTAGTTTAATGTTTAAATAGATAATAGTACACTGTATATGTTATTTAAAGGACAAGGAGGTATTTAGACATGGGATTGTATGATATATATATTTTTTTATGGTTGAACTGGATGGACTTGTGTCTTTTTTCAACTTTTTTCAACCTGACTAACTATGTAACTATGTAGACTTCACCTGTTGGATGGCTCTTTGATATACCTAAAAATATTTTAAAATTAGAAAGTTCAATAAACCTATGAAGCACTGCTATCATGGTAGGTATGTATGTAAATAAGGGGGCAAGTGACAAAAAAAATGCATGTCATCTGCAAATGCTGTAAGTTTTAAAAGGTGGATCCTCACCATGATGCCAGTAATATCAGTATTGAATCTGTTTCATGCCTGTGGTTGTCCTAAATCCAGTAGAGAGACAACTGTCTACCTTCATCCTGACTGACAGATTTTTGTATACAGCAAAAGTCTCATCGAGACCCAAGTATGTGAGGATCTTTTCTTTACAGTTTATCCCATCTTCTTAGCATCAGTTGTCAAGACAAGGCATAAACTCTTTTGGATCCTGATTCCTGACCCAATAATTTAGAGAAATAGCTCTTTGAGGGTTATCTCTCCCTTCCAGATGTGAAATAAACCTCACTTGCTCCTAATGTACAGCCTCACATCATATATAGTTTCAATGTGTCGGCCAGGATTTAAGTTAGAACCTTAATGTCAGTTTTGCATAATGATATAGAGTGAACATTTTAACAATGAGACATGTCTGTATCCTCCTATGGCAGCATTGTTTAATGGCCCATCTGAATAGTTTCTCCTGAGGTCAGGGAATGGAAATATAAGGCCATAAATGGGAGAAGAAAGTCTGAGTATGTTAGACCTAGTAAAACCATCAGACTCTTCTCAGTCACCATTCGTTTACGCCAAATTTTCAGGAGGGGTGATTTCCTTATCTAGGCCTTAACCAGTTTAGCCCCGGAAAAATGTACCCCCTTCCTGACCAGAGCACTTTCTGCGATTCGGCACTGTGTCGCTTTAACTGACAATTGCGCAGTCATGCAACATTGCAACATTTTTTTCCTCACAAATGGAGCTTTCTTTTGGTGGTATTTTATCACCTCTGTGGTTTTTATTTTTTGCACAATAAACAAAAAAGACAATTTTGAAAAAAAAAATATTTTTACTTTTTGCTATAATAAATATCCTCAAAAAATATATAAAAAAACTAATTCATTTCTCAGTTTAGGTCGATATGTGTTCTTCTACCTATTTTTGGTAAAAAAAAATCGCAATAAGCGTATAATGATTGGTTTGCGCAAAGGTTATAGCGTCTACAAAATAGGCGATCAGCGATTTTTATCGTGACTGCGACATTATGGCAGACACTTTGGACACCTTTGACACTATTTTGGAACCATTGTCATTCATACAGCAATCAGTGCTATAAAAATGCACTGATTACTGTGTAAATGGCGCTGGCGGGGAAGGGGTTAAACTCTAGGGGCGATGAAGGGTTTAAGTGTGTCCTAGGGAGTGATTCTAACTGTGGGGGGGCTTGGCTACAAGTGACACAACAGTGATCACTGCTCTCGATGACAGGGAGCAGTAGATCACTGTCCTGTCACTAGGCAGAACAGGTAAATGCTTTGTTTACATAAGCATCTCCCGGTTCTGCAGCTCTGTGACATGATCATGGGTACCCGGCGGACATCGAGTTCATGGGTCCCATGGGCATGGTCACAGAGCACATGGTGGGGCTTACACCCGCACAGTGGCAAATTCAAAGCAACATACAGGTACGATTTTTTACGCAGCTGTGCCATTCTGCCGACGTATATCAGCGTTAGCCAGTCGGCAGGTGGTTAAAGTACTTGAGAGCCTAGGCTAGGATAGTTAATCTATTTTAAGTATTGCTGGATTGTCCTATGCCAAGTAACTTTAAGATTCTCCTAATCACCTTCACAGATGTTGTGCAAAGCCATATAATAGCCCCAAAATAGTTTGGCAAACTATGAGGTCTTATATACTGTCTCACCTGTTAGGGATACAACGGATTGGACACTAGGGATGAGCTTAACATACCTGGATTTGGTTTGACATGGGTTTATTGTATGTTGCTGAGCTTCAGTTGCTAAATCCAAACCGAATTTAAGTCATTCCGAACTGAATGTTATAAAACATAAATTGGTTTGTCAAACAAATGGTCAAGGGCGCTGGACAATGCCCAGGGGAACATGTTCCAAAGCAAAAAAAAATAAGTAAAATATAATGTTTAGTGCAGTTCAACATTAAAAGTATAACATTAAAACATTAAATCAATAAAAGTTTAAAATTCCTCTAAATAACAATCCAGGAAGATACATTTAATCTGCTGTGAAGTGAAACATCCGTACAACTTACTCAAGTTACTGCAGCAAAACTGCTGGTAAATGAGAGGCCAAGGCTGCTTTGTTCTGTTTGTAAACAAACAGCCAGGGGTCCCCTCAACTACTCCAGATCCTTATCATAGGTGAGATTTAGGTATAGATATAAAAAAAGCACCTTTGCTCCTGTACCATATCAGGCCACATGCCCTAAACATGGGGACAGTACCTTGCCAGTTGGGCCCTCTTGGTGAAATCCCCATGTTGCTGCAGGGGATTGACCTCTTCCCCACAACCTTGGCCACACAGCCCCCATGTAAATGAGTAAGGGGTACATAATATATCTAATCATTCACAATAAAAGTCTAAATAGTTAATAAACACACACACATTTTAACAAAAAAAAATCAAAGTCATATCGTCCAGTCAAGCAGATCCTCATAAGTCATAATAAGTGGTGCCTGATAACCTGTTAAAGAAAAAAAAAACTACCAACATGTCTGATCCAATTAGTCACTCACTACGAATGACAGCTACCAGTCCCCTCTGCTAAATGTTAACAAATGGATGTGGTCTCCTAGGTTACCTCATTTATAAAATGTGCATATAATGTGTGGGGAGGATTTCAAATTCTGTTAATTCCCCTGCCTGCAGACCCCCACAGCCACTAGGTCAGGTTTGTGGGGAAGAGGCTTTTGTCCTCACCATGTTAGCAAGGTGTGTTACCAGGGGGTTAAAATTGGAGAAAGGCTAGTGCCATGGAAGTCAGCTAAAACATCATATTATTAATGCTGGTGAACAACAGTCAATCCAACACATTTCAGCCATCAAGCCTTAATCCTGGCAAGATAATTCTCAAAGCATGTGGCCAGGTATGATTCAGCAAGGAGCAAGAATGCTCCTTCTCCCCTTTCCGGGCCTGCCTGACTGCAATATCAGATAAGAGCCTAGTATGGATTTTGGGAAGAACCCTTGCTTTTTTTACTTTTTTTAATACATTTTTGCCTTAATTTTTTTATTTTTTTTCGTTTTTCTTAAAATCTATACCATGTCAAAATTTAGGAGGAACCCAACACCAGTTTTTATAACAAAATCATGTCCCCTTTGTTTACATGCATCTATCTGCTGGAAATGTCCATCTGACACCTGAGAGGGCTGGGCAAAGATGACTTACTGGTGGTTGTTGGAATGCCAGTTGCTGCCAGCTCCCTGACAACCAGTTTGAGCAGCAAACTAGTAATACTACAGCTAAATGTCTCACTTCCTGCTGCAGCTAACTTTTGGCTTGAACCTCTGCGCAAGCAAAATTCAGTCCAAAAATGGGTTTGGAAACATAAATATCTTCCTAAGAGCCCTCTCTAACATATGTATTGATGATGAGAACTTCCTGTGTGCAAAAACACATCCATGTAAACTTTTTGTGTTACTTTTAAAGAAAAGTGGTCAGTAAAGCCCTGAAAACTAAATCTGGCTTGGAGTAAACTCACTTTTTTTGGCACTATTATTGATACAAACCTTGTATCACTATTAGACAATATCTTTGAAATCAATATACAGTATTATTTCATTCAGTCAGACATATATGTTTCTTATAAATGTATATACCTCCTTTGCTCTTCATATAATACAATTTGGATTTTTTTTTTTAAGAAAACTGTAGAAGAGTTTAAGAATTGTACTCTGTTGAATATAGTACATTTAATAATTGAGCATGTACAAAACTGGCAAAATTTGAATGTCTTTCTTCTTTGAAAAGAACGAAAAACAGCATCAATTAACATAATAAAAGATTAATCTCTGGATCACTTACTCTTTAAATTGGTGTATGTACATTTACATTTTCAATTATACATGCTCAGGGCTTGTAACTGCCTACACATACCACCATACAAATGTATTGTTTCTTTTTCTCTAAGCTGTAAGTAATATTAAACTGTTATTTTTATCTTCAATATGCTAATATTATATTTATATACATTTGAGGTTCTCAGAATTTGTATTGCTTTCAAATTTATATTGGCGTTACATTATTTTAGTATGTGACTGAAAAATGAGGTATTTAGAATTAATAAGTCCCATCTGCATGTACAAAAGACATGACAAGTTTTGTCTAAGGACAAAACTCAGCTTCCTTTCACACGCAATAGAGGAAATTAATGTCATCACCAGGATGAAGACATAAAGAGATTCAAAATTAAAAATCCTTTGTAGGCATCCCAAAAGATTCCTATAATCAGCTGAAAGATAAGTAATGATCAAAGCCCTTTAAAAGAATTGTTCAATCCATTATATCTGGCTCAGTGTACCCCACCATGGCAAATTATACAACATTATTTCAGAATTAATGGCATTGTTTTAAAAGACAATCCAGATGTTTTCAGAATGTGTTTCCTTCTGTGAAAAGTCAGGTTAAAGGCATGATTTAAAAAGTAGATATAGTAGTCACACTAATCCACTCAGTAGGAACTTTATCCAGAGAACATTTTCTGTACAAATCAAATAATTAAAGACCATTTTTTTTTTTTGCATTTTAGTGCCATGTACACATGACCATTTTTCACGAGGAGAAAAATTGCATTTTGCATTTTTTAAATTGGTCGTGAAAAACGGTCGTGTGTATGCTCCAGAGCATTTTTCTTGATGAGAAAAATGGGCATTAAAAATTTAGGGCCAGATTCACAGCCAGTGGGCGCAACGTAACTTTTCTGATTTAAGTTACACCGCCGCAAATTACACAAGTTAGTGCCCGATCCACAAAGCACTTACCTGGAAATTTGCGGCGGTGTATCCTAAATCAGTCCGGCGCAAGGCGGGCCAATTCAAATGGGGCGTGTCCCATTTAAATTAGGCGCGCTCCCGCGCCGGACGTACTGCGCATGCTCCTGATGCTATTTTCCCGACGTGCTTTGCGCGAAGTCACGATGCGCCGAGGTTTTGTGAATCGCGACGGGTAAAAGTTGCGTCGGGAAAAAAAGAGTTGCGCCGGGGAAAAAAAAATGGTGTACTAACTTTACACTTTGTAAAAGGTACCCTATCTTTGCGACGGCAAACTAACACTTACGGCGACTTAATGAAGGGAAAAAGCTTTGTGGATCTCCGTAAGTGCTAATTTGCATACCCGACGCTGGTTTACGACGAGAACTCCCCCCAGCGGCGGCCGCGGTACTGCATCCTAAGATCCGACAGTGTAAAACAATTACACATGTCGGATCTTAGGGATATCTATGCGTAACTGATTCTATGAATTAGCCACATAGATAGAAACAGGGATACGACGGCGTATCAGCAGATACGCCTGCGTATCCCTTTTGTGAATCTGGCCCTTAGAACCTGCTCTATTTTTTCTCTTAGTTTTTCACGTCGTTCTATTTCACGTCGTGTGTACGCTTAAACGAGGGGGAAAAAAATGTGCATGCTCAGAAGCAAGTTATGAGACAGGGAAATTAGCATAAGCAGCCCAAAGGGTGGCACTATTCGAATGGAACTTCCCCTTTATAGTGTCGTACGCTTTGGTTGAGCATTTTTTTTCACAATCGTGCGTATGCAAGGCAGGCTTTAGAAGAATAACGTTCATAAAAACATTGTTTTTTTTTCCATGACATGAATAACGTGTCGTGTGTATACGGCATTAGATGTGAGCATGGATGTTAATTTTATAATTACAGAAGATAATTTAATACATATTTCCCTGTTTTTTTCAGCCCTAACATTTTACCTGTATTTTAAGATTTATTCATTTAATATTTTTTATACAGTACGTATACACAAATGTTTTACCTTTCATTTCTATTTTAAATTTAATGGGTTGTTTTACAAGTTAAGGGTTTACATAAACTTTAACCACTTCCTGACCAGCCTATTATAAAATGATGGCCAGGAATTTTATTGTTTCAGGTGGATGTCATATGACGTTCTCCCAAAACTCACCTCACACAAGGCCGTACGATCACTGTATTGGCCCGCTACTGGTACCATGTAACCAAACACAGCAGATCACATGACAATTGCAAACAGTGAATGGCAATGAATGGCTTCCTTTCATTTCATTCATTATATACAATTGTGTTGCTAGCTGTGATTGGTCACAGTGATCACATGAGACAGACAGGGCACAACCCATCTGTACCATTTGATTAGCTGTGGCCAATCACAGCTAATCACAACAATACATACTGAATGAATCAGTTTCATTCAGTGAAAATGGTTGTTTATACTTTCACTTTTATACGCAATTATAATGTGTAAAAAAAAAAAATCCTTATCACTTCCCCAGAGTAGTACAGTACTACTATGGTAATATTGTATTGCTCTCTTCAGAAGGGTTAAACAAAAAATATTTTTTTTTTATTAAAAAATGTAATAAAAAAGAAAAAAAAATCAAAAACAATATTATTATTTTTTATTACATACTGTCACCAGTCAGTGTCCCAGTGTACCAGTTATATGATGACACTGTATTGCGCTTGTGACAGTATGTAAAAAAAAAAAGAAAATTCTAAAAGCTTAAGACAAAAAATTACAACTTCAAGAAACTCGCCATGCCTCTTCCTACATACTAGGGATGAGCCGAACACCCCTGGTTCGGTTCGCACCAGTACTTGCGAACAGACAAAAAATTTGTCCAAACATGCGAACACCGTTAAAGTCTATGGGACATGAACGTGAAAAATCAAGTGCTAATTTTAAAGGCTTATATGCTAGTTATTGCCCTGATGGTGTTGTCCTTGGCTTCTCTTCCAGGGACAAAACCTACCTGTCTTGGGAAACCAGGCCAGGCAAAAGTGGGGATAACCTGTTCGCTAAGATCTTAGGGCCAGATTCACGTAGAATGGCTTTAAACAGCGGCGGCGTAACGTATCTCATTTACGTTACGCCGCCGCAAGTTTTACGGGCAAGTGCTTGATTCACAAAGCACTTGCCTGTAAATTTGCGGCGGCGTAGCATAAATCCTCCGGCGCAAGCCCGCCTAATTCAAATGATCCGGGTAGGGGGCGTGGATCATTTAAATTAGGCACGTTCCCGCGCCGAACGTACTGCGCATGCGCCGACCCTAAAATTTCCCGACGTGCATTGCGCTAAATGACGTCGCAAGGACGTCATTGGTTTTAACGCTAACGTAAATGGCGTCCAGCGCCATTCACGGACGACTTACGCAAACAACGTCAATTTTCAAATTTAGACGCGGGAACGACGGCCATACTTAACATCGACTGCGCCTCATAGACCCAGGGGCAACTTTACGCGTCACAAATCTTACGTAAACGTCGTAAAATCACTGCGTCGGTCGGGCGTACGTTTGGGAATTCGCGTATTATGCTAATTTGCATACTCGATCGGGAAAACGACGGAGGCGACGGAAAAAAAATTGCATTTAAGATCCGACAGGCGTAAGGCTCTTACGCTGTCGGATCTTAAATGCAATTTTTTTTTCTTATGGTTATCTATGCGTAACTGATTCTAAGAATCAGGCGCATAGATACGACAGCCCAGATTAGGACTAACGACGGCGTGCATGGCGTTGCGCCGTCGTAAGCCCTTTCAGAATCTGGGCCTTAGCGTACAATTTGATGTCCACATTGAGAAGTGATATCGGTCTATAATTCTGGACTTGAGTAGCATCTTTGCCCTCTTTTGGTATAACCATTATATTGGCATCTAACAAACGGCCCATTGAGACAGAGGGGGATACCAGAGCGTTAAATGTGTCTATCATCTTAGAAGACAATTCCTTCAAAAATGACTTATAATATTGCAATGTGAACCCGTCAGGTCCTGGGCTCTTTCCTGGCTTCATTTGTTTTACAGCAGTCTGGAGCTCCTCAACAGAGAGGGGTAGTTCCATTTCCATTGCCTGCACCTCCGGGATTTGTTTTGGACAGTATTGAGTTAAAAAAATCCTAATTGCTTCTGCTCTCCTTGCTGATTGGACAGGATTCTGGCTTGGGGGCTTCAAATTGTATAGTTTTGTATAATATTGTTCAAACCATTTTGCTATGTCCTCGTTCCTGGACAGGGTTACGACGCATTGGTCCCGAATATGATGAATCATGTTGGAAGGTCTAGAAGCTCGTACCACCCTTGCCAGAAGTCTCCCGCTATTATTGCCCTGTTCATAAAATACTCTATGGTGTAGCACATAGCGCTGTCTCGATCGCTTCCCTAGTTCCTCCAGAAGCAGGGAACGAGTGTGCGAGAGCTCCTGCAAAGAGCGCTGCGAAAGGAAGACTTTATGAGAGGCTTCCAGTCGCCTAATCTTATTCGTTAAGTTCACTATAGTCTCCTGGCGTTGCTTTTTCATTTTCGCTGCCTGGGCCGTAAGTTTCCCCCTGAATCACACACTTGTGGGTGAGTGGGGACATGTCCGGAGAGGCATTATCCACAAAATAGTTGCGAATTATAGATTATAGACGTGCAGCAAATTCTGCATCCTCAAGCAAGGATGAGTTCAGTTGCCAGGTTTTAGTCCTGGAGACCGACTCTGGAAAAGCCAGGGTGACTGAGATGGGTTGGTGATCAGATAGAAACATAGGGTCTATTGTAGCTTGAGTAAGGTAGGTTAAGTCAGGTTGGGAAAGGAAGAAATAATCTATACGTGAGTATTTTTGGAAAGGAACTGAGTAAAAAGTATAGTCTTTGGTAGAAGGGAACAGGGTGCGCCACGTATCATGTAATGCAAGACCCTGAAGTTGTAATTTGATTTGACGTAGAGCTCGGTAGGGCAGCACGGTGGTACCTGAAGAGGTGTCAACCTCCGGATTCAGTGGGACATTAAAGTCACCCCCCAAAAGAACCATACCTCCTTAAATGAGAGCAGGAGGTCGTTAATCTTCCTAAAAAAGGAAGCCTGGTGATCATTTGGTGCATAAATATTCGCCAAAGTCAGATGTCTGTAGGCGTACAAGCCCTTGATAAATAAGAACCTACCCTCTGGGTCCACCAAGGAGTTCGACAACTGGAAAGAGCATGCTTGGAGATTAGTATGGAAACACCTTTCGTTTTTGCAGAGGGATTCGTGGAGTGCATAACTGTGGGATAAAAGCTGTCAGTGAGCTTGGGAATAGAGTCTGACCGGAAATGGGTTTCCTGCAGGAAAGTAAACTGGGCCTTCTGCTTAGATAGAGTGGACAAGACCTGCAGTCGTTTTTCCGGCACATTTAGGCCCTTTACGTTAAGCGACACACACTTCAGCGATAGAGGGTTATGGGGAGCACCATCTGTATCATAATGGAGTCATCAACTGGAGACCGAATTCAGGTCCATCATGTATGATAATAGTAGTGCAGTCACGGAAGTTCAATCGGTGCACAAGCTGTTCTAGGGCAGTGTATAATTCTCGCCATGAGATCCTAGAAGTACAGTCAGGAGTGATCAGCTATAGTGCAGGAGTATAGGTCTATAGAACTATAAGCAAATGCTCAATTTTGATCAGAAATGGGCACAGCTCGCCACCCAGGGACAGAAGTCAGGATATCGCCATTGGGCAATCATAGCTAGCGGGACTGAGCTGAAGACGGAAAAACTTAAAACGTTCTTGAGGAAAACAAAATGAACTGGGACCGTATGCACTTACAAGCGGGCAGACTCAGCAGGCGCGGGGGTCTTCAGGCATCCGGGTGATCCATGCGTGGGGTAGCAAGAGGATCCGGGCTGCAGTGACTTGGCTCTAGGCGGGATACATGGGCTCAGGGTGAGGAAGGGTCTGATCTCCGTCATCTGGAGCTCTGCCTCTGTACCTTTGGAGATGGATGATGTGACACCGGACGCCACGGCTCTGTTGGGAAGTGAAAAGAACACCAATCCGGCAGCTCCTCCATGGGTATATCAAGTTGCTCACAAAAGGGCTGCAAGTCATCTGGCGAGCGTAAGAAAGCAGAGAATCCCCTGGCGGAGGCAGCCAGACAGAAATCCTTTTTTTTTTTACTTTACAGGCAGTGCTGATGCACTGTCTAATCCTATATGTTAGCTTATGTATTCCGTTGCCCCTGGTTTAACACTGCCTGCTCCTTTCTGTTCACTGGGTACTAAAACTGTTCTTGTCTGCCTCTGCTCAGTTGTCCAGCTAGGCAATCGAATGGCCAATTCAAAACCACCCTCACCTTTATGGATACATCTATTGTCATAAAATACTCACCCAATACAAAAGTTTAAGGGCCAGTTAACACCACATGCAGTCCAGTGCATATTTTTCTGCATCAAAAACGCATCAAAAGTCGATTTTATGGTTTCCAATGACATAGATCATACCAGTGCATTCAGTGCCAGGGTTTTCTAGTTCCAGAAAAAAAGTAGAACATGCTGCATTTGTCCTGCACTAGACTGTACTGGAATGCATTAAAAATGCACCAGAATGCACCAGACCTCTTCAAAAATGCACCAGACCAAAAAAAAAGAAAAAAAGAAGAAACACAAACATCTGGAATTCATCTGGAAACGCATAAAAAGCACACCGGAACACTCCAAAAATGTGTTACAAACGCGCATTCAAAAACGCACCCACAATGGATCTGACGTGCGTTTTTGTGGTGTGAACCAGCCCTGATAGTGAATCATTTGACACAGCCTTATTGAAAGACATTATAACATAATGTATTTGCAACATAATATTTCTTTTGGTTGGGCAAAGTTGTTTAAACCACATAATTGTAAACTTACATACACAAGACATACTCTGACTGACTAGCTTTAATGTTATTCAGTACAAACAGCAGGTAAATGGGGTTTCATTCTGTGAATAAATATGTATGTGAATACAAAAAGGAAAAATCTTTCTCAGCACAGATGCAACTGAAAATAATTAACTGTTTACAAGGGTGATGCATTTTTAAACCTGTTAGAAAAGACTTTCACTGCATAAATACATTTCATGACAGTTCTCACAGTTTTATTATAAATGCATTCAAAATGTATATCCTTAATTCAGTATATTTTTACACGCTGTAAGACCTATCAAAGCATTGTAGAATCAAGTGTTAAAATACCCTGCTGCTGATAAAGTGTTGTCATTTCCAGCAATACCTTATCATGTATACTGTGAATAGAAATGGACATGATTTCAAGAATTATACATTTTTAAAACCAATATTTGGTCTAACTGCCTGTCAAAAAAAAACAAAGGTTGTATTCTCACATCTGTTAAACACCGGTCTTATTTATTAAAATGCTCTTGTATCCAAAGCTAGAAGGATTAATTACCATAGCCTAGCTCTAGTTGCACCCTGTGCCTCTGTGCCTTAACACAGAAAATTAATTCAGAGTTGACAAAACTCTTTCAGACACAACCTGCTTCCTGCTGATGGCGCTTTATTAGCATATTCTTTCCAATAAAAAGAAATGTTTCATAGGCCCTATTTTTTACCTAAGCTTTGAGTTCAATTTGTAAAGCACTGAGTGACAGGCAGCAAAATGGCTTGAATATAAAAAGGGCAAGTTGCCAACATTCTCCTGATAGAGGCACTTTGGAGGCTTTGTTCTAAGTACATTAAAGTCACAGAAGGTCCATGTACTCTAGACAGCACAGGGTAGGCAGGATGTTCGCAGTAAGACAAAACAGCAGGTGATAAATGACATTAAATAACAGTGAGAATTTACCACAGACTAAATTTAATCAGTGATGTGAAATATTCTCAGCTATAAGGCTGCATTAACAGTGAATATTTAATGAGGCGATTACCATTCTTTTTGATATGTGAACGAATATGTATGTAAAATGATGAAGACAGCTCAATTTTACTCCTGAGGCATGCTATGTTTTTTTTTCTGTTATGTATTGCAATCATTTCCCCTTTGGATTTCACAAAGTATTTTTAACTATGCACTTAATAAAGAATTATTTTGTCACATTTGTGACAGGAGATCTAAAATAATCTAGAAATATGTTTTCAGTATGTTCAAAAGTATTTCTCCTGTAGTACATGAAAACTGAAGATGATTGTGGCTATACCTTTTATCCAACGTAGCTGCTTCTAATTTGCAATTCCTTTGTAACGAAACCCCATTTTAACTTTTATTTTTAGTGGAATCAGTTCATTACTAAAGGAGATCTGAGGGGAAAAAGGTTGATGGAGAGGAATATATGTATCTTTCACTTTATTTTGTGTAGGTGTCCATACCTACGTATTTACTCATCTGAGTAACCACATTTACATTTACTGCGCAGAAGGCATTTGAAAATAAAATACAAAATAATTAAAGAACTACTCTAGTCAGTTATATAAGAATACCCATTGGTTTACTTAGATATTCATAAAACATATACATGAATTTAGTTGTGTGAACATACGCACATAGACACCAGAGCTACTACATAAAATATAGGCCTAAATAAATAATGAATACCAATAAAAATACCTGAATATGATAATTCTTATGAATGGCAATAAATAATTTGAACGATACAAAGGAGAATCTATTTTCCCAAGTTTTCTACATAGGCAGGACTCATAATGAGCAGATTTGTTCTCATACCGAAACTGAGCTTATCAGTGCACGTGTACTCACCTTTTAATTGAAGAAAAAAATTATAGAAACCAAAAGAAATAGGACTTCCTTATTATAGAAATGACATCATAGGGGAATTCCACCCTTTCACAACTAGCACCCCTGGCAATTAAATAATGCAGTGTCTCCATCTGGAGGTCAGAATGTCAGCCCACGCAGACTAGCAAAGGGGCCAATAGGGTTCATTGCTAGCTCATTAAAAATTGGTGGACTGTGTATGTCTGCCTAGTGAGACAAATAGGAAACTCTGCTTTGTAAAATTATTAATTTGATTTTGTCATGTACTCGTCAAGTAATACATAACTTAAAATAGTGAATGCTTTAAAAAATGCATTTTTATTTCAGATACTGTATGCAAACAAACAAAAAACTAAAATATGGGATAAAACATGCATATGCCTTTGCTATGTCCATAAAGAGGTAACATTGAAGAGATAGTTCTGAATCAAATAATACAATGAAATTATAGTCACCATTACATTAGCCATACACGGCATTACGCAAACAATAGTATTTGTTTTTAGGTTAACCCAATGCTGTTCTCAAAAGGATGAAAAGTAAAGTAAAGTAAAGTAACTAAACTGTTGTTCCTCAACATTTATTTTCTGTGGCCTTACATTGATCTGTAGTCTTGTCAATGTGGGAAGCAGTATACAATAAATCACAAATGTTGAGGAACAACAGTTTAGTTACTTTGACAATATACAGTTAAAAAATGGAGCAAAATGTTGGGCACCCTACTCTGCAGTAGCATGAGCATTTGGCAGGCTAACTGGAGTCTTGAAAGCTGTGTATGTAAAAATGACCACCTATTAGCTGCTAAAAGCAGTACCCTATATGCTAGTGATGGCTAGATTACTGTATTTTCTATGCTATTCCATGATTAATAATGCTGTAAGAATGCCTAATAATGAACCATAGATAATGATGGGTAGATAAGAGCAAATTAAGTTACAATAACTTTAGTCTCTCTGTCTCTCGCTCTCTGGTCCAGAGGCACTTAATAATGCTTGAAGCAGTTCCCCGCTTGCAGAAAGCCTGCTTTTCACTGGAATGTTGACTCCCATCACCAGTGATTTTTAGTAACCAGTATGGGGGGCATTTAACAGAAATAATACTTAATACATCCTTATTGGAGCAGTAATATCACTCCAACCTTTTATTAGACTATTAATTTGTCCATGAAATGCCAGTGCAAATGTTCATATCAGTGTAGCCAAAAAAAGTAAGGCCGCGTACACACCATCGGTCCAAACCGATGAAAATTGACCGAAGTTCAGTTTCATCGGTCCAAACCGTCCGTGTGTATGCCCCTCCGGTGTTTTATCCTTCGGACAAAAGTTAGAGAACTTGCTTTAAAATCTAACCAATGGACCGCTGACCAATAGGTCCAAACTGATGGTTAGTACACAAAAGCATTGGTTCAAAACCTGCGCATGCTCAGAATCAAGTTGACGCATGCTTGGAAGCATTTAACTTAGTTTTTTTCAGCACGTCGTGTGTTTTACGTCACCGCGTTCTGAAGTGATCGGTTTTTGGAATGATGGTGTGTACGCACAGCAGGCCATCATTCTGCTTCAGCGGTGAATCGATGAAAACGGTCCGTCGGACCATTCTCATCGGATGGATCGACCGTGTGTACACGCGGCCTAACAGATGTTTATTTATTTATTTATGAGTTATCATGGGCCAGTTTTGGTCACGCAACTAACTACAAGTCACTCTAAGTTACAGAGAAATCATTCAGGTAGTTTTACCTATCAGTCTTATGTTGGCCTGACAGATTTGTGTTAAGGCTGGTACAAACATGCCAAATATTGGGCGGTATCAGTCGGTTCAACAGAAACCAGCCAGTGTGAACAGTAACCTGTCCAACTTCTATTGAATGGGCATGCTGCAAAACCAGCAGCTGTTTGGCATCTGATCAGTGCTGGCAGCCAATGGCTGACCAGTGTGTTCTGACGGTGGGGCAGTCCCCCTGTCAGAACACAATAGCTTCATAGTTCATTTTTTAATCTTTATAATCTTTATAACAAATACTACCTTGTACGGTATCACATTATGTGAGTTTTTTTGCCATTACACATGTTATGTGGTTACCATATCTCTGGCTCCAACAAGACTACATGTATTTACACTTCCTGGTGTTTACTGGAATTTGCGGTGCCAACTGATATGTGGATTCAGGACCAGCTGGATACATCTTGCTGACTGGTTATATAAGCCTGTTTTGACTTGGGTGGTATAAACCTCACCAAGTCAACACCATCTGGTAAGCCTCCTCCTTACATTGGTGGCTGTGTCACTATCCTTTCACAGAGAAGGTCACATCCATGTGGGACTCTTCATTTCAACCTTGCATTTTTTTCTACACTTTGAGTGAGTGAGTGAGAAACTTATATAGCGCAGCACATGCAAACCAAATCGCCTCTGGGCGCTCGTTGTCCATTTCTCCTTTGTCCTCAAAAGAGATGGGTTTTGATCTTTCTCCTAAAGGCCAAGTGGTTCTCCTCCAACCGAATGCTGGTTGGTAAAGCGTTCCATAGTCTGGGGCCTTGGACCGCAAATCTTCTTTCTCCTTTGGACTTGTATCTGGCTTTGGGTATCTGAAGTAGATTTTGGTTGATGGATCGCAGAATGCGATTGGGGTTGTGAGCTTTTAGTTTTTCGCATTGATATTGAGGGGCATTTCCTTGAATACACTTATGCGTCAGACAGAGTGCTTTGAAAGTAATTCTGTCTTTTACTGGCAACCAATGAAGGGTTCTCAGTGAAGGTGAGATTGATTCCCAGGGTTTTTTCCCAGTCACAAGTCTAGCGGCCGTGTTTTGGAACAACTTGCAGACGAGTGATTTGGTACTTTGGGAGTCAAAGATAGAGGGCATTTGCATAGTCAAGTCTGGAGTTAACAATTGTTCCCACCACGACTGCTGTGTCTTCTTTTGGAATAAATGGAATAAGTCTGCGTAGTAGGCACAGCAGATGGTGCGATCCGCTGACTACTGACCCTATTTGCGCATCCATTGTCATGTAGGTGTCGAAGATGACTCCGAGACTTTTGACTTTGGTGCTAGGGGTGATGATTTTGCCCAGAATGGGCGGGGGTATCCATGTTGTTGCAGGTTGATTCTTTCGATTGGCGTGGAACAGGAGAAGTTCTGTTTTCGAACCGTTAAGTTTAAGATAACTCTTTGTCGTCCAATTTTCAATCAAAGAGAGGCATTTCTCTAGAACGAGATGATGATGTACTTTGTTGCAGATGCGAAAGTACAGTTGTGTGTCATCTGCATAAGAGTGGTAAAGTAACTTTTGGCTACTAATGATTTCAAAGAGAGGGCGGAGATAGATATTGAACAGAACCAGTGACAGAGGGGATCCTTGAGGGACTCCTCATGACACCGTGCGTTTTTCAGAAGTGAAAGGTCCCAATTTCACTATTTGTGATCGGTTTTCCAAAAAGGAGGAGAACCAGGATAGATCACCTTCCGCGACTCTGGCTACTTCAGCTAGCCGAGTCAGTAATAATTTGTGGTCTACAGTGTTAAAAGCTGCGCTTAGGTCCAACAGTACTAGAAGACAAGATTCTCCTTCGTCTGCGGCCTCAAGGGCGTCATCCCATATTTTGAGCAGTGCTGTTTCTGTCCCGTGCCCGGGACGGAAACCCGATTGAAATAGATCGAGCAAATTATGGGTGTCTAAATGCTGTTGCAGCTGTTGTACCACTACTTTCTCCATTACCTTGGAGAAGACATTTAGGCCTGTTATGGGACAACGGTGTTTTGGGTCTTTGGGGTCAAGGGTGGGTTTCTTTAAAATAGGTTTGATTATGCCTTGTTTCAAGCGGGTGGGCACTATGCATTCCTTGAATGACTAGTTTATAAGCTGCGTGATAGGCAGTGCCAGAATATCGGCACATTTCTTCAGCAGTTTGGTGGGGATGATATCATTAGGCGCTGTGCTATTTCACAGAGTACCGATGATATTTTTAGTGGCATCGATGGAGATGGGTTTTAGAGTGAACTTTGTTGATTGCGGCAAATTTATGTGGGTATTGGGCATATGTTTAAGGGGGGGGTTGAAGGGGGTACTGTTTCGCTGAATGCTTTCTCTGATTTTTTCAATTTTGTTAACGAAATAATCCGATAATTCATTGCAAAAATCTTGGGTATCAGAATTGGGGGCTTCAAGACAGACTGGATTCATGGTCTGGGTGACTAAATTGAAAAGTTTGCGGGGGCGGTTTAGGGCATTAGTGATGACATTGGAAAAATTATTTTTTTGGGCTTTAAAGATTTCCTTGTGGTATTTTGTTTGTTATTACCTTATAGATGGTGTGGTTTTACCTCTGAAGAGCTTATTTTCCAGGCTGCTTCCGCTCTTCTGCGCTCTTGCTTTAGCAACGACAGCTGGTCGTTAAACCAGCTGGAGTTGTTTTTCCGGATGCAGGTTTTGCGCTTGGGTGCTACTAAGTCGGCTGACTGTAGTATAGCTGTGTTTATGGCATCCAGTGTTTCGGTGGCAGTTTGATGTGGTTGGATTGTTTTTATTTTGTTTCCTAATGTAGTTTTGAAGAGTTCCGAATAGAGAATTCTTCTGAAATCTAGTCCAGTGCGTTGTCACTGGTTTTAACGTTTTTGTTAAGGGGGAGTTTTTGGTTATTATGAATTTAATTGCATGGTGATCTGTCCATGTTAACGGCTCATTTTTTAGAATGTTTATTTCCAGATCTTGTCTGAAAATGAGATCGAGCGTGTGACCTGAAGCATGTGTGGGCCCACATACTAGTTGCTGCAGACCTAATCCTTCCAGGTGGTCAATGCAGGCGTCGGCAACGGGATCCTGTGAGGAGTTGGCCCAGAGGTTGAAATTCCTGAGCAGCAAATGGTGTTTGCTGTTTAGGGTATAAGTGGAGATGAACTCTGTCCATGATGCGAGAAGCTGCAATTTTGGACCCGGTGGTCTATAGCAGAGTAGAATATGAACGGTCTCCTGGGGACTTGTTTGCAGTTGCAGAGTTGAGTTGCAGATATGCGCTTAGGCTGAGGTGAATGCTTATAATTTTTAACTGTCGATAGACGATAGATTCTTAACAGTTGCTCACTCCTTAGAGCTTTTTTGGTGACAACTGGTAATATTGAGGCAAATGGTTTTAGTTCCCAGATGGTTTCTGCAGAGTATCTCAGATTACCCATGGTCGCAGAAAAACGCAGGGAAGTGAAGTAGATTGGGGGTCTTTGATGGTGAAATGGGAAGGAAGATTTCCAAGTGGGCCGCCACTCGTTAACCACTTAACAACCGCCCTATAGATGAAATACGTCTACAAGGCGGTTGCTTAACTCTGGGAGGGCGTCAATGTACGTCCTCCCAGAATCGCGCGCCCTGTGGGGCGCGCACACGGGAGTCTCCGTGACCGCCGGGTCCTCCGGACCCGGCTGATCACGGATCACGGTAAATCGCCGCTGATAGCGGCGGTTTACCACGTGAACGCTCCGTCCAATGACGGAGCGATCACTAGTAAACAAACCGGCGTCATGTGATGACGCCGGTTCCTCCCTCTCCTCTCTGTACCGAACGGTACAGTGTGAGAGAGGAGAGGGGAGAGAGCGGAAGCAGCAGCAGCTGCTGCTGCTGCTGCGGGCTGGATCTGTGACACATGCAGTCACAGATCCAGCCATCCATCCCTCCCTGTGCAATACTCTGCAATGCCCCCATACTCTGCAATGCCCCCATACTCTGCAATACCCCAAAATACTCTGCAATGCCCCCATACTCTGCAATGCCCCGCAATACTCCGCAATGCCCCGCAATACTCCGCAATGCCCCGCAATACTCCGCAATACCCCGCAATACCCCGCAATACTCCGCAATACTCCGCAATACCCCACAATACCCTGCAATACTCCGCAATACCCCGCAATACCCCACAATACTCCGCAATACCCTGCAATACACTGCAATACCCCACAATACTCCGCAATACCCCACAATACTCCGCAATACCCCACAATACCCTGCAACGTCGTCTATGGGGATTTTTAAGTAGCGAAGTTTGGCGCCATTCCACGAGCGTGTGCAATTTTGAAGGGTGACATGTTGGGTATCTATTTACTCGGCGTAACTTTATCTTTCACATTTATGCAAAAGAATGAAGAAAAAATACTAAATTTGCCAAATTTTATAACCGAAACAAAGAAAAATTATTTTTTTTACAGAATTTTCAGTCTTTTTTCTCTTATAGCGCAAAAAATTAAAAACCCAACGGTGATTAAATACCACCAAAAGAAAGCTCTATTTGTGTGAAAAAAAAGGACGAAAATTTCATTTGGGTACAGTGTTGTATGACTGAGTAATTGTCATTCAAATTGTGAGAGCACCGAAAGCTGAAAATTGGTCTGGTTATTAAGGGGTTTTACGTGCCCAGTGGTCAAGTGGTTAAAGGGTCACTATAGGAAAAAAATTGTTTTGTTGAAAAGACTGTTTACAGGGTATAGAGACATAAAAAATAACTGATTCCTTTTAAAAATTATTAAAAATAGATTAAATTCAATCATATAATGTACCTGCAGTTTCACTTTCGTTTTTAAACTGGTTTCATGTTTCTGTGAAGTAAAGAGACCCACAGAACATTAACAAACAAATCCAGGGCAGTGTTTTGTTTCGAATCTGATTGGTTCTGAGAAGTTTTAGACACACAGCTTGGAACACAGTGAGGCCTCGTACACACAACAGAGTTTCTCGGCAGAATTCGGCGAGAAACTCGGTCAGAGCCGGATTCTGCCGAGAAACTCTGTCGTGTGTACACTTTCGGCCCGATGGAGCCGCCGAGGAACTCGTCGAGAAAATAGAGAACATGTTCTCTATTTTCTCGTTGTTCTATGGGAGCTCTCGGCCCGCCGAGCTCCTCGGCAGCTTCAGGGCTGAACTGGCCGAGGAACTCAATGTGTTTGGCACGTCGAGTTCCTCGGCCGTGTGTACGAGGCCTGAAAAGCTGCCATGAGATTTTTCATAAGGAGCCAGACAAGCAGGAAGTGTGGAGATCACAGGAGAATTACAGCAACTTCAAAGCAAAAACGAACAATGAGGACATGAAACCAAGACTGCAGTAAGGTAAAGGTTTAGCTAAAAAAAAAAATCCTTTAGTGATCCTTTAAGTCCTCCCTCCTCGTTTGGTCCAGAGGAAGGCGAAAAAAACCCAGGCGTGCTTTTGGACTGTTATTTGTATGTGTTCACAATAGAGGGCTTTGTTCTGATTTATAATTTTTTTTTTCACGGATCACACTCAGTCACTTGGTGTCACTGAAATTAAGATTTCATATATATGTATGTTTGTAACATTTGATATGTGTTGTTAACTGACTTTTTCACAAAAATAAGTGCTACACTTTTTCATATCCTTCCACTAATATAACATCCAGAATTAGTTTCTTGATTTGATAAAGTAGATATTTCCAACAACATGAGTTATAAAGGGAAGTAAAAGAATTTATTTTTGTATTCATAAAGTATAACAAGAGAATGTATTGGGTAGCACCCTGCTCTGGAATAATTAAGCATGTTGAGACACTTTTTTTTTTCATTAGAGGAGTCTACTAAAAAAATGTTATATCAGCAGGAGCTGCAAAGTCTGTAGAGCAAAGATAATGCATGCATTTTCAATTTATCTTATAGAACAAGCCTTTCATTAAAAGCACCAAATGTAGGCCTTACAAATACACCCACATAATATATTGTAACTATTTAACCCATAGCTTAATTTAGAATAAATTATATTTGGATGTTTCCATTGAATATACTGAATTTGTTAAATGCCTACAAATTATTTGAGTTGTGAAAATCATTCACCGGGAAATTCAAGTTTAATTAATTCTATTTGATCTATGAATTCTATTTAATTTTTTTTTTTTATTTAGATAATATTGTGTTCAGAAAATTTCAATACAGTCCATACAAGTGCTATGTAGCTTAGTGTTCTATGTAGAGTTGGTTTAATACAGATATTAGTATATATAAAATAAAGTCTATGCATTGAACACATGAAATTACATTGTGTATATATATATATATATATATCTATATATATATATATATATATATATATATATTCACCTTTTATTTTATTGTATAGATATAAATGATTATAATCACATATTAAAAAGATCATATTCCTTTATCTATGCTCTATCCATTTATTCCCCTACCCCTTTAATCACTTCAGCCCCAGACCATTTTGCTGGTCAATGACCGGGCCACTTTTTGCAATTCGGCACTGCGTCGCTTTAACTGACAATTGTGCGGTCGTGCGACGTGGCTTCCAAACAAAATTGGTGTTCTTTTTTTCCCACAACAAAAATGGCAATAAGCGTTTATTGATTGATTTGCGCAAAAGTTTTAGCGTCTACAAAATAGGGGATAGATTTATGACATTTTTATTAATATTTTTTTTTACTTGTAATGGCGGTGATCTGCAATTTTTATCGGTACTGCGACCTTATGGCAGACACTTTTGACACATTCTGGGACCATTGCCATTTTTATAGCGATCAGTGCTATAAAAATGCATTAATTACTGTAAAAATTTCACTGGCAGGGAAGGGGTTAACACTAGGGGGCAAGGAAGGGGTTAACACTTGGGGGCAAGGAAGGGGTTAACTATGTTCCCTCATTGTGTTCTAACTGAAGGGGGGATAGGATTGACTAGGGTAAATGACAGATCGCTGTTCATACATTGTATGAACATGTGATCAGTCATTTCAATTCCTCCAGGTTCCCAAATCCCTGAACTCCCGCCATTTAACCCATATATTGCAGAATCTCTCCAATGAGTCTTTTTCTATGTGGATAGTTTCTTCTATGACTCTTATCGTTTCAACCCATGCAACCCAGTCTTTCATACTCGGAACTTCCTGGGACCTCCAGAGACTCGGGATCAGGCTTTTGGCCGCATTTAAAAGGGATGTCACTAAAGTTTTCTTATATTGAGGGGCCGTTTTCCTTGTATCATGAAATAGGCAATCCAAAGAATTCTTCTGAATCTGTTATCCTGTGATTTGGTAGGTTGCTGCCAAGATTCCCTCCCAGTAGGGTTGGATCCTAGTGCATTCCCACCAGAAGTGAGCAAAGATCCCCAGGGCATCACATCCCCTTCAACAAGTTGGGGGTCCCTCTGCCCAGATCCTGTGCACCCTCTGAGGGGTCACATATCATCTTGCCAGGAGTTTGTAACACAGTTCAACTGTCTTTGTATCTCCTGAGGAATAGCACGCCATTCTCAGAATTTTCCTTCTATGTTCCTCATCTCTGAGCGGGCCTATATCCTCTTCCCACCTTGGTGACATGTTTCACAATATTCTTATATTGTGGTAATGGGTTTACTCTATATTACATTATTTCTAGTTATACCATTATGGTAACAAACCACTTACTTAATTGTATACAATATAGAAACTCCATCTACAGTTATATCAAGGTTCTTTCATATGAACACACTTCTTTGGGGGACTGCGTGTGTGCTCCTGGTTCTTGCTTGGGTTCTTTCCTCAGCTCCCGTGCTAGACATATTCATCTGGCCAACCCCCGGCAGGTGGTATCGCATGGTCACAGTATCAGTTCTTTTGTGAGTATTTTCAGATATGGCCGTCTATCTGTTTATCACTATTCCACAAAAATCCCCCCCACCCCCAGTCGGTAGTTATATCAAACTATAATGGTGATTTGTATCCCCCTTTTAGTATATCAATGGACTTGCTCCTGATGAGTGGATAGAAGTCCATTAAACGTTGTCAAGCTTATTTTGATGCATCCACTTCATATTTATGATACTAGATGGTTTTATTGCTTTACCAACCATGATATAATGTCAATGTCTACTCCATTTGGGGGACTGTGATGTACAATATTGTCATGTTTGGTTATAAATAGTGTCATGTTGGTTATAATTCACAATATGCATGTTGTTATTTTGTATTTTATATGCCAATGTGCTACTATGCATTTACAGTATATGGCTTGATCCATGTCCTATTTTGGTCTAATAATACATTATTTACATATACATATGGATTTGTCTGGCTCTACCCCACACACCTCATTCAAAGTCACACCCTCCCCCCTTCTTTTTGTTGCATAGCAATTAGGGATGGAGGCACAAACCCTCCCTTGCGTCTCATCTAAAGTCCCAAATATTTCCTTTTTTTCTCTCCCTTTCCCATTTTTGGAGGGAATTCTGGTTATGTTTCTTTAATTAGTATCCTATACATTTTGGATACACTTTGATTTAAAGTAATGGGGAGCAAAAAGATTTCTCTATTGTCCTCATGTGTCCTTTTTCCCATAGCGGTTGTGGCAGTGATTGTGTAAAATGCTGTAATTGTGTGTACCTCCATTTATCTATTGGCATATTTCCCTATTTCTGTGTGATTTCCTCATACGTGCAAATCCTATTTCCTTTCATTACGTCTTGTAATAATATTTCTTCTTTTTTTGCCCATCTAGTGAAATATATGTGTTCCTCTTTCCCTGGCTTGAAATTGTTTGTGCCCAATAATCGATAATAGTGGAGAATTATGGTCCCAATGGTGCATTCTTCCAAAACCATCCCAAATTTTGAAGGTGTTTCTAGTTAGTGGGTTTGTACTGTTAGCTAATTCTCTGTGCTGCCTTGTTATCCAAACCATCTTCCCCAAATCTACCCTACTTTGTGAAATCTCCATGTTTACCCAGCTTCTCCCCTCTTTATTATGAATCCATTCTGCTATCCAAGAAATAAAAATCGCCTGATAGTATTTCTCAAAATCTGGGGCTACTAATCCTCCTGTATACAAGGAGAAAAATGCGCAATTCTGAGTAAAACAATTCCTTGATATTATGCAACAATGGTAAAACAATACATATATATGGACGTTATATATAAATGAATAAAATAGTGTGCATGAGATTTGCACAGTAAAAAAGAGTCTGTTGCTCCAGGTGGAGGGGGAGGGGGGGGGGTTTTGGTAATGGGGATGAAGTCCTGGGATGGACGGATGAAAGTTTTTGCAGGGGTCACAACTATAACCTCAGGGCTGCCATCAATGTAGAACAGAAACCGTGTTCCAAGACTGTAAGAAAAGCAAAGGAAGAGGCGCCTCTGAGTGTAGATGTTTAAGCGTAATTTAATGTAAAAAAGAGTACATATAACTCACATTTTAGAGGTTAAAATAGACATTGTACAGGTTTCTTTACGGGTGATCGTCAGTTCCGTCACTTGTAGTTGTCCTACTGCTGGGCACTTGTGCTGAGCAAAGCTGTCTCTCACTGCCGTGTGGAGTTGAGGCCGGCGGCGGTGGGGAGAAAAACTTGTGAGCCAGTCAAACAAAGTGGAGGTGTTATTGGCAGTATGGTGGTACTGATGACGTCACTGGATGTTTGCGACGCGTTTCCTAAGCGGTCGAACTGCGATGGCGTGGCAGTCGCGCTCCTTTATCAAGCTGTTTGTTATGGGAGAAAAGGAAGCTAAATTTATAGGGGGAGGGGGGGGAGTGGCAGGGGCGTGTGGGGATGCTGGAGGGGGCGGGGCACAGTGGTGAGGGTGTGAGAATTGGTATGGGGCGAGATGCTGGTAAAGGCAATATGAGGGGGCGGGGAAGTGTGGCGGGGTGTGTCCTGTTATGTACATGAAGGCAAGGAGCGTTTAGACGTGGAGCCTGTGACGTGCAGGGGGCGTGTAGCAGGGCCGAGAGTTGTCCAGTGTAGGACGTGCGTCCTATCAGGGACGGCGAGACGGACGGGGGCGGGTCACTATGTGGGCCTATCGGGGAGAGCACCGGAGTGGGACGTGCGTCCTATCAGGGACGGCGAAACGGACGAGGGGCGGGTGGATCGCGAGGCCTATTACAAGGGAGCACACGCGAGCGGGGGGCGTGATCTATGGCCGAACTGACGGCAGTGTCAGCCTATAGGAGAGAGAGAGCGCCAGTATTGGGCGTACATTAGGGAGGAGGGAACAGGCTGGCGACGGGCAATGTTAGAGAGCCTGAGGGAGGGGGGGGGGAAGCGGTGAGTGAACAGCCACACGAGCGGACAATGTGTCAGCAGTAGTTGGCAATGGGTAAAACGTAGCATGTACAAGGTGGCCATGGGAATAGGGTGTATTAATTGAGTTATATGGAGATCCGGATGGTATTAATAAAAATGAAAATATTATGGGATAAACTGAAGATTTTTAGTATTGATTTATTTATTTATTGGGGGAAATGTGCGATTTTTAATATATTGATTTAATTTGTATTATGAAGGGAAAAGTAACATATATATGGGAGATGGATGAGCATGTGTGTCGGTGGGGTGGGGATATTTTTTGGGGGGGGGTGGGTAGTAACAACGGGGCAGGAAAAGTGCAGTGGTGGAGTAACTGTACTGTAGAGGACCGTTGTGGAAGATAAATCAATAATACATATAAAAAACACACACTATTAGCATATATGATTGACAACATGGGAAAATTTAACATGATAGCAAATGATAAGAAATATGTGTATATATAATGCATACACAATACAACATATAATACACATCACATATACACATGACATGTACTAGAAGACGATTAAAAAAATATATATATATAAAAAAGCTATCTTAAAAAATATATAATAAATATATATATAAATACATATATATATGGTAAAAGACCATGGTTGTGAGAGAAAAGGGGGGGGTGTATTCTTTTAAAAAATACCCCCCCCTTTTCTCTCCGTACCCCACTATCTAATTCCTCTTCTCCCCTCCCCCCCCCTCCTTCCCTACCCCCCATATCGTACTCCCTGTCATTACCAGTATTATCATTGTTGCTACCATATGTTCTTTTATTGTTGTTACTCCTTATCATCATCACAACCATGGTCTTTTACCATATATATATGTATTTATATATATATTTATTATATAATTTTTAAGATAGCTTTTTTATATATATATATTTTTTTAATCGTCTTCTAGTACATGTCATGTGTATATGTGATGTGTATTATATGTTGTATTGTGTATGCATTATATATACACATATTTCTTATCATTTGCTATCATGTTAAATTTTCCCATGTTGTCAATCCTATATGCTAATAGTGTGTGTTTTTTATATGTATTATTGATTTATCTTCCACAACGGTCCTCTACAGTACAGTTACTCCACCACTGCACTTTTCCTGCCCCGTTGTTACTACCCACCCCCCCCAAAAAAATATCCCCACCCCACCGACACACATGCTCATCCATCTCCCATATATATGTTACTTTTCCCTTCATAATACAAATTAAATCAATATATTAAAAATCGCACATTTCCCCCAATAAATAAATAAATCAATACTAAAAATCTTCAGTTTATCCCATAATATTTTCATTTTTATTAATACCATCCGGATCTCCATATAACTCAATTAATACACCCTATTCCCATGGCCATCTTGTACATGCTACGTTTTACCCATTGCCAACTACTGCTGACACATTGTCCGCTCGTGTGGCTGTTCACTCACTGCTTCCCCCCCCCCCCCTCCCTCAGGCTCTCTAACATTGCCCGTCGCCAGCCTGTTCCCTCCTCCCTAATGTACGCCCAATACTGGCGCTCTCTCTCTCCTATAGGCTGACACTGCCGTCAGTTCGGCCATAGATCACGCCCCCCGCTCGCGTGTGCTCCCTTGTAATAGGCCTCGCGATCCACCCGCCCCTCGTCCGTTTCGCCGTCCCTGATAGGACGCACGTCCCACTCCGGTGCTCTCCCCGATAGGCCCACATAGTGACCCGCCCCCCGTCCGTCTCGCCGTCCCTGATAGGACGCACGTCCTACACTGGACAACTCTCGGCCCTGCTACACGCCCCCTGCATGTCACAGGCTCCACGTCTAAACGCTCCTTGCCTTCATGTACATAACAGGACACACCCCGCCACACTTCCCCGCCCCCTCATATTGCCTTTACCAGCATCTCGCCCCATACCAATTCTCACACCCTCACCACTGTGCCCCGCCCCCTCCAGCATCCCCACACGCCCCTGCCACTCCCCCCCCTCCCCCTATAAATTTAGCTTCCTTTTCTCCCATAACAAACAGCTTGATAAAGGAGCGCGACTGCCACGCCATCGCAGTTCGACCGCTTAGGAAACGCGTCGCAAACATCCAGTGACGTCATCAGTACCACCATACTGCCAATAACACCTCCACTTTGTTTGACTGGCTCACAAGTTTTTCTCCCCACCGCCGCCGGCCTCAACTCCACACGGCAGTGAGAGACAGCTTTGCTCAGCACAAGTGCCCAGCAGTAGGACAACTACAAGTGACGGAACTGACGATCACCCGTAAAGAAACCTGTACAATGTCTATTTTAACCTCTAAAATGTGAGTTATATGTACTCTTTTTTACATTAAATTACGCTTAAACATCTACACTCAGAGGCGCCTCTTCCTTTGCTTTACTAATCCTCCTGACCTTTTAGCTTTCGCCAATGTTGCATATGCAATTCTGGGCCTTTTATGTGCCCAGATGTATTTTAATATCATTGATCTTAGTTTCTTAAAATAGTCTTGGGGTACTGTTATTGGGATAATTTGGAAAATATAGGTCAACTCTCGGTAGGATATTCATTTTTAAAGCATTAATTCTTCCTGTCTATAAAAGGGGCTTATGTCTCAGATTCTTCAAATATTCTTTAATCTTATTGAGTGCTGGAATGTAATTGGCCATGAACATAGTGCCTATGGATGAAGTCAGTTTTATTCCCAGATACCCCAGTGCCCCCTTACACCATACAAAGGGGAATTTAGGTTGGATCGACGTTGTTTCTCCCCTGGGATAGCTATATTCAAAATCTCAGATTTAGACATATTTATTTTGAAGTTAGTCAATTTTCAGTATCTGGTTAGTTCATCTAATATAACTGGGATTGTTATTCTAGGGTTTTTTTTTTAATCCACTTTATTTTTATTGTTATTTTTCCTTTCTTATTTCATACATAAATATGCCTATTCGGCATCCGTTGCATTTCAATTGACATACATTATACAACATTTTTACATTCCTATAATATTCCAATGTACGTCTCTATTTTTATATCCCACCCCCTGTCCTCTGCACTCTACATAGAGAATCTATCCATCACCAGTTTTGGTGGTGCGACACTCGCATCTCTCAACCAGGAGTACCAAATCTCCTCCAATGTACCCTCTGCTTTCCTTCGTTTGTAGGCCAGGTGTTCTCTACCCAACAGGGAGTTGACATATGCAATCCATTGCTTCCCTGTGGGGACCCCCGGGGCCATCCAATAATGTGCAATGAGTTTTCTTGCCAAATACAACAGTCTTGTTACCATATAGTACTTTCCTTTTGTATACTCTCCAGGATCAATGGCCCCTAACAAGTATACTAGGGGATCCAATGGGACTGGTACCTGTGCCACTCTAGTGATACACTGTGATACTTCCTCCCAGTACCTATGAAGCTTTGGGCATCTCCAAATCAAGTGTATGAAATCCCCCTTGCTGAAATTTACACTTTGGGCACATAGGGCTATCCCTTCTTCCCCATCTATGTAGTTGTGGTGCTGTTCTGTAAGCCCTGTGTATGATAAAGAGTTGCGACAGTTTTTGCGACGCAGAGACAGATACCACCGGGACAGATTCAAGCGCCCTCTCCCACTGGTCTCCGTCTATCTCCCAATGTCTTCCACCCACTTCCTGCGGCTTCTAAGGGAGGCATGAGTTATTCTAGGGTTAGACATACAGAAAAGCAGGTCATCTGCATATGCAGCTACCTTAAACTCCCTTTCCCCTTCTTTTACGCCTCTAATATCTGGGTTTTTAGGAATAGCCGATAACAAGGGTTCCAATGCTATTACAAACAGCATTGGCGACAGGGAACACCCCTGTCTTATCTCGTTAACCGGTTCCCGACCGGCTCCTGTACATTTACGTCGGCAGAATGGCATGGCTGGGTAAAGTGACGTATATATACGTCACTTTGAAATTCCCGCAGTGCGGGGCACCGGTGTCCTGCGATCGGGTCACAGAGCTTCAGAACGGGGAGAGGCAAGTGTAAATATGCATCTCCCCGTTCAGCCTAGTGACACTGTCACAGATTGTCTTTTCCCTCTCATCGGGAACAGCGATCAGTCATGTGTCACTTGTAGCCACACCCCCTAACAGTAAGAATCACTCCCTAGGACACACTTGACCCCTTCAGCGCCACCTAGTGGTTAACCCCTTCACTGCCAGTGTAATTTTCACAGTAATCAGAGCATTTTTATTGCACTGATCGCTGTAAAAATGACAATGGTCCCAAAAATGTGTCAAAATTGTCCGATGTGTCCACTATAAAGTCGCAGTCACAATAATAAAAATCGCTGATCTCCGCCATTACTGGTAAAAAAAAAATACTAAAAATGCCATAAAACTATCCTCTATTTTGTAGACGCTATAACTTTTGCACAAACCAATCAATATACGCTTATTGCGATTTTATTTACCAAAAATATGTAGAAGAATACATATCGGCCTAAACTGAGGAAAAATTTTGTTTTTTTATAGATTTTTTGGCTATATTTATTATAGCAAACTATATTGCATTTTTTTCAAAATTGTCGCTCTATTTTTGTTTATAACACAAAAAATTAAATCGCAGAGGTGATCAAATACCACCAAAAGAAAGCTCTATTTGTGGAAAAAAAAGAAAGACGTAAATTTTGTTTGGAAGCCACATTGTGCGACCGCGCAATTGTCAGTTAAAGCGACGCAGTACAGAATCGCAAAAAATGCTCGGGTCTTTGGCCAGCAAAATGGGCTTACGTGGTTAATTAAGTCAAAAGGGGGGATAAGTTTCCATTTATTCTGATTTTGGCCATTGAGTGATGGTAAAAAGCCAATATCCATTTCATCATTTTTGCCCCAATAACCAGATGTCTTAATGCTCCAAACATGAAGCCCCAGTCCACCCTGTCGAAGGCCTTTTTGGCATCAATCGACAGGAATGTGACTGGGGTCTTCCCCCCTTTGCTTCATGAATCAAACACAGTGACTTCAGACTGTTATCTTTTCCCTCTCTCCCTGATACAAACCCTACCTGATTATTGTTTAACAAGCTAGGTAGTAGGGGCTTTAACCTTTCTGCTATTACTTTAGCAAAAATCTTTATATCTGTATTTAACAGGGATATTCTGCGATAACCTGCTGGGACTGTTGGATCCTTCCCTTCTTTTAGGATGAGAGTAATATAGTCCAGTAATGATTCCTCCCACAGGGTCTCTCCTTCAGCCAGGGAATTAAGGTATTCGCATAGTTTGGGAATCAGGAACTTTTGAAATCTCTTATAATATAAGGCCTCGTACACACGATTGATTAAACAGAGGACAACGGTCTGATGGACCGTTTTCATCGGTCAAAACCGATCGTGTGTGGGCCCCATAGGTTATTTAACCATCAGTTAAAAAAAAGCCAACTTGCTTTAAATTTAACCAATGGATTCCTAACCGATAGGTCAAAACCAATCGTTAGTAGGCACAACCATCGGTTAAAAATCTACGCATGCTCAGAATCAAGTCGACGCATGCCTGGAAGCATTGAACTTCTTTGTTTTCAGCACGTCGTTGTGTTTTACGTCACCGCGTTCTGACACGATCGTTTTTTTAACCGATGGTGTGTAGGCGCGACGGACCATCAGTCAGCTTCATCGGTTAACCGATGAAAACGGTCCATCAGACCGTTCTCATCGGATGGACTGATCATGTGTATGCGGCTTAAGAGTACCCATCAGGGCCTGGATACTTTCCCAGGGCCATGCTCTTAATTCTTTTGGAGTAATTGGAACTTTGAGTTGCTCCAGTTCCTCATTAGGCACCATGGGAAGGTCAAGGCCTCCCAGATACTCATACATTTTCCCCTCCCTACGTTCCTCTCTCTGATTCACATTGTATAATGAGCTATACTATTCATGAAAGACCTTCGCTATTTTCGGGGACGAGTGAACCATCTCTCCCTGATCTTTCTTAATTTTGGGGATAAAGGAACAATTTTTTTCCCTTATTGCTCTAGCCAACCACTTCCAGGATTTATTTCTCCATTGATACCTCTCCTTGTTTACCATATGGAAGGCGCGTTTTTTCTCCTGTTCTAAAAGGTCCGCTAATTGTGCCCTTTTTACCACTAATTCCTGTCTCTTCAGAATACCTTATCTTTTGGTCTTGTCATTTGTTCTAGGTCCTGAATCTCTCTATATAGAATACACAGTTTCTCTCCCCGTTCTCTCTTTTTCCCTGTGCCTGCCCCTATCAGTATCCCTCTCATAAAAGACTTGTGTGCTTCCCACAAAGGCTGAGCGGGGGATTTCTGTCGTATCATTTACCACAAATACGTTTTCAAGTTCCTGCTCAAGCTTCTTAATTATCACCGGGTCCTGAATGAGCGAGTTGTTTAGTCTCCAATTCCTTCCCATCCTATTATTTAATATTTCTAACTTAATCACTACTGGAGCATGGTCAGATAAAGTAATTGCTTTAATCTCCACACTTTTAAGCGATGGTAACAATTGATGTTCTATGAATATATAATCAATCCTTGAAAATGACCCGTGGACTGGGGAGTAGAAAGTGTAGTCTCTATTTCCTGGGTGCCTAACCCTCCATGTATCTACAGTACGAGCTGATGTTCCAGTAGTAGTTTTTTTATGGCCTTCTGTTATAATGTAATGTGTACTACTCTTGCTTCGTATGGAATGCTATTAACCGTAAACATCTCCTTATCACTGATTGTATCTGTTATGTATACTTGTTTCAGATTAATAAACAATATTTCTGAAAAAAAAAGAAAGAACATATACAGAAAAAATATATAATGTTACAAACGTGAATAACTTATGTGCAGTTAAGTGGTTCTTAAGTTTTCAGGTGATCATGGATCAAAGGGATAATAAATTAAAGCAGATTTCAAGAATGGATATTTAACCTACCCAGGGAATCAGTTAAATTGGCCCTGGCATACCATGCTATATATTGAAATGGAGCCATGAGATAAGTTAAAATATTTGTGTTCCATGAAGGACTCACAAAAAAAACTTTGGTGGGTTCAAGGTTTTGTACTCTCATGTCAAGTTTTTCAAGATACAGTACATCTTTGAGCTCCTTTTTCACAGCATAAATGGAAGGGGTAGTTGACGCCGTCCAAAATTTGGGAATAATTCTGCGGGCTGTTAAAAGACAGAGATTTTTTCTATTGCTGATAGTAAGTAATGTGGGCCGAGTTCTGATCAACACATCCAAATAAACACAGTATTGGATCTTTGGGAATATTAAGACTTTGCCTCCAAAAATGAAAGTCACCATTAGGTCTCAGAAAACAGGAATTTCCTGGCAGCTCCAAAAACGATGTAGCAGAGTTGGTCTGGATGAATTACACCAAGGGCAAATTCATACTGTTGGATTACATTTATCAATTTTAAAATGAATAAACACTTTGTGAATACATGTGAACTGGGTCTACCTCCAGACTTTGGTAATGATTGTCTTGCAGGTTTTAGAGTAGCTATTAATACCTTTTTCAGGTGACACAGTCAGGAGTCTGGAAATTCCCTTACCCAGACTTCCAGAAGAGTATCTGGAGTCGTTTTGGTGATTGCCAAGTTGAGCTGTGAACACAGAGCTGATATGAAGAAGGAATTCTGTCTAATTGCTGGATCTACAACACTTAAAGTGTTACTAAATTCACAACAGTAAAATCAGTCTGTATATGCAGTACAACATGCCTGTTATACTGACTGTGGAATCTAAGGGGTTACTCCTATGCATTGAGTAAAAAGGTTGTTTGATACTGTCTCCTCTGATCCTCCCCTTCTTCCACTTTCCCTAATCCATCTCCTGATAGAACAGAGCCTTTGGGGAACTCTGTCATAAAAAAAGATAATATTGCTTTATTTAAGATTGTTATGTCTGTGTGTCTGAGCAGAAGTGAAATTGTTTGTAAACTATATAAAAGTCTTGAAAGTCCCTAGGAGCAATTCCCTTACTATTTGAGTTATAAGTGGTGGGTATTTAAAGTAGTACAAAGAGGAAGAGTCACGTAATATTTTTATGCCAAAGTAAGAAATGGAATGGGTAGCCACTGTAAAAAGGAATATTGGTGACCACAACTTTGATTTAGAGGGATTTACGGGTAGCATCTCACTTTCACTTTTAAAAAAGTTAATTCACAGGCTAGAATGGGTCTTATAGATTGATAAGACATTCTGGCCAACAGTGGTTCTCATTCCTGTCCTCAAGTACCACCAACAGGCGATGTTGCAGGTTTTCCTTTATCACGCATAGGTGCTTTAAATCACAGTCAATTGCTTGGTATTTTGGACAGCTATTTTATCTAAGAGAAATTCCCAAAACATGGCCTGTTGGGGGTATTTGAGGACAGGGTTGAGAACCACTGCTGTAGAACATGTATGTCCCAGGCTGAATTTGAGGAAAATATCAATATGTCATCTGCGAAAAGTGCGATGCGCATACATTTTTTGCCTACTTTAATGTGCTCAATTGAAGAATTATTATTATTATACAGGGTTTATATAGCGCAAACAGGTTAGGCAGCACTTTATAATAAAAAAGGGAGACAATACAGTTACAATACAATAAAATACAAGAGGGTTAAAAGGGCCCTGGTCATAAGAACATACAATCTAATAGGGTGGGGCAAGTGGTACAGAAGGTTGTAACTCTGAGGGATGAGCTGATGAAAGTGATAAAAGATTAGTTGGAGGCATGATAGACTTCCATGAAGAGAATAGTTTTTAGGGATCGCGCAGGAGACAGATGGACAGATTGAGGTAGAGAGAGCCAGAGGATGGGAGAGGTTATGGAGAAGTCCTGGAGATGAGCATGAGAGGAGGAGACAATGGAGCTTAAGAGCAGGAGGTTTTGAAAGGACGGTTTGGGTGATATTTGGAGACCAGATCAGTGATGTAGCTCGGGACAGAGTTGTAGATGGCTTTGTATGTTGTTTGTAGTATACTGAATTGAATTTGCTGAGCGATCGGAAGCCAGTGGAGGAATTGGCAGAGGGGGTTCACAGGACTATGAGAAGGGAATTGCAATAGTCAAGGTGAGACATAACGGAGTGAATGAGTAACTTGCTGGTTTTATTAGATAAAAGGGGTGAATTTTAACCACTTCAGGCCCAGGCCAATTCTTTTTTTTTTTTTTAAGTTTACAGTTACAACTTGCATATAAATATGGACACCATCCATCCCACCCTCTTCCCTCCCACCCCTCTCTACCCCCCCACCCCAGAACCTCCAGGCCTCCATTCTATCTTGTTTTCTTATTTTCTATGTTGTTTCTTATGTTCTTATGCTCTTATGATCCCATCATTTCTGCAAAGTTCAACGTCTGCTTAAATTCAATCCACTGGGGGCGTGGCCTGGCGCATGGCGGAGTAAGAAGCTGACCTGTGAGCTCCCGCACACACCGCGCTCACGAACGGCTTTTCGACCGACTATACGCCACCTTTCAGGTCGGTAATGGGCAGGAAGGGAGGGGGAGACACTCACCATACCCCCGATCCGGGAAGGGACGGCGATATCGATCGCTTTTTTCATAAAATCCACCCGGAGCAGCGTGACCCCCCTTCATCCAAGATGGCGACGGCCCGTTCTGCAGGGACACACTCGGCCTCCCAGGGCTCCTCTTCCCATAAGTCCTCCTCGACTATGAGAACCAGACAGAGGGCCATCTCCCCCCCTGAGTCGGATGCGGGCTCGACCCGCTCAGATTGCCATTCCCCAGAGTCACACCGCTCATATGGAGGCTGGGATCTTGAGGCCTACATAAAGGCCTTACCAACCAGGCATGACTTTGAGGCCTGTGTGCAAAGGCTAGAGCGCTCATATAAGCGGGAGATGGCTGAACTCAGAAGAGATGTCACACATAGGCTGGAGGAGGTGGAACAGAGTGTGGAAGAAACAGTCTCCACGCTGCAGGCTCATGAGGTTATCCTAAATGAACACACTGCTCAGATCCAGCAGCTTATGCTATCTCAAGACGAACAGGAAAATAGGGCCAGACGCAATAACATACGTGTCCGCGGCCTCCCTGAAACAGTTGAAATCAAAGATTTAGCCCCAGTAGTCATTGGTATTTTTAATGAACTGTTGCAGAAAGATAAAGAAGACCCAATAGAGCTTGATCGGATCCACAGAGCGCTGGGGCCTAAGAATCCCAACCCAGATTATCCCAGAGATGTGATTTGCAGAGTTCATTTTTATGCCATCAAGGATGCCATTATGCAGGCTGCTCGTACACAGGAATCTGTTTATTTTAATGAAACCCGCATTCACCTTCTACCAGATAATGTCTAAGCTGACTTTAGACCTCCGTAGAGCACTGAAACCCCTGACCGGGGCATTGCAGGCTAAACAAATCAAATATCGGTGGAGCTTCCCTTTTCAACTATCGGCATCCCATGATGGGAAATCAGCCTCCTTCCGAACCCTTGAAGATCTCCCCAAGTTCTTGGGTACCTTTGAACTACCACAGATACCCCTGCCGGACTGGCCGCTGAAAGCCGCAACTCCTGGATTCCAGCCCTCCTCCGGATGGAAGAGACAGTCCAAGAAACCCAAACGCTCCAGGGCGGAGGCCCCCCACCGCCAGCTGATTGAGGGATAGAGCCCTCTGTCTGATTTTACCCCTTATTTTTTCTGTTCCCCCTTACTTAGGGCATGGGTCGGCTGAACTGTTTTCCGGTAGTTGTTTTGGTTTGAAATAGGTCGGAGCACTGCACCACTGACTGTTCCTGAAGTGCCTTTTTGATAGTAATGTTCTTCATTTACTGTGTGTTATCCAGGACAGCCTAACTTCCACATGATTGCCCCTTTCCTTAGGGTTGCTCTGGCCTCTCAACCCCGGGCTCAGCCCTGACCCTTGAAAATAGGAGGGCTCCCCCAGTCCTCTCTCACCCTCTTCCCTCCCCCCACCCCCTTCCCTGCCTAAAATAGGCCTTGGTTTCATACTAGGGCTGCATTTGGTGTGTATATATGTTTCGACTGGGGCCCCCCGGTGGCACGAATACGGGAGCACGAACAGGTGCTTCAGCACCCCAGATCTGCTGGGGCTTTATGCTCTTTTTCTGCCGCCCGGGGGGTCCCAGTAAATCTCAAATTGTCGTTATTTTGAATTGTTTATTTAACTCTTTGCTTGCGGTGTGTGCGGGCATCTTGCCGTGTGCTGACCGCGTTTCCCCACCTAGGATATTCAGCAGGCCATGATGGCACCAGCTGGAATGTTGCTAGCAACAAGTTTAGTGCGGCCCTCAGGGCCAAGATTTTTCTATGCGGTCTCTTTCTTTCTCTTTTTCTCCCTCTCTCTGTCTCTCTTATTTTCTATCTCTGGGCCCCTTGCCAGTTCCTCCCCCCCTCCCAATCCCCCCCGTGGTGTGACGGCCTCTCCCTGTAGCTCTTAGGTTCCCCCCCCTTGTACTTCTTATGGCTGTCCCTACCGCCTTGAAGGTTTCCTCCCTGAATTGCCGGGGCCTCAACGTACCGGAGAAAAGGAGACAGATTCTATACCATTTTCATAAACATCGTACCCAGGTTCTCCTTCTCCAAGAAACCCATTTTAGATCAGACTCGCTCCCCAAAATTGCCAGTAAACACTACCCCACCTGGTTCCATAGCACCAACCCCTTAGCTAAGTCTAAGGGGGTCTCGATAGCCTTCCACTCCTCCTTTACACCGGATGTTTTAGACAACTATGTTGATCCCTCAGGGAGATATATAATGCTTAAACTGTCATATAAAAACATGATCTATACTATCACTAACATCTACTCTCCCAACCAGGACCAGCCGCAGTTTCTCTCCTCCGTGATCACCCGCCTGAAGAAGTTTAGCACGGTCAACATGATCCTGGGGGGCGACTTTAATGCTGCTCTGGTCCCCCGTCTGGACACATCTACCGGTAAGTCCTCGCTCTCCCTGGCTGCCTTGACCAAGCTGCGCTCCCTCCTCTCAGACCTTTCCCTGACAGATGTATGGAGGTTCCTGTACCCCTCGGACAGGGATTATACCTACTATTCCCCAGCACATTCCTCGTACAGTAGATTGGACTATATCTTGGTCTCGCAGGCTCTACTTGACCTGTCACCGACAGCATCTATCGGTGTCAAGTTATGGTCCGACCACGCCCCTGTCCACCTAACCCTAGGGAAGATCCCTTCCTTCAAACCCAGGACGTCCTGGAGGCTTAATGATGACCTGCTTTCGGATTTGGCCTGTACAGCTGATATCATTCAGACAATTGCACACTTTAACTCTGACCACGCCCAGGACGGGACTAATCCCTTGACGAAGTGGGAAGCCTTGAAGTGTGTTCTTAGAGGCAAATTCATTCAGCATGGGTCTCGGCTAAAGAAAGCTCGTACCATGAACATTAATCGTCTTCTCGGTACTATTGCTACTCTAGAGGACTCACACAAGCGCTCCCCGGAACCCTCTAAATTAGTGGACTTGGCTAACGCCCGGCGGGACCTTTTACAAATTTTTGCGGACAGAGCATTAGTGGCCAGGGATAAGGGGCGGTTTACACATTATGCCCAAGCTAACAACTGTGGTAGACTCTTGGCAAACACGCTCCAACCACGGCAGGTGAGGAAGCATATTCCCTTCATTGCTTTAACCAATGGAAGGAAGGCACACAGTAACTCGGCGATCACGGAAGAATTTCGACGTTTCTATGCGGGCCTATACAATCTCCCCTCACAGGTGACAGAGTCCCCAGCCCAAGGATCCAATTCCCTGGAGGCTGTGTCCTCTTATGTACAGGACACTGCCCTTCCACCTATTCCGACTGCAGAAGTCGAGGAGCTTGAGACACCTCTGACGGAAGCAGACTTCCTCCTGGCCATTAAGAAATTGAAAAATGGTAAGAGTCCCGGTCCTGATGGGTTCACCCCCCGGTTTTATAAAATTTTCGCACCCCAGCTGTCTCCTTTGCTTGCGAAGGCCTTCAATGCTATTGATGAGACTCTATGTCTGTCCCCAGGCCTTTTACACGCCCAAATAGTTGTCATCCCAAAACCTGGAAAGGACCAGTCAATTTGCCCCAACTACAGGCCAATATCCTTGTTAAATATTGACCTGAAATGATTCACTAAAATCCTATCGGAGCGCCTCTCCCCCCTACTCCCTAAAATTATACACGGCGACCAGGTGGGGTTTGTCCCGGGCCGGGAGGCTCGTGACAATACCACCAAAACAATCCACCTAATTGCATATGCGAAACGCCACCGCATCCCAACCTGTCTTCTTTCCTGTGACGCGGAAAAGGCCTTCGATAGGGTCAGCTGGCCCTTTCTGAGAGCTACCCTTGCCCAAATAGGCCTGGGCCCCAAGATGTTGGCACGTGTCATGTCCCTATATAGCAACCCTACTGCGTCGGTGTTGGTTAATGGCGTCGTCTCGGAACAGTTCTCGATAAACAATGGCACCAGGCAGGGGTGTCCCCTTCCCCCCTCCTTTTCGCTCTTGTTATAGAGCATCTGGCACAGGCACTAAGGGCGAACCCTAGCATACGGGGCATACCAACCCCCTCGTCTCATTGCAAGCTCTCCCTATATGCAGATGATCTCTTGCTATACGTCACTCATCCACATATCACCATCCCCTCTATTCTGGCTGAGATCAATCGGTTTGGTGCTCTGAGTAACTATAAACTTAACTTATCCAAGACAGAAGCCCTGAATCTCTCACTGTTGCATCCCGTCCTGGCGGCCCTGAAATCCAATTTCTCTTTCCAATGGCGAACTAAATCTGTCACCTATTTGGGGACGGAGATACCAGCTGATCTCTCAGAAATATACTCCCTTAATCATGGCCCTCTTCTGCATAGACTCAAACGCCTCACTGAGGATCGCCTGAATCTCCCGGTGTCCTGGTTCGGGCGTATGAACACCTTGAAAATGGACATTTTGCCCATATTGTTATACATGTTCCAGGCTTTACCGATAGCCCTCCCCTCTACGTTCTTTCGGGCGTTGCGATCAATGTCAATACGATTTGTATGGAGGGACAGCCGCCCGAGACTGAAACACAAGCTACTCTGCTCTCCCATCACTAGAGGAGGGGCGGGTCTTCCAGATTTCGAGCGGTATCACGCAGCAGTGGTCTGTTCGAGGATCTTGGAATGGTTCCCTCGGCCACTGAGCAAAGTAGCCACCTTGATCGAACAAGATTTATCTCCCATAGACCTTCAGGCCCTCCTCTGGGGCCACAAGGGAACACACAAAGCTCTCGCAGGTCTGTCACCCTTGACCAGGGACGCTCTGGTGGTATGGTACCGACGGAGGGCGGCCTTCGCCCTGACCACTGACCCAAGTCCATTGACCCCCATGTTTGACAACCAAACACTCCCAGAAGGCAAGCTTGCCCACACGTTCAATGGATATAGGAGGGACCAGTGGCCCACCGCCCGACAATTTGTCAATGCAGGCACGGGCTCTTTTGTAGCTGACGAGTCCTCCTCCCTACCGAGGGTGACTTGGCTCACGCGTATACATTTGACCACTTATTGTAGGCAACTTTATGACTCGAGACAGATACATAGGCCCCCGACGGAATTTGAACAGTTATGCTTTCTCCCGGAAACCCCACGTCATACCCTCTCCCTATTATATAAAATGATCTTAGAGCACATGAGTACTTCTCTTCCCAAATTCACTGCAGCTTGGTCGAGGGAGCTGGGGACTGAGATCAGTGAGGCAGCCTGGCAAAAAGCCTTTTACTACACACATAAATCCTCTATCTCGAGTTACGTTCGAGAAAAGAACTACAAAGTCATATCACGGTGGTATAGAGTACCGTCTACCCTCAGGATCATGTTTCCCTCGGCATCTGACTCATGCTGGAGATGCAACTCGGCTACCGGTACGTATGTCCATATATGGTGGGACTGTAAAGTTATCCATCCATTTTGGACCCAGATATTTCAGATCTACTCAAACATGTATGATAAACCCCTCTCTCCCTCCCCTGCAGTTGCCCTGCTTTCCATCCTTCCGGGGACCTTTAAATTCCAGAAACACACTCTCCTTAGATTCTGTCTCAGTACTTGTAGGCAACTGATCTCCAGGCACTGGAAATCCCCCTTACCCCCGTCCCTAGCGGAATGGGTTAATGAAATGAACGGAGTCATGTTGATGGAAGAACTCCAAGCTAAGGCCCTAGAAACACACGCCAAGTTCTCCTTTACGTGGGGAATATGGAGGCATTACTCTTCCTCAGATGCATTTAAGACACTACTTTCACTTGACTCGAGCTCTTCTCCGCCATGATAGACCTAAGAGGACCTACATAAGCGATACAGGTCCAGAGCCCGGAGTGATCGGGCACACCACACACACCCCCCCCCTCCCCCCCATTGCCCCCCCACCCTCATCTTTCCTACCCTCCCCTCTCTCTCTCTCTTCTCCCTTCTCCGTTCTCTCTATCTGACTTTTTACTTCCTTACCTTTCTTGTTAATCATTTGGCCTTTCACCAACATGCTAGGTCGGGCCAAGGTTATTGTTTATCTTCTTATTGTTTTAGTTTAGCCCCCTTGGCTTTCACCTTGCAGATCCGGAGACATGGTCCTCCCGCTACCTTCCTTATGATAGTACCCCTGACGTGTATAAGTTATCCTATTGCTTTCTCCTGGCCTAGGGCGCAGCAGGTTCCCAGTGGGGCGCCCGGGCAGGGGTAGGTAACAGCAGTATACATAGGAATAATCGACAGGGCTGTATGTGTAAATGTTTCTCAGGTCTTGCGAGGGGATCCATGTTATGTTATATTTAATATTGTGGAATGTGTCTGTCTACTACAGGGTAGTCCGGCCCGCCCAATGTGGGGTGACCGGTGCCCGTTTTCTTTGATTTCTGTCAAAAAAATTCTAATAAAACTTTTATTGAACCTAAATTCAATCCAGTGTATCCAGTGTAACGATATTGCGCGCTGGACACGCGACTAGCTGTTGTGTAAAAACCATACAAAGGCCATGACATATTATTAAACAGTATAAGCAGTGGAAATGAACACCCTCCCTCCCTTATTCTCAGGAATTCATAGGCGTTATACTTCAAAAGAGTTGTTATCTCCTCAGAGAAACAGAACCAAGCTAGGTTTGATAAGGTCACCTGGCAGGGTTCCTGGCCTGTCGTAAAACTGTCACCCTCTCCCCTCAGAGAATCAGCAGACCCCGGTCGTAAATGCCTTACTACTCATTAGGCTTTAACTGTGGAAATAAGTTTGAAAGTTTAGCATGTTTCATAACTTCCAGCTAACTCATAGCACAGCCAAACAATGGACATATTTAGTTTCCTCAGATAATTTGTAACGTTTCAAGCCCAGACATGAATATGATCAATTATGTGGAAGGCCCCTGGCCCCATTTATTCGTCCTATGTAGAATAATAAGGGCATACATGTCATGTTTGGACTTTTCTTAAAGCAAATATCACGCTGAACAATAAAACGGATATTGGTAGTCTGTAACCATTAGAGCTGCAGAGATATGAATATGTATCACAAAGCGTACCTGGGATATGGGCGTGAATGTGGACCCCTCCCAGTAACCAGCCCCTAAATCGGATGACCAGACAATTGGTCACTGGTCGTGTCAACGCCCCTTTTTGATCTGACAGAAAAGAGGAGATGCCAAGTCAAGGGGAATTCTCCTTTTTACCATCCAAGCAGGAGCATCTGCCAAGTTTGAGAACCGATTACTCAGTTCATCGATCAAACTCTGATCAACCCTTGGACATTAATTGCAAGTATTCTTCTTCTTCAATTCTACCTCATTACTTTGTGGCTGTATATTGTCATTATCTCTCTATTGACATATTTTTCTGCAACACTTTATTGCACCAAGTTTGCCCTTTTCGTAATAAACCTTTTATGTTGAAAAGTGTTAACCTTGTCTCTAAAACTCTTAATGCAAGCTATAAACAAACCTGCCTCTTGAAAGAGCGCTACTGTGGGAGAGTAAGGCCTCTGAGCAGACCTGTCTGTGGTGACAGTGTGTGCTGCAGACGCTGATTCTAAAATCATAATTGGTATTGCTAAGTGACGGGAGTACCAATGCTTCCTTCTCAATGCTGGTGGTGGCAGTTAAAGGGTTAATTGTGTCATTAGCCCAGTGACAATCGCTCTCAGGCTACTAGCACTTAGATTGTGGTCCCGCAAGCTGGAAAATCTTTGTGCTGGGCGCAGCTGAGTGGCATTGTTACGTAAGTGACAGCGTGGTGTGAGGTCGGCCTGTCCTTTGTCGCAAGTTGGCGGGGATCTGACACTCGCGTTCGTCACATCCAGTTCTCCTCATATTCTTCTGACCCCTCTGTATCAGTGAGCCTTAAATACTCCATATTTTGAATCTCATTTATTTTAATGCACCATTCTCTCATGAAAGGACTTTCCCTATCTTACCAATGTCTGGCTATTAAGCTCTTAGCGGCATTTAACAAATGAGGGAGTAATGTTTTCTAATATCGCATTGATGTTATTCTACTCCCATGGTGTAAACATCCCCATGGATCTTCTGTGACCTCTATATCTGTTATTTCAGTTGTTACTTGTCTGATTTCCCACTTCTTTACATCCACGCCAGCAAACTTCTGATGTTTCTTTGTTATATTTATGTATCTTATCTGGTGTTATATACCAGCGGGTCAAGCATTTGTAGTTTAACTCTATGATTTTACTGTTTACTGACATGGTATGAACTCTCTTCAGTATTTGTTTTAACTCTAGTTAAAACCCACCCTCGACCCCAAAGACCCTAACCATCGTCATCCCATATGTTGTTATGTTTATCTGTTTGAGTGATACTTAGCATTAAATTACACAAAATTACATAAAAGATTGCAGGTGTATGTTTAGTTAGCTTAGTACAAAAGTATAGTATAGTATACACATATATGTGCAGAAGATATATTTTGTGGTACATGTTTTTCCTATTAGTAGCACTTCTTTCTTTGTGAGCAAGTTATCATCTTTGCATGAGCCTGATAGTTTAATAGGAAGCATTTCATACTTGAGTTATGCTGTCATCTTTGAAAATTTCATTTAGCTGTCTATCTTGCATATCACACATCTTTAAAAGACCCTTGTCACATTCCCTGCCTAAACAAAACAAATTTATCACAGTTTCTGAGTAAAATGAACAGATAAGGCCTTCGGTATCAACACTTAAGCTTACAAGTAAAATATGTCTGTGATATTTCTGCAATGACATGAAGGGGTTGATATTCTTAGCCTGTCATGTTTGTCCTTACAAATGGTTATGGTATTTTCGGTAATATAATAATGTATCTTTATATTTTTGTGCTTAAAGTAACCTGAATCTCTTTTTATCCAAATTATTGAACCTTTCTTCTTTTTGGGGCTGTCATAAACACAGATTTTCCTTGTTATTAGAAAACTTGGTGCTAGTACACATAGATTCTTTTATTTTTTTTTAATGAAGAATGAAAAGGAAATAATAATCATGTATAGTATGTGTCAGTTATCCACATTGGGCCTAGTTCCTTAGGAGATCATAGCAAGCTCTACAGTTGTCTTGCCACCTTTTTTTGATAGAAACACCACATCTGGCAATTCCTATAACTATGTAGAATCCCCCTTAGTCGGACAATAGACATTTAGTCATGGGCAGATGCAATAGGGTCTACTATACTATAATTTCACTGTTACATAAATAATCTCCTTTCTGACTCTTAAATGTGTGTTAGTGATGCACCCACAGTAAAATATTTATTCTTTCATAAAATGAATAATCAACATTTATTCACAAAGAGATCTTCCTACAATACAATTACTGTATCAAATAAAGTCCTTGTTTTTAGTATGCCACAGAATATACCACATTTTAAAAGTTGACACTATGGGCTGCTGGTTGGTGGTGCTTGGAGTTTTAGACTAATCTAGTTTTGGCACTGAAATGTATTGCCTTTCAAGGGTTAATTTGGAGTTTTAGACTATCCAATCTAGTTTTGGCACTGAAATGTATTGCCTTTCAAGGGTTAATTTGTGTTAGGAATTAGTTTAGGGGTTTGTTTATAGATATAATTAAGGTTGGAATAAGAATAGTTAAATGCTAGGGTGTTATTGTAAGGTAAATAAGGGAATAGTTTTAAGCATGGGTTGTAGGAATCTCTTATGTGGAAGCAAGATTTTTTGAGACAGAATGAAACTAGTGGAGAATGTACCGGCCTATCCAAAAAATCGTGGGAGGCCCTTACCAAGGAACACAGGTACCAGAATTGTATGGTCTACTCCAAAAATATGACGGTGTAGTGCCCCGGGTGCCGCACTAAGAGGGGCGCCGCCACTGACCATAGTAGTGATTGCGGTATCACTACCCCTGTTCCCAGTCTATACATATCTGTGAGAATCTTGTTACAAAAAAAAAAAAAAAATAACAATCTAAAAATAAAAAAAATACTGATACCAATTTTTGCCCTACTGACACTGTCCTCTTTAGGAAGAAAGGAGGGGGACAAGGGGGGGGGCAGTGCCCAGTGCCCAGTGTGTATGCTAATTTTTATACAAGCACGCATCTACTTTGTAATGCATGTTTGGAAGGTTTGCTGCAGCTACAATTTCTCTACTGGATGTGGTAAAACAATGTTTTACTGATATAAATAGGTAGCTGTTTCAACCCCAATTCAGGAATTTTAATGTGTAAATTGAATAATCAATGTATCCATTGATACTCAATCAATAAAAGTGTCTTTAACAACCAATATAATGGTCACATCAATGTGTTCAACATATTCATCTGTACGAATTATATATAGTGATTCAAACAGAAACGTGGTACAATACAAAAAAGAGCCCCAGTGTTAATTATTCACAAAATGTATTCCATGTGTCCAATTATAAATATAGAAGGGGACATTGGGGAGCCTTGGTACATTCTATTGGACATAGGAAATAGGTAGGACAGGATGTATATACAGTATTCATGCAGATGGAAAAGAATACAACACCAGTATAGCTGATAATATACAGTAGGTTCAGTGAAATCAAATAAGTGTTTTGAGACATATACACACAGAAGATTCTATCAAATGCCTTCTCTGCATCCAGAGAAAGAAGCAGAGAAGGCACTTACTGAGATTGCATCTGAGGTTTGTCTATCCAAGGTAAATCCTATTTGGTTGGGCTTGATTAGCATAGGTAAAATGGGGAGAAGCCTCTGGGCAATACATTTTGAATTGAGCACAACATCAGTATAAAGTAACAAAATTAATCAGAGGGGTAGGTCCTTTTCCAGGCCTCAGTATAGTGACAGTATAAGCTTTCAGTATTTCAGGGGGAAAAGAAGCAGAGAACATTGCTGCAGAAAACTCAGAGGTAAGAGTTGGGCATATTAAGGTTTACAAATTGTCTATAGTAGTCATTAGATAGGCCTGGGAATTTGTCATGTGGGAGTGATTTAATGGATTTAGCTATTTCAAAGGACATGATTGGTGCATTCAGGGATTCCAACTGGGTTGATGGAAGAGAGGGTATGTTGAGTGCAACCAAAAATGCAATAATAATAATAATAGGCAAAAGAGTATGTCATGTATTTAGCATTAATAATTGTGTGCTTACCCTGAGAGTGCAAAAGGTGGGTGATTCTGTTTTGAATTTTACGGGCTCTATGTCACCATGTCAAAAATGTATCCGCCTTATTACCCGATGAGTGATGTGCTAATTTGAAATATCTTAAATGTTTATTATACTGCTCAAGTAAGAGAAGTCTGAGATCAGAGCAGGGTTTAGAGAGAATAGAGGCTAATTTAGCATCAGGAGTAGCTTTGTTTCAAAGTTCCATAGATCTGATCTCAGCAAGAAGGTATCTTCTTTTTATGTTCTCTACTTCTTTACCCTTGAGGATACTTGCAAATAATACCCAAAGGCTTTATGAGCACACCATAAACCATAAAGTGGTTCGAGACATATTGAGCATTAAAAGAAAAATATTCAGTTTAGTGTTTAGCAATATATGAAGCATGTAGATACAATTGTAAGCATAGAAGAAGCACACAGGTCCCTCTGTCTTCTTCTAAGCTTTCAGTTCATTTGGACTCCCCCAGTCTTTGGCAGAAAGGTGTGAATTATCCACATATACTAACATGTCAAGATAAGAGTCTCATAACACATTGGGACTTACCACACATCACAGGAGAGTGAATATTTTGATATGCTCAGAGACAATTGTAACATCTGGGGGTTAACTCACCAGATATGCGCAGGTTCAGAGTGTGGCAGGGTGAGCCGTGCCACTGTTTAATATGGTGTTTCTGTCAGATTTTGTAAGAAGCAAGCATATTAATGTGTGCTGGCTTCATATAAGAGCCTGAGTTAGAGCTCAGGGCCCCACCTCCCCCCAGTTTGAGACAGCACCACCCGTCCAGTTGGAGACAGCTCCCAGTGAGGAAGACAGAAGGTTTCATTGAGGTGACAAAGGGCTCCACCCAAGAGCCAGGAAGGTTTTCTGAGTGGTGCTAAAGCGAGCTGTGTGATAGCTGTATTAAAGAGGAGCTGCATGCAAGGGGATGTGGCCGGCTGTGAAGGCAGGTGGAAGCAGCCTCAGTAAACTCCATATGAACGGGTCTCCCTACGGCATTATGAAGCTATAAAAAGACAGAACCTCACCAAGAGGACATAAGAATCGAACAGAACAGAAAAATTACCTCATCCGAAGAAAATGTAAGTGACTCTATAAATGAGTCACTTACATTTTCAATGTATACATGTATCAATGGAGTCCTGAAAAAAACAACCGTTTTTAAAACTTTTTTTCCATTGATACATGTTCCCTGGGGCAAGACCCGGGTTCTCAAAGACGTTTTCACATGCATACTATAGACACACAGCAGGTACAATATTTAAAGGAATTTTTTTTTATTTTATTTATTTAAGCATCATTAAAATAACTGCTCCTGAAAAAACAACCGTTTTTAAAACTTTTTTTCCATTGATACATGTTCCCTGGGGCAAGACCCGGGTTCTCAAATATGTTTTACAACAATAACTTGCATATTAGGCTTTAAAATTAGCACTTTTGAATTCAAACGTTCGAGTCCCATAGACGTCAATGGGGTTCTAAATGTTTGCGTAAACGTTCGGTCCGTTCGAAGGTTCTGGTGCGAACCGAACAGGGGGGTGTTCGGCTCATCCCTACTGCTGAACTTACGCGTTTCTTAAAATAAATAATATTACGACTACTCCCTACAACTCCACAGCAGGAATTAGTAATAGATTGTGCACACAGACTGCCTAAACCTCCACACATCCCAGAAAAACTTCCCAGAGATGTCATAGCCAAAATCCACTTCTTTCAAGTGAAAGATCAACTTATGCAGTTTGCATGTCACAACTCACCCCTCCCAGATCCCTATGCGAGAATAGTGTTATACTCGGATGTATCCCAGGCAACCATCCTGGCAAGGAAGAACCTTCACCAAAATCCTTAGGAACTACAATATTGTGTACAAGTGGGGATTTCCCACTAAAATAATGGTGGAACGGGATGATATTGCATACAATATCTCTAATATGTAAGAAGGAAGTGGGTGCTTATTAGCACAAGAAATATGGTTTATGCACATCGTATAACCATATTTCCATGTCAGCTCCCAATAAGAATCCTCATCAGTTTATAAGGAAAATCTTGACAAAGGCTAGAAAAATACAAAAAGGTCACTTTATTATATGTGGGGACTTTAACACACCCCTAGACCCACTCATGGACACCTCCAAGCAAGGATCTCCCACCAAAACTGGACTAAACAAGATTTATCTTAATGAAGATTTATATGATTCTTGGAGGTGCTTCCATTCGACCGAAAGGGATTATACATTCGACTCTCATGTACACAAATCCTATTCAAGGATAGACTATTTTATCACAGACAAGATCCTTTTACAAAAAATAACTAATGTTAATATTCACAGTATAACCTGGTCTGACCATGCTCCAAATACACTTGAAATTAAAGTGAATCAACCATGTAACAATAACACTTTGTGGAGAAACAACACATTTATACTATCTCAAGACAGATAAAAAAAAAATTAAGGGATTGTTTTATTAATAATGACAACATCTCTGTGATAAATACCATTATACCATAAATACCATTATATGGTGTACTCACAAAGCCTTTGTTAGGGGCCTCCTCATACTAATGGCCGCTAGGGAAAAAAAATCTTCCGCTTTTGACAAGCTTCTAAAAGATATCTTCAGATTAGAGGAACAAAAATCCAAAGGACATCAAATTAGAGCAACAACTTTATAGTCTTAGAACAGAACTAAGAGCCAACCTGCTTGAAGACCATGACAAATATCTAAAAAGGCTAAAACTAAATCATTATTCTCAGAGCAACAAAGCTAGCAGACTACTGGCTAACCAATTGTGTCAGCACCAGCACAAAAACAAAACAAACAAATGAATCCATCATCTAATATATAACCCTCAAAGGATAGCAGACACCTTTTCAGAATATTACGAATCCCTATAAAATCTTAAAGAAGACAAAAATACACCTCAACTAACAACCGAAAACATCTTAAACTTTTTAAACTCTGTGAACCTACCGGAGATTAACCCCAAAGATTTACAATACATAAACGACCCAATCTCATTAGATGAAACACTCAAAGTTATTAAATATCTACCTAAAAACAAACCACCAGGGAAAGACGGGCTTTCAAGTGAATATTATCAAACCTTTAATGACATCTTAGCTCCAGATCTGACTAATACTGTATGTTTAACCAAGTTGCTTCATCAAGCCAATTTCCCAAAGAAATGTTGAAAGCTATAATAATCTCTCTACCAAAATCAAGTAAAGACCCAACTTCCCCTCTAAACTACAGACCCATTACATTATTAAATTCAGACCTCAAAATCTATGCAGAATAATTGGCTTACCGTTTACTAAACATAACTTCTTATCTCATAGGCCCTGAACAAGTAGGATTTAGTAGAGGAAGATAGGCCCCAAATGGCACCATATAGGCACCAAATATAATTAATCACATAACAAACAATCGAACGCCGTCCCTTCTCCTGGCCCTAGACGCTGAAGAAACATTCAATAGAATGCATTGGGAATACATCTCCAAAACAATAATGAAGTTTGGAATTCATACATACAGCCATTATGTCACTTTACTCACAACCCTCAGCAAATGTGTTCACCTCAGGAATAATCTCTAAAAGTTTTAGGTTAACCAATGGAACAAGACAAGGTTGCCCACTATCGCCTTTAATATTCTCCTTAGCTATTGAACCTCTAGTAGAAAGTATATGAATCACCATAAATGTTATATATGAATCTTCTTATAGATAAGTGTAAAAAATATGGACATAACTGGGATGAGACATTGATTTCTTATTTGGACGTAAAGCTCACCTACCCCTTCTTCAAACTATATGAAGTTAACTTTCCCAACCTCTTAGAGCAAGTCAACAAAGAGCTACAACATATCCAAAAAAACAACTTTCATGGGTTGTTAAGATAGCGGCTTTCAAAATCCAAACGCTACCTTAAATCCTCTATTATTTTCATACTCTTCTGATTCTGATACCTACCACATTTTGTATGCATAACAATACCAAGCTGAAAAAATGCATATGGAATGGTAAAAAACCAAGAGTGTCATTCTCAATATTAACTACTATGAAAACCTCAGGTGGAATGGGTCTCCCAGATATAAAAAACTACTACTATGCTTCACTACTAGACCAAATGAAATAACGATTTTCCTCCCCAGAAGACAAACTATGGAATAACATAGAATGAGAGGCCACATTAGGTCATGGTATGGCCGCCCTTTCCATGGCTTACCACATCCTAAAAAATTTTTTAATAATTATACCGAACCTCCATAGCATTAAAGCAACACTGATAGCGTGGAAACATATCCTATCTAAAATGAAAGACAATTTTGCACACACTAAAGTTGCAATGCCAACAAGAGTTTTGGATTATTGCAAGATTTGAATAAAGCTCACCGTGTATATAAGTGTCTACCTACCCACGTTACCAATTTAAGACCGAGCCTGTTTTTCAGACTCTGTGTTTACAAGTTAAAAACATTTTTTATTTATAGAAAATTACTTGGAACCCCCAAACATTATATTTTTTTCCCTAACACCCTAGAGAATAAAATGGCAGTCATTGCAATACTTTTTGTCACACCAGCGGTCTTACAAGCGCACTTTATTTGGAATAAATTCACTTTTTTGAACTAAAAAAATAAGACAACAGTAAAGTTAGCCCAATTTTTTTTTATATTGTGAAAGATAATGTTACGCCAAGTAAATTGATACACAGCATGTCACGCTTCAAAATAGCGCCCGCTCGTGGAATGGCGTCAAACTTTTGCCCTTAAAAATCTCCATAGGCGATGTTTAAAAACATTTTACAGGTTTCATGTTTTAAATTACAGAGGAGGTCTAAGGCTAGAATTATTGCACTCGCTCTAACGATCGTGGCGATACCTCACATGTGTGGTTTGAACACCGATTTCATATGCGGGCGCTATTTCACATATGCGTTCACTTCTGCAAGCAACCTCGTCGGGACGGGGCGCTTTAAGTAAAAAAAAAAGTTTTTTCATATTTATTTTACTTGATTTTATTGATTTTGAAAGTGTTTTTTTATTTTGAAAGTGGGTCACTTTAAACATCCCTTGTAATAGAAAAAAGCATGACAGTTCCTCTTAAATATGAGATCTGGGGTCAAAAAGACCTCAGATCTCATATTTGGACTTAAATGCAATAAACAATTAAAATAAAATTGTCATTTGAAAAAATCACGAGTGTCACGGAGTTTGCGAAAGAACCCAAACATGCAGAGCTGCGCGTCAGCTCTTTACAGCTTCTGCACAGTCAGCTCTACACGGCTCCTAGTCGGTGCGCAGGCGCCGTGTAGAGCTTACTCACAGCTCTGCATGCTCGGGTTCTTTCGGAAACTCTGTGACACTCGTGACGCAACTAAGCAATATGGGGGGCGGGGCCTTATCCGCTGGGGGGGACATTTTCTGATAGACATCATTATCTGGGCGAACTCCCAGATTACATTGCGGCTCAGCTTGGAAACGCCTAATACCGCGGGAGAAGTACCAGGAAGCCGGATTGCAAATATAGATTATAAGGTATGTGCAGCCTAAAAAAAAAAAAAAATGCCAATAGTACATGTTAGAAGTATAAAGAATTTAGTCTTATATAGATGTTATTTGGGTGAACCTCTGCTTTAAGATCTTGAGAGTTGATCTCCACTTACAGTTAGGTCCCATTAGGGGTGGGTGGAAATTGACTATCAAGAATATAGACACTACCTTGTACAATTTTTGGCTTAATATTTATTGTTCTTTGTTGTATGTTTAAATCTCAGACCTCTCAATGTTACAATGTGTTATTGAAATATCCTATGCTATCATTGTTAGAATGTATCAACAGTTAAAAAAAAGAGGCACTCTGAAGTTATTTAAAGCGGAGTTCCACCCAAAAATGGAACTTCTGCTTTTTGGAATACCCCCTCCACTGGTGTGACATTTGGCACCTTTCAGGGGGAGGAGGGAGCAGATACCTTTGTATTACAGGTATCTGCTCCCACTTCCGGGCATAGGTCGCCGCGGTGATCTACACCATGTCTGGCACCTTCTCCGCACCCCTCGTTGTCTTCTGGGAGACACACAGGTCCCAAAAGAAGGCAGGGACCAGATAAGTGTCCATTTTATATTATTTTTTTTCAGCAGAACTCCGCTTTAAGTTGTGTCCATTGAAGAACCTGTGGTCTGGGTGATAAGTGTCAAGAGCTGAGGTACAACTCTTGGGACAGAGGTACAACACTGGGACTTACATAGTTACATGATTAGTCAGGTTGAAAAAAGACACAAGTCCATCCAGTTCAACCATAAAAAAAATAATAATAATAACAATAATAAAAAAAATAACAACAATAACTTGTTCGCTGATTAGGAGGACCAAAAGGTACTAATGTTTAGGAGAACCAAGAGGTACTAATCAGAGCAGTAAAACTGCCAAGAGAGCCAGGAGGCTGATTGTTATGCTTTGTTCCTATTGACAGTGAGAACCCCCTGCATGGGAAGACATACCTGTATGAACTTTTGCCATTCTTTAAAATAAAATTGAGCAGGAAAGCCCTGAAAACTATTTCTGCCACAGAATAAACTCACCGTTTTGGCACTACCAATGAGCTACAAAGCCCCAACATGTCACAGTTGTAGATCCTTGCATCCCTAAAACAGTGAGTAGCCAGAGACTTTATGTTCTGCTGTGTATAGCAGCTGATGTGATTGCAGTGTAGTCTGCATGGAGAAGTATTTTGTCTTGCAAGCCTTAAAGAGACAGTATGAAAAAAAATCCTGTAGTGTGCCTGACTGCAGAGATTGGTCACTCAAAGGGGCACTGTGAAAAGACTGTTATGAATGGAAGGGATTTGTCCTGAGCCAGTCATAAACAAGTCAGAGAGCTTACTTAGCAATGTTCTAAAAATAAGGCCAAAAGTGTCTTAATATGCAGTGAATAGGACATTTAGATCATAGAATTTTAGAATGCTTGGCACATTTTGGTTCTAGGAATAAATTTGAGCAATTTTAAGTCATGGATTTTTTCCAGCTCTATTTTTTTGCTGCTTTCCACTATGATATAAACATGTGGACACTGAAATATTTAGTTTTGGAATTTTGTTTTCGTCCAAAAAAAAATACAGTTAAACTGTACGATCCCGCAATCATACATTTCCGGTCGAATGTTCCGACCACAAGCTATAGAAGAATTCTAATGTTGTATGACTAATAATAATTATATTTATAAATTATTATTACTAGTCAACCAACATTTGAATTCTTTTATAGCCTATGGGCCGAGCATTTGACCAGAAATGTATGATTGTGGCGTCGTACAGTTTAGCTGCTCCGTCGAATCTTCTTAGAACTTTCGACAGACACCATAAGCCTTCAATGACAGATTCAACGTTTGTATGTTTTTTGCTGCTTCGTCGAATCTTTGTCATTCATGTCGAATGGTCTACCCCAACACTGTCTCTATAATGTTGAATCTTTCCTCTCTATGTAGAAGAGGAAAAGGTTAAGTCAAGGTTAGGCACATTCGACCACAGGTTCAATAGACACAGATTGCTATTGTCAGTGTCATGTCGAATATCTTATCTATATCGAACTGTTGCAGCAACGAAAACAAAAATAAAGCATTTTTTTATATCGGATTTTTCGGATATTGGATTCTGCGCGTTCGTTTTAGTTTGTTAAAACGATAACGAAAATACCCGAAATTCGGACGAAAACAAATGCACATATCTACTATAATATCACTCTGGTAAATAAGGGGTTTACCTTTACATTTAAACATACTATTGTGGACCATTCAATGCTTTTTGAGCGTATTGATGTAAGATAATATAACAAAATAGATTTTTTTTAATCAGTATTGAAAACAGCTATTTCTTACAAGAAACATGTATATTGCTTTATATTTCTTACAGTGGTGTACCTATTTGCCATCTATGGTACTTGGATTTACCATGATTGATAGGTTTTTCCAAATTCTACATCAGCTCTCATCCATTAGCCATACTTTTTGCCTGTTAAAAATCAGAATTTGTCACACTAATAAAATATAATCAGCATGTTCTTCAATGATCAAAAGCACATACCATGAGAACCCACTTAAAAACCTGAAAAATAAGTCAGAATGTGTTTTATGTTGACATTGGCTATAATCTTCATTTCCCAGATACGCAGGTAAATGTGTATGCTGTGTGATTAAATTGTCAGTTGTTCCCTTATTTACTGAAATTGTGCCTAGCTAATGTATTTTCATGATATCATACTTAGGGTTATTTTTAATGTGACCTTGCTGTACTTCTTTTATTTTTCATATAGTTTTACTCAACAATTGGTCAAAGAAACTAAAAATAAACTGTATAACTAATGCTTCTGTGTATTTTAGCTTCTTTTATTTATAAAAGAAGCTAAAATACACATATATTCCTAAACTTACACAGGTTATCAAAACAGATTTATCCAGTCTGAAATAATTTTATTTTTTGAGGTACCAAAATTATATATGTGATTCCCACCTAACAAATTGGTGCAAAAAAAATATATAGTGGTGCCAAATATGCACTTGAAGTATTTTAATTTATAGTGGTTTTCTTTATTTCTGATGGTTGGTACAACAAAAAAAATCGTTTTTTTTTTAGTCAGGCAAATATTAAATAAAGGATATTAAAATCAATGTGTAGTAAATCAAAGCCTTTTTAGAATAGAAAGTATTCACATATGATTTTATTCAGTGGCTCCACCCACCGTCCTGCAATAGAGAATATTTATATTATTGTTGGGATGTGGGAATTATCATATATTTAGGATTTTGGGAATGATCTATGTGAAAACCTTCTGTACCTCTTTTCGCCATAACCTGCATGTACAGCATATACTGTTTCACTGGGTCCCAAGCCCCTCAGTTCCCATATACATACTTTTCCAATTTCCAGGCTAAAAAAAGGGGGGTCTTGGTTGCAAATTGCACTCAAAAATTTAATCATATTTAAGCATTTCAGAGGTTTTTGCTTTTGATTTGTGAAAATAATAATTCTACCTATACATTGGTTAATGTCTTTCCCCCCAATGTGAAACCTCTTACTTTTCTAAAAAAAATGGTCTGGAAAAAAGTGCATTCACTTACACCAGGACATGCCATTTTATGCAGTGACTTAAACACAATCCCAAATAGATGGGTAAAGTAGTTATTCCTGCGCTACAGTGGAAACTGTGTTTGCAGAGGGTAAAGGTGCGGCAACTACCGTATGGGCCAAATACTACCCACAGTGAGACATGGAAAAAATCAAGAGATGGTGTTGCGCTCAAATAGCATAGAATGGTGTAAGTGATAAAATGTATAAATAACCACAATAGTATAACTGATAAATGAATATGCAAATAAACTGACTGAAAGAAAAATTCTATAAATACAAAGATAAGGTGCATCCAAAGGTGAACTGAATGAATGTGCAAACAGTGCAGATAAGGTGACTCAAGTGCATAAATAAAATCACAACGTAAAGATAATAATATATGCAATCGCAGAGGAAATCGCAGGATGGTGTTATGCTCCAATCAAAATGAATGACTGAACATAACTGATATACAACAATGATGGATGAATAAAACAGTGAACTGAATAAGAGTGCAAATAAATACAAATAGGTGACTGTATAATGTAAGTAAAATCACATCGTATGAATGGTGGATGGAACCACAAGAACCACAAGAACAAGTGCAAATGGTGCATCTGCGACTCAGTCCAAGAGGTAATGCAATTTAATCAAAATAAATTGCAAAGTGCGAGTGAAGTGCTGGGTGCTAAATGACATCAGCAGGTGGCAAGGTGACTTGTTGGTGAATCTTCGGTGTATGGTGACAACCAAAGGTGTGCTAGCAATTTACCGTATGGCTGCAAGGTAAGCAGCATTCAATAAAACCGATGGAATCTCTCGGGGGTAGAGGGGGTAACTCCAATCCGTCCTTCCAGTATTGTGGTGCCTAGGGGGTTAATGCTTCCTTCCAGGCTGGGTGGTCAGCAGGGTGAGACAGCTCCAAAGTGCTTTACCAGGCAGGGTAGAGAAAACATAGAGGAGGCTCTCTAGTGAACACATTTAAAACAGTAATGTAGTGTATATCAGAAACGAGCAGCGAGCTCACACCGTGCAAACGTCACTTCCGGTGTCCTAGTGTCTGACACGTATCGTCACTGTCATATGACTTAATCGGAGATACATTCTGGATGTCGGAAATGTCTATATACTGAATAGGAAAAATGCCGATCAGCCATTTTCTTGTAGCCGCCTATAGTTAGAATAGCAGCAGCCATTTTCTATGTGATTATTCTAATGGTCTACAACCACGGCCATTTTGTTGTGATTATATATTGACATACAAGCACTGATGTCTTCTTGTTGTGAATTGTTTACAGGTATAAATATAAAATCGCTATATTCACTCACCAGTTATTATTGTGGATTGCATTTCTCTTAATTATCCATTAGATGTCACTAGTATGCAATGGTCCATCTTTTGGTCCATCTTTTTGGTCCATCTTTTTAGAAGAGTGTCATTAATTATTTGGCCACTAGATGGAGTCGCCGTTAGTTTGTGCCATTTATTATAATTATAAATCACATATGAAGCAATAAATTATGCATTTTTATTAAATGAAGAACTTGTTAGGAAGCCGTTAGGTCTTTTATCCAGGTTGGTATAGGAGTAAGGATGTCCATGTAATCCGTGGAAAATGCGAAAAAGCATAAGACACAGAAGGTGAACAATCTGCTAACCACAATAAGACCGTTGAAACAATCCAATAAAAAGTGCCCCCCCAATCCGTTCGCTCACAGCTAGCCATGGCCAGGAAAGCCATTTGTTACCAAAATGTGAATAAGGCTGGCAAATTATTAGCGAGTCAGGTTAACCACTTAAGCCCCGGACCTTTAGGCAGCTAAATGCCCAGGCCAGGTTTTGTGATTCGGCACTGCGTCGCTTTAACAGACAATTGCGCGGTCGTGCGACGTGGCTCCCAAACAAAATTGGTGTCCTTTTTTCCCCACAAATAGAGCTTTCTTTTGGTGGTATTTGATCACCTCTGCGTTTTTTATTGTTTGCGCTATAAACAAAAATAGAGCGACAATTTTGAAAAAAATGCAATAATTTTTACTTTTTGCTGTAATAAAAATCCCCCAAAAACATATATAAAATTTTTTTTTCCCTCAGTTTAGGCCGATACTTATTCTTCTACCTATTTTTGTTAAAAAAAATCGCAATAAGCGTTTATCGATTGGTTTGCGCAAAATTTATAGTGTTTACAAAATAGGGGATATTTTTATTGCATTTTTATAAAAAAAAATGTTTTACTACTTATGGCGGCGATCAGCGATTTTTTTCGTGACTGCGACATTAAGGCGGACACTTCGGACAATTTTGACACATTTTTGGGACCATTGTCATTTTCACAGCAAAAAATGCATTTAAATTGCATTCTTTATTGTGAAAATGACAGTTGAAGTTTGGGAGTTAACCACAGGGGGCGCTGAACGTGTTAGGCTTCACCTAGTGTGTGTTTACAACAGTAGGGGTGTGGCTGTAGGTCTGATGTCATCGATTGTGTCTCCCCTATAAAGGGGATGACACGATCGATGCGCCGCCACAGTGAAGCACGGGGAAGCTGTGTTTACATACAGCTCTCCCCGTTCTTCAGCTCCGGGGGGCGATCGCGACGGAGCGGCTATAAACGAATAGCCGCACTGTCATCCCGGGTTGCTCCGCGAGGTAAGCCGCCCGTCGCACGCAGCGGGGGGTCCCGATCGGACCCCCGACCCGCGAAAAGGCAAGGACGTATATATACGCCCATCTGCCTGTCCGTGCCATTTTGCGGACGTAAATAGTCGTGCGGCGGGCGTTAAGTGGTTAAAGATAACTTTTCCAAACAAAAGATACCCTATTTACTGCATCCTAAAAGGGCTTGTAAACTTTTTAGCCCTCAGGAAATCGCAGACGTGTTTAGTATATATTATGGGGCAGATCCACGTACATCAGCGCATATTTCCGCTGGGGGTAGCGTATCTAAGATACACTACGCCGCTGTAACTTACTTTTTTTTTTCGAATCCTCAAAGAATGTGCACTGTAAGTTACGGCGCCGTAGTGTATCTTTGGCGGCGCAAGGGCGCGCAATTTAAATCGATGTGATGGGGGCGTGTTTTATGAAAATACGTCGTGACCCGACGTAAACAAAGTTTTTTTGAACGGCGCATGCGCCGTCCATAGGGGTATCCCAGTGCGCATGCTCAAAATGAAAAAAGCCAATGCTTACGACGGTGACGTCATTCTACGCAAATCCCTATTCGCAAACGACTTACGCAAACGACTTAAAAAATTCAAATTTCGACGCGGGAACGTCGACCATACTTAACATTGAATACGCCACCATATAGCAGCTTTAACTATACGCCAGAAAAAGCCGAATGCAAATGACGTAAAAAAATGCTCCGCCCGGACGTACGTTCGTGGATCGCCGTATCTAGCTAATTTGCATACTCAACGTGGAATTCAACGGAAACGCCACCTAGCGGCCAGCGTAAATATACACCTACGATCCAACGGCATACTAAGACGTATGCCTGTCGGATCGATCCCTCATTCCGTCGTATCTTGTTTTGTGGATACAAAACAAAGATACGACGCGGGAACTTTGAAATTACGCGGCGTATCAATAGATACGGCGGCGTAATTTCTTTGTGGATCTGGCCCTATATATATGGTATATATGCGTATATACTCTCTATAATTTCCAGGAGGAAGTAACTATGCCCCAACCTACCCTGAAAATTATTTCAGACTTTCTTGACACCATTTCCCTGCCCAAAATTCAAGCTAAAGATTTTCAGTTTCTTAATTCACAATTTACTACCAAGGAAACTGTGGATGTCATCTGGGAACTTTCTCAAATTAAATCTCCAGGCCCGGGTGTTTTTTCTTCAGAATATTACAAACTTTTGTCTACAATTTTAGCTCCTCATTTAGAAAAGGTTTACAATGTTGCTGTGTAGCAGGAGGCAGATGAGAGCTTGCTGGACTAAAGAGCTGTTGTGGGCTGGATGAGCAGAACGCAGGGTTAGACGAGCTGGATCAATAACAGTTGGGGGCAGATCAGGTATATGTGGCGGACAGCAGGATAGTCAGGTTACAAGCCAAGTCAGCAATAGTGACAGGCATGACTGGATGCATGAGCATGCATGTGCTCACGCATTTGCATGTGCATTTGCGTGCACCTATTCCCACGTTCATACACATCTGCCTGGCCAGTTGTCTCTCTGCACATGTGCATATGTATGGGACACTTTATCTGCCCTATAACAGTCAGTCTTTTAATGAGATAATCATATTATAAAATCAACAAAACCACCCCAAGTATGTTTGGCATAAGTATAGATCATAACACACAATCTACTTTGAAATCTATGCTTCCATACCCATAGACAAAGGATTGTTTTCAATATTTGGGAATTACACTAACTACCCCATTTTCTAATTTATATAAGGTTAACTTTGAACCTCTTATTGTAAATGTGCCGTAGGAACTAGACAAAATAAAAAAAAAAAACCTTTCGTACTCTGGCAAAATTGTGTTTTTTAAGATGATGATCTTACCAAAAAGTTATTTACTATTTTAGAACTTTACCCATTGCTATTCCGCCTGGATTTTTTTGCAATATGAAGGAAATTGTTTCAAAATGTATATGGTCTGACAACAGAGCTGGATGCTTGTATTCTACTATGATGAAACACAGGATGAAAGATGAGAGGAGGGTTTGGCCTGCCTGATCTTAGAGATTATTATGTGTTGTTAGACCAGGTTAAGTCCTGGTTCCCTAATTCAGAGAGAAAGCACTTGAGCAATATAGAAAAATCTTTTCAATTTTGTTCCTTGATCCTAATTGGTAACATCATCCCTAAACAATGCCCTAAACAGTAACTAGGCACTCACCTGATCATAACAGCATTCCTAGAAGCCTCGGGTTACTATTGTAAATGGGAGATAAGGGGGGGGGGGGTAGTTTTCATCAGATATGTCCGCTGGGATCATTTGGTCTGATGGCTGTACACACCATCAGACCAAATTCCCCACAGACAGGATACGCGGTGACGTGGCCGCGACGATGACGCGGAGACGTGCGCGACCCTGGAAGGTCAATGCTTCCACGCATGCATCGAATCACTTCGACACATGCGAGGGCTTTCGGCCGAGCGGACATGTCTGGTGAGTCAAACAGATGACCGAACATGTCCAACGGACAGGCTTCCAGCGGACATATTTCTTAACATGCTAAGAAACATTTGTCAGCTGGAAACCTGTCCGCTCGGCCGGGAATATGGTCCGGTCGCCCGTACAGACGACCGAACATGTCCGCGGACCAGTTTCAGCAAACATGTTCGGTCGTGTGTACGAGGCCTGATACATCCTTCATGTAATTGAAATAAAAATGTATTTTGTCGATATATCTGATACTCTTGAGGAGGGGAAACTGATCACATTTGAGAGATTAATGCAGAAGTTCTCCTTATCACCATCAGATTTTCTATTATATGCCAAATTTCCATTTTACTTCTCGCAGTATTCTGTAACTGTACTCACCTTACCCGAAACTGTTTGATCCTTTTGGAATACCTCAAAATCTATAATTAAAGGGATTTTGCTGTTTTACAATTCACTCCATTCTAAAACTGCTTTATCTAAATTTGCCCCTATGCAGAAGTGGGGAGCAGAACTTTTGATTTTCCATCAGTGCCATTAAAAACAATTACGTATTTATAAAATGTTCTGCTCATTGGGAAATAGCCCTAAAGATTCACCTTATTTGTTGGAGGGAGAATCTCTATTGGAGAAGGTGTGGCCAGGTAGACACCCTTATTCACATTATTTGGTCATGTATCCATCTCTGTAAATATTGGAAGAAGGTATCATACTTGATTTTAAGTTACAAATTTTGCTCATAAGATTACTTTGGAACAGGTCAATTTAGGTTTAAATATGGAGGACTTCCCTGATCGTGGGACCTATGATTATGCAAATACTTTGCTGCTAGGATAATACTTTTTAGAAGTTGTAAATCCCCTTCACCGCCTAGCTTGAGAGAAGTCTCAAATCATCTAGATGAGATTTGTGAATATGAACGCCTGCTGGCATACAGAGATGGGAACACTGCTAAATTTCATAAATGCTGGGATATTTGGAGGGATTTTAAGAAGGGCTGAATTGGAGTTTGCCCTCATAGGGGCTGGTTGATTTCATTAAGCTATGGGCTGTAACTGTAAACATAATGGGCACCTTTTCACCATATGGATCACACGTTAGTTCCTTTCCTCACAGTAACAGTTACCATTGAAATGTTGATGTTTGTCTCACTGTTGTTGATTTATATACGCATTTTTGGGCAACGTTATCACACTTATCCAATTGTCTAACTGATTTTGTTATACATGACTCCCTTGGTACTATACTTACATTGTAAATGCTCGATTGTACCAGATATTCTTTTGGCTGAAGCAATATGCCTTAAACTGTTTTTCAAAACTTTTTGTATTGTGTATTTTCTAAAATAAATAAAACGACTTTGAAAGAAAGATGTCTTGAAAGGTCTTAAGGTTTATTGCTCCCCCTTACTGTTTCCATAACATGAAGACCTACTTAAAGTATATCTGTTCTATCTGGCAAGTCAACATATTTACCTCAATGAAGGGTGGGTACTGTGTGAAGTAATAGCACCAATCGGCTGCTCATGCAGAGGCAGCCAGTAAGTGCCTCTTTTCCTCAAAAATCTGCAATAGGTTGCAGTGATAAGGTGGAAGTTTCAGAAAAGGCAAGTTACTGCAGCAAACATAAGTATTTCAGGATTCTGATGCCCCGTACACACAATCGTAATTTCCGATGTAAAAAGTCAGATGGACTTTTTTCCATCAGATTTTTCCGATCGTGTGTAGCTCCATCTGAGTTTTTTCATCGGAAACTCAGATGAATTCCATCGGACTTTAAATATAGAACATGTTCTATATTTTTCCAATGGAATTCCATCGGAATTCCGATGTGATTTTGCTGGGCAAAAGCCAGATCGTGTGTACACGGCATAACTCTTGTAATGGTAGCAGCAAGAGAGAAACAGCAGACCTCAAGGCATTTTTTTTTCATTTTTTTTTCTTTAACAATCTTGTAAAGTAAAAGTAAAAATAATAGCGCATAAATATTTCACACTGAATCAGAGAGAATGAACATAAACAAGAAGTTAAAATGAAAATATGTAAATGAAAAACTCATTGTGTAGGAGCTTTAGCAAAACTGCAATTTATTGTTGTGATCATTTGAAATTACAGTACATGCTAAATATAGGAAGTGGTTGGTGAGATTTCTGGCTTTAAATCAAGTACAATTATTATTTAGGCTTATTGTTATTATGAGACTAGATGGGCAGAATTGTGCCAGGAAATTAAAAAGGCTTCATGACATCTTTATGAGGTGTTAAACATCTTTAGGGAGTGATTAAATATTATTGAACATTGCATTGCTTGTAAAATAATTTGGCTCTAAAGAGATTATGAGAAAAATCTGGAACAGAAAGGTTTGTTTGGGGATAAAGAACAATGTACACGGTATTTGCATGAAATGTTAAAACCTGAACTAGGGATTTAATAAGTGTTCAGGACCATTCTAATCTATGTCTCAGTGGGAGCTCTTGGGTTATCATGTTTCATTCTCTCACACCTTAAATGTGTTATAATAGCTGGACCAGTTCCTGGAGCATGTGAATTCATTTAGTTATGCAGCATACAATACACAGTAGGTAATGTGCGTAGGTAAATTTAGAATTTACCTATCAATTGACAAACTGGCAATGTAAAACAGGGAAAAAGACTACAATTTAGGTATTGAAAAGTATAATCCTCTAGAGATTAGTAAATCCTGTTTGCATTAGTTTAGAACTGCATATAATTTAGCAACATGTTCTGATATTGGATCAAGGTAAAAATAAAATTTTTAAAATAATTTCAAATTTTTGCATATATCTATAAATGCTTTTCTATAGTGTATCTATAGTCAAATGTTATATTTTTGTATTGGATAGAGCAGGAATCTCCAAACTACAGTCCTCCAGATGTTGCAGGACTACACATCGCATGAGGTTATGTAAAACTCTGACATTCACAGACATGACTAGGCATGATCAGAATTGTAGTTCTTGAACAACTGGAGGGACATAGTTTGGAGATTCCTGGAATAGAGTAAGAAAGGGCAAGGAACCCCGCCTACATTTATTTATGTCTAACTCGATTAGAGAGATTTCCCCTTACTCACTTCTTCCAGGGACAACCTTCCCACCAGATAGGAAGTAAATGAGCTTTCCAGAAGCAATATAGACAGAAGAAACTCCACTTTTGTAGAAAAAAAAAAAACATTAGCAAATAAAAAATAATAATATAGGGCCAAATCCACAAAGCAGATGCGCGGACTTAACTCGAGATTTCGAATTTTACTCCGCGCGTATCTTTGCGCCCGATCCTCAAAACGAGTTACGCATTAAAATCCGGATTTTCTGTCCTACCTAAAATGATTACACCGGCGCATCCTCGGACGCAAATTACGCTAGTCACGCCGCTGTTTTTGATAGGCAAAGATGCAAATGAGTGAGATAGGGCGATCCACATAATTAAGTGTGTGCGCCGTAGATTACGCCCTGTGCGCACCTGTTGGTTTCCCTGCACAAATTTACACGATATAAAAGCAGCCCTAATTTTACACATGCTGTGTAAAGGTCTGCTGAAGCAACAGCATTGAGGAAAAGCTGAGCACACATATTTGCTGGACTTCAAACGGTCTGCCAACATGCCCGGGCCATCCATGATCCTAGCAGCACTCGCTACTTTAGAGGCGCAAAGAAGGAGGAGGGCACAGAGGAGGAGGAGGGCACAGGAGAGGGTATACCGCCCACGCCGAGATCTCTTTGGCATGCCTGCTTCTGAGGTCTATGGCAACTTCCGTTTTAACCGGGAAGCCATCCTGGAATTAACCAGAATCCTGCAGGATGATCTCACCACCCCAACCCAACGATCCCATGCCCTGCCACCTCTCATCAAAGTAATGGCAACACTCCATTTCCTTGCCACTGGGTCTTTCCAACGCACATGTGGAGGTCTGTCTGGGATGGCACAATCCTCCATGAGCAGGTGTGTCCATCAAGTAGTCCCTTCAATACTGAGACGCATGGCCAATCAATTTCAAAAACCCACCCAGGAGGACCAGCGATTGCAAACCATGACGGACTTTTACAACATTGCCCGATTCCCACGGACCATCGGGGCCATTGATTGTACCCATGTGGCACTACAGCCCCCCCATGAGACAGAGCACCTGTTCCGGAATCGGAAGCACTGGCATTCCATAAATGTCTAGGTAATCGTGGATGCCCATGGCCTCATCTGGCACGTCTGCCCATGGCCTCCCTGGATCCTGCCATGACAGCTATATATTCCGGCAGACCAAAATCTCCAGAGATTTGGAACAGAACATGTATGGAGACAGCTGGCTGATTGGTGAGTGACATGGGTGTCAGGTATGTCCCCCCCCATGATGCAGACATCACGAGGGGCACATGCATGACTAACATCCTCCTGTCTTTTCCCTTCCAGGTGACTCTGGATATGCCCTGGGACCACATATGATGACCCCATTCAGGAACCCCCGAACCCCAGGAGAGCAACGCTACAACGAGGCTCACATTCGCACCCGGGCAGTTGTGGAACGCACATTTGGGCTGCTGAAGTCCCGCTTCAGATGCCTGGATAAGTCTGGGGGTACATTGTTGTATTCCCCAGACTTTGTGTGCCAGATCATCGGTGCATGTTGCGTGCTGCTCAACTTTGCCATTAGAAGGGGCCTGGAGATTGACATACGTGCTGACCTGACCCCCCCACCCAGGCAATCCCCCCCCTAACCCACTCTACCCGGTCTTCTGAGGGCACAGCAGCCAGGAGACGCCTCGCAGAAGGCATCTTTTCACAGTAAACGCACATGAATAATGTCACAATGATAATATTTGTTTTCACAGTAAACGCACATGAATAATGTCACATTGAGAATGTTTTTTATTCATAGTAAACGCAGATTAATTATGTCACAATGAGAATGCATGAATGCACACCACTGTGGTCCCTAGCACAGACACATCACATGCACATCGAATTGGATTAGATCCAAGTACCCCCCCCTTTGGTACTTGGGAGCAGTAACGCCACGCCACGGCTCCAATTATGTCACTGTGCATTCATACACCATTCAGGAACCTGGGATCACTTCTTCCTGGTCCTGGGGATCCCTTCTCCACCAAAACTGAGGGTGACACCCTTATTTTATCAGGAATGCCACCCCCCACATTCACACATCATTCACACACATAAACCAAATCATAAGTACAGTATAATAAACTAAATCATAAAAAAAATAAAACAAAAACAAATCAAAAGTACCCCTGCTAATTAATTCCTGCGGCGAGTGCTCCATCTGGGCTGCCCAAGGGCACGGCCACGGCCAGGGGCACGGCCAACTGGAGGATCTTCACGGGGGGGGTGTGAGCAGGGGAGGGAGTATCTTCATGGGGGGGTGAGTGAGCAGGGGAAGAAGGAGCCTCCCCTGGTGTCTGTCCTCCTGCTGGCCTGCCATCCAAGGCCACTGCTATCCTGTTCAGACAGCCAGTGATGGCAGCCGTATTGGCCTGGCCAGCCCGGGTATTGTCCTGCACAGCCCGGGTATTGTCCTGCACAGCCTGGGTCAGGGCAGTCACCTCCTGGGCCATGCCTGTTGTGGCGGTCTTCAGGTCCCACAAACAGGTGATGACCCCCAAAGAGTTTGTGGCCACATCACCGAGTGACTCCCTCATTGCACCCAGGCTGTGCTCCATCTTGTTAATACTTTTTTGTATCTCACCCAGACTGCGGGTCTGCCGGGCATTTTCCTTCTGCAGACTGGCCGGCAGACGCTCAAACACCCCCCTGGTCTCCTGGGTCGCTATCCTGCCTGCCCCTGAGCCTTGTGGCTCTGGAGGAGGGGAGAGAGTGACCCTTGTGGGTTGCAGCCTGTTGGGGGAGGAGTGGGAGGGGCTACCCCTGATGGTGGCCTGACTGCTGCCAGCCTCTGGGGTAGCCTCTGGGGTAGCCTCAAGGGTATCCTCAAATGTCATTAGCTCAGAGGCCAGAAGGATTTCCCTGCCAAGCTGCAGGTTTTCTTCTTCCTCCCCCTCATCCTCCTCCCCCTCCCCCTCATCCTCCTCCCCCTCATCCTCCTCATGAGGGGAGGTTTGGCCACTCCCCTCCCCTGGGGAATCCTCAGCAGCCTCCTGTCCTTGGGGTGGTGCAGCAGCCTGGCCTGATGGCCCAGCATCCTCCTGGGCTGATGGCCCAGCATCCTCCTGGCCTGATGGGTCAGCAATCTCCTGGTCATCTGTGTAGGACACCAAACAATCACAGGTTTGAGGATCCACACACTTGGCACATCTTCCCTTCCCCCACCCACACATGCTAATCACCAGATAGAAAAAACAAAACTTACCTGGCCCCATAGGAACATCAGAGTTAAACACCACGCACGCCCACCACCTGCTCTGGCTGGAAACACTGGGCCACTGCCCATTCCTCCTCAGTCAGCTGGATGGGGCATGGTCCCCCTCCTCCAGTGCCCCTCCTATGGGCAGTAAGCTTTGCCACCTTATTGCGGACCACGCTCCTCAGATCATTGATCTTTTTCTGTATGCCAGAGGGGGTCCTCGTCTCCCCCCCCTGCCGCATTTATCTGATCTGCAATTTTTTGATAGATCTTCTTCCTTTGGGCCGGGGAGGTGTTCCGGCTCTCAGGCCCATGTAAATAGCGCCCATATCGGACGATGGACCTCGCAAGGATTTGCTTCTCCACATGGGTAAAATTAAGCTTCCTGCGCTTGGGTGCCATCACAGACACCACTCAGCAACAAGAAAACTCACAGGACAAACAAACAAAAATTCACACACAACAAACAAACAATAATCAAAACACACAACAAACAAACAAAAATCAAAACACACAAGCAGACAGCTACTACAAAGTCAAAAACAAACACCCAAAAAACAAACACAAAATCCAAGCAGAAAAAAAACCCACAAAATCCAAGCAGAAAAAAAAAAAACACTTATCAGAAACAAACAACAACTAAATTCTAATACTCCTCCAAAACTTCTCTATCACACACAACTCACCAACAAACCCTGACAAACGTTCAGAGCAGAAGCAACTTGCTCTAGGAAGGGAACACAGGGAAATACTTTTGCAAGGGAAGTGTGTTTGACTGGGGCTATTTACACACAGGGCGATCCTCAAACTAAGTATGCTTGGCCTTTTACCTATCTCACTGATTGCGCCGAGCAAAGTTCTGCACATGCCCAGTGAGAAGCAGATTCGTGCGTGCATGCGCAGTACGGCCGGCCCTTCATTTGCATGGGGTCACGGCTCATTACAATGAAGCAGCCCACTTCATTCCCACTTGCAATAACCCCGCCTTACGCCTCGGAATTTAAGTTATGTAAGCGCTATTTTGTGCGCAAATGCGCTGTGGATACGGCACTTACGAGACCAACTTAGGGCGTAACTTAAATGACATAAGTTTTGAAAAACGTAATTTCCGCCGCTGGCTGTGGATTTGGCCCATAGTGTATACGATTGCTATTTAACCACTTAAGCCCCGGACCTTTAGGCAGCTAAATGCCCAGGCCAGGTTTTGCGATTCGGCACTGCGTCGCTTTAACAGACAATTGCGCGGTCGTGCGACGTGGTTCCCAAACAAAATTGGCGTCCCTTTTTCCCCACAAATAGAGCTTTATTTTGGTGGTATTTGATCACCTCTGCGGTTTTTATTTTTCCCGCTATAAACAAAAATAGAGCAACAATTTTGAAAAAAATTCAATATTTTTTACTTTTTGCTGTAATAAATATCCCCCAAAAACATAAATCATTTTTTTTCCTCAGTTTAGGCCGATACGTATTCTTCTACCTATTTTTGGTAAAAAAATCGCAATAAGCGTTTATCGATTGGTTTGCGCAAAATTTATAGTGTTTACAAAATAGGGGATATTTTTATTGCATTTTTATTAATTATTTTTTTTTTTACTACTAATGGCGGCGATCAGCGATTTTTTTCGTGACTGCGACATTATGGCGGACACTTCGGACAATTTTGACACATTTTTGGGACCATTGTCATTTTCACAGCAAAAAATGCATTTAAATTGCATTCTTTATTGTGAAAATGACAGTTGCAGTTTGGGAGTTAACCACAGGTGGCGCTGTAGGAGTTAGTGTTCACCTAGTGTGTGTTTACAACAGTAGGGGGGTGTGGCTGTAGGTCTGATGTCATCGATTGTGTCTCCCCTATAAAGGGGATGACACGATCGATGCGCCGCCACAGTGAAGCACGGGGAAGCCGTGTTTACATACGGCTCTCCCCATTCTTCAGCTCCGGGGAGCGATCGCGACGTAGCGGCTATAAACAAATAGCTGCGCCGTCGTCCCGGTTCGCTCCCCGAGGGAATCCACCCGCCGCACGCAGCGGGGGGGGGGGGGGTCCCGATCGGACCCCCGACCCACGCAAAGGCAAGGACGTAAATTCTTCTGCCTGTCCGTGCCATTTTGCGGACGTAAATAGTCGTGCGGCGGGCGTTAAGTGGTTAAGAGTCATATTGTAATTGAATGTTATTAGTGGGAATGCTAAATAGCATTCCCAGTATTGTTATTTGTTTTTTATTATTCTTAATTTTAATTTTATTATTCCGTACGTTGTTTGGCTCTGCATAACTTCTGCATACTTTCAGCTATTAAGGCCATTCAACTTTTAAAATGTTCAGCTCTTTCAGCTAATGATGGGACTTCTTCGACTTTTTTTCTACTATTTATACTTTTTAAAATGTTAAGCTTTTAGACACTTTTTTAACATTGAAGTCAATGAGAGCATGCTTCAAATCCTTAAAATCTTCCCCGCTACCAAAAGTTTCAGCTCCTTCATACTTTCATCTACAGATGCCAAACAAACTTTAAAATGTTCACAAAATATCTTTTACAGTTTTTGTGAAAAACTTGTTTAAGTGTATTGATCTTTTCAGGAAATTTTATCAATTAAACAGAGTGTCTATGGGGCTTGTTAGAGTGGATGATGTCAAAGCTAGAGCAGAGAGCTTTAAAAAAATGATCTTTGTTCCTTCTCTATAAATTGCTCTCATGCCCACAAGATCTACTTGTCATACACAATGTATACATCAAAACTTAGGTATGTTTGTCTAGTTTCAGGCAATTACTGTGTGTAGTTACAGCCAGAAGAACAGGAAGTGAGGATTTCTCAGAAGAAATAAGGACATTTAAAAGCAAAATCGAAGGATGAGGTAAGTGAAAGAGGACTGCACTAATGGGGCAGTTTTTGATGGGGACAGTTTTGATGGGGGCAGTTTTTGATGGGGACAGATTATTTATTTTATTTTTTCAAAAAGTATTTATTACGTTTTCACAAAATACAGCAAATAGAATCCACGATGCAGAGCAGAAAAACATAGTAAATGAGGACGCAGCCCCAGCAGTGTATTATCTACACGTAACCATGAATACTGTGCTTAGCGGGTCAGAAACAGTAAATTCAACAAACAAAAAGTCGGGAATGGGTCTTGGTAAAGGCGGGATCCCCGTTCGCATACCCCAAAACAAGGAGGAGGATGCCAGGGAGGATACCACCCCCACGCGTATGTGAACTGGTGGGATCTGGACAATAGTAGGAGATACGACCAGGGTGCACCTAAAATGATGGACTCTAGACATATCAACAGTTATACATAACAGTGAATCTTAGTAGTGGAAACAGAAAGAACTCAAACAACTAGGAGATCTATAAGGTGAGGAGGGGGGGGGTACCATGACTAAAGCACCGTTCAGAAGAGCACCAAGGAGGGGGGTGGTGACATCCAGACCTGTAGTAGCGATTTATCACAAATTAATCGGAAGCGGTGGAAAGTGAGCCAGGTGACGCATCTCCGGCCGAGGGTATGGGTGGAGGGGATTTGAAATAAGAGAAAGTATACTGGTCGAAGGCGTTGCAGTCCTCTTGGGAGAGTGATGCAGTCATAAAAGGTTGCCAGGTTGATAGAAAACGGGACTTTGCCGTGGCTCATTTGAAATCCATGGTGGCTCGTTCCTTGTAGAGGAGGAGAAGGAGATCTCGTGCAACCAGATTGGCGGAGGGGGGTTGAGAAGAGATACAGTTTCTCAGGATAGCCCTTCGTGCGACAAGGAAGCAGAGTAGCGGCCAGGTCTTGGACACCTGCGATCTTTGTAGCAGCAGGGGATCCCAATATCCAAATATAAGGAGAAAAGGGTCTTTGGGTAACTTCAGTAGGGTGATTTGAAAAACGTAGGCCAGGACTTGATCCCAGAACGCTGAAATAAATGAGCATGACCAAAACCGGTGAGACAGAGAAGGTTTCGGGTGTTGGCACAAGGGGCAGAAGGCGCCATTCACGGCCTGCGAAGAGTGTAAAAACGGGATGTGGGCCCGGTGGAGAATCTTTAACTGGGTTTCCTTCCAGATTTCATTTGGGGTAATCCTCTGGACTGTATTGAAGCCGTGTAGTAACTTGGATATCAGATTTTCATCAGGAAAGTCCTTGCCCCAGTTAGCAGCAGATGAGGACGATAGAGAAGGTAGCGCTTTAAGGAGCAGGGGTTTGTAGATGTCCGAAATCCTATAGGAACCTTCCAGGAGCAGCCGGTCAGTGAAAGTAAGGAGAAAGCGCTTCGAGGCCTCATTGCACGAGAGCCGCAGGTAGTGGACACATTGCCAATAGTGGAAGACATGGGCCTTGGGTAAATCAAACGCCTCAGCAGTTCTTGTAAAAGACAGAGGGAGGCCAGTCGAAGTGTCACATAATGATGAAAAAAGTGTAAGCCCCTTTTCCTGCCATACTTTAAAGGGCTTGTGGTCCAGTCCCGCAGGGAAGCTGGGGTTGCCTTGAATAGGAAGATGACGTGATATGAAGGGGGACAGACCTAGGAGTTTTCTGGATTCCCTTCATGCTATGACTGTGTCTCTGAGTAGCAAGTTATGCTGGAGTGTGGGTTCGATCGATTTCCATTTACAATGGAGAAGGGCCACTAGGGAGAAGGGGTGCACCATGGCTGATTCTAGGGAGTAGTTTGAATACCTCGACGAATGTGAGATCCAATCTAAGCCCGTTCTCAATAAACATGCTAAATTATACAGTCTAACATTAGGAAGACTAACACCGCCCTCGCGTCTGGGAAGAAAAAGTTTTTTCATAGCTATGCGGGGTCTCTTGCCATGCCATATGAATTTTGAGATAGCCGATTCAATAAGTTTAATATCTTTATGGCGTAAGAGTAGGGGTATGGTCTGCATCGGGTATAACAATCTGGCAAAACTGACCATTTTGACCAAGTGGCATCTTCCCAGGAGCGAGAGCGGCAGATCCGACCAGTTCAACAGTTCCTGAGATAGTTTCAAAATCAAGGGGGGGGTAGTTTAAGTGATACAGAGAAGAGGGCAGTTTGCCAATTTTTATGCCGAGATACGTAGTGTGAGAGGTAGCTACCGTGAAGATGGAGTGGTGAGTCCAGGGGGGGTCGGGGTGGGTGCCTAGGGGTAGGATTTCGCTTTTGGAGTAGTTTATTCGGAGACCAGAGCAGCGACGGAACGTATCAAACCGTTTTGATGGTGATCATATCGGAGGAGGGGTCCGCCGAAAAGATGAGGACATTGTCGGCGAAAAGAGATGAACGCAGTTTGTGGGAGCCCGAGTGTATGCCATGGAGGGGCACTACTTGGGTGAGTTGTCTGGACAGGGGTTCTAGAGCTAAATTAAAAAGAAGGGGGGAGAGGGGGCAGCCCTGCCGTGTCCCCTTATGGAGGCAGAATTCCTCTGAAAGAATTCCAGCGGCCACTAATTTCGCAGAGGGGGTTGCGTACATAGCATTTATAAGATGGCAGAAGGGACCGGAGAAACCCATTTTCGCCATGGACAAAGAAAGCCATTCGAAACTGACATTGTCGAAGGCTTTCTCCGCGTCCAAAGTGATAATGGCGAAATCGCCTTCTGGGTGTTGCTTGGCGTGTTCCAAAGCCAGCATTACTTTGCGGATATTTAAGGTGGCCGTCCTACCGTTTACGAAGCCCGATTGAGCCCGGTGTATTAGGGAAGGGATGATGTTTGAAAGCCGATTGGCAACAATCTTAGAAATAATTTTTACATCAAGGTTCAGAAGGGATATCGGTCTGTATGAGCCTGGCTCGAGAGGATCTTTTCCTTTCTTAGATAATAGCTTGATAATAGCCTGGTTTCCCGAGGGGAGGTATGGGCCGCCAGACCAAACGCTGCAATATACTTTGTGTAAAGTAGGTTCCACTATGTTTTGTAGGGTCTTATAAAATTCGCCCGTCAGGGCCCGGGGCTTTGGAGGGTGTAAGCTTGCGAATGGTTTCCGAGATCTCAGGGATAGAAATGGGGGCGTTCAGGCTTTCTAATTGGGGGGGGGGGTAAGCTTAGGAATGTCCAGGTTCTCTAGAAAGGCGTTCGCCGTCGATCTGTCAATGGGATCGGGAGCGTAAAGGGCCGAGTAATATTGGAGCATCGCCTTGTTGATCGCTGGGGGCGTGGTTTTAACGGAGCCGCTCGAATCTGTTAGGGAGGTGATGTGGGTAGGGGTGAAAGAGCCTTTGCATAGTCTGGCGAGGAGTTTACCCGACTTGTTACCGAATTTGTGGAACGTGGCATCTAAATTGGACTTTTTAACTGTTTCTATAGTGTCTGCCCATGTATCGAAGGACCGTTTGGCTGCGTGCCACTCGTCTCTGTTGTCAGGGGAGTCAGCTAGATAAAGGGTTCTTTGTGCTTTATGTAAACGGGAACTGGCTAATTTGAACTTAGACAGGGCGTTCCTTTTAAAAGAGGTGGCGTAAGAAATGATTTGCCCTCTGAGGAAGGCCTTGCCGGCGTCCCAGAAGAGGTTTGGGTCATCTAAGTGGGGAGCATTCGCCGAGGAGTATTCCAGCCAGGCTTTCTCCATAAATTGTTGGAAGTCGGAGTGGTTGTGGAGGAAGGAGGGAAAGCGCCATAGCTTCGGGTGTGGGGGAAGGTCTAGGTTGTCCAGGGAGACTGATACTGGGGCGTGGTCGGATACCGCGATGTCAAGGATATCAGTAGCTGATATCAAAGGGATGAGATCGTCCGATCCGAAAAAATAGTCTATTTTGGTGAATACTGCGTGGGGGTTAGAATAAAACGTGAATTCCCTGTCCGCAGGGTGGGTCAAACGCCATAGGTCACGCAGGTGAAGCGAGTCCATCGTGGAGGCAAATAGCGAGGGTTGCGACGGGTCAAGGCCTGGGCGGGAGCATTTAGGGGAAGATCTGTCGTCTACCGGGTGCAGGGTGTCATTAAAGTCACCTCCGATCAGGTGAGGAAGGTTGGTGTTTTGCAGTAGCCAGGAAGATAGCTCGCAGTAGAACGATTTTCCTGGGCTGTTCGGGGCATATACGTTAGAGATGACCAATTCTTTAGAACCAATTTTGAGGTGAGCTGATACTAGATGGCCATGTGAATCGGAATTTACCACTAGGACCGAGCAGGGAAGGTTCTTATGTATCAATAGGAGGACCCCTGCCTTGCGGCCAACAGCTTCTGAGCCCAAGACCGTGCCCACCCAGAGTTTTTTCATGCGCAGGAAATCAGCTGCAGATAGATGGGTCTCCTGCAGCAGTGCCATGTCCGATTTAAGTCTTTTTAGGTGTCTGAGGATCTTCATTCTCTTATTTGGGGACCTAAGTCCCTTCACATTCCATGAAATAACTTTCATGTTAGGGGTTCCGGGAATGGGGTCTGAGATGTATTTTTATGAGGGGCACCATCAGGTAGGGGGCCAAGGGAGATCACCACATAAGGGCAGAATAAGACCTGTAAGTCACGGGGGGAGGGGGTGTATAGGGTGCATGTAAGTGAGTGCCGGGGGGAGGGGGAGAGAGAGGAGGGGGTAGGAGGTGCAAAAGGGGAAGCTGAAAAGAAAATGACAAAAGTAACAAAACCAATAGCAAAAACTTCGCTTTTTTCCACATGAAGTCACTGTACGAGCAGGCCCCCTTGTCACAACATTGGTGACCTGTGCTTGAGAGCCAAGATTAGGTGGTAAAGATTCGCGCGGCTGACAAGCAGTGCCCGTAGCGGGGGGGAGGCAAGTTCAGTGCGTACAGTGAGCCCAGGAGGCGCAAATGTCACATAACAGTAATAACATTTATACAAATACAAATATATTTAACCAGGGAGGGGGGCAGAGAGAGAACATGACTGGTCTGAGTGAAATACAACCTGCATGAGCATGGATTAACCATATCCAAAAAGGGTAATGCAGATACACTACAGATGTGTAGACAAAAACAAGACCCAAAATGGGTAAAATGGATATTATATCACATAATGCTACCTGTCCAGTCGGCGAGAGGGGGGTGAAGTATCGTCAGTGGGTAGGGGATCAAGTAGTGCAGGAGCAAGACTTAATCAGAGGAGACCTTGACGGTGCAGCAAAACGCTCAGGAAGAAAAAGTAGAAACCTGGAGGGAGTGCTGGTCGCAGGGAGATCATCTCGCGGTAGCCCAGGCTGGTTCTTGGGCCGAGGCCCTGAAGCGTTTCGGCGATTCCTTCCTCTGGCTTCTCTGGTCCAGGGGACGATTAAGTGCTGGGGCCTTGGACAGCGTCTGGGGGTTGGGGTGCGAATGCCGCGACCGCAGGAAGGCTTCGGCTTCTGAGGGGTCCTGAAAAGTCAGTTGATCTCCATTCGGGGCCTTGAGGCGTAGTATGGCCGGGAAGGCTAAGGTGAACTTGATTTGTTGTTTGAAAAGTTCAGAGCAAACCTGTTGAAAGGCCTTACGTTTTTTAGAGACCTCAATGGAATAGTCTGCAAATACTAGCACATTTATGCCATCAATCTGGAGCTGGCGGGCTTGCCGAAAGGAGTGCGATGATCGGGCGCGGAGACTTACGTTCCGAATTGAATGCCCCCATGCGGTGGGCTTGTTCTACCGTGCAAGGACCAGGAAGGCCCAGCGCCTCCGGGATGCGCTGAGCGCAGAAATCTGAGAGTGCGGAGGCCTGAAGTGATTCCGGGACACCCACGAAGCGCAGGTTACTTCTTCTGGACCTGTTCTCTAAATCGTCTAATTTTTGAAGAACGAATTGATTCGTCTTGTCCTGTGCGTGTTCCATGCGGCACTGTCTCCTGTCAGCAGTATTGGTGGAGGCAAGAACACTTCACACAATTTCCCCAGAATTGTAGCTATTGTAGCTTTCCTAGTTATATATATATATATATATATATATATATATATATATATATATATATATATATATATATATATATATATATATATATATATATATATATATAAATAGACATGACTGCTTAACTTATCGTTATCGTTCTAGGCTTGAGACTAGAACTACATCGACATTTGCTGCCAATATTAGCACTGTTCTCCTGTTTTAGTAAATCAATCCCAATGTGAATTCTAATTCATGTTACAAGGAAAATCAGAGGGGAAAAAAAACATATGATGTTACACAGAGGACCACATTTCCCGCTCCCATAGCATGCCGAGGATTTGAACCCTGGGTCACACACATGGAAAAAAATGTACCTTTACAACCCCTTTAATCCCCACACCTAATGATTTTGAGAACCCTTCAAACAAGCCTTTATAAATCCACAACATAACATGCTATCGAAACAGCGACTTCACTGCTAGAGACACACAGCCTTTGTGAACGTTTCGGTATAAACTTTATGTTGATAAACTTAAAAATTTGGGCATGTCAGCGATTTAAACAAGAAGTTCTCTGTGCGTTTTGCTGGGAAATCGGAAGATTTTTTTTACAGGACAGTCAATGGAAGAAAGTGTAGAACTCTTGTCATGTGGAAGCTCAACCAGCCAAAAGTAAAAGGCGTATCACAAAACTGAGCACATTGCCTGATACTAGACAACAATACCTAAGTTTTGATGTATAAATTGTGTATGACAAGTAGATCTTGTCAAAATCAGATGGAAAAAAAAAACATGTGATGTTACACAGAGGACCACATTTCCTGCTCCCATGGCATGCCCAGGATTTGAACCGTGGGTCACACACATGGAAGGCAGGCTTGCTGCCACTGAGCTACACCTTCTGGCCTGGATATAGAGCTGCTCCGGGTAATCATAACTTCTTCTATCGCACGCACTTGTTATATATATATATATATATATATATATATATATATATATATATATATATATAAATAAATAGACATGACTGCAAACTTATCGTTATCATTCTAGGCTTGAGACTAGAACTACATCGAAATTTTCTACCAATATTAGCAATTATAGCTCCTCCCACACAGCTCTGAGGGGAATTATAGCTCCTCCCACACATCACTGAGGGGAATTGGCTCAGTTTTTATGGCTCTGTGTAACTTCTGCATACTAGCATACTCTGCATATAGCAATCATCCATAGTAACCCTCCATAACAACCAGTCCATAGAAACCGTCAATAGCAACCAATCCATAGCAACCAGTCCATAGCAACCATCCATAGCAACCAGTCCATAGCAACCCTCCATAGCAACCAGTCCATAGCAACCATCCATAGCAACCAGTCTATAGCAGCCAGTCCATAGCAACCCTCCATAGCAACTAGTCCATAGCAACCCTCCATAGCAACCAGTCCATAGCAACAAGTCCATAGCAAATGTGTGAGATAAGGTTATTGTGCAAAGTCTAAATAACACATAATATTGTGGTCAAAGTAATAATAATAATAATGCAGATCGTGCAAAGTGAGAAAGGAGTGAATAAATCAAATATCAAAAACATATAATCAAGTGTATAAGTGAAGTAGCTGCTAAAGGAGAAGAAGTGTCCACCAATCCAAGAGAGGTGGGGTGTAGAACCACACACAGAAGCGTCAATCTGGTCTCCCAGAACTCTCACCTCATAACTGTATAAATTAGGCAGTACAAAATAAGATGTCTCCACCTGCATCGATATTCCTCATACACACTCTCCTGGTGCCTCTCCGTCCGAATGGCAAACAGCCTAGGTCAGTCTCCTCTGCTGATACCTATATAAACTCTGTATCAGGGAAACAAGAGGGGCAAACCAGAGGGCCTCCAATAGTGTAGTAGTTTTAAAACACAGGGAATATTTATTGCGGTGTATTTACACTTACATCAAGTAAAATCAACGAGTGCATAAAAAAATAAACATTGGCATCCTCTGCGCCAGCTTACGTCACTCCGGGTGTACGTCTGTTGAATCCCAATCCCTACGCGTTACGACACAGTCGCATGTCTTCATCTGGGGAACCTGATTGGTCGTGCCGCCTGTGTTTTTATATATTGTAGACCGGAAGTCTGCTAGCCGCCATTTTACTGAAGACCATCACTGCAGTGATGGCGCGGCCCAAATATCGGTGATCAATAACATCAATCTCATATAGCAAATATTAAATAGCACTAGAATAGGTTGACTGTAGTGGCTATTCCATATTATATATAATGGGTATTAATGCAACTAACCGTTTATAAAACAGGAAGGGAAGTAGGACAAAGTGACATAAAAGTCGTCACTATCATCACAAATAATAGCCAGGCATTAACTCCGGAGTGATCTGCTCAAATTAGATCATTCAATAGATTGTGGATGTATATAAAACATATCAAAACAGATATGTAAGGGATACTGTTGGGCTTCAAAATAGAACTAATATTATATAAACCTTTAATATTATAAAATCATTAAATATACACTGATGCTATTCAGAGCACACTGTATATCAATGGACAGGAATGTATATATCCCAACTGGGAAGCATACATACACCAAACAAGGATATACTATCAAGTATAAGAAGGAATTACAACTATTAATTAATCTGGGAGTGAAGAAGGAGATTTTGAATAAGAAAGAATCAAAATATCTGATACCTGAGACATGTCGAATCCCAGTGATCTATACTATCCCCAAAATCCACAAATCAAGAGAAAATCCACCTGGCAGACCAATTGTCAACGGGATAGATTCCCTGATCTCGAGACTGAGGCAGTACATAAACTACTTTATTCAACCAGCGGTTCAAAAGACAGCAGCCTATCTGAAAGACACAGATCATATCCTACAGCTTCTAGATTCAATACCAGTACTTGAAGGTAGAACATTGCTTGCAACAGCAGATGTCACATCATTATATACGATAGTGCAACACCATGATGCCTGTTTTGCAACAAAATGGCTTCTGAGGAATCATAGTAATCTAATGTGTAAACAAAGGAAGTACCTAATTAAATGTCTGCTTAAAGTATAACTACTTTTGGTACGAACAATCGTATTATAATCAGGCCATTGGAATAGCAATGGGAGCGAAATTTGCCCCAAGTGTTGCCAATGCCTTTATGGCCCAATTGGAGGAGTCAGCAGTTTATGATAATACCCCTGTAGAGCTCTCTCTATACAAGAGATATATAGATGACTTAATCATCGTATGGAATGGGAGTAGGGAAACCTTGAAAAACTTCCTCAAAAGACTAAATGGAAACGACAAGTATATACAACTGAGAAGGCAGTTGACTTTTTGGACCTTAATATCAGTCTGGAAGGTAGTAAGGTTGTAACTAAGACATTTTTTTTAAATGTAGACACGAACAGTTACCTGTCCATGGATAGTTGTCATTTTAGACCATGGCTATTTAATATCCCGAGAGGGCAACTGGTGAGAATGAAGCGTAACTGCACAAAGGAAGTGGATTTTAGATCACAAGCTGAAATAATTGGATCAAGATTTATGGCTAAAGGGTATGAAAAATCATGGATTGACAATCAAATTATACATGTTGGCACTATGGACAGGACTAAGATGTTACAAAACAAAGAAAAGAAGTCCATGCATCAACAAGCACCATGTCTGATTCTCAACTATAACTCACAACATAAAGATGTAGCCAAGATTATTAAGAGACACTAGCACATCTTAAGAAATGACAAAGACCTACATGCCATCCTCCCAGAGAAACCACGTATCACATACAAAAGAGCACCAACATTAAAAAATGTAATAGTGAAATCTGTGGTAGAACCACCCCCTAAAGTGGGGTATTCCTTCTTTACAGGGAAAGGTTTTTTCCCATGCAAAAGCTGTTTTGCTTGCCGGAAGTCGCATAAACCACAGAAAAAAAGAACCAAGTTTATGGCCAGTAACACAGGAGAGTCCTATGAGATTTAGGCCCCGTACACACCATAGAATCCATCCGCTGAAAAATCTCAGCGGATCGGTTTCAGCGGATAGATTCTATGGTGTGTACATTCCTGCGGATATTTATCTGCGGGAATTTCACGATTCCAGCAGATAAAAATTTGTAGACATGTCTACAAATCTATCCGCTTGAATCGATCCCAACGGATTGATCCGCTGGTCTGTATAGACTCACCGGATCAATCCGTCCGAAGGGATCCCCCGCATGCGTCGTAATGATTCGACGCATGCGTGGAATTCCTTATATGACAGCGTCGCGCTCGTCGCCGCGTCATCATCGCGGCGACGGCGCGACACGTCATCGCGAGGGGATTTCGGCGCGGATTTCGACCCTATGGTGAGTACACTCCATCGGATCTAAATCCGCTGAAATCCTCGAGAGGATTTATCCGCGGAAACGGTCCGCTGGACCGTATCCGCGGATAAATCCTCTCGTGTGTACTAGGCCTAAGGAGTTTATAGGATGTCATACAGAGGGTGTTGTATATGTACTTCAATGTAGTTGCAACCTACAATATGTAGGGAGGACGAAAAGGGCACTGAAAGTCAGGGTCAAGGAGCATGTGCAGAACATAATTAAGGGCTTTCCGAAACATAGTGGGGTAGATTCACAAAGCGAGTGCGCCGGCGTATCTACTGATACGCCGGCGTACTTTGAAATTCCCGCGTCGTATCGTTGTTTTGAATTTTCAAAACAAGATACGACGGCTTCTGGGTTAGATCCGACAGGTGTACGTCTTCGTACGCCTTCGGATCTAAGATGCAATTCTTCGGCGTGCGCTGGGTGGCGTTCACGTAGTTTTCCGCGTCGGGTATGCAAATTAGCTATTTCTGACGATCCACAAACGTACGTGCGGCCGTCGCATTTTTTTACGTCATCTGTAGTCGGCTTTTTCCGGCGTATAGTTAAAGTTGCTATTTCGTCGCTTATAGTTAGACTTGCCATATTAAGTATGGCCGTCGTTCCCGTGTCGAAATTTGAATTTTTTTTTCGCGTAAGTCGTCCGTGTATCGGGATGGATGTAATTCACGTCTAAGTTAAAAAAATGACGTCATTGCGATGTCATTTAGCGCAATGCATGGCGGGAAATTTAGAAACGGAGCATGCGCAGTTCATTCAGCGCGGGGACGCGCTTCATTTAGATAAAACACGCCCCCTAATCGCCGATTTGAATTAGGCGCCCTTACGCCACGAGAGATACACTATGCCGCCGCAACTTACGGCGCAAATTCTTTGAGGATTCGAAGTTTAAAAATGTAAGTTACAGCGGCGTAGCGTATCTCCCAATACGCTGCGCCCGTGCAGATCTCTGTGGATCTGCCCCAGTGTCTCTAGACAATTTTATCTAGTACACAACAGTGATCCTACCCAATTACAATTTTGGGGGGTAGAAAAATATACCAAATTATGGAGAGGCAGCCATAAGGTTAGGACTATCAGCCAAAAGGAGTCTAAATGGATACATACCATGAGGACCCTTGTGCCAAGGGGTATGAATGTCAAATTCGACTTAAACTGTTTCTTGAGCAATTTTTAAATATACTGATTTATCTGAAGAGTACATCTGTCGGATATTTATCTGATTTATGACATGCTTGAAGTTTATGCGCATTACTATACTGACTATGAGTCTAGAACATATTTGCATATACTATGGTCTGTTGCCCATTTTGAGAGTCTGTATTGTATCCTTCATATTTTGTTATGATATGTATACATGTCAGTCCAGGTGTGCAATCACCACAATATTATATTTTTTTACATATTGTGACAGGAAGTCAGGTAAATCTGTGGGTGTTGTCACTGATGGGACATACATTTCTGCCTTGTTTAGACGATACACAGATGGTTATTCGGCGTCGGCTGAAAAATGTAGCCAGGAAATGTTTGAGGCCGCTGGAAGACTCCAGCTGTTCAGAATGAGGCAATTAAGGCCTCTATAAGTAATCCAGGCGATTACCACTAATTGGCTGCATCATCCTGAGTCTGTGTGAGTAAGGAGAGCAGTGCCAGAAGGTCTTCTGTGGAGGTGAGGAGAGGATTGATTTTTCTGTGTGATAAAAATCAAAAGACTATTGTTTAGTGCTGTATGACCAGCACTGTCTACCCAGCAGTAGGCTGTGTTAGACTTCATAGATAGGTTCCTGTGTGGAAGGTAGACGCCCAAAGTGGCTAGGATTTATTTTATGTTTGATTTTGTTTATGCTGTCAATTGCTTTCCAGCAAGATGGAAAAATAAACCAAAAACGTTATTTTCAACCATCTTCGACTGCCAGTCTGTATAAATTCAGTGTGTGGTGAACCCATCCAAGGGGTCACACACCCCGCTACCGAGCTACCCCCTCACAATATATATATATATATAATTGGAAATTGTTCTATGGGCTAGATTCAGGTAGGGAGCGCGTATTTGTGTGCGGGCGTAGCATATCCTATTTACGCTATGCCTCCGCAACTTTGACAGGCAAGTGCAGTATTCACAAAGCACTTGCTCCGTAAGTTGCGGCGGCGTAGCATAAATTGGCCCGGCGTAAGCCCACCTAAATCAAATCTGGAAGAGGTGGGAGTGTTTTATTTAAATGAATTGTGACCCCACGTAAATGACGCTTTTTACGAACGGCGCATGCGCCGCCGTGAATGTATCCCAGTGCGCATGCTCCAAATTAACCCGCAAAAAGTCAATGCTTATTCGCCCTATTCGCGAACAACTTACGCAAACGGAATAATCGACGGAAAATTTTACGCGGTCCCGACGTCCATACTTAACATTGGCTGCGCCTCATATAGCAGGGGTAACTTTACGCTGGAAAAAGCCTTAGGTAAACAGCGTATCTGTACTGCGACGGCCGGGCGTACATTCGCGAATAGGCGTATCTAGCTGATTTACATATTCGAGGCGTGAAAGCAGCGTACACGCCCCTAGCGGCCAGCGTAAATATGCAGTTAAGATACAACGGCGTGGGAGACTTACGCCGGTCGTATCTTAGCAACATTTAAGCGTATCTCAGTTTGAGCATACGCTTAAAGTTGCGACGGTGCGGATTCGGACTTACGACGGCGTATCTACTGATATGCCCGTCGTAAGTCTTTATGAATCCGGGCCTATATATATATTTTTATATATTATTTTTTTTATACTTTCATATGAATCAATGACAATTGTATCCTTGTTTGGTGTATGTATGCTTCCCAGTTGGGATACATACATTCCTGTCCATTGATATACAGTGTGCTCTGAGTAGCATCAATGTATATATAATGATTTTATAATATTAAAGGTTTATATAATATTAGTTCTATTTTGAAGCCCAACAGTATCCCTTACATATCTGTTTCGATATGTTTTATATACATTCACAATCTATTGAATGATCTAATTTGAGCAGATCACTCCGGAGTTAATACTTGGCTATGATTTGGGATGATAGTGACGACTTTTACGTCATTTTGCCCTACTTCCCTTCCCGTTTTATAAACGGTTAGTTGCATTAATACCCATTATATATAATGTGGAATAGCCGCTACAGTCAACCTATTCTAGCGCTATTTAATATTCGCTAGATGAGATTGATGTTATTGATCACCGATATTTGGGCCGCGCCATCACTGCAGTGATGGTCTTCAGTAAAATGGTGGCCAGCAGACTTCCGGTCTATAACCCAGGCGGCACGACCAATCAGGTTCCCCAGATGAAGACATGTGACTGTGTCGTAACACGTAGGGATTGACCGTGGACAGACGTACACCCGGAGTGACATGAGACGGCGCAGAGGACGCCACTGTTTATTTTTATATGCATTTGTTGATTTTACTTGATGTAAGCGTAAATACACCACAATAAATATTCCCTGTGTTTTAAAACTACTACACTATTGGAGGCCCTCTGGTTTGTCCCTTTTGTTTCCCTGATATGGAGTATGGATAGGTATCAGCAGAGGAGACTGACCTAGGCTGTTTGCCATTCGGACGGAGAGGCACCAGGAGAGTGTGTATGAGGAATATCGATGCAGGTGGAGACATCTTATATTGTACTGCCTAATTTATACAGTTATGAGGTGAGAGTTCTGGGAGACCAGATTGACACTTCTGTGTGTGGTTCTACACCCTGCCTCTCTTTGATTGGTGGACACTTCTCCTTTAGCAGCTATTGACTGCCACTTCACTTATAGACTTGATTATATGTTTTTGATATTTGATTTATTCACTCCTTTCTCACTTTGCACGATCTGCATTATTATTATTATTATTATTACTTTGACCACAATATTATGTGTTATTTAGACTTTGCGCAATAACCTTATCCCACATATTTGCTTATTTGCTGTTTGTAAACACTGCGAGTTGTTGCTGCAAGTCCATTACTGTTTGTTTAGGAAGACATATTTTATCACCACTGAGTAGCGCGAAAGCCTTTTCACATTAAGTCCATAGCAACCCTCCATATCAACCAGTCCATAGCAACCCTCCATAGCAACCAATCCATAGCAACCAGTCCATAGCAACCAGTCCATAGCAACCCTCCATAGCAACCAGTCCATAGCAACCAGTCCATAGAAACACGTCCATAGCAGCCAGTCCATAGCAACCAGTCCATAGAAACCAGTCCATAGAAACCAGCCCATAGCAACCAGTCCATAGAAACCATCCATAGCAACCAATCCATAGCAACCAGTCCATAGCAACCCTCCATAGCAACCAGTCCATAGTACTGCGCAGCAATATAATACGCGCTACACTGAATACCAACCCGGATCAGGTCAGGGAGCAGGCAGTGGGAATAACTGTATAGGTGAGGAGGCCTCCTTCCAGACAGCGAGAGCCCATGTGAACCTCCTTTTTGCCACATGTGCTGTATTTGCTGGGATTATAAGGATATTGAAATCCTTCATACCCCCTCCCCTTTTTTTGTATATATCTTCATTTAGAACCATCACTGACATGTTGCTGTTAGCAGGGAGGGAATTGGTCCATAAACCCTGGGAAACCTTTTGTGGATTTTAAAAGGCATATTAGAACCATTCATTTTTCCTCTCCCCCTTCTGTGTATTTTTCTTTGTAGAATTGCAACAGGCAATCTGCTGCCTACATTGAGGGGATCTACCTATTCATCCTACCGACAGGGTCCTATTATTGTGTGGCTGCAATCGGGACAGTGAGATTGCATTAGGTAGGCCTCCCCCAATTTGTGGCTCCCTAAAGTCATTTTTGTAAACAAGAATTTAATGTATCTTATTTTACATTTAGGGACATGAGTGTTTTTTTGGACTGCTTCTAGGCAGCTTTCTCTGGCTCTGGGAGCTATTAGATGGTCTGAAGCGCCATTTGTGGAACTGCAGTGGCTGGAACATTAACCATCCTGGCCCTCTGGCTGTCCCTTCCGGCCCTGTTGGATGTGGGAAAATTGCTCTGATCACCTTTTGCTACTTTATCTCCCTTTTTTAAGAAATGCTACAGATGCTTGCTTGTGTGCACACAATGCGTTCATGGTTAGTACTAAGATAGTTTAATACATATAATATACTAATATATATATATATATATATATATATATATATATATATATATATATATATATATATATATATATATATATATATGTGGTCATATGAGGAACATTGGTTACATCGAATGCTCTTACAATCTTTGTGTTTTTTTCTCTCCTTTTTTGTCTCCTTCTTCTGATTACAGATATAAATGTTGTTTCAGTGTGACTACCTACCCCTGAAGAAGAGGTTTACTCCTTATAACCTCGAAAAATTGGGTTCCTACCTGTCTTATGCATGTCGACAGAGTTGGTTTATGTATTGTCACAACTTTTCTACAATTGTCATCTGTGCATTGTGATTTTTCATTTTTTCCTGTATTTTAGTTATGCATCCTAGTAGATTTTTACCTTTTTCAATAAAATGTTTATACAGCTACCCAATTTAAAGTCCCAAGAGAGGATCTGCACTCTTTGAGTGATTTATTCTATATTGTTCAGGGATGTGGGTTGGTTGACCTCTTATACTCATACACAAGAGACACTACCTTTCATACCTCTCAGTCGCAGGTTGTTTCTGCGATTTTGATTGTCGAAGGTCCTCGACTTGGGACTGCAGGATAGAATAGCTGTCTGCCAGGGACTCAAAATCCTTGCGGAGATCTGTGTGTGCTAGAGACAGCTCATCATGTTTTGACTCTAACAAATCTGTGCGGGAGTACAGAGCCACAATTTCCTGTGTCAGCGTGTTCTCTGTCTTGTGCGGCTCAGATTGAAGTTTGCCTGCCAGCTTGTCATACATAGCTGACAAACTTGCATCCAAGTCAGTCTTAGTGAGCTGGAGAGGGTACTCACAGTTCTCTGCGTGATGGCTGGAGGCTGAGGGAGAGGCTTCAGGAGAAGGAGCCGGTGGCTTGGCGCCATCTTTGGTCATCCTGGCCTGTTCCGAGGTCTGCACCCTTGAGACTTGTTCTTTCTCGTATTTATTTTTTTGCCGGAGCACATGCACCTTGTAGTCCAACAGGGGTGCGGGAGAAAAAGGGTGAGAAACAGTGGTGATAAGGCCATGTGGGAGTCGTTTCAGTCTCGCCGTCTGTCGGAGCTCTTACAGGAAGCGACCTTCTCTCATCGCACCACGCATACACTCCAGTTTTTTCATCTTTCTAGAAACATTATCGCAAATGTGTTTTTCTAGCCTCACCTTTTGCTTACATGTAGGTTTATCCACATATTAATACTGCAGAGCCCTTATCAGCTGATATGGGCTACTGTCTGATGACAGGTTGAATCCATGGCATTTTATGAAGCTTTACCATGGGGACTTCAACTTACCCTTCGGAAAGTATATAGAGGAAAGTGGTATCTTTGAAAGATGCCATGTGGATCTATATGGGAGGTAAAAATTATTTATTCTTTTGTACAAATTATTTTTTATTCTGAAGTGTGTTCTGAAATGGCTCATTCTAACTACATGTTGATAAAATTCTATAATTATTGATAATGTCCTAAAGAGTAACAGACTGCACAAAGCAAGTTAATAGCTAAAGGCTGGTATACCAGTCAGCAAACATGTATCAAACTTGCCTTAGATCCTCGAATACAATCACTGATCAGGAACAGGTCAGGAACAGGTCAGATGTTTAAATTCCTTTATCTTTTGATAAATCTTTTAATGGATACAAATAAATATAGCCATCTGTACAAATTAACCTGGTACCTAGATCACAGATGGAAGCAAGACTGTATTTTAAAAGATTTACCAAGATCTACTAGCAGATCTACTAGCAGATACTGAAGTCTAAAGTTAATTGGACCTGTGAAAAAACAAACAAAACAAAAATAACAGTTTATGCCTTGTACACACGACCAGTTTTCCCATTGGGAAAACTGCCATGACAGAATTTGGCCGGGAAAACTAGCTGTGCGTATGCTCCATGGCAGTTTTCCCGAAACTAAAAACCCGGCGGGAAAAATGAGAACATGTTCTATTTTTCCCGGCAGTTTTCCTATGTGGTGGATCATACACATGGCCAAAGCTTTCCCGGCCAAAGCTCTCATGGCAGTTTTCCTTCCAGGAAAACCGGCCGTGTGTAGGGGAAAAAAGCTGCAGAGCAGGTTCTCCGCTTTCCCCCTCGGGTTTCCTGATGGTAAAAAGTCAGCCAAGGAACCCGTACGTGTGTACGAGGCATTACAGTTAAATATGTTTCTAGAGTTGATGTCAAGGGTATTCTTTTTGCAATGCTAACATTAAACACTGGCTCTAATACAATAATGAGCATTCCTTCTTTTGTAGTGTATTGGTAGGTGAAACAGAATGATGACTTTTATAGATAACTGGTTTAACTCTCCAGCTAAATGATCTGGTGTATGAGAGAGATGCTCTCAGCTCAGGATCCTGCTGAGGAGGCACTGATGGGCTGCATTTATGGGCACTGACAGGCTGCACTGATGATCAGTGCCCTGATTATTAGTGTAAATATTGTACTGACAGTCTTACCGGTAAATGGCTCTCCTTTCCTCACACAGACTCAGCATGGGAGGAAAGGACTGCTGATAACCGACAAGTCTTTTTACATGTGATCAGCTGAACACATCATAAAGGGCCACTGTGATTGTCTCTTGACTGTGATCAGATGTGAAGGACACAGCAATCATAGAGTGTGTTGGATGCATGCCCAAGGGGCATGTGGGTGGCAGGGTTCTATGAGGATGGAAGGGGGGTCATGGGGACAATTCATGGTTTCTTGCACCAGGTCCTTGAAGGTTATAGCTACACCTTTGGTTTCCAGGGTTGTTGTGGGGTGGGAGTGCAGAGGAAGCTCAAAAAACTGAAACTGTAGTTGGGCTTTAAAAAGTCATTGCAAAACACAATAACACATACCAAACTCATGATCATGTTCACCTTTATCAATTTAAAGCAATGACAACGTGTAATTACTGTTAATTGTATTATAGGCTATTTAACATTCCTATTTGACTGCTAAGTGTAGCCTATAACATAGGCTGCACTGATATTTCCCCAAAAAAGGATGAATAGGCAGATTCTCATTTTTTAACAGCAGTCACATGAACCGCAGAATCGGTTGCGTATTGTGTTGTGATCTTTTCCTCCTTTGGTCCCACTTGCAGTGGGATTTTTCAATAAACTGTAAAATCATCCTGTTTGATGGGTACCTCCAATGATTTTGTTACTGCCTCCTAGAACTGGGAATATAATTATCTATGGCCATGCCAAAAATAATTGTGTTGCCTAGCCATTGCCTGTTGATCTCCACCAGTTGAAATTAAACTGGGCTGCTGCAGGTCCCCAGGAACACTTGCTGTAGATTACCCTCCTTCAGCCATGCAAGATCTGTGCTTTTCATTAGACATGTGCATTTGTTTTCGTCCGAATGAATTTTTGTCCGAATTTCAGGTATTTTCGTTATCGTTTTAACAAACGATAACAAAAGCACAGAAAACGAAAACCGAAAGATCCGACATAAACAAATGCTTTATTTTTGTTTTCGTTGCGGTCGAATGTGCCTAACCTTAACTCTAGTAGTCCAATATTATTCTACATTAAGAGAAAAGATTCGACATAGAGAGAAAAGATTCGACATTATAGAGACATGAAGAAGAGTTGACATAGAGAGAAAAGATTCAACATAGAGAGAAAAGATTCGACATAGAGAGACATGAAGATTCGACATAGAGAGGCATGAAGATTCAACATAGAGAGACGTGAAGAGTCAATTTTTTCTATTTGTTTTTATTTTTTTTAAAGATTCTGTCGAATCTTTTTTTTTTTTTCTTGGAACATTCGACAGACCCCATAAGCCTTCAATGTTAGATTCAACCTTAATTTGAATTTTCGGACGAATGCATTTTTTAAACAAAAAACAAAATAAATAAAAACGAATTTCGGGAGTAACTAAATACATTTATTTTTTCGGACGAAAACTAAATTACAAAACAAAATATTTCAGTGTGCACATGTCTACTTTTCATCTCTTCCATGTCCTCCATTTATAATAGACCAGATTCTTCTTTCTTTAGCCTTTGGAAACAGATGATGATGTAACTACCACTCATGTGTGCTGGAGCAACATTGTCCAGGCACTTATCTAATCTTCCTTAATCTTACTGGCATGCACCACAAGCCATGTACTGTTACAACATATTGCTAGCAGACAGGTGAAGAAGTGATTTATTTTGCAGAAGGGACACACAGGGGTTGATTTAAGTCAAATAGATAGTTCACTTTGCAAATGTATTTTCCTTTAGCTTACTTAATGTAGGAACAATTCAGTTTGCAAAGAATACCCATACATGTCCAAGGAAAATTTCCTCGCAACATGAACATTTCCTTGCAACATACATAGCTTATTTGTTTTTAGTAAATCAACCTCACAGAGTAAAAAAAAAAGAAAACAACAAATCTTGGTGAAGAAAATTCTTTAAGTTCCAAATTATGAAACTATCCTATTTTAATTAAGCAAAATAGAGAAAACTTCTATCAAGAGAAGCCTACTGTATGTAATATGTATCATATTCAAGAACTATATCTCGCAAAAGTATCATAACTTCTAGATAAATATAAAAAAAAAAAAAAAACAATACATTACACATTGTTAACCTTGTGTTAATGGAAATAAATATAAATACTGTAGTGTAAAAGAGGAATATGTGTTTTATTGCTGACAAATACCTGATTCCATTAACTAACAAGTCAAAATCAAATGAAGATACATAAGGTTTGACAAAGGCATTGATGGACTTTATTGACCTGTGTCTGGGAGACAGGCCAAATTGTGTAAGATATAATATTCACTGCAGCAATCTTATTCATTCAGTGTTTATTAAAGGAAGTATCAGAGGATGCCAATAAAACAAAACATGCAATTTAATAAAAATCTACAAAATTATTCTGAGAAAATATTATTGTATGTTGTGCTGCACAAAGCAGGTCTGTTTTGTTGCCTTTGTGATATGAAATACAGCACCACAATTGCTCAGGTCCATTGTGGGTTTCTATTCTGATTAAAAGCATCACTGTCTTTTCAAAAAAAGAATAGTAAGATGTCAATATATGCAGGACACAAGTATGTAACACAAAAGTTAATGTGAAGCTGTGCAGCCAGGGCCGGATTTGCTCTCCCTGCCGCCCCAAGGCCAGGTTCCACAATGCACCCTTCCCCACCAACCAAACCCCCCCCCCAAATCAATGGAGAATGTGCGGCACGGTTAGTTCAAATATGTTTTGTTTTTTTACATTTTTATCACTTTTTCTATTTTTATTTATTTGTAGCTTGTCGCTTGCTTTTTTAAATTTTTGTATAATTTTCTTATTATTTTTCTTATTCTTTACTTTTTTATTTTATTAATTTAATTATTATTTCTTATTTATTTATAAAAAAAATTCACTTAATTTTTTGCTATCACACAGGAGAAAACAATTTCCTGTGTGATAGCAATTGGAGGTGACATGTTCTCTTTATTGACCCTGTCACCTACAAAACAGGAGTCCTAGCACTGTGCTAGAACTCCTGTCACAGCTGAGATGGGAAGAGCACAGCTCTCCCCTCTCACTGTGTACATCGGCAGCAGGGACAGGAGACAGACTCGGTGGCCGGGGGAGGACGGAGTCCCGAAGACAGAGCCAGCAGAGAGAGGTATGTGGGGTGGGGGGGGCAGACGGGAGCACATATTTTACAAGTGATTTTGGCGACATAGCCGCAATCACTTGTTAACGAGTGAGCGGATTCCCCCATAACTTGCCGCCCTTAACTGTTTGTTCTGGGCGTCGGGGGACTCCATGCCACTGCAGCCCCTTGGAGCCCTGCCGCCCCAAGGCCTGGCCTTAGTGGCCTTGTGGGAAATCTGGGCCTGTGTGCAGCCATTATTTTTGGGTCTCATAAAAACTAAAAGTTAGCTCTTGCCTATAGTATCAGAGGAAAATTCATAAACAGGACAATGTCCTCCCTTGCAGTGCCCCCTCCCCCCTACAAGATTAAATGTATATTCATTCTAGGGGTGCAAAGATAAGGTGCATTACGCACCCAATTTCTGGCTCAGACAGGCTTCTCCACAATGCATGCTTGTCTCTAGATGTACAGTGAAGATTAATAGTCTTGCACTGTGTGTGATGATGCAGAGAAACTGCACACAGCCTGAAGCTTGGGGACAGCACTGGAACCTGCTGGGTAAATAATACACTTCATCCCTACACCCTTAGACTAAATGAACATTTAACCAATACAGTGATAGGGAAGGGTAGATTTTGGCCCATTCCCAAAGTTCTGCTTTAGACCCCTTTCACACTGGGTCGCTTTGCAGGCGCTATAATGCTAAAAATAGCGCCTGCAAACCGATCTGAAACAGCAGCTGCTGTCTCTGCAGTGTGAAAGCCCTGAAGGCTTTCACACTGGAGCAGTGCGCTAGCAGGATGGTAAAAAAAAGTCTTGCTAGCAGCATCTTTGGAGCGGTGAAGGAGCGGTGTGTATACCCCTCCTCCACCGCTCCTGCCCATTGAAATCAACAGGGCACCGTGGCTTTCCCGCCGCCAGAGGCACTTTACAGTGGTTTTTAACCCTTTCTCGGCCGCTAGCGTTAGCGAGCGAATAGCGCCGTGAAATTGACGGTAAAGAGCCGCTAAAAATAGGGGTGAATCTGTAGTAATGTTTTAGTCTGTTGCTTACCTCTCTGGTCTGTGTATCAGCTTAGGGACCATGCTCTCACACCTGTGTGTTTAAGTAATCTTCTCTCAGCATGGCTCCACCCCAGCATCTAACAGGAAACACTATTTAACTCTGTGCTCTGCAAGCCAGCCTGGCCTGGGCAACTTTCGTGTTTAGACTTCTGGTGTGGCATCCTGCTGTATGTTATCTCTGACTTCTGTGAACTGACCGTTGCATCTCCTTCTGACCATTCCAGTCTGCTAGTAACTCCGACCTTGACGTGCCTTCCTGAGCATCTCTGTCTGCTAGTAGCCCAGACCTTATTCTCCTGACTATTCTGTGCTTCACTCTGAACTTCTGCTTCTGCTCTGTCCACCAGAGCCAGTCCGTTAGCATGAGCTGAAAGACCCCGGGGGCAACGACCTGGAGTCAGCTGCAACCAAATCCATCCTCACCACTAGAGGCTCTGGTGAATGCCTTTTGGCTCTTAGACTCTGCGCCCTAGGGAATCTTCTGCTCTAGAGGGTCCACAACCTTTGCAGTGCGCTCCTAACCCCAGCGGTGTGCATCTGTCACCTGGCCTCAGGTGACCTGATAATATCATTTGTTGGCAAGGACAGACCTATTCTTTCTTCCCTATTTTTAACTAGAGCATTTAGTTCCAGGCATCTTTAAATGCTACTAATTTTCCACTTTAGTCAATACAGTAGATGTAGGCAGTCTGTGATTGTTGTGGTGTGGTTTCCTGTAGGTTAGGATGTGGAGCTGCACAGAGGATCCTGACAGTACTCAAAACTAAATGAAAAAAAACAATTATGTTTACTGAGCATAATGCTGAGGTTAGAAACAGAATAAAAACAGCCACTTATCTAACACCAGTAAACACACATACAAAGTATGGACCACCTGACTATCTAACTACAGTATAAACAAATATGGTACAATGAACAGGTCAAGAACAGAGCCAGAATAAGGATCAAGTTCAAGGATACAGGTGGAAAGATATGATCAGAGGGTTCATGGGGAACAGGTAGAAGTGGAAATGTCAAAAGTATTGGGACACCTGCCTTCACACGCATATGAACTTTAACCACTTAAGGACCTTGGCTGTTTTTCAGATTTGGTGTTTACAAGATTAAAATAGTTTTTTTTTGCTAGAAAATTACTTAAAACCCCCAAACATTATATATATTATTTTCTAACACCCTAGAGAATAAAATAGCGGTCATTGCAATACTTTTTGTCACACCGTATTTGCGCAGTGGTCTTACAAGCGCACTTTTTTGGAAAAAATTCACTTTTTTGAATTAAAAAATAAGACAACAGTAAAGTTAGCCCATTTTTTTATATTGTGAAAAGATACTATTATGCCAAGTAAAATGATACCCAACATGTTACGCTTCAAATTGCGCCCGCTCGTGGAATGGCGTCAAACTTTTAACCTTAGAAATCTCCATAGGCGACGTTTAAAAAATTCTACAGGTTGCATCTTTTGAGTTACAGAGGAGGTCTAGGGCTAGAATTATTGCTCTCACTCTGATACCTCACGTGTGTGGTTTGAACAACGTTTTCACATGCGGGCGCTACTCACGTATGTGTTCGCTTCTGCGCACGAGCTCGTCGGGACGGGGTGCTTTAAAAAACTATTTTTGTTGTTTTCTTATTTATTTTTATTTATTTTATAAAATTTTACTCAAAAAAAATGGGTCACTTTTATTCCTATTACAAGAAATGTAAACATCCCTAGTAATAGAAAAAAGCATGACAGGTCCTCTTAAATATGAGATCTGGGGTCAAAAAGACCTCAGATCCCATATTTAGACTTAAATGCAAAAAAAAAAAATTAATTTGAGAAAATGACAACTAGAAAATATTGCTTTAAGAAGCATGGGCGGAAGTGGTGTTTTGACGTCACGTCCGCCCTGCTATGCTATAGGGACAGGTGGGGGCCATCTTGCCCTCACTCGTATCCCAGCCGAGGAGAGGAAAGGACCCGATCGTCTCCGCCACTGCCGACGGCTACGGTAAGCGGCGGAGGGCGTGGGAGAGTGGCGGGAGGGGAGGAGGGGCCCCCTCCCACCGCTGATAACGGTGATCTCGCAGTGAATCTGCCACGGAGACCACCGTTATCATTTACAGGACCGCTCAAAGAAAAGATGGCTATCTCGGTTGTGGCAGCAGCTGCTGCCGTTATCGAGATATCCATCTTTAAAGTACCGACGTATATGTACATGAGCGGGTCCTTAAAGGGTCACTAAAGGAATTATTTTTTTTGCCTAAAATTAATGTCTGCAAGGTAGACAGACAGAATAGTGTAATGATTATGTTAAAAAACGATTAAATACCTATTAAATTCCTTCACCTCCGACATTCTAGTTTCTGTTCTCTCATTCACTTCCTGGTTTGCATCGCTCGTTCATGTAACAACTACATTTCCCAGTATGAATTGAGGCACACCCAGTAATTCACACCTCCTTGAAGTCTCTAACACGTAGAGAGCGTCCTGCCACACAGATGTAGTTCCCAGGAGGGGGTGAGCACGTTACTGACCACCACAGTAAAGCCTCCCATCACGGTGGTCAATAAAATCAGACAAGCAGGAAGTGAACAGAACAGAGAAGAAATAGAGCAACTTCTGGGCAAAAACGAACAATGAAGAAGTGAAAAGAGGAATGTCTGCAGGTAAACGATGCTTATTATGAATTTTTTTTTTCCTTTAAAACCCCTTTAAGTGGTTAATGGCATCACAGTCTTAGTCTGTAGGGTTTAATATTGACTTAGCCCACCCCTTTCAGCTAAAACAGCTTCAACTCTTCTGGGAAGGCTGTCCACAAAGTTTAGGAGTGTGTCTATGGGAATGTTCTTCTAGAAGTGCATTTGTGAAGTCAGGCACTGATGTTGGACAATAAGACTTGGCTCGCAGTCTCCACACTAATTCATTCCAAAGGTGTTCTTTTGGGTTGAGTTCAGAACTCTGTGCAGACAGTCAAATTCCTCCAACCCAAACTCACCCATCCATGTCTTTATGAACCTTGCTTTGTCCATTGGTGTGCGGTCATGTTGGAACAGAAAGGGCCATCCCCAAAATGTTCTCACAAAGTTGGGAGCATTATATTGTCCAAAATGTATTGGTATGCTGATGCCTTAAGAGTTCCCTTCAATGAAACTAAAAGGTCAGGCCCAACCCCTGATAAACAACTTAATCCCCCTTCACCAAATGATTTGGACCAGTGCACAAAGCAAGGTCCATAAAGACATGGATGAGCGAGTTTGGGGTGGAGAAAGTGGACTGACTTGTACCGAATCCTGGTGCCATTAAAGTTCATGTCTGTATAAAGGCAGGCGTCCAATACTTTTGACAATATAGTATATGTGCACATTCTTCCTGTAGAGAATAGATGGATGGTGGTAGTATCTGTCTGTCACTTATGTAAATATATTAATAGAAAATAAGGGTACGTGACTGGATTGTTATTTCAACTAGAACAAACAATGCATGGTTATCTATTCCAGAACCCTCTTTGTAGGTTAATATGTATCCTACTTTACCACTTACATTGAATACAATTAGGTTGAATGTAATAAAAGGCCACATTCAGCAATCTTGAGGGCTGGCACTGAAATACACCATACGGCAAAAATACTACGTTTTTGTATTGCCAGCCACACTTGAGTTTTAAAAGAATGAATCAAATGTAAGTAAATATTTTCCTATTATTGTGCATGTATTAGAATATTGACTAGAAAGAAATTCTCTGAAGATTTGTGCATGAAACAAGATGCATAATGTCTTCAGTATTACAAAGGCATTTCATCTGAAAGTGTATTTAAAAGGCTCCAGAGAGACATAACTAACAAGTCTTTAATTTGTTGTGTAAGAGAAAACAGCAGTTGTCACTTATTGCCTTGTCGTTTATAATAAGAGAAGGCTGCACAAAACCTTTATGAGTCAATGAAGGCCTGTTTTAGAGTTCAAGCCATTCTCAGAAGAATGTATTTATCTGCAGTACTTTTTTCCATTTGAAAAGCAAAGTAATGTACAATGTAGGTTTATGAAAGTAAACTTTTTTTTTTAATAAGCACTACTATATTGATGACCTGTATTCACAATTATAATACATAGCAAACATTTAAACTTACTTGAGGGTTTCTGAGAGTTTAGGAAAGAAGGTAAATTTTTATAAAATGATGTATACAGTGTGCTCCACTGACGTTGCTCAAGTTTTCTGCAGAAAGGTAAGTATGGCATCACTGTAGCGATCTATTGATACTAAAACTGCCTAGACTTTGTGTATTGGTAGTTCTAAGTTGCATACAGAAAAAAATTATGTAGTGCCAGATTCCTTCAACCTTTTAATAATCCTTAAACAAAATATATCAAGAGATAATATAAAAGCCAACAAGGGCCCAGATTCTGGTAGATCGCCGCATCTCTGAGGCGGCGTAACGTATCTCATTTACGTTACGCCGCCACAAGTTTTACGGGCAAGTGCTTGATTCACAAAGCACTTGCCTGTAAAGTTGCGGCGGCGTAGCGTAAATCCTCCGGCGCAAGCCCGCCTAATTCAAATGATCCGGGTAGGGGGCGTGGATCATTTAAATTAGGCGCGTTCCTGCACCGATCGTACTGCGCATACGCCGTCCCTAAAATTTCCCAACGTGCATTGCGCTAAATGACGTCACAAGGACGTCATTGGTTTCAACGTTAACGTAAATGGCGTCCAGCGCCATTCACGGACGACTTACGCAAACAACGTAAATTTTTAAATTTCGACGCGGGAACGACAGCCATACTTAACATTGGCTGCGCCTCATATAGCAGTGGCAACTTTACGCATCGCAAATCTTACGTAAACATCGTAACTTCACTGCGTCGGTCAGGCGTACATTCGGGAATTCGCGTATTTTGCTAATTTGCATACTCGATCGGGAAAACGATGTCGGCGACACCTAGCGGCGAAAAAAAAAATTGCAATTAAGATCCGACAGCGTAAGAGCCTTACGCCTGTCGGATCTAATGGTTATCTATGCATAACTGATTCTATGAATCAGGCGCATAGATGCGACGGGCGGACTCAGAGATACAATGGCGTATCAGGCGTATCTCTTTTGAGAATCTGGCCCAAGAAGTCTAATCAGTCACACATGCTTTTTCTTTAACCACTTGCTTACTGGGCACCCCTCCTGCCCAGACCAATTTTCAGCTTTTAGCGCTCTCACACTTTGAATGACAATTACTCAGTCATGCAACACTGTACCCAAATTATTTTTTTGTCCTTTTTTACATACAAATAGAGCTTTCTTTTGGAGGTATTTGGTCACCTCTGGGTTTTTTACTTTTTGCGCTATAAATGAAAATAGACCGTATTTTTTTTTTAAAAAAGCATTTTTCTTAATTTTTGTGATAAAATTTTGCAAATGAGTACTTTTTTTCATAAATGTTGGCCACAATTTGTACTGCTACATATATTTGGTAAAAATAACCCCAAATTTGTGGACATTTTTCGGTCTGTGTAAAAGTTTTAGAGTCTACAGACTATAGTGCAAATCATAATAAATGTATCACATCTGATGTACTGGCGGACTATCTCATTACTTGAGACCCTAACAAGACAGGAAAGTACAAATGCCCCCCAAATAACTCCTTTTTGGAAAGTAGACATTCCAAGGTATTTAGTAAGAAGCATGGTGAGTTATTTGAAGTTGTAAAATTAGTTTTTATTTTTTATTTTTATTTTTTCTCAAAATTGTCATTGTAATATCTTATTTCTCTCACATGGCATGTGCATACCACAAATGACACCCCAAAATACATTCTGCTATTCCTCCTGTGAGTATAACGATACCCCATGTGTGAAACTTTTTCACTGCCTGGCCACATACAGAGGCCCAACATACAGGGAGCACCATCAGGTGTTCTAGGAGCATAAATTACACATCTAACTAGTTGACTATCTATTACATTTTTGAAGGCCCTGGAGCACCAGGACAATAGAAACACCCACAAAATGACCCCATTTTGGAAAGCTAACACCCCAACGTATAATCTATGAGGCATAATGAGTCTTTTGAACAGTTCATTTTTTTCCAGAAGTTTTTGGAAAATGTGAAAAAAAAAGGAAAACACATTTTTTTTTACACAAAGTTGTCGGTTTATAAGATATTTCCAACACATAGCATTTATATAGCAAAAATGACACCCCAAAATACATTCTGTTACTTCTCCTGAGTACAACGATACCACATGTGTGAGACTTCTACACAGCCTGACCACATACAGAGATCCAACATGCAAGGAACACCGTCAGGTGTTCCAGAGACACATAGCATGCACATACCAAGAATTACTCCCCAAAATACATTATGCTGAAAAAATCGTAAACAAAAGATTACCTGTGGTTTTAGTAGCACAGTTCTACACAGCAGGATAGCACTGGTCCAGACAGCAGGCAGGAACTTGGTCAGCAACGGCATACATAATTGTCCAGGTGGGGATACTGTCCCGTCAGGGTCAGTGCAGGCAGAGATATTGTCAGCAATGCCAAAAATATTGGTCCTGGTAGTAGGCAGGTCCATGTCGTGTGGTCAGTTCATGCAACAGGAAAAGGAATGATGGCATAGGTCCTACAGGCAGCAGGCAGAAGTAGAGCCTCTTCAGGACAGAATGGGGACAGGGGTAGAGGCTTCTCCCACCCAAATCTTTTTAAAGCCTCAGAGTCTCCAGACCCTAATCTAGGGTGAGAAAACAACAAAAAATTGTTTTCTTCATCCAGAAAAACTTTTCTGGAGCCCCTCACATATGTGAGGCCCCTGTGTTGAATCCCACTAGTCCAATAGCAGGGTAGAAGCTCAATCCATGAGGCAGGCAAAAACATGGTGGAACAGGGGAAGAGATGTGCAGAAATGATCTACATACAGATGGTAGTCTTTGTCCAGTAGGGGGTTTATGAGTTGTCAAACAACTTTCCTGCTTGATCCCAAGTAGTCTGGGCAATTGGGGGGATGCAGCTGGGTGTCCTTCCCTTCGTATACTAAGAAGGCATTCAGGTACCCTGTGGCTCGATCACATAGTTTGTAAACCTTCAACCCATAGCGGGCCCTATTGCTGGCGATAAACTGCTTGATTTTAAGTCTTACACTAAATTTTACAAGGGACTCATCCACACATATGTGTTTGTCCGGGGTATATAACTGGGGGAATACTTCTGAAAAATAATTTAATAAGGGCCGAATTTTGAAAAGCCTGTCATAATTTGGGTCATTTCGGGGAGGGCACTGGGTATTATCATTGAAATGGATAAACCTCATTATCATGAGGTATCTGGTTCTGGGCATTGACGCAGAGAAGATTGGCATGTGGTAGATGGGGCGTTTTGACCAAAAAGATCGCATTTCATTTTTTTGTTGAGTCCCATGCAAAATGTGAGGCCTTGAAAAAAACTTTAACTCCTCAACCGTTAGGTTTCTCCACTCGAAGGGACGGGCATAATAAGATGTGAGGCTCGACATGGAGGACGCGATCCATTAGAGCTCCGCACTCCCTGCCACTATATCGGGATCCCACGGCACTTCTGAACCGCCCTGCAGCCCAGTTATTCCTGGGCATCGTTACCGGAACAGGCACGGATTCTTCCAGGATGGTTCTGACCGGCCACCGCTGTAAAATCAAGCCGAAACCTATCAAGGAAGCTCTGGCTCGTGCCTCCTCTAAGATGGCAGCGAAGGCTCTGGCTAAACAACACGCCGCTTCCCTGAATAGGTCAGGACATGCTGACAGCGATGTGGATGACGGAGCTGACTCTCACGCCAGCGGTTCCCAAGCTTTATCGCCCTCAGGTATGTCCCAGAGTGACTTTTTTAGCTACATGGAATCCATGCTGCAAAAGGCCCTTAAAGCCACCTCTGATCAAATAACTAACAGACTGTCACGAGAGATCAGGGAGCTAGGCCAGCGTACGGCAGACCTGGAGACTAGAGTGGATGATATTGAGCTCACTCTTCAGGAGCAGGCCCAAGAGCAGGCAGCTCTCCGTGATGAGAATGCCATACTTCTCTCACGCCTGGAGGATGCAGAAAACCACCCTCGCAGGTCTAATTTGCATATACGCAGTATACCCGAAACCATTGATGATCTGCAATCCTTTTCTACGGCCCTATTTCAAGAACCGCCCTGCTGAGGAAGTGTTTTCACGCAATGTGTCCGGGGGTCAGGAGCTCAATACACGTCGCTCGGCGCTGTGTCCCAGGAACTCTTCTACTGCCAATGTTGTTTATATGCTTGTTTGAATCGGCTAAAATGTGAGTAGCCTGTACATTTTTATTGAATTAAAAGCTTTAATCCAGCGGATGCTCTTAGATTGTTGTCTTTCTCCTTATATGTTCCTAACCATATGCTGTGGCTGTTTACATGACGATTCGATTGCATCACCAGCTCCCTGTTTCATTCATACTTTTATGGCCATCTGGTAACACAGTGTTCTTGTGCTAAGGTGAGAGTACCCATCTACACTGGTGGAGGAACACATTTTCAGTTTTGGGTGTCTCCGTCTCCTTTTTTTCACGTGGTGAAGATCCCTAAAAGATCTGATTTCTTTACTGCGTGGGAACACACAGCTATTAAAATGATGTTCCCCTGCTTTGATCATCTCCTCTCTTCCACTGTGATCTGGGATGCTTGCCCCCCCGACTCCCAGGCAGCCCTTCTCGCCAGCCCTCAAAATCCACTCGCAAAAGGTGAGAAGGTGAGTGGAATTTTTGAGGGCTGGGCTAATCAGTATCATTCACTTAGCTGAACAGTCCCAAAAGCTTTCTTTTCTCCTAGCATTAAATGTAAAGAAGGCATCCAATAGGGCCAGCTTGAACTATGTCTATTCAACACTCTGCAAATTTGGTTTTCAAGGTCAAATCCTCTGTTATAATGCAGTGGTCATCAACCTTGTCCTCTGGGCCCACTATCAGGCCAGGTTTGCAAGATAACTGAAATACATCACAGGTGATATAATTTGCTGCTCAGTGATTGCAGTATTCTAGACTGCATCTCCCCAAGGTAATACATAAAACCTGGCCTGTTAGTGGGCCCTGAGGACAGGGTTGATGACCACTGCTAAAATGGTCCTATACGCAACCCTAATCCCAAGTTTATGTCTCTGACATGTTATTCCAGCCCTTTTATATTACCAATGGAACTAAGCATTAAGAAAAACGTATCTCTGTACATAATCTCACAATGGAACCACTGGTGGAACACAGTAGGTCCCATAACTTAATCTATAGTTTCAGTTTGGCACCAGGGTATACAGAATAACCTGTTTGCGGATGACATAATACTTATGTTAACTAATTATATAACGTTAGTGATACAAAATCTTATATATCCTCAATTCTCTTACAATCCTTATACCCTTATGTTTGGATGGAGCAAAGCATTTCTTGTCTTGGTATCAAACTGACTAAGACTGCAGCTTGTTTATATAAGCAACATTTCATGACTAGCTAACTAACTAACAAAAAAACAAAAAAAAATGGAATCACAATCTTATAGATAATCATTCTCTGATGTTTAGCCAGTATGGTTCTAAAGGTCTTTCTTCACAGAATTTATAGGGGGTTATTTACTAGACATGTGCATTTGTTTTCGTCCGAATATCTGGTATATTCGTTATCGTTTTAACAAACAAAAACAAACATGCAGAATGCGAAATTCGAAACATTCGAAAAAATGCTTTGCTTTCATTGCTACAACATTTTGATATAGATAGAGAATTCAACATGATGTTGACAATAGCAATCTGTGTCTATCGAACCTGTGGTCGAATTTGCCTAACCTTAACTCTATTAGTCCAAGATTATTCTACATAGAGAGGAAAGATTCGACATTATAGAGACCGTGTTGGGGTAGACCATTCGAAAATGGACGAAGATTCAACGAAGCAGCGAAAAACATACAAACGTTGAATCTGTCATTGAAGGCTTATGGTGTCTGTCGAAAGTTCTAAGAAGATTCGACAAGCAGCTAAACTGTACAAGCAATCGTACATTTCCGGTCAAATGCTCGGCCCATAGGCTATAGAAGAATTTGAATGTTGGTTGACTAGTAATAATAATTTATAAATATAATTATTACTAGTGTCATACAACATTAGAATTCTTCTATAGCTTTACAGCAACTGCACTTCCAAGTGCATTTTTAGTGCACTTGTAGTGCAGAGTGGATTTGCCTTTAGTAAATCAACCCCATAGTGTTCCTACATGTAATGCTCACTTTGAACTAAAGAGATAGTAGAGTGGATCATTTCATGTTGAGCCCAGATAAGCTTCAATTAGCTAATGACCCCATGTAGCATTCAGTGTGCTGTCTTAACTGGGGCATCTATGACTCAACCCCAGCTTTTGCAGATGAATTCACTAGGTTCTGATTTCTGAGATGGGGACCAGTCCAGAGGCATACTTTTCTCTCTCAGTGTCAGTATTTCTGCTAAATGTTTTGCAACATGCACTCACCATCACCCACTTCCCACAGCACATATTCTTTGTAAGTGCCAATGTAAAATGTAAAAGTAAAAGGCACATCATTCATGCTGATGAACTTTACTGAAAATTAAGTACTACCCTCAACACTGTAACTCAACTTGAGTCGATGCATTTTGTGTTATACATCAGTACACAATTCTCTTTAAAGGAACACAGTCATTAGGCTTTAATCATTCAACTACCAGTAATTACATATTTTAATAAGAGGTAAACATTTTTCATTCGGAACGATTGATCGCTGGATTTGCTGTTCATTAGTATACTGCTTTCATGAGCTGAAGTCGACTGTTCAGACAAAAATTTCCAAAGGGACATGTTGGAAAACTGTTTTCATTTACCAGAAACATAACAAGTAATGTTCGTTTAATTAATACAGTTTTCATCCTTAAAAAAAATGAATGAGCAAGACTGTGCATGACCAGAAACAAAATAAAGCCCAGAAGAAGATGGCAACAAAAAAGTTTTTGTAAACACAAAAGAATTATCGTATACAGGATAACTACCTGTATTTATCGGCGTATAACACGCACAGGCGTATAACACGCACCCTAACTTTCAGAGGGAAGTTTCAGGAAAAAAACGTTCTACACCCCCCCCTGTATTTAACACGCAGGCACAGTTTACCCTCTATTTTCAGGGTAAAAAAGTGAGTGTTATACGCCAATAAATACAGTATATATTTTTAAGGAGCTAAACTAAAATTTCTGTGATAGTAATACGTAAATATCAGTATACAGTTTATTTTTATTTATATATATATATATACACCCTAGAGAATAAAATTGAGGTTGTTGCAATACTTTTTTTCTCATCATATTTGCACAGCGTATTTATATCGAGTAAACTGATACCAAACATGTCACATTTCAAAGTTGCGCCCATTCGTGGAATGGCGACAAACTTTTACCCTTAACAATTTCCATAGGGGATTTTAAAAAATTCTACAGGTTGCATGTTTTGAGTTACAGAGGAGATCTAGGGCTAGAATTATTGCTCTCACTCTAATGATCGTGGTGATACCTCACATGTGTGGTGTAAACACCATTTTAATATGCGGGCGCTGCTCACGTATGCGTTTGCTTCTATGCGCAAGCTCATCGAGACGTGGCGTTTAAAAAAAAAAAATCTTATTTATTTTACTTTTATTTTTTTATTTTGACACTGTTTTTTTTTTTAACCACTTTAGCCCCGGGCCTGTTTTTCAGAGTCGGTGTTTACGAGACAAAACCATTTTTTTTGCTAGAAAATTACTTAAAACCCCCAAACATTATATATATTTTTTTTTCTAACACCCTAGAGAATAAAATGGAAGTCATTGCAATACTTTTTGTCACACCGTATTTGCGCAGCGGTCTTACAAGCGCACTTTTTTTGGAAAAAATTCACTTTTTTAAATGAAAAAATAAGACAACAATAAATTTGGCCCAATTTTTTTATATATTGTGAAAGATAATGTTACGCTGAGTAAAATGATACCCAACATGTCACGCTTAAAAATTTCGCCCGCTCGTGGCATGGCGTCAAACTTTTACCCTTAAAAATCTTGATAGGCGACGTTTAAAAAATTCTACAGGTTGCATTTTTTCAGTTACAGAGTAGGCCTAGGGCTAAAATTAATGCTCTCGCTCTAACGATCGCGGCGATACCTCACTTGTGTGGTTTGAATACCGTTTTCATATGTCGGCGCTACTCGCGTATATGTTCGCTTCTACGCGCGAGCTCGTCGGGACGGGGCGCTTTAAAAAAATTTTTTTTTGCTTTTCGCATTTATTTTTATTTATTTTACAATTTTTAACACTGAAAAAAAATTATCACTTTTATTCCTATTACAAGGAATGTAAACATCCCTTGTAATAGAAAAAAGCATGACAGGTCCTCTTAAATATGGGATCTGGGGTCAAAAAGACCTCAGATCTCATATTTAGGCTTAAATGCTAAAAAAAAAAAAAAAAAAATTGGAAATGTCATTTTTTCAAATGACAAAAAAAAAATGTTTCTTTAAGACGCTGGGCGGGACTGACGTTTTGACGTCACTTCCGCCCAGCGGAGCTATGGGGACGGGCGAAGGAGATTTTTCCTTCAGTCTCTTCCCCGCTCAGCTGCCGGATGGTCGCGATCTCCTCCGCCGCTACCGACGGCTCCGGTAAGCGGCGGAGGGCGCGGAACAGCGGCGGGAGGGGGGGGGCCCCTCTCCCGCCACCGATAACGGCGATCTCGCGGCGGATTCGCCGCGGAGACCGCCATTATCGTTAACACGGCCGCCCACAGAAGAGATGAATATCTCGATTGTGGCAGCAGCTGCTACCGTTACCGAGATATTCATCTCTAAAGTGATGACGTATAACGGCGGTGGGTGGTCGGCAAGTAGTTAAAGGGACACTTTTATTCATATTACAAGGAATGTAAACATCCCTTGTAATAGAAAAAAGCATGACAGGTCCTATTAAATATGAGATTTCTCTTATTTTCACTAAAATGTAATAAAAACTGAATGTAATGTAATTTAAAAATAAAAAAATGTTGCTTCCATCTTGCAGTGGTATGGAGACGGGTGGGGGCCATTTTCCCCTCACTCGTCTCCATGCCACAGACCGAGAAGGATCCCATTGCCTCCACCGCTACCGATGGCTCCGGTAAGCAGCAGAGGGCACCGGAGAGCAGCGGGAGGGGGGCCCTCTCCCGCTGCAGAGACCACTTTTACCTGAAAGCGGACTGCCCGCTCGTGAAGAGGATACCAGGGTTATATAAGCTAGCTGCTGCCATAACAACGGTAATCCCCTTCAAAGTAGCGACGTATAATGATGGCGGGCGGTACGGATGTGGTTAATCATTATCATTATTACTATTAATATTGTTATTACTATTTGAATTATTGTTATTACACTGGAACATAGCTGTGTATGTGTGAAGTTCTCCTGTGTCATTTGAGAATTGTCATACCATTAATGACATACATTCTTATTTTTAACATAGTACAAACATTTAAAAAAAAAAAAACATTGTCCGATTTTCTAACAATGTTTAATAGACTTAAGTCCATGATTTTTGTGGGAATGAACTACAGTGTATATGTAACTTTAAAGTTTAATTATCAAGTTTACATGAACCTATTGTACATTTGTTTTGATATACCAAGCTACATGATTTAATATGTGTTGAAGTCTCTTACCCCTATAATATTTAGGTGAAGGCTCATAACCTGTCTTAATGGTATACTGACTCATCCTGATATCTACCATAGCTCATTTTGTCAAAGACTGAAAAGATACACTTATTGAGGAAAAGATAATGCTACAAATCCACAGAGACTTGGCATACCACACTAATTAAAATACATAAATCAGAATTAAAGATTGAAATGCTACTAAATAAATTAACTCAACTAGTAAGAAAATCAAAGAACTGGGGGAGATATTTAGTACAGTGATGTTTTAATAGCAGCACTGGCTTTGTAAATCAAGCTGAAAATATATAGGCAAGTAAATATAATTGACTTGTCTTCAAAGAATACTTGTGAAGTTAAGGCAAGTTCTGCTCTTAAAGGAGTTGAAGGAAAATGTTTTTTTCACCTTAATGCAATCTATGCATTAAGCAGAAAAAACATCTGATGCTACCCCCCCCCCCCCCCCCCGAGCCCCCGTTATACTTACCTGACCATTTGAAAGTCCTGCGCGGTCCCGAGATCCTCTTTGCCGCTCAGCCTGGCCGCTGATTAGCTAGAGCGGATGGATTGAGAGCAGCACAGCCATTAAATGGCGCTGCTGTGAATCACATCCAGTGACGTGGCGCGCCGAGGGGCAGGGCCGAGTGATACAGTGAGCGGCTATGGCCGCTTGCTGTATCACGGGAGCACGCCTGCAATTACTCACCACCATGCGAGCTCTCTCATGACTGTGGTCAGTAATTGCAGGTAGGACCAGAGACAGCCGCCGAGGGACCCCAGAAGACGTGGATCGGGCCACTCTGTGCAAAATGAACTGCACAGTGGAGGTAAGTTTGTTATTTTAAATGAAAAAAAAAATTCATTTACTAACCCTTTAATAAAGTAACCATAAGAAAGTTAGAAATGTTCTTAATATTATACCTACAGGTGTTTTTAAATGGCTATATTCAAATTTCCCTCTGAAGCACATGCCAACAATATTGTGAGAAAAAATCTAGAAAAGTGACATCAGAAATAGATCAAGTAGTCCATCGAGTCTGTATAAAAAAGTGCTAATCCCGCCCTTCCTTCTAATGAAGCACTACTCAGCGCACAGGAGTAAGCAATCAAGATCACTGATTAAAGAATAAAAACAATACGATACACGAATAAGCAGCCGCTTAAGGAATGAAATAGCAAATGACAGTAAACAAAAATTGGTGACTTGTGCCTTATACTATTGCTTACCGGTATGTTGTGACGTATGCTCTTGTATGCTGTATGATACCTACTTTTCTCTGCATTTATACAATAAAATGTTATTTGATAAAAAAAAATTGGTGACTAAAAAGTCAAGCAATTCAGTGTGTACTGTAGCAGCGCTTGGTAATCAAAATGTTCTGAATAAAGTTCTATGTTTAAATAGGTATCAAATAATGGTGCAGATGAACATCAGCTGTAAACAGTGTCTTCCTTAGTATGTGCTCCTTATCACCAGGGGGGCTGTGTTTCACCACGTGGGGGGATACTCTCCCCTTTTGGGAATGCACTCACCAAACCGAGAATATAAAACAGCATGGGATACACAACAGCCTCTGTCATCAATCTTGCACTTTCCACCACTCTGCTTGTTTGTGTCTTGCTCGTACACATATAAAGAAATAAACTTACATAGTGTAATAACATTTAAAAAAGTTTATTTTCCAAAACACCCACAGGTCCCCTTTAAAATGTGCGTACCACAATGCAAAATCAGATAAGCTTTTAGTGTTACTGTGCCTGTTTCCCTCTTTGGATGGTTGAGACAGTGCTGGCGCTCAGGCTCACTCCTCTGCTCCTGATCCTGGGGGTACACAGTCTTTTGGTCGTTCGATGTTGGCCACGCGCTGATGCGTTTCATCATTGGCTGACTTCGTCTGAGGGCGTGGCAACAACTCTCAGCGACCAGTTAAATAGTGCTGGGCGTGAGCTTGTTCCGCCTATCAATCCGTCGTCATGACGTCAATCTCACACATGAGCAATAGCACCGTTGATGCCGACGCCAGACACAGGGCGGAAGTGCGGCAGAGCCTCGCACTACACGCAGCTGCAGTGTGTGCTGTGAGGCTTCTGCCAGTTAAAGGTCGGAAGAGCCTGCCTTCACTATGAACAGGACGTGGTGCACGCATCTCTATATAGAGAACTGCAGGCACGCCCACCATTGTCATGTAAACATTGCGGGCTTCAGTAAAAGTGGCCCTACATACCCGGCAACAGTACATAACCACATATTTACGATCCCTTGACTTTGTATTATGCAAAACAAGTTCGAATCCGGGATATAAATTAATAAATATAGGATATTCAATTACGTATTAAAATGCCAACAGGATCAGTATAAACATAAAACCTAATATAAAAAATTATGTAAAATATTTAAATACCAGGGAACATGAATAAAATCCAGAAGTTTAAAATTATAAGAGACCTTAAAGACAATCAATGTTAATATGATAGAATATAAAAAAGATAAGAATATACATATTAAAATATAAATTAAAACATGAATATTCAAATCTTAAATGATAGAATAGAAACGAGGATCCCAGCCCAGCTTATAAGGACCTACTCTGTTTCATTCATTGCACAGCTCATGCGCATAGGTAGGGACAGGTGTTTCATTGGCCAAGAGTAGACGCATCATACGCCAAAATCATAACCTGTGCGCCCAGGCTTCTGTGCGCCAAGAAACAAAAGTCAGAAAATCAAGAAAAAATTAAGAAAATAATTATTTCGAAAAAATGAAGAAAAAAATTTAAGAACTCATATTGAGAGATCTTACGACTATAATAATGACTATATAGCTAGAAGACACTTTATTTACCTACTATACACATACTACTACATTGTACTACTATGTACATAGTTGATGTGTGTTTAGGAGTCGCTTATGAAACAGTTGATGTCTAGTTCAATGTTCAGGCCTTTTGGGGCAAGTGATTTGGTCAAAAAAATCCATCTTGTTTCACACTTTGATAGTTCACGGACTCTAGGGCCCCGTACACACGAGAGGATCGATCCGCTGGAATTGATCCGCGGACCGGCTCCAGCGGATAGATCCCCTAGTGTGTACGATCCAGCGGATCTGTTTCCGTGGATTTTTGTCCCCGGGGATGGATTTCCAGCGGATCAAAATTTCTTGACATGCTAAGAAATCGATCCGCTGGAATCCATTCCAAAGGATTGATCCGCTGGTCTGTACAGACTCACCGGATCAATCCGTCCGAATCCATCCCCGCATGCGTCGTAATGATTCGACGCATGCGTGGAATTCCTTATATGACAGCGTCGCGCACGTCGCCGCATCATCATCGCGGCGACGGCGCGACACGTCACCGCGGACGGAATTCCGCTGGGATTTTGATCTAATGGTTAGTACAACCATGAGATCAAAATCCGCCAGAGGATTTATCCGCGGAAACGGTCCCCCAGACCGTTTCCGCGGATAAATCCTCTCGCGTGTACCCGGCCTATGACATCCTCTCCAATTTTGTGTTACATGCTGAACACCCCAAAATTGCAAGCCAGAAGGGTATTGGTTATGTTTCAGTTTGAAGTGTAGAGACACATTATGGTCTTTATAGCCTAACTTGATGTTGTTGATGTGTTCCATCACACATACTCTCAATTTTCTCTTAGTCCTCCCTATATAGAGTAAGCCACAAGGGCATTTCAGAGCATACACCACATGATTGCTGTTACAGGTGATAAACTGCTCTATATCAAATTCTGTGTTGTTAGACGGACATAAAAATCTATCGAGACCCCTGATGGTTTGTGTGACTTCTCTGCATGGTTTACATTTTCTGCATGCAAAGAAACCGTTCTGACTCCAAAAAGTCTGTGGTTTGGCAGGTGGATCCAGTACCTTTTTTACTATTCGGCCCTTATGGTTTGGGGCTTTCCTATAAATAAACTGAGGTTTTGGTGGTAGTGAAGGTCCTAGTTTTTTGTCAAGCAATAACACATGCCAATGTTGGTTAAAAATGTCTTCAACTTCTTTATACTGGGCATGAAATTGAGATAGGAAACCCCACTCTTTTGTGTTAGTGATTGGGCCATTGCTGGACTGTTTGGTTTGTAAACAGGATTCCCTAGGTATACTTCGTATTTTTTCTACCAATATTTTCATTGTATCTGGATGGTATCCTCTGGCTTCAATCTTTTCAGTCAAAATTTTGGATTGTGCAATAAAATTGACTTCTTCAGTACAGTTCCTCTTCACCCTCATAATTTGTCCTTTGGGTATATTTCTAATCCAAAGAGGATGGTGACCACTGGTGGTAGGTAGGTAACTATTTCTATCGGTAGGCTTGAAGAACACCTTAGTAGCAAGTTTTGATCCTTGTCAATATATAGTTACATCCAAAAAATGTATATCGGTGTAGTGAAATTCGGAGGTGAGTTTAATATTGTTATTATTGTTGTTTAAAATGTTTAAAAAATTAAGAAGAGAGTCCACCGAGCCTGCCCAGATAAAAAATAAATTGTCTATGTACCGTTTATAAAATAGTAGCTCACTTCGTCTATCTTTAAAAATAACCTTGTCCTCCCATTCTGCCATAAATAAATTTGCAATGCTTGGTGCGAACTTAGCGCCCATAGCAACTCCTCTTTTTTGGGAGTAAAACTGTCTGTCATACCAAAAGAAATTGTGCGATAGGCAGAAATCGAGAGCATATCCAATAAAAACGTTTTGATTGTGAGGTAAATCGTCTCTTTGACTGAGTGCCCAATTAAGGGCCAACAATGCATCATCATGCTGTATGATGGAATAAAGAGACGATACATCTGCGGTTACAAGTAGGATAGGTTGATTCTCCTCCAGGGTGATCTCTTGAAGACATATCAGAAGATCTTTAGTATCCTTTAAGTATGATTTTGTCGTTCTTACTCTCTTTTGCAAACAGGTGTCAAGATACTGGCCCATTCTGGAAGAAATGGAATCAATGCTGTTAACAATCGGTCTGGCAGGAGGATTGAGGGGGTCTTTGTGTATCTTCGGTAAAGTATAAAGAGAAGAGCTACCTGACACCAACATTAAACTCACCTCCGAATTTCACAACACTGAAATAAATTTTTTGGATGTAACTATATATCGACAAGGATCAAAACTTGCTACTAAGGTGTTCTTCAAGCCCACCGATAGAAATAGTTACCAACCTACCACCAGTGGTCACCATCCTCTTTGGATTAGAAATATACCCAAAGGACAAATTATGAGGGTGAAGAGGAACTGTACTGAAGAAGTCAATTTTATTGCACAATCCAAAATTTTGACTGAAAGGTTTGAAGCCAGAGGATACCATCCAGATACGATGAAAAAATTGGTAGAAGAAATACGAAGTATACATAGGGAATCCTGTTTACAAACCAAACAGTCCAGCAATGGCCCAATCACTAACACAAAAGAGTGGGGTTTATCATCTCAATTTCACGCCCAGTATAAAGAAGTTGAAGACATTTTTAACCAACATTGGCATGTGTTATTGCTTGACAAAAAACTAGGACCTTCACTACCACCAAAACCTCAGTTTATTTATAGGAAAGCCCCAAACCATGGGGACCGAAAAGTAAAAAAGGTACTGGATTCACCTGCCAAACCACAGACTTTTTGGAGTCAGAATGGTTTCTTTGCATGCAGAAAATGTAAACCATGCAGAGAAGTCACACAAACCATCAAGGGTCTCGATAGATTTTTATGTCCGTCTAATAACACAGAATTTGATATAGAGCAGTTTATCACCTGTAAGAGCGATCATGTGGTGTATGCTCTGAAATGCCCTTGTGGCTTACTCTATATAGGGAGGACTAAGAGAAAATTGAGAGTACGTGTGATGGAACACATCAACAACATCAAGTTAGGCTATAAAGACCATAATGTGTCTCTACACTTCAAACTGAAACATAACCAAGACCCTTCTGGCTTGCAATTTTGGGGTGTTTAGCATGTAACACAAAATTGGAGAGGATGTCATAGAGTCCGTGAACTATCAAAGTGTGAAACAAGATGGATTTTTTTGACCGAATCACTTGCCCTAAAAGGCCTGAACATTGAACTAGACATCAACTGTTTCATAAGCGACTCCTAAACATGCATAAACTCCAGTGTCTTCTAGCCATATAGTCATTAGTATAGTCGTAAGATCTCTCAATATGAGTTCATAAATTTTTTTCTTCATTTTTTCTAAAGAATTATTTTCTTAATTTCTTCTTGATTTTCTGACTCTTGTTTCTTGGCGCACAGAAGCCTGGGCGCACAGGTTATGATTTTGGCGTATGATGCGTCTACTCTTGGCCAATGAAAAACCTGTCCCTACCTATGCACATGAGCTGTGCAATGAATGAAACAGAGTAGGTCCTTATAAGCTGGGCTGGGATCCTCGTTTCTGGGATCCTCGTTTCTATTCTATCATTTAAGATTTGAATATTCATGTTTTAATTTATATGTTAATATGTATGGCCCAGATTCACAAAAGAGATACGACGGCGTGTCTCCTGATACGCCGTCATATCTCTGTTTTAGGGTCTTCCTAACTATTCGACTGATTCATAGAATCAGTTACGCATAGTTACAGTTGTGTTCAAAATTATTCAACCCCCCAATGCTGTAAAGGGTTTTAGGGAATTTAGTGTACATTTGTAATTGTATTCAGAATGAAATCCTACAAGGACTTCTTAAAGAACCATATGCAACTAAATTGACATCAATTGGTTTTGTAATACAATAGTAAATGTTTATTTTGTGAATTCTTCATTTACACAATTATTCAACCCCTTAAAGACTACCACTCTGAAGAACAGAGGTTCATTGAAGTGTTTTCAATCAGGTATTGAAAACACCTGTGGATGTCAGGGAGCACCAATAAAGCCTAATAAGCACCAATCAGGCAGCTTTAAAATGACTGTGATACTCAGCTCCTTCTAGACATTTACTGGTGTGGTTACAAACATGGTGAAGTCAAGAGAATGGTCCGGGAAGACAAGAGAAGAGGTGATTACTCTTCACAGAAAGGGCAATGGCTATAAGAAGATTGCAAAGATGTTAAACATACCAAGAGACACCATAGGAAGCATCATTCGCAAATTCAAGGCAAAGGGCACTGTTGAAACGCTACCTAGTCATGGCAGAAAGAAGATGCTGACTTCCACTGCTGTGCGCTACCTGAAGCGTAGAGTGGAGAAAAGTCCCCTTGTGACTGCTGAGGAACTGAGAAAAGATTTGTCAGATGTGGGTACTGAAGTTTCTGCTCAGACAATACGGCGCACACTGCGTAATGAAGGCCTCCATGCCAGAACTCCCAGGCACACCCCCTTGCTGTCTCCAAAGAATAAGAAGAGTCGACTGCAGTATGCAAAAATCATGTGGACAAACCACAGAAGTTTTGGGATTGTGTTCTGTGGACTGATGAAACAAAATTAGAAGTGTTTGGGCCCATGGAAGAACAAGGCCTATGATGAAAATAACACCTTGCCTACTGTGAAGCATGGCGGGGGTCAATCATGCTTTGGGGCTGTTTTGCTTCTGCAGGTACAGGGAAGCTTCAGTGTGTGCAAGGTACCATGAATTCTCTTCAGTACCAGGAGATAGTGGATAACAATGTGATACAGTCCGTCACAAACCTGAGGCTTGGGAGACGTTGGACCTTTCAACAGGACAATGATCCCAAGCATACCTCCAAGTCCACTAGAGCATGGTTGCAGATTAAAGGCTGGAACATTTTGGAGTGGCCATCGCAGTCACCAGACTTAAATCCGATTGAGAACCCTTGGTGGGATTTAAAGAAAGCAGTTGCAGTGCGTAAGCCTAAGAATGTGACTGAACTGGAGGCTTTTGCCCATGACGAATGGGCGAAGATACCCGTAGATCGCTGCAAGACACTTGTGTCAAGCTATGCTTCAAGTTTAAAAGCTGTTATAACTGCAAAAGGATGTTGTACTAAGTACTAAGATTGAATGTCAACTGGGGGTTGAATAAAACTGATAAGACATTTGTGGTTATTTCATTATAAATGTTATGTTATATTTGTCTGACCTACACGTGCCTCTTTGATTTAATTGTAAGCAGGATGACTGAATGATCAAAATCAATGTCAAACTGGGCAAAACAATCAATTTCAGTGGGGGTTGAATAATTTAGAATACAACTTTACCCCTAAGATCCAACAGGTGTAATTGAATTACACTGTCGGATCTTAGGATGCAATACCTCGGCCGCCGCTGGGGTAAACCAGCGTCGGGTATGCAAATTAGTAGTTACGGCGATCCACAACGTTTTTTCTCGTTCGCTACGTCGCTGCTAGTCTAGTTTCCCGTCGCAAAGTTAGTCGTCGTTTTTGCTGCCCTAACTTTACACAGCACACGTATGTGCTGTATAAAGTATGGCCGTCGTTCCCGCGTCGAAATTTGAAAATGTTTTGTTCTTGCGTAAGACATCTGGGAATACGAAAATACGCTATGCACGTCGCCGTTTGAAAAAATTACGTCACTTTGCGCAAAGCACGGCGGGAATTTTAAAACGGAGCATGCGCAGTAGGTCCGGCGCGGGAGCGTGCCTAATTTAAATGGCACACGCCCCTTTGAATTACGCGGGCTTACGCCGGAGGCCGCCAGCGTAAGTTTTCATGCAAGTGCTTTGAGAATCAGGCACTTGCGATGAAAACTTGCGGCGGTGTAACGTATCTACGATACGTTACGCCGCCGCGATTCTACGTGAATCTGGGCCCCTATTCTTATCTTTTTTATATTCTATCATATTAACATTGATTGTCTTTAAGGTCTTTTAGAATTTTAAACTTCTGGATTTTATTCATGTTCCCTGGTATTTAAATATTTTACATCATTTTTTATATTAGGTTTTATGTTTATACTGATCCCGTTGGCATTTTAATATGTACATTTTGAATATCCTATATTTATTTATTTATATCGCGGATTCGAACTTGTTTTGCATAATACAAAGTCCAGGGGTGGTAAATATGTGGTTATGTACTGTTGCCGGGTATGTAGGGCCACTTTTACTGAAGCCCGCAATGTACATGACGATGGTGGGCGTGCCTGCAGTTCTCTATATAGAGATGAGCATGCACCACGTCCTGTTCATAGTGAAGGCAGGCTCTTCTGACCTTTAACTGGCAGAAGCCTCACAGCACACACTGCAGCTGCGTGTAGTGCGAGGCTCCGCCGCACTTCCGCCCTGTGTCTGGCATCAGCATCAACGGCGCTATTGCGCATGTGTGAGATTGACGTCATGACGACGGATTGATAGGCGGAACAAGCTCACGCCCAGCACTATTTAACTGGTCGCCGAGAGTTGTTGCCACACCCTCAGATGAAGTCAGCCAATGACGAAACGTGTCAGGGCGTGGCCTACATCGAATGACCAAAAGACTGTGTACCCCCAGGATCAGGAGCAGAGGAGTGAGCCTGAGCGCCAGCACTGTCTCAACCATCCAAAGAGGAAAACAGGCACAGTAACACTAAAAGCTTATCTGATTTTGCATTGTGGTACGCACATTTTAAAGGGGACCTGTGTTTTTTTTTGGAAAATAAACTTTTTTAAACGTTATTACACTATGTAAGTTTATTCCTTTATATGTGCACGAGCAAGACACAAACAAGCAGAGTGGTGGAAAGTGCAAGATTGATGACAGAGGCTGTTGTGTATCCCATGCTGTTTTATATTCTCGGTTTGGTGAGTGCATCCCCAAAAGGGGAGAGTATCCCCCCACGTGGTGAAACACAGCCCCCCTGGTGATAAGGAGCACATACTAAGGAATACACTGTTTACAGCTGATGTTCATCTGCACCATTATTTGATACCTATTTAAACATAGAACTTTATTCAGAACTCACGTTTTGATTACCAAGCGCTGCTACAGTACACACTGAACTGCTTGACTTTTTAGTCACCAATTTTTGTTTACTGTCATTTGCTAGTCCATCGAGTCTGCCCATTTTTTTATGTTTTTTTGAGTTACCTTATTTGTCTGAGTATGGATCTATGTTTGTCCCAAGTAGGGATGAGCTTTATGTTAAGCTTGAGCATTGTCTGTTTGCCCCTTCGCCGAATAGCGAACAATTTGGGGTGTTTATGACAATAACTTGCATATTAACCTTTAAAATCAGCACTTTTGATTTCTCCCATAGACTTTTAAAGGGTGTTCCGCTGCTTTCAAATTTGCCACAGAACACCCTTTAAAAGTCTATGGGAGAATTCAAAAGTGCTGATTTTTAAAGGTTAATATGCAAGTTATTGTCATAAAAAATGTTTGGGGACCTGGGTCCTCCCCAGGGGACATGTATCAATGCAAAAAAAAAGTTTTAAAAATGGCAGTTTTTTTGGGAGCAGTGATTTTAATAATGCTTAAAGTGAAACAAACAATAAAAGTGAAATATTCCTTTAAATTTCATACCTGGGGGGTGTCTATAGTATGCCTGTAAAGTAACGCATGTTTCCCGTGCTTAGAAAAGTCCCTGCACAAAATGACATTTCTAAAGGAAAAAAGTAATTTAAAACTATTTGCGGCTATAATGAATTGTCGGGTCCCAGCAATACAGATAAAAGTAATTGAAAAAAACGACATGGGTTCCCTCCGAGTCCATTACCAGGCCCTTTGGGTCTGGTATGAATATTAAGGGGAACCCCGAACCCCAAAAAAATGTGTGGGGGTCTCCCCAAATTCCATTACCAGGCCCTTCAGGCCTAGTATGGATATTAAGGGGAACCCTGCACCAAATAAAAAAAAATGGCGTAGGGGTCCCACTCAAAAAAGGTAAAAAAACACACACAGCTTAGAACAAGTCCTTTAAATTTAAAAAAAATCCTCCCCATGTTGAGGGTATGCGGCCTGCCAGGTTGCGTACTCGGATAAGGGTCTGGTATGGATTTTTGGGGGGAACCCCATGCCACTTTTTTTTTTTTTGGCACCGGGTTCCCCTTAAAATCCATACCAGACCTGAAGGAGACCCTTATGGATTTTGAGGAGGACCCCTACACCATTTTTTTTTACATTTGGCGCAGGTTTCCCCCCAGCATTTTTTTGGGGGTTCGGGGTTCCCCTTAACCACTTGCTGACCACCGCACGCTGTTGTACGTTGGCAGAATGGCACAGCTGCGCATATTGGCGTACAGGTATGTCCCCTTTAATGTGCACAGCCGTGGGTCGCGAGCCTGTTGGGTACTCCATGACCGCGCCGCAATCGGGTCACAGAGCTGAAGAACAGGGAGAGGTAAGTGTAAACAAACCTAGTCCTGCTTCCTAGTCAGACTGTCACTGATCGTCTGTTCCCTGTCATAGGGAACAACGATCAGTGACGTGACACGCCAAGCCATGCCCCCACACAGTAAGAATCACTCATTAAGTCACACTTAACCCCTTCAGCGCCCCCTACAGGTTAACCCCTTTACTGCCAGTGTAATTTTCATAGCAATCAGTGCATTTTTATAGTACTGTTCGCTGTAAAAATGACAATGGACCAAAAATAGTGTCAAAAGTGTTCGATGTGTCCGCCATAATGTCGCAGTCATTGTAAAAATCGCTGATCACCACCATTATCAATTAATATTAATTGATTCTGTTGCATTTTCAGTTTATATTACAGTCCCCTGCAGCTACACTCGGGTTGGTGTCCGTTTCTATTGCCCTGGGCATATCATCTGATCTGATCCTCGTTTCCTTGGGTTGGTGTGATTCATCTATGCGCTTAGTGTATCTGTGATGCCCTCATGGTTTGGGACCTTTTTCTTTCGGTCATCTGTTTTGACTTCCAGCTTTATGACGATTTTCATTAATATTGTTATTATTTTTTCTTATAGAATACATTGTATACTGTATGACATTTCACACCCCAGAACAACGATTTGGCGAAACATGTTGGGAAACTGTGTCATATTTATCCATCAATGTATATTTCACATTAATACTGCCTGTTATATTAATTAATTGACTGTAATAAAATATTGTCTTCTTTTAATACTGTTTTCAATAGATAATTTTTTGTCAGGCACTGTGATAATCCCCTTAATTCCCTCTACTTTGTCGCCACTTTTGGGATGAGGTTCCGTATCTAACAGAGGACACACCAAACACCTTCACTTTTTTTTTGTAAAAAAAAAAATTATTAATAAAAATGCCATAAAACTATCCCCTATTTTGTAGACGCTATAACTTTTGCGCAAACCAATCAATAAACGCTTATTGCGTTTTTTTTACCAAAAATATGTAGAAGAGTACGTATCGGCCTAAACCGAGGAAAACAATTATTCATTTTTTGGGGATATTTATTATAGCAAAAAATATTGAATTTTTTTCAAAATTGTCACTATTTTTGTTAAAAAAACGCAGAGGTAATCAAATACCATCAAAAGAAATCTCTATTTGTGGGAAAAAAGGACATCGATTTTGTTTGGGAGCCACGTCGCACGACCACGCAATTGTCAGTCAAAGCCGCGCAGTGCCGAATCGCAAAAAGGGGCCTGGTCCTTTAGCAACAAAATGGTCCGGGGCTTAAGTGGTTAATTTTCATACCAGACCCAGAGGGCCTAGTAATGGACTGGGGGGGGGGCAACCCATGTCATTTTTTTCAATGACTTGTATCTGTATTTATCTGTAATGCCGACAATTCATTATAGCCGCGAGTAGTTGTAAATTACTTTTTTCCTTTAGAAATGTCATTTTGTGCAGGGACTTTTCTAAGCATGGGAAACATGCGCTACTTTACATGCATACTATAGACACCCCCAGGTATGAAATTTAAATGAATATTTCACTTTTATTGTTTAACTTTAAGCATTATTAAAAATTCATTGCATTGATACATGTCCCCTGGGGCAGGACACTGGTTCCCTAACACTTTTTATGACAATAACTTGCATATCAACCTTTAAAATTAGCACTTTTGATTTTTCATGTTCGTGTCCCGTAGACTTTAACGGTGTCCGCGTGTTTGAACAAATTTTTTGACTGTTTGCATGTTCTGCTGCGAACCGAATCGGGGGGTGTTTGGCTCAACCCTAGTCCCAAGCATGTTTGAAGACATTTACTGTTGACTGTCTTAATAACTCTTCTGGAAGTTTATTCCAACTATCAACTACCCTTTCAGTAAAATAATACTTTCTAAATTAGTTTTGAACTTTCCTCCAGTTAGTTTGAGGTCCCTGTGTTCTTGATTTTGGTTTCATATGGAAAAAATGCCATCCTGAGCCTTATTCACCTCCTGAAGGCAAGGGGGGAGACAATAACGACTCACTTTTCTCTTCTTTCTCCCAGACCGTACATATTAAGTTCCTGAAGTCGATCTCGATATTTTTTATCCCCAAGACCTTTCACCATTTTTGTAAAATGGAAAATTCCCTCACTGGGTTTTTTTTAGCAGCCAAGAAAAGTATTCAAATTTCTTAATTAACATTGTTTTATTTTATCAAAAAGCAATTTACAAATGCATGAAAGTTGTAATAAAATGAGCTCTGGCATTCACATGAAAAAACCATTACCCATTAATCGTGATAAAACCACACATTTATATGGAACACGTTGTTGGCATTTGACTACAATGTGGTCATCCACATGATACCCTTACGCTTTTCCACCTTTGTAAATATGGCCTTTTTCAAGGGAGGTTTTTGTTCTATGCAGGAAAAGAGAATCCATTTTTCATAATCAATCATCATTTTAAATTATACATTACATCTCGCCATATAAATTATGGTATATATATATATATATATATATATATATATATATATATATATATTACCAATTATGATGATGGAGAGAAGGATAGACATGTCTTGCAGCCAGAGATTACTTTAAAATGTTGGTCTTGGTGATCCTGAAGCCACCGTGTGCTGTTTCTGCATTCCTTAATATTAAAATTAAATGAAAATGATGTGATGTGATGTGAAAATTGGTAAGTGTAAGTTGAACAAAATAAATTAAATTCAATGGGTACTAAAAAAATGATTGTGGTGGAATGCATCATAGGTGTGTATAAAAGATGAATTAAATATGATGTTATTTAGTACAAATTAATTTACTAAAATTACATAGGTGACATTTATTGAATGAGCGTGATGTTCAAAAGAAAATGCTAAGTACAGTAGATGTGATATTAAATTGTGATATATTAGGTGTAAATATTAATGTTATATGGTGCACAAAGGGATAAGTGCAAAAACCACCAATTATAAAATAAGTTAAAATGCATAGCTAAAATAAATAAAACATTTAAATTGCAAACAAGCCCCAAGTAATTACATTGGGCAGTGTGGAGATTAATCATGACCCACAGTGGAGGTTGTAAAGCAAATCTTTAGTGCGGATGACATGACTCAAATAGTTTCCAAGCATCCGTGCTCCAGATGAGGACCATGTCCAGGGGCTAATGGATGGCCTTGCTGCTGATGGTGGTGGGTGCTGTGGGAGGCTGCGCCCTTATCGTTTGGCTGCATGGAGTGCTTTGCTGCCGCCACTTTGTTGTGGACTGAAGGAGAGTGTAGGGAAGAAGCTGGGCAACTTGTGCAGCTGTGTCAAGTCCTCACCCCCCCCCAATGTGTAGTGATTTTGATGCATACTAATACCACACAGCATTGCAGCAGTGTGCTGTATACAAAAGGCTGCTTAAACCACTGTTCAGAAACAGAATGGCATGGCTGGGCACAGGCACGTACCTGTACATCGCCTTTAAGAGCCCAGCCGTGGGTCGTGAGCGCAACTTGGTCCGAAGCTCCGTGACCACACCCGCGGGACCCGCGGACCCGATCGGCGCCAGTGTGCCGCGATCGGGTCACAGGAGCTGAAGAACGGGGAGAGGTGTGTGTAAACACACCTTCCCCGTTCTTCTGTGTGGCAGTGACACTGATTGTCTATTCCCTGATATAGGGAACGACGATCCGAGACATCACGCCTACAGCCACGATTTACCTTCACAGAGTCAAATAGTCAAAAATATATCTCCATTTAAAACACCTGTAAATGAAACATGGTTAAACGTGAGTTACCGTGTTTACATGTATTTACAAACTCTTACAGGCACTTGGTGTTTCAAATGCCTCTGAACATCTGCCCTGAATGCATTTTTTTGCGTTCCAAAAAATGCTTCTAAACTCAACTGCCTAGAAATGACTAAAACCACTTCCCGCCCGGCCTATAGCCGATTTACGTCCGGGAAGTGGTTGTGAAATCCTGACAGGACGTCCATGGGCGTCCTGCAGGATTTCATGCCGCGCGCGCCCCTGGGGGCGCGCAGCACGGGGATCGGTGATGCGGGGTGTCAGTCTGACACCCTGCATCTCCGATCTCGGTAAAGAGCCTCCGGCGGAGACTCTTTACCACGTGATCAGCCGTGTCCAACCACGGCTGATCACGATGTAAACAGGAAGAGCCGTTGACGGCTCTTCCTCACTCGCGTCTGACAGACGCGAGTAAAGGAGAGCCGATCGGCGGCTCTCCTGACAGGGGGGTTCACACTGATTGTTTATCAGTGCAGCCCCCCCTCGGATCGCCACACTGGATCACCAGCGAAGCCCACCCTGGACCACCAGGGTGGGCCAAAAAAAAAAAAAGCCTGAAAAAAAAAAGTAAAAAAAAAAAAAAAAAAAAAGCATTAAAAAAAAAAGATGCCAATCAGTGCCCACAAATGGGCACTGACTGGCAACCTGGATAAATCAGTGCTGCCCCACAGTGTCCATCAGTACCACCCCAGTGTCCATCAGTGCCACCCCACAGTGTCCATCAGTGCCACCCCACTGTGCCCATCCATGCCCAGTGCCCACCTATCAGTGCCCATCTGTGCCACCCATAAGTATCCATCAGTGCCACCCATAAGTGCCGCCCATGAGTGCCCATCTGTGCCGCCCATGAGTGCCCAGTGCCGCCCATGAGTGCCCATCAGTGCTGCCTATGTGTGCCCATCAGTGCCGCCTATGTGTGCCCATCAGTGCCGCCTATGTGTGCCCATCAGTGCCGCATACCAGCGCCGCCCATCAGTGCCACCTCATCTGTGCCCATCAGTACTACCTCATCGATGTCCATCAGTGCCATCTCATCGGTGCCCATTAGTGCCGCCATATCAGTGCCCGTAATTGAAAGAGAAAAACTTATTTACAAAAAAATTAACAGAAAAAAATAAAAACGTAATTTTTTTTCTAAATTTTCAGTCTTTTTTTAGTTGTTGCGCAAAAAAAAAATCGCAGAGATGATCAAATACCACCAAAAGAAAACTCTATTTGTGGGGAAAAAAGGACGCCAATTTTGTTTGGGTACAGTGTAGCATGACCACGCAATTGCCATTCAAATTGTGACAGTGCTGAAAGCTGAAAATTGGCTTGGGCGGAAAGGTGCGTAAGTGCCTGGTATGGAAGTGGTTAAACAACCCTGTGTACATGTACTGATAACATAACATAGAGGAGAGTTCAGGGGCAGAAAAAAATGCCCAACTGTTCTTAAACATGCGTTTATCAGCAGCAGTGTACATGATGCCTAAAGGCATTCAGACACTGGGTTCAACTAACAAAACATTATTTACTGCATTAAGATCAGCAGTAAAATAGCTCATAGCATTTTTCAAAAAGTTTTTTCCAATTCATTAAAAAACAACATCCTATCAGAACCATTGACGTATCTCGGCATAGAGCCTACATATACCATCAGAATGTTTATACTGAAATATATAATATTATTGTATTTATGGAAATATGGAAATCTGTGCTTTGGGAGATATACAATTTTCCTACAATACAAGGGGCCAGATTCACGTAGCTCAGCGGATCTATAGATCCGCTCGATCTTCGTGAATTAAGATCCGCTCCCGCAAGTTTAGGAGGCAAGTGGCTAATTCACAAACCACTTACCTCCAAACTTGCGACGGCGGATCCTAAATCCCCCAGCGGAATTCAAATTCCGCGGCTAGGGGAGTGTCATATTTAAATCAGGCGCGTTCCCGCGCTGATTTAAATACGCATGCGTCGCCCGGGGAATTTCCCGGCGTGCATTGCTCCCACTGACGTCAATAGGACGTCAGTGGTTGCGACGTGAGCGGGACTTGCGACGCGCGTGTTCGTGAATCGGCGTACGCAAACGACGTAGGAAATTTCAAATTCGAAGCGGGAACGCCGGCTATACTTAACATTGGCTGCGCCTGATAAAAGAAGGGGTAAGTATACGACGGAAAACCGCTACGGAAACGATGTAAAAACAATGCGACGGGTCCGCGTACGTTCGTGAATTTGCGTATCTCGCTGATTTACATATTATTTATCGTAAATCAGCGGGAACGCCCCCGGCGCCATTTTTAAATTTAAAAAAAGATCCAACAGTGTAACACAGTGTAACACTGTCGGATCTAGCCCTATCTATGCGTATCTGATTCTATGAATCAGGCGCATAGATAGGACCAGTTTACGTCAGAGATACGATGGTGTATCTGTAGATACACCGTCGTATCTCTTTGTGAATCTGGCCCATGATATCCAAAATTATTTTATCTGTGCTATTTTGAGGACAAGTAACACAAATGAATATTTGAATTATATATATTTATTAACTAAAGATATAGTGAAAAAATAAAATCAGGTACAATTTGTGATAAAACAGTTAATTGATATACTTCTACAATCAGAGATTCATGATGGTTAAATGTTCAGATAATATTTATATTATATGACAAGGTAAATTCATAGCTCTTATTTAAATCATCCTGGTATATTTAAAACCTGGTGGCTTGTAATATAACCTTCCCGTTATTTCCATGGACTCTAGTAATTAGCTTGTGTTTACCTTGACACTGGGTTATCTCTTCTCAATACCAAACAGATCTCTTGCTTAATACTCCTTATATATGTGTACAGAACCAATGTCATATTGTACACAAGCTCTGCAATGCGGACAAGCTTATTTTAAATTTAGAGAGAATTTATTTTCACAGACATCACCCTAAAACCATAGTACCACTGTCGGCATTAGCTTTTTAAAGACAAACATTATTTTGTGTATGTCTCCTAATATTTGGAATATAATTATCTCATACTGCAGTTAGAAATAACCAACTCCCAAATTATCTTTGCCAAGTATATTTAAATGGTTTTAGTTATGTGTATGCAAAAAACCTTCATTACCAAAAGGTAAATAAACAAAATTATACATTACCAGTATTTAAGAGTTCTTTCTGTTTGAGAAGTGAAAGTCCTATGAGGGACCCTCTTTATCATGGCTACATCTTTGCGTTCAATCTCTCCTTCTACAGATAGAGAGATAGCCTTCAGAGACAGAGTGAGAGCTCTCCCATCAGTGACCCTCAAAGTTCCATCCAAACTCTCTCCCCCAAAGATCAGAGCTCAAGAGATATCAGCCCTCTTCAGATCAAGATCAAGAAATCCTCTCCTGTTCTCTGCAATCACTTTTTATCTCCCCCAATAAGTAGGTGTGTATTTCACTGTCACGTGACTGACGATGTCACATGACAATATGTTTTTATGGTTGACCATAGCAAGTACGGATGTGGCTATTTTGAACAAGTATTAACCTGTAGGGGTGGTGGTGTATAAGGAATAATTCCTAATTTTAGGGTCTTCCAGGGTTGATCATAATTTATGACCCCCTTTGGCCTCTGGCTTGGCATAGCCCCATAAATTGTTTTATATGTCAAACAATTGTCAGACATCCTGACGTTTCTAGTGACTTTGTGAGATGTTTGTTTACATATCATTAGCTTAGACATTTGTTCAATTCTTAGGAAAAAGTGAAAAACCTTTGAAGTGTACTTTTCAAGGCAAAACTTTTGCTTCCCAAATACATATTCTCAATGTCACTTGTTTTCTCACATTTGTAAGGATAATAATATATATGTGCTTAACAAGTTATAATATATGAATTACTAATACACATATATTGTTAAGGCATTACAAAGAAACAATACTATTTAAGATATAGAATATATAATCCCACGACATTGTGAATAAGCCCCATGGCCTCAATATATAAAGACAATACCAGTTGTTTTGTGTCATGCTGTGCAAGGCCTTTCATCCTGTTTATCTTACTGGGAGTCCTAAACTTTTTATTTACAAGCTGGGAGATGGCACAGTCAGGCTCCTTACAACCTAAGAACAATGTCTATTCATGCCTGAGAACCTATGTTTAAACTGTCCTTCAGTTCATCATATACATGAATATGGAACACTATGAAAAGTATACGATGTGCGACTTTATATGTATTCTTTTAACCCCAAATGTTCTGACAATCCCTTTAATGATTATGCAGGATTTTTGTATAAGGAACTAAGTTATGCCTCTGTGACAGTGTAGCTTGCGATAGATCAGCAAAGTGTGCGATGCCAGCGAACAGGTCAGGGAGTGCAGGGTGTTGTCTGGTGTATCGCATGAACTGGTCTTTCACCTGATAAAAGTGGACAGATCCTTGCTATGACATCCCTGGTAATTTGGCCAGACCGGAATGATGATTTTGGCAGTCTGTGGGCTCTGTCAATGACGACATCTGCAGGCCCCAGGGATGGGAGAGCAGCAAACATGAGCTTCTGGAGGTACACTGTAAGCTCTGCAGGCTTGATAGATTCAGGGACCCCTATAAATTTGATGTTGTTCCTGCGAGCCCTGTCATCATTGTCCACCATCTTGAGATGCATAGCTTTGAGCTCATCTTCAATGTCAAAATAAGCATCCACTAGCTCATTATGTGCCAAAGTGAATTCATCCAATTTCTGTTCCATATATTGCACTCTGTTGCTGACTGCTGACATTTCTGCTTTTGTGCAATGCATAAATGCTGCCATATCTTGCTGGAGGGCCCCCCGCAAGGTTTGTAGCATCCCCTTTATAGTGGTGTCTATGATGGGCTGCCCTGATGTGGGGAAAGCATCTAATTGCTGACCATATGAAGAGGATTCCTCCATTTCGTCCCCCTCTGTCACTGCATCTTTCTGGGTCTCTCCCTCCTCCCCAATCCTCCTTTTCTGCTTAACAGGGCTATCAAAAGGGGAGGATGGCAGTGGATGTCCTGGGGGACAGGACTCACCCTTGGATGGAGAAGGATTGCTGTCTGAGCATGCAGGGGATGCTGAGGCTCGGCTCCCGGCGCAGGCGCCATCTTGGATTTCTCGGTTGGCCGCTGGAGGGAAGAAATCCGTCAGTTTTTTCTGTCTCTCTTTTCTTAACTCTTAGGCGGCGTACACACTGTCGAACATGTCCGCTGAAACTGGTCCGCGGACCAGTTTCCGCGGACATGTCCGACCGTGTGTACGGCCTAGCGGACAGGTTTCCAGCGGACAAAAGTTTCTTAGCAAGCTAAGAAACTTGTCCACTGGAAACATGTCCGTCGGACATGTACGATGGTTAGTACACCTAATCGGACATGTCCGCTGGTTATGACGTGTAACCAGCATCCCGAAATCCCGCGCATGCGTCGAATTAATTTGACGCATGCGTGGAAGCATTGCACTTCCATGTTTGAGAACGTCGGTGTCTTCTACGTCACCGTGTTCTCTGTCCACAGGGATTTCGGTCTGATGGTGTATACACACATCAGACCAAAAGCTCCCAGGAGACATGTCCGATGAAAACGGTCCGCGGACCGTTTTCATCGGACATGTCTCCTCGTGTGTACGGGGCCTTATTCATGGTGACCAGTGTGTGCCCCTCATTCTCCCAGATCTGAGGATTTGCTTTTCAGCCGTGTAGACTTGCTGTGAGCCGCAGTATGCTGTCTGTTGTGGCATAGCTCACTCCTCACACCACCACCTGCTCTGGCTGCTGGCTCCGCCCCTACAACATCCCTTTTGATTGTATGGGCCATGACAAGTCCTCTTTTTGAAGAGATCTGGGGTCTAATAGATGCCAGATCTTTAATCTGATCAAACTTATATTGTTTTGATTGAATGCTGTACAAGCCAGTAATAGCTTATTAGTAAACAAACCAAAACCATAAGTTTTTAAATACTTTTTGCCTCCTGTCACAGAAGGGAGCTGGAATGTCCTTCCCTGGCACTCTTCCCAGTGAATGTGACTGAGGGACTGTTGGGGGAGGGGGGACCCCTTCTGCCATCTTTAAAAGTGATACAGCAGCTGAAGAGCTGCAAGATAACTTTTACATCCTCCTGAAAAATAATGGTACTGAGATCATGGTTGTATAATCATGATCCTGGCATAACCACCTCAATATGAGGCCATATATACACACATACAGTGGTATTGAGGTGGTCAATATAATTTTCCAGTTGGACTTGCACAATCTGGTGTTTGGTGGAATAACTTGTGCCTAAAAGTACATGACCTGACATGGGCTATAGCTTTTTTTCAGGCAATTATTAATGTAATGATAAACATACTGTATATTCATTCCAAAGTATACCTTTTTTTTCTACTGACAGTCAGTGACACATATATAAACATTATGGAGTATTTGGCTTGATAAACACTGATCACTTGTACAAATTTGGTTTGATATGCTGAAGTATATCTTTATTTATAATACAGCAAAACCCACTCCAATCAGACATGTCTAACAATGGTTTACAATGCAAGGTTTTGCACATTTGTTGATTTCTACATTTTGACAGAAATTTTGCATTGTCCATTAAAACAGCACAAATTGTCTACTCCTTTAAAGCTGTGGGTAGCATAGCTGACAGTGAGTAAATAGATTGTCATTAGAAGTAATTTTGTAGCTTGTTTACTTTTCAATACATACAAATTTGAAGCCATCTATTTTATAACAGTGAACACAGAAGATATAGAAGTTAAAATACTACTATATTTTTTGAGTTCATGCTTTGTTCACTTAATGGAAATGGATATCATAAAGGATGGAGAAAATATGTGCATGCCATTTAGAGAAATAATTTTTGTTTACTACAATTTCACTTGAAATAGTATTAAAAATAGTATAGCAATACAGGAGCCAGTAAATCTATCACACAGGTTTAAAAATGGCATCCAAGCTCAGGCACAGCTTCTGGGGCTATTGCAAAATATTGTATTCAAAACCTTAGCCATGTCTTTTAAAATACAAGTAAAATAAATTATTTGTTTATATAAAAAGCATCTCTTGATTTATACCCTGGTTTACAGCCAATAACTGTTTATTGTCATAATGGCTAATGCTGATTTTGTATATTTTCAAAATTCTGAATAAAAAACATTGAAAACTAAAAGCATCTCATGGATTCATTTTCAATTTGGTATTGAACAAAATATAGAAACACAGTTTAGGCAGCAGTAAGGATGAGGTTTGGGTTCAGATAAAAAATGGTTTTGAGATTAATCCTGTTTAGGCTAAAAGCTGCTGGGCTTGTCAGCAGGAGTCTGGCATTGCACCCCTGATCCACTGATCAGGGGTGCAATGCTTTCCAGGCTCCCCAGGGAAAAAATAATAAATGCACATTTTTTCCTGCAAAATTATGTGCATTTACTTATTTTCCCGAAAGGCGAACATATCCTTAAAATTGTGACAATAGTATAATATGCATCAGCACAACAGCTTAGAGTTTCCTTGGGAACAGCATGTGCCACAGTCATTTACAGGCAGGAGATTATGGCAGATGGGGGAGGAATATTGTCACCCCCATAACAGAAGGTGTCCAAGCGGGGACCTTTATTTTGGTATCACTAATGCCTGTACACACGATCGGTTTGTCTGATGAAAACGGTCCGATGGACCGTTTTCATCGGACGAACCGATCGTGTGTGGGCCCCATCATTTTTTTCCCATCGGTTTTAAAATTTTCTGATGGTTAAAAAACCGATAGAAAAAAATGATCGTCTTTGGGGAAATCCATCGGCCAAAAATCCACGCATGCTCAGAATCAAGTGGACGCATGCTCGGAAGCATTGAACTTCATTTTTCTCTGCACGTCGTTGTGTTTTACGTCACCGCGTTGGACACGATCGGATTTTTAACTGATGGTGTGTAGGCAAGACTGATGAAAGTCAGCTTCATCGGATATCTGATGAAAAAATCCATCGGTCTGTTTTCATTGGATGAACCGATTGTGTGTATGTGGCATAACTGTTTTTTTTTAAAAAAGCTAGCCATTAAAATAGAAATAAACTTTCCTGGAGATATCATGATGAAGCTTATATGAAATTTTAGTGGCTGAGTGTGTATCTACTGCAGCAAACTATGTTTGGGTTCTTTTAATTGCACTACCGGGGTACATTTTCTTATGGGCCCTGTCTATGCGCACAGATGTATACATCAATATATACCTGCAACAAAAATTATTAGTTATATTTTAAATTGTAAACTTTTTTGCTGCTTCTCTATTTATTTATTTATTTTTGTATACTTAAACCACTACACACTATAGCACACACATTCCTGGCACTCCCCTATCTGCACAGATAAAATAAGAGTTAGACATTTACCAGTTACAGCTACTATCCCTGAATAAAACTGTTCTACTGATGACTTTTTTTACTGTTGTATCCTCTGAAGTATTTTACCGTATTTGCCGGCGTAAAAGATGACTCAGCATATAAGACAACCCCCTAATATACTGCTAAAAAAAGTGGTTTTGTGATCTACTCACCGTATTAGACGACCCCCTTATGCGGTAGTAATTATTTTAAAACGAAGAGGCCGCCACCGCCACCGCCGGGGTGCTTTGTAAGGCTGTATGTAATGCCTTTTAAAAACTAAAATGCCGCCGCCGGGTGCTGAATGTTGTCTGTATATGTATATAAGAGATTCTTTCCCTAGGGAAAAAACACTGCGCTAACACGTGAATAAATATATATTAACCTAATTAAAGAAGCCGCCAGTACCTATTACTCAAGATACCCAAAGTAAAAAAGACATAAAACACAAAAAAGGTACAGCGCTAAAAATATTGAGTGATAATAACCAAATAAGTGAAAAATAGTGACAAATTCAAAAGAATGTGAATAAGATGATATAAAATAAACATTTGAAACCAATATTATATCAATGTAAAAGTCCCAAGTAGTGAAGTGGTTAATAATTTGAAAAAAGAAGGGAGGTGCACTGAAAAAATCTTCTTCCACCAAAAAGGGACACCCAGGTAGTGAGATGTACAGTACCTGCCGCCGAGAATGTGTTTTTAGCACGACAGCATCACGCTGATTCTCGGCGACAGGGTGCCGACATATCGCACTCGCTTGAATGGTGACAGCACATTCCAGCAAGCGCGTCATAGAAGCGACGGGAGATCCGACTTGGATTCCCGCCAATTCTACACGTGTGCGGCGTTTGTTATGAATCCTGAGGGGGAAGTCCCCGCCGGATTTTAAATAAAAATCCGGCATGGGTCCCCCCCTCAGGAGCATACCGGGCCCTTAGGTCTGTTATGGGTTGTAAGGAGAGCCCCCCTACGCCGAAAAAACGGCATAGGGGGTCCCCCTACAATCCATACCAGACCCGTATCCAAAGCACGCTACCCGGCCGGCCAGGAAAGGAGTGGGGACGAGCGAGCGCCCCCCCCCCCTCCTGAGCCGTACCAGGCTGCATGCCCTCAACATGGGGGGGTTGGGTGCTCTGGGTCAGGGGGGCGCACTGCGGGGCCCCCACCCCAGAGCACCCTGTCCCCATGTTGATGAGGACAGGGCCCCTTCCCGACAACCCTGGCCGTTGGTTGTCGAGGTATGCGGGCGGAAGGCTTATCGGAATCTGGGAGCCCCCTTTAATAAGGGGGCCCCCAGATACCGGCCCCCCACCCTAAGTGAATGGATATGGGGTACATCGTACCCCTACCCATTCACCTGGAGGAAAAATGTTAAAGTCAATAAACACAACACAAGAGTTTTTAAAATAATTTATTAGTCTGCTCCGGAGGCCGCCCCCTGTCTTCTTTAGCTCTTTTTACCAGGGGGGGCTTCTTCTTTGACGTCTTCGGGTGGGGGCCGCTCTTCGCCGCCGTCCGGTTCTCTTCCACCGCCGGGGGGGTCGCTTTTATAAAAGAGCCCACTCCTCGGCGGGTTTCCTCCGACGTCTTCGGCGGGGGGTGGTGTGCTTCTTCTTCCGCTATCCGGGGGGGTCTTCTTCGGCTATCCGGGGGGTCTTCTTCACTCTCCGGGGGTCTTCTGCTATGTTCGCCGCTCTCCGCTGTTGACTCGGCGCACCCCGGTTCTTCCTCCAGCTGTCCGGTGCCTTCTCCTTCAGCGCTGAACGTCTATCTTCTTCTTCCGTGCTGTGACGTATTCTTCTTCTTCCGGGCTGTGACGTCATCTTCTTCTCTTCTCCCGATGTTGACACGCCGGCTCTTCTCGCTGAAATGACGGGTGCGCGGCTTGCATCGGACCTATATAGGCCTCACAGTCCCATCATGCTCTATACCTACCCATGTGATACCTACCCACTCTGGGGCGCCCCCCTGCCCCAGAGCACCCAACCCCCCCATGTTGAGGGCATGCAGCCTGGTACGGCTCAGGAGGGGGGGCGCTCGCTCGTCCCCACTCCTTTCCTGGCCGGCCGGGTAGCGTGCTTTGGATACGGGTCTGGTATGGATTGTAGGGGGACCCCCTACGCCGTTTTTTCGGCGTAGGGGGGCTCTCCTTACAACCCATAACAGACCTAAGGGCCCGGTATGCTCCTGAGGGGGGAACCCATGCCGGATTTTTATTTAAAATCCGGCGGGGACTTCCCCCTCAGGATTCATAACAAACGCTGCACACGTGTAGAATTGGCGGGAATCCAAGTCGGATCTCCCGTCGCTTCTATGACGGCTTTGTCTCTATCGCGGCAAGCCAGCTCGGCGCTGGCTCCCGCGATGGGGCTCGTAGGTGGTCAATCTCGCCGAGAAAGGGAGCGAGATTGACACAATATCGCGTGCACCTACTGTAGTCTCCTTACCGAATCCACTGACCGCTATATCAGCGGTCAGTAAGGCACAGGGATGATTATAGTCTTCCCAATCAGACTTTCTCCGGCAGGTGAATGGAAAGGGCAGATCCTCAGAAACAGTCCCCAACACATGGAATAATATGGCTCATATATATTGGAAAAATGAACAAAAACACTCCATAGTGGAGTACTGCAAAGATCGCAGGTTTAATAAAGGTTGGGTTGCACTTACAGTTAAGATGAATTAAAACGGCATGGGATAGACAGAAAGTGGCGTTTTGATCCGATCCAGTCCTGCCAGCTGGTCTCTGTGTGTGTGTGTATCTCCTCGTGAGCGTGATGACGTTCCACGCAAAATCCGGCCGTTCCTATGCACGTTTCATCGTAAATGATATCGTCGGGGATAGGCCTATCTCCGACGATGTCATTTACGACGAAAACGTGCATAGGAACGCGTAGGAACGCCACTTTCTGTCTATCCCATGCCGTTTTAATTCATCTTGACTGTAAGTGCAACCCAACCTTTATTAAACCCGCGATCTTTGCAGTACTTCACTATGGAGTGTTTTTGTTAATTTTTCCAATATATATGAGCCATATTATTCCATGTGTTGGGGACTGTTGCTGAGGATCTGCCCTTTCCATTCACCTGCCGGAGAAAGTCTGATTGGGAAGACTATAATCATCCCTGTGCCTTACTGACCGGTCAGTGGATTCGGTAAGGAGACTACATCTCACTACCTGGGTGTCCCTTTTTGGTGGAAGAAGATTTTTTATTTTGTTATTATCACTCAATATTTTTAGCGCTGTACCTTTTTTGTATTTTTTGTCTGTATATGTGCCGCTCAGCCAATCCCGATGCACTGTGTTGATGACAGAGCATGCTAAGCCTGCTTGGATTGGCAGAGGTTATTACTCCAATCCAAGCAGGCTTAGCATGCTCTGTCATCAAGAGCGTGCATCAGGATTGGCTGAGCGGCACAGAATACAGAATACAGAGTTACAGAGCGCCCGGCAGGCTGAAATCGAGCGAACAGCTGCTTAACCCGGCGTATAAGACGACCTCCGGTTTTTGGCTGTGTAATTCCGGTGTAAAAGGTCATCTTATACGCCGGAAAATATGGTAGTTCTTGTAGTAAAACGCTATACTTTAGAGTGGGGTGATATGGCGCACTTTGGATATGGCTGTCTATTACTAACAGATGGGTATGGGGTGGGTTACTGAACTGGGCAATAAAACAAGCCCTTATAAATTATAAGTCTGTGTAGGGAAAATAATATGCTGTCCTTGGAAGGCTGCCAAAAAGTTAGAAGAGACTCTGGAACATAGAAAGGGGCAAAAAGCAGTGCCTTCTAAGTGTAGCAAGTTTAGTATTTAATTGATAAAATGAACATAGAAACTCACAAACAAGCAATATTTTCCAGCATTGTGTATATAGTTATCGTCCACACTGTCCCAGAATGATGCTTGGCGTCACTGGCTGATGGAAAAGGTCTGTGATCAGACTGCACTGCTGGCTCCCAGCTCTTTCGGATAGCTGTATCGGAGATCAGGGGTACACAGCAACAATGTGACTTCCGTGTACAAGGTCAGCAGGCGGTGCACGCGTTCAGAGCATGCGTGCCCCTTCCTCAGGCTTTGCTGGTGGCCATCTTTGAGTGGGTTTATACATACCATAAAGCAGTGTTTCTCAATTCCAGTCCTCAGGCCCCCCCAACAGGTCAGGTTTTCAGGATTTCCCTCAGATGAAACAGCTGTGGTGATTACTAAGGCAGTGAAACTGATCAAATCACCTGTGCAAAATAATGGAAATCCTGAAAACCTGACCTGTTGGGGGGGCCTGAGGACTGGAATTGAGAAACACTGCCATAAAGGAAGACATACTAAATAGCTTGCACAATGGGTAACAATGGAAACCAACACAATACAGTGGCAAGGCAAACGACTATAGCATCTAATTGGCTAACATATGAAGCTACATTACTTACAACAGAAAACTAGTAGAACCATGATTGTAATAACATGTCTATGGAAAAATGATTAAATAATTATTAAACAATTATGATTAGGAAACTCAATAAATATATTATATTATAAACCAGTGCATATACAGTATATAACTGGTATATATAGTAACAAGTAAGTTTATAGGTTAATTAAAATAAATGAACTATTTACTGATTATAAAAACAATGAAACATCTCCATATATACATGTATATCTCTCTATATACACGAGCATTCTCATAAACCTATACATACAAGCATATACATACACACATACATGTATACACAGTATACTGTATATATATATATATATATATATATATATATATATATATACACACACACACATACACACACACATCTGCCCAAAGTCACATATAAGATGAATGAAAATGACACATATGGATAAAATTAAATAAACCACAAATTAAAATTAATTCATGTGGGGATGTTTTGTATTATTAGCAAAGAGATAGTTGTAAATCAGGTAATATTTAACCACTTCCCTAGCGCGTATAGTCATATGACGGCATCAGGAACTCTTTGTCCCTCCGGGCTGCCGTCATATGACGGCAGCAGGAACGCTTTGTCCCTCCAGGCTGCCGTCATATGACATCTTTTACTTCCCGATCCACTAAGGGGCGCGCGCATGCGCCGTGTCACTTGGCACCCGATGCAAACACACAGATCCACGTCCTGTCAGAGGAGAGAAGACCGATGGTGTGTTCCTTGTACAGAGGAACACCGATTGTTCTCCTCACCTTTTGAGTCCCCTCCCCCAACAGTTAGAACCACTTCCTAGGATACACATTTAACCCCTTCCTCGCCCCTAGTGTTAACCCCTTCCCTGCCATTTATACAGTAATCTGTATAAATGTGAATGGTCCCAAAATAGTGTCAAAAGTGTCTGAAGTGTCCTCTGCAATATCGCAGTCACGATAAAAATTGCAGATCGCCGCCATTGCTAGTAAAAAATAACAATAAAAATGCCATAAATGTATCCCCTACTTTGTAGACGCTATAACTTTTGCGCAAACCAATCAATATACGCTTATTGCGATTTTTTTTACCAAAAATATGTCGAAGAATACACATCGGCCTAAATTGCAGATTTTCTTTTAATGGGATATTTATTATAGCAAAAAGTAACAAATAGTGTGTTTTTTTCAAAATTGTCGCCCTTTTTTGTTTATAGCGCAAAAAGTAAAAACCGCAGAGGCGATCAAATACCACCAAAAGAAAGCTCTATTTGTGGGGGAACAAAAAAATGTCATATGGGTACAGTGTTGCATGACCGCACAATTGTAATTCAAAGTGTAACAGCGCTGAAAGCTGAAAATTGGTCTGGACAGGAAGGGGGTGAAAATGCCCTGTACTAAAGTGGTTAATTAACGCGCCCTATTTAGACAGTTGGATTATAATAGATTTTACTCAAAATTTAGATGCTCACCAAACCTTTTACGAAAAGTTTGTTGAGGATCAGAATTTTGTGGAAAAGCGTTCCGACAAACAGTGTCCTGCAACATTTTAAAGAGTTTTTAAACAGTCATCTCTAGGATTACGCATTTGGGTTATAGAGGCCATTCTCAATACATTTCCCACCATTGAAGGCTACAAGCAGTTTTGTGAGAGAGAAAATTATTGGATCTACACTTTAGATAGTTTATCACCTGGAGGCCTAAACGAGGGCATCAAAATCAATATTCTATTATAATCCAACTGCCTTGATAGGGCGCATTGTTTAAATATCTGATTTACAACTATCTCTTTGCTATTAATACAAAACATCCCCATATGACCTTTCACGGTCTATGCATAGGTCGAATTATAAGTGGCCTTGGAAGAGTGGCACAACCTACTGAAAGAGGAAGCTCATCTCATTTATATTCTGAATCATTAAAACCTAGAGTTTGTAAACTAGTATTAAACACAAACGCAAATTTATTATATTGCATTTCACCAATTTTTAGGTGTGGCACCTGAATTTGTTTTCTTTTTTAGGCTTTTTTTATTACTTTCATCTGGTGTTCCTGCTAATAAGTCTGTTGTTTTCCAACAGAACAAGCTGTCTGGTAGATGTAGCAGTTACATAGTTAGTCAGGTTGAAAAAAGTCCATCTAGTCCATCAACCAAAAAATAAATAAATCATACAATCACATATACCCTTTACCCACAGTTGATCCAGAGGAAGGCAAAAAAACAGCAAAACATGCACCAATCTGTTACAGCAGGGGAAAAAATCCTTCCTGATCCCCCAAGAGGCAATTGGATATTCCCTGGATCAACTTTACCTATAAATGTTAGTACCCAGTTATATTATGACTTGAGACAAACCATGTAACACTGACAGAGGTGCTTACTGTACAAAGGTCATCTTTTATTTATGTAAAATCTTTATCCCAAAAGGATCAAAACTGCTGCTGTAACTGCATACAATATGTAAGCTGGAGTTTGGCTTCAATTTGTCAGTAAATCTAAATCTGCTAGTAGATTTCACATTACTCTCCCCCACCCAGACTGACAATGCTGTTGTCCAAAGGTGTCTACGTTGCTCTTTTATCCAGATTGGGGTAACTCTAATACAGGAATTGTGCTTCTAGTCATATCACTGGGTGAAAACTTCCATTTTACTTGACTTGATCCTGCTGGGATCTGACTACTTACTCACCTTTCTAGACTCCTGCTTAGACCAGACTACTCTCCCACTTGCAGCCTGCCTTGACCCTTGACTATCTTTGCAGCCATTTAGGTTATATTTTAAACAATAAATACAGTTATATTTACATATGAAAATGTAATGTATAGCCGCAAGTAGTTTTAAATTACTTTTTTTCCCTTTAGAAATGTCATTTTGTGCAGGGACTGTTATAAACATGGGGAAAATGTGCCACTTTACAGGCATACTATAGACACCCCCCCAGGTAAGAAATTTAAAGGAACATTTCACTTTTATTGTTTCACTTTAAGTATTATTAAAATCATTGCTCCTAAAAAAAATGGTGCATTGTCCCCTGGGGCAGGGCCCAGGTCCCCAAACACTTTTTATGATAACACCATATAAGCCTTTAAAATGAGCACTTTTGATTTCTCCCATAGACTTTTAAAGGGTGTTCCGCAGCTTTTGAATTTGCTGTGAACACCCCAAATTGTTTGACTCGAACATCGGGCTCATCCCTAATAAGTAGTCTTCCATAGGAATGTCACTGATATACATATATAACATGTTGTGCTCCACAAAGAATGTAACCCATATTTATTTTGTTTCCATGCAGAAAAAATAAATAATATATATATATATATATATATATATATATATATATATATATATATATATATATATATATATATATATATATATATATATATATATATATATATATATATATATATATATATATATATATATATATAATTTTATTTTTTTCCTAAAGCACATGCTGTGTCTGTGGTAATGTCAGGAATTTTACTCACTTTACTCTTGACTTAATATACTTTTTCCACAAGCACATACTGCTCCATAAAGGGTCAGTAGAATGGCAGTAGGAAAGTACCTGAATCATGCTAATCATTTATATTAACAACACAACCATGCCAGGGTGCTGGGTTTAATCCTTGACTCTGACCTCTCCTTCAGCCCCCATATCCAATCACTGGCTAAATCCTGCCACCTTAACCTTGTTTATGCACTGCACCTGCCTCTATGCTATAACCAGAGCGGTGTGCTGACTGCACACCATTCTATTATTGTCAGCCGTAACTCGGCCACGCTACAACCAATGGTGCCATCGTTCCCAATGCTGCAACTCTGACCAGCCTGCAACTCCTGCATTAATGCTGCTACATTTGCTGAAACAGACTGCCGTTGCCGGGGACAACCCTAAGACCTTCCTTGCTGACACCCTACACTACGGAATCCCTTGTTGCTACACTGGAGCCCTGTAAACGGATAAGTAGCAATTGTTTCACTTGTAGTACTATAGAAAGATCTGCTGCATATATTCCAACTAAAACAATTGCTGTTATTTATTATGGCTTGTAGCTATTAACATACTACTTGGGATAGACTGTTTTACCTATGACTGTTTGCTAAGGAACCTCTTAAGGGGACATCTACTCTCAAATTACCTGAGGTATATTTGCCTCTCATATGCAACTATTAGTTGTCTTAATAACTTTAAATAAATTTACTACGTGCTTGACATAAGTGTTGATGGTATTTCATACCAACTCCCTTAGTGGCCTAATGCATTTCTATATGTTTAAGTGATATGATGTAAAGAACCCCCAAACTCCTGTTTGCGTGAAGTGACGTCTGGGGTCCCGTTGTCAGGTCACCTGTGGTCAGATGACAAGTGCACCCTGTTGGAGGCAGGGATGCACCACGAGGTAGTGTACCCAATAGCAGACTGCGGCAGAAGGACCACAGAATGAATATGGGGAAGAGGTTCACTGGGGCACAAACAGGTATCCTACAGGAAACTAACCAAAGATTCCCCAGGGCGCAGAGTCTAAGATCCAGTTTGGTATTCACCAGAGCCTCTAGTGGTGAGGATGGCCTTCGCTGCAACTGGATCCAGGTCGCGGCCCCTGGAGTCCCCTAGGTCACGCTCCATAGGGAGAAAGGGGAAGCAGCCACTCATGACAGAATAGTGAAGGGTAAGCTGAGGTCAGGGCAACAAGCAGACGGGACAAGGGTCAGGATCACAGGCAAACAGGAGTAGTCGTAGACAAGCCAAAGTCAGTACACAGAGATATTAACGTAGCACACGGAAAGCAGGAACACAAAGCTAACACACAACGTTGATCAGAAAAGCAGACCTGCAGTGCACTAGTTAATTTAGAGTTCCTGGGATGACCTGGGGTGGAGCCATACAGGGAGGAGAGATGATAAAAGGCAGCCAGATAAGAGAGTCAGGCCTCTAATGAACACATGGAGGAGAAGGTAAGCTGCCAGACATTATTGCATATCCATGACACCCGTACTGATAATCACTTGCGTATCGAAATGCATTGGAATCTTAAGTGTATGCTATAATTTTAAATGCTAAGCTCTGGTTGCATGTTGTAATGCGTCCAACCTTAGTAGATCAACGCCTTTCTTTATGTGAGAGAAAGATGATATAGATTACCCCCAAACTCCTGTTTGCGTGGAGTGACGCCTGGGGTCCAATACTGAATTCTCACATAGAGAGGTGCATTGAAATCCTTGCTAGCCGCAGTTGTGGTTTACTCCCGTTCACCAGAGCTGTTACACCAATCCATGACTACTGCTCCTCTCTGCCAATCACTTCACTGGTTTCCCCTACCCCACCATCTAAAATTCTAAATGCTAATCACAATATACATTTTTGTCCGCTGAAAACGGTTGGCTGGACAAATGTCCACTGGAAACCTGTCCGGTCAGCCGTACACACGACCGAACTTGTCTGCTGAAACTGGTCCGCGGACAAGTATCAGCGGACAGATCCGGTCATGTGTACAAGGCCTGACAGGTTTTTATTTAAAATTTATGTAACAAAATGAACAGATAAAAAGTGATCACTTAGATTATAAAAGCAGTATGGGACTCTGTAAAGCGGAACCTGGCGCGTTTCGGCTTAGAGAGCCGTCAACAGGGGCATGTTACTGCACCCCCATACTGCTTCCTTTTATACATGTGCCAAACCAAGGCCGGCCCCAAACAGGGGCGGAAACAGGAAATGGTATAACAAATCACAAATAAGCAATAAATTATGTAATGCATGTTCCACACATCACAGCTGCACCCGGTATATACACAAATAAACCATCAAAAATATAAAAATCAATAGTTTACAAATGGCTCTAAATGTTCATGGGCACATGTGTGTATTAAATAAGGTCACAGTGATCCTGAACTACAGGTGTAATATAGTAAGCCTCCTTATGCTAAATAGGTCCCTGTATAGGTGACACCATTCGAGAATAGTGCTTGGGGACACCTCATACACCGGATGTGCCACACAATGCTGTATATATATCACCGCCGAGATGCCAATCACTGGCATCACGGTACTAGCAGGGTGTATGGTACCATATGGGCTGAGATCCCCACAAGAGCCCCTTGACTGAGCCCCAACCAGGACCCCACGAATGGTGCACATCCCGCACCTCACTACAGACTCACCACAGTCACCGAAAATAATCTGCGGTGACGTTACGGCGCTGGAGTCCGGAGCGCCGACCAATCACGCTCTCCTGAACGCCGACCAATCGCGCTCCGGTATGGGTGGCCATGTGACCACCCATTCGACACTCAGAGACCGGAACATGGACCAATGACAATCCAGTGTAAGGGACCATGTGGTAATCACATCGAATCCCATAACCCGGAATGTGGGCCAATCGAAAAATAACATGACAACGTCATGTGGTCGAACCTCAGCAAGTCCGACGGACTCGTCCCCTGTAAAGATGCCCATACATGAAGGCCACAGGCTCCATATCAATAGTGGGCAAAAATAGCTGGGGGCCACAAAATCAATATATATATGTGCAGAATGGCAAACCAACTAAATAAACCAATCCACAGGAAACTATAATATAAAAATCATGCAATGTCTGTGTGTGAAGTAAACCGACCCGCCCAGATGGGGAGGCAACAGCCACAGAGACAAAGCTAGTAATATCCAGAAACAATTTTTTTAAAAATTAAAGTAAAATAAAATAGAAATTCCAATATCCACATTGTTAGTGGTGTAAAGCAGAATATATAACCAATATACATAAATATGAGCATAAATGGCCACTGGAAAGTAATAGTTTTAAATAAACTGTACATTGGCCCCAATTAATGTGAACCAATACAGATACAAACTGGTGGACCAATAACTGTGGTGTGGCCACAGATTGGAACATGAGCCCAGGGTACTCACGCCCTGTTATTGAAACAGTTGATGTCCCATTCAACGTTCATGCCATGGGGTGAGCAACACCTGAGCTCATGTATCCAATACGTCTCCAATCTGGAGACCCCTCGCAGACAGGAATCGCCCCTCCAATGAGGAACAAACTTGTCAATGACCTGGAACTGGGTGCCCCTAGGGTCTTTATCATGGTGTTCTAAATAGTGCCTAGGCTCTGTGGCCCAGATTCACAGAGAGCGGACGCACATTACGCCGCCGTAGCGCAAATAATATACGCTATGCCGATGCAGCGCATCGAGGCAAGCATGGAATTCATAAAGCCAGTGCTGCCAAAACTGCGCTGGGTTTTGAAGGCGTAAGTCAACGTAGGTGGAAGTGGGCGTGAGCCATGCAAATGAGGCGTGACCCCATGCAAATGATGGGCCGAGCGCCCGCCAGATACGTATCACCAACTGCGCATGCGTCGAGACGAGGACGCATCCCTCTGCGCATTCTAACAACCACGTCGGAACAACTGCCTAAAATACGCCGGATCACTGCCTACGCCGTGAACGTAACCTACGCCCAGCCACACACACGTCCAACATAAAATACGCCGGCTTGTGTTCCCTGGTGCAGACCTTTGCATGTCTGCTGCTGGATTACACCTCCTTTATGGGGCTTAACTTTATGCTGGACATACAACTTACGCGCACATCGCGTAGCCTGCGTCGGCGTACGTACGTTCGTGAATCGCCGTATTTCCCTCATTTGCATATCTGAATAGAAAATCAATGGGAGAGCCACATGCGTCCAGCCTAAATATGCGCCCACGCTACGCCAGCGTAGGCAAGTTACGTCGGCGAAATGAAGCCTGTTTTTAGGCGAATCTTAGTTTGTGGGTCTGGCGCACAGATACGACGGTGCACATTTGTACTTACGCGATGTCGGCGCAAGTGCTTTGTGAATCTGGGCCTTTGTGTTTAGGGCAACCTTTATGAATTTTGGCCAAGTGTTCGTTCACTCTAATGACAACATTTCTAATGGTGTGTCCCACATACTGCAGCTTACAGGGACAAATAATAAGGTAAACTATGAAGCTGGTATAACAAGTGGTGAAGTGCTTCATGGTATACATCCGGTTGGTAATAGTGGAAGTAAAGGTGTCAGTCCTACGTCTACCCAGAATGTTGGCAACACAACATTACATTTACATTTACACACGGATGGTAACCCTTGGTTTCATGGAAAAACAAGGTCCTGTTGGGAGGATTAATGGTGTTGGGAGCTACATCACCCTGGATAGAGCGTGCTCCCCTGAAAATGACTCCCGCTTTCTTAGGCAGAGAGGGTCCAAGAATTCTGTCACTGCTTAGAACCTTCCAATGCCTGTTTAGGATCTTTTTGATGTTGTTATATTGGATGGAGTATGCAGTGAAAAAAGACCACTTAAACCTATCATCTCTACCAGTTTGAGGTTTATCAACTAGAAGGGTGGGTCTCCCGGCTGGTGGAAACTGCATTAATGGCATCATCCAATGCAGTGGGCTGATACCCTTTGTCCAAGAACCTCCCTCTTAGGATACCACATTGGGACTGAAAATCTCTCTCGTTGGTACAATTTCTCCTGAGATGGAGAAATTTACCTCAGGGAACAGACTCCAACCACTGGCGGTGATGGCAACTATCGACCGGAATGTATCCATTCCGGTCAGTAGGTTTGAAATAAGTTTTGAATTCAAAATGATCATCAATAGCTGAGATCTCTAGGTCCAGAAAATGGATGGACGTAAGGCTGGCCTTGTATGAAAAAATAATGCCACGATCGTTATTGTTCAGGCAGGCCATAAAGGAGTCTAAGGACTCCCTATTGCCTTTCCAGAGGAAGAGGATGTCGTCTATGTATCGTGCCCATAAGACCAATTCTGGTCTCTTCAGGGCATAGACGACATCCTCCTCCCACCGGGCCATGAACAAATTAGCGAGGCTGGGGGCATATTTAGCCCCTATCGCCACACCCTTAATTTGTGAAAAAAAGGTCTTCTTTTTTCCTTTGCTCTGTGAGCTTGTTGGAATTTTTTCATTTGATTTGTATCCTGCATTGGAAGGCTCATCCGTCCGGTTCCTGTTTCTTTCGGTATTCATCCTACCTGAGTGATTGAAGTACATACCATCATCCGGGGAGTCCTTTGTTGCAGCGATCCAGGTCCGTCGAGACCTTCAAGCGTATGAGACTTACTGTTGCAAAACACACCCTACGGTAAGAGTACCTTATTATACTTTTATCTATACTTCGATGCCTTGGTGATCCCTTCAGGCAACCAGAAATTTAACATCATATGTCAACAATTGGAGAGCTACTTCTTTTTATGGACTATTATTTCACACATCAGTCTGTGTGATCATTTCACTGATCCAGCATCACATTTTTGTGGTGTATGGTCTTTATATGGACTTCTTCACATTCATTAAGTCGCTATTTAATACATATTCTATTTTAGATCTTATGTCACTATAAGTATTGTGTACAACACATTCCAGCGCTGCACTATTGTTCTCTATTCCTTATTTACTTTGTTTGTTTGAGTGCTGCCTGCTTTCACATATTGTTTAGTTTAGCACAGTTTTTTCCCTTTTCGTCATTTTAGAATAGCCAAAAATTTAATATATATATTTAATAAACTAAAAGTATACATAATTGAATTTATGGAAAAGAAAAGAAAACGCATTTGCCTGAAGATAAACCATTTGTAAGCTATATAGACACTTTTATATCAAAAGCATAACTTGGTCACGGAGATGAACTATTGGTGGCATTATAGATTAAACTATTACAATATGGCACATTCATTTATGGACCTCATTGAATCTAATGTGGTTTAATAACAGTTCTTGCTAGAAAAATACTCTGTCAAGTTAATTTGATATTTATGATTAACTTCAATATTAACTACCGTTCATTATGAATAAAAACTGATAATGCTATTATACTAGTTTTAGTTAGAGCTAAGCACCTTTTTCTATTGAAAAAATAAACTGTGTCTGTGGATGAATAGCTTAAAAGGCAAAGTCTCTGTTTTATGAATCCAGGACAAAGATCTTTATGGAGAGCAAAGCAGAGTCAGCTGTTTTTTCTGTTAATCCCCACTGACAGTAATAAGAGATATGAGACTAAAATAGCTAAGCATTTAACTCTTTATACAGCACAGAAAACAATGTTACTTACCAAAAATAAAGTAATGTTATTATTTTTATCAATATTGCTGTATACTGACTTTCCTAAAGTAGAAGTCGTTTTTTCTTTGTCATTTTTCAGATCGGTTTTGCAAACGTTATTTGCAAAGGTATTTCCAGAACAGCAGCGTGGTGTAACCAAGCTGTATTGCACAAACAAAAGTTATGCATATGATGTGTCCAAAGTTGCTCTTTTAGTTCTACTAACGTTGAATTGGAGTAGCCTAATGCCTTGTACACACGATCGGTCTTCCCAGCGGTCAAAAGTCCGCCGGGAAAACCGAGAACCTGCTCGGTTGTTTTTCCCGTGTACACATGGCCGGTTTTCCTGATAGGAAAACTGCCATGACAACTTTGGTTGGGAAAACCGGCTGTGTGTATCCCATAGGAAAACTGCTGAACAAAAAAACACAGAGAATCGCGGTGGGAAAAAAAGAGAACAAGTTCAAATTTTTTTGCTCACAGTTTTCCTGTCAGGAAAACTGCTATGGAGCATACACACGGCTGGTTTTCCCGACCAAAAGCAAACACGGCAGTTTTCCCATCGGGAAAACCGATCGTGTGTACGAGGCATAAGTCTCAAACTCTCCCAGACCACTACATTTCTGATCTTACAATGTAAAGCAGGCAGGTCAGGGTAAAGCAGGCAGGTGTTCTTGGGCTGTGTGTGGACTTTTACAGACTCTATAAGGAATGCTTCAGGAAATGTTTAATTGACACTTTCTCTGGGACAAAATAATGAAAATGAAATGCCACGTGTAAATTCAAGCAATTACATTTTTTTTATTATGCAGATTTGTCCCACACTAAACATTATGATGCCTTTGAAAAATGTATTTCACTGTTTGGCCCACTGTTTGTTTTGTTTTTTTAGTTCAGGTAATCTAAGTGAGATGAGTTGAGCAAGAAAAAACCTAACATCCATCTTTTGAACTTGTTGTCTAGTTCTTCTGATCATTATTCATACATTTTGACATGTATAGAAACTTTCTCTGAAAAATTTCAGTGACAAAGTGTTTACCAAAAATGTTAAAAAATAACAGACATGACAGAACACTACAATCCATCCTGTGAAACTTCATGTACATTTGTTCTGTGTGAAAGAAAAAAAAACAATAGCGTAAATCAGAAAACTACTGCAATAAGGCCACTGGATGAAGGCGATGAGCATATTAAATAAGTATTTATTTTCTATGATCATCAGATACATAATGTGGCCTTTTCCTAATTCACACAATAAAAGAAGAACATCCAACCTGGAAAGAAAATAGCCTAGCAGCATTTAATTTTGTCAATGTTAACACATAAAACAGTTTCACAGGACAAATAAGTGTGCATTTTTTTATAAGTACACCCCTAAGTGTTTCTTTGCTGCTAGCAGGGGTGGGGTGGCTGGGGGGCAGGCATGCAATTGCCCCTGGGCTGCTCTGATAGGCTGTGCAAAGGCCGCTGTATCACCAGCTCAAAACCGGACATGCGCAGTTCTTGAGCTGGCTGAGTGCGGAAGCTCCATCCAGTAATGTGAGCCAGCGATGTCTTCTCTGTCACAGGGCCCAGCCCCTCCCTCGTCCACACGAATGGCTGGCAGAAGCTGGACCTGCTTTCCCCACCCACACCTCCGGGCAGCCCGTGTGCTGTCTGTGAAGAGGTTGTGTGGGCGGGAAAGTTCAATCTGAGCAGTCGTCTGGAATCCAGTGAGTCTCCTGGGAGGCTGGGACTGTCCAAGTGAACCTCTCCTCTCTCCCCCTCTCTGCAGCTCAAGATTTGTTTTATAGCAGCCTGTGACACTACCTTGCCCTCCTAGGTGTTATGATGCAGGCTGACACTGGCATGCTGCGGTTTGGCTTTAGTGCTGGCAGTCTTCCTGCATGTTGCCCCTAGTCCCATAGAGGTTGCACAATTTTACTGCATGTTCTGAAAGTGCACAGAATGTCCTGCAGGCTGCATATTTGGTGCACTTTCAGAAAATGCAGCAAAAATGTGCAACCTAAAATCGGAGGCATTGCGGCTAAGAAAACCCTCCACTACACCCGTACTGCAGCCAAACTGCAGCACACCGGTGTGAGCACAAAAGGCTTGTATTCACTTGAAGCAGGCACTGCCACTCCTCTGAAAAGTGATCCATGCTCAGGTCACTTTTCAGAGGCATTTAACAGGCAGTGAGTTGATATTACATTTCCTTCCTGCTTGTTTTAATCCCCTAAATGCCAATCCCTCCAGGTAATGGCACGGCTCACTTTGAACTCCATATCTCCATTACTCTCTGTAGGTATTAGATGTGCTCTCACCTTATTGTTTGCACATCGAATACCTAAGGGTACTTTCACACTGGGGCGGTAGCGGTAAAGCCATGGAAGTTTTAGTGGCGCTTTACCGTCGGGTTAAAACTGCCCCATGTTGCCTTCATTTCAATTGGCAGGACGGTTTTGGAGTGGTGTATACAGCGCTCCAAAACTGCCACAAAGATGCTGCTTGCAGGACTTTTCAGAACGTCCTGCAAGCGCACCGCCCCAATGTGAAAGCACTCAGGCTTTCACACTGGGCTGGCATGAGAGGCAGTTTACAGGCGCTATTTTAGCGCTAAAATGCCTGTTAAGCGCCTTCAGTGTGAAAGTACCCTAAAGAGAGTTCTGGAAATAAGATGGAGTTCAAAGTGAATTTCTAAACCTAGGTGGAGCACCACTTTCAGAAGATTTGAGTATATTATTAAACCCAGAGACTGGTGGACTTAGGCGACCATAGATGTATTGAAATATCTATGTGCAGACTGGTTGTACAGAATTCGATCTATCAACTTACTTCAGTACAACCAGCGTGTCTCTTTTTTTTGGCAATCACTGCTGGCTGCTATAGCTGCCGGAAGTGATCACTGTATTCTGATGACTTGAAAACTTTCATCTAAGAGCACACACCAACACACGGCTCTTAAGGAAGCTTGGTAAATCAAATGCCAGTCTTCCCTAGCATTACACCTATGGGGCTGTGGCCAAGCCTGGGAACAAGCCAGCACAGGCTCCTGGAAACCCAGGAGGGTGGCCATTGAGGCCTTGTACACATGACCGGTCCATCCGATGAGAATAGTCCGACGGACCATTTTCATCGGTTCACCGCTGAAGTGGCCACCATCAGTTCAAAATCCGATAGGGTCAGAACGCGGTGACGTAAAACACAATGACGTGCTGAAAAAAACGAAGTTCAATGCTTCCAAGCATGCATCGACTTGATTCTGAGCATGCGCGGGTTTTGAACCGATGCTTTTGTGTACTAACCATGGGTTTGGACCGATCGGTCAGCGGTCCATCGGTTCGATTTTAAAGCAAGTTTTTAAATTTTGGACAGAAGGACAACAGACCGATGGGCTATACACACGGTCGGTTTGGACCGATGAAACTGAACCTCGGTCAATTCTCATCGGTTTTGTCCGACCGTGTGTACGCGGCCTTAAGAGGAGAGCTGTTATATGACATTACTTACCTCATATCCCTGCCACTCCTAAACCTGGTCCACTGCAGGCCCACAATGCCCTTAACCACTTGACCACTGGGCACTTAAACCCCCTTCCTGACCAGACCAATTTTCAGCTTTCGGTGCTCTCACAATTTGAATGACAATTACTCAGTCATACAACATTGTACCCATTTGAAATTTTTGTCCTTTTTTTCACACAAATAGAGCTTTATTTTGGTGGTATTAGATCACCTCTGGGTTTTTTATTTTTTGCGCTATAAAAGAAAAACGACAGAAAATTCTGTAAAAAAAAGAAAAAAAAACTTGTTTCTGTCATATTCGCAGGTTATTTCTCACACACAGCATGTGCATACCACGAATGACACCCCAAAACACATTCTGCTATTCCTCCCGAGTATGGCGATACCCCATGTGTGCAACTTTTACACGGCGTGGCCACATACAGAGGCCCAACATGCAGGGAGCGCCATCAGGCGTTCTGGAGCACCCAGGCCAATTTTGACATTTCTCTCCTACATGGAAAAATCACAATTTATTTACTAGAAAATTACATAGAACCCCAAAACATTATATATGCGGAGTATTGGGGTATTGCGGAGTATTTGGGTATTTGCAGAGTATTGGGGTATTGCGGAGTATTGGGGGTATTGCAGAGTATTTGGGTATTGCAGAGTATCGCGCAGGGTATTGGGGTATTGCAGAGTATTGCGCAGGGTATTGCAGAGTATCGGGGTATTGCAGAGTATGGGGTATTGCAGAGTATGGGGTATTGCAGAGTATCGAGGTATTGCAGAGTATCGGGGTATTGCAGAGTATGGGGTATTGCAGAGTATGGGGTATTGCAGAGTATGGGGTATTGCAGAGTATCGAGGTATTGCAGAGTATCGAGGTATTGCAGAGTATGGGGTATTGCAGAGTATGGGGTATTGCAGAGTATCGGGGTATTGCAGAGTATGGGGTATGGCAGAGTATCGGGGTATTGCAGAGTATCGAGGTATTGCAGAGTATGGGGTATTGCAGAGTATGAGGTATTGCAGAGTATCGGGGTATTGCAGAGTATCGAGGTATTGCAGAGTATCGGGGTATTGCAGAGTATCGAGGTATTGCAGAGTATGGGGTATGGCAGAGTATGGGGTATGGCAGAGTATGGGGTATGGCAGAGTATGGGGTATGGCAGAGTATGGGGTATTGCAGAGTATGGGGTATGGCAGAGTAAAGAGGTATTGCAGAGTATGGGGTATGGCAGAGTATGGGGTATTGCAGAGTATGGGGTATTGCAGAGTAACGAGGTATTGCAGAGTATGGGGTATGGCAGAGTATGGGGTATTGCAGAGTATGGGGTATGGCAGAGTATGGGGTATGGCAGAGTATGGGGTATTGCAGAGTATTGCGCAGGGATAGCTGAGCTAGGATGGATGGCTGGATCTGTGACTGCAGTTGTCACAGATCCAGCCACAGCACTGCTGACACCCGCTCCCCCCCCCCTCTCCTCTCCTCTCGCACTGTAACGAACGGTACAGAGAGGAGAGGGAGGAACCGGCGTCATCAAATGACGCCGGTTTGTTTACAAGTGATCGCTCCATCATTTGACGGAGCGATCACGCGGTAAACGGCGGCGATCAGCGGCAATTTACCGTGATCCGTGATGCGCCGGATCTAGACCCGGCGAGCACAGACACATCCGCGAGCGCGCCCCAGGGGACGCGCAAACGCGGAAGTGCACAAGGACGTCCCAGGGACGTCCTGTCACAGTAACTCGACCGCGCTGTAGCAGTATTTTTGCTATAGCGCGGTCGGCAAGTGGTTAATCTGGCCAGGGCACCAGCGTGTGCCTGCATGTGCTTTTCTCACTACCTGCAATTGACACAGGAGGTGCCTGAAGCCTGGAGAATCTGGTGGTCATGCCGGGGAGACAGCAGGACTTGCGTGTTTAGCTGTGACTCTTGGCTATTCTTTTTGCTTGGCTTGGTGTTATGCTCACTCACCAGAGAAGCTCCAGACTCCACAGGTAGCACTTATTTTGGCAGAACAGTCTTTAGTCAACTTTCTGCAGTGTCATTGGTGTGTGTACTGGATGTGGGGAATGTGCAAGCTCTTTTTCTCAGTCTCTCTGGGGGTAATCATGCAGTTTCTCTCTCTGAGAGACTGCTCCACAATGATTGCCCCCACAGAGAGTGTCAGCTTTACACTGCCCCCACAGAAAGTGACCGCCTCTCTGTGCAGGCAGTGTCAAGCAGTCTCTCTCTCTGTGCAGGCAGTTTTAAATTGTTTCTCTCTCTTTGCAGGTAGTGTCAAGCAACCTCTCTCTCTGTGCAGGCAGTGTCAAGCAGTCTCTCTCTCTGTGCAGGCAGTGTCAAGCAGCCTTTCTCTCTCTCTGTGCAGGCAGTGTCAAGCAGCCTTTCTCTGTGCAGGCAGTGTCAAGTGGTCTCTCTCTCTCTGCAGGCAGTGTCAAGCGGTCTCTCTCTCTGTGCAGGCAGTGTCAAGCAGTCTTTCTCTATGCAGGCAGTGTCAAGCGGTCTCTCTCTCTCTCTGCAGGCAGTGTCAAGCGGTCTCTCTCTCTGTGCAGGCAGTGTCAAGCAGTCTCTCTCTGTGAAGGCAGTGTAAAGCGGTCTCTCTCTCTCTCTGTGCAGGCAGTGTCAAGCGGTCTCTCTCTCTCTCTGTGGCAATGTGGAGCAACTTCCTTCTCTCTCTGTGCGGAAAATGTGGTGTGGATGGATGGTGAGCAGATTTGATGGTTCAATGGGCCACTTGACTAGACTTGCCCCCCAGGCCTAAGGCTGCCAGCCCTTCCCTGGCTGCTAGTTATCTGTTTCAGTATAGTATTTTGTAAAGTTCATTCAAATTCCTATATCTATTACTACAGAAAATAGTCTCAGGTGCCTCATATCAATTGGGATATTTTAGAGGTACTTTAGAGAATAATGTAGATACCTAAAGAGTAAAGAACAAAGATTAACAATCTCAGTCTATACTTGAGACATGAAACAACTGAATAGTACATTGTTCACAGTGGGTACTAGGTCTTTTCTCATATGTGGTTATTAGCAAACCTTTGCACAAAACCCTTTATTTTTTTGGTCAGTTTTAGTTGTGGTTTATCACTTGAATAAAATATATTTTGCCAGTAGCTAACTGAAAGATAAAAGGAGTGAATTAGCAAAAAAATAACTGAATTTTTATAACCTATTTTGTTTAAAAAATCTGACGGTACATTCAAATAGATTTATTTTTCTAGTAATATTCTGCAATGCCTCCAGGTACAGTCACTTAATGTTGACTTTTTAAGAGAACACAGGGACAATCATTGTTGCCCCTGTTGGCAATGCAGTTGCCTGGTTGTCATGCCAATTGTCTAGCTTTAAAAGGTGATGTAAACCCCCATGAATTTTAACCTTAATGCATTCTATGCATTATATCATGGCAGCAGCTTAGAGATAGCATAACCAGTACTCATTTTAAAAGAAAGATCACATGACAACCACCATATTACTTTCATGACTCCGCTTTCATATTAAGAGTCAGCAATATTCAGCCTGCAGATAACATAAGGCATGGCTCCAGCCAAGATCTTTTATTTGTTTTTTGACGTGTCTCTGTCTATGTTAGGGGCATTCACTCCTCCCTTTTTGCAATACGATGAAGTGATGGGAAATCTCTGTAAAGGGGACACATAAAAATATGATTGGTACAGTGAGGGGATGATGCTCTTCTTGGAGCCATGGGCACCATCAATAAATGTGTTTTGTTTTGTTCCGTATTAGCGTTTTTTTCGTATTTTGTAATTCGTGTCCGAAATTCAATTTGGATTCGTCCGAAATACAAATTTTTGTTAGATTCGTTAATTTTTCGTAAAATTGCGAACATTCGTTATGATAAATTTAAAAAGCAAACCCAGGAAGTCAGCAGTGCTGCTGACTTCCTGGGTTTGCTTTTTAAATTCATCATAACAAATGTTCGTAATTGTTATGAAAAGTTAACGAATCTAACAAAAATGTGTATTTAATCCAAATTGAACGAACACAAATGATGAAATATGAACTAATAGTAACGGCCCAGGCTACAATACCTTTCTCAATATGGCAGTCGTTGACTCATTATGCTCATTATGAGGGGCTCCCACCATCCCTGTGCTGTGCTGAATTCCTCCTGGGGCTCCCATCATCCCTGTGATGTGCTGACTTCCTCCTGGTGCTGTACCCCTTGCTGTGCTCATTATGAGGGGCTCCCACCATCCCTTTGCTGTGCTCATTATGAGGGGCTCCCACCATCCATGTGCTGTGCTGACTTCCTCCTGGGGCTGTAACCCTTGCTGTGCTCATTATGAAGGGCTCTCACCATCCCTGTGCTGTGCTGACTTCCTCCTGGGGCTTTACCCCTGCTCTGCTCATTATGAGGGGCTCTCACCATCCCTGTGCTGTGCTGACTTCCTGGGTTTTAAACTTTATCAAAATGAATAATTGTAATTATTATGACAATAAAAAACGATATTAACGAACATTCTTATTTTGTCTGATTCTGAATCTCCCATCGACTACCAGTAATTCTTACGAAACTAATCACACGTGTCTACTATGCATCCCTTTATTTTGTTTATGGGCATAACAGGAAAAATAAGTAAGGACAAATCTCCCCAGTGGCCTTACCAACAAAGATAAAAAAAACATACATGCATTGAAATCTTCCCCATTCTATCCAGGACTGAAAAACATGGCTGGAATTAGGTTCTAATGAGGACAACTAAATATATCTGCCTGACGTTTTTCAACATCAATGCCTAGTAGGAGCTGTTATTTTCTCACAGTTAGCAGCAATAGAATGTCTGAAACAGGAGAGGAAAACAAATCCTATTGCATTAAAAGTTCCACGTTTGGTGGCAATAGTTCAAAGAAAGTGAGTGATAAACTTTCATCAGCATCTAGCCACAACAACAGGGATGGCCATTAACATTAACCTAAACTACTGACCTTGAAAAGTGGTCCAGACTTTCATACAGTTATGGCAGCATGTAGCGAAAAGAGAAGTAAATTATTTTCTGAATAAACCAAGCTGTTACAGCAATTAAGGCTATGAATTACTACCTTGTGTCTTGCAAATACAACAGTGCCTTTTGAGATTTAAATGTTACATTAAAATAGTTTCAAAGACAATTAACCACCACAGTACCGGAATATTTTACCCTCTTCCATAGCAGTCCACTTTTCAGCTTTCAGGAATATGATACTCACTTTTTGTCAATTCTGACAATTCTGAAGCAAAATTCTGACACATGTAAAAAATTTGCATTTTTTACTAGAAAATGTCTTTGACCCCCTAAACATATTTTCTGAAACCGCAGACTTAAAAAAATAAAATTGCTGTTTTGCAATTTTCTATGACACTATATTTGCGCAGTGGTTTTTAAAACACATTTTCAGGAAAATATACACTTTAATGAATTCTAGTATACACAAACACAAAATAATACAATTTTTTTGGTAAAACATAAAGTTATGCTCAGTAAATTAATACCTAACATGTCAAATACAATTGTGTAAACCTGTGGAATGGCATAAAACTAAGATACATTCAATTATCCATAGGTGACCCATTAAAAGTTAAAAAGGGAGATCTGGTAGTAGAGTTAATGCTCTCACTCCAACGTTCACGGATATACCTCACATGTGTGGTGTGATCAACATTTACATATGTGTGCAGGACCTACATGTGCATTTTCATTGGCATGTGAGCATGGCGGGAGGGCGGAAAAGGGAGCTTTACATTTTATTTTAAATTTTATTTTGGCGATTACTTTATATGGAGATGTCTGGGGTCCCTACACTGCTCTCCAAAGTAGCCAATCAAATGGTCAGTTTGATTGTTTTCTTTACTAGCAGATAATGGTCAGTAAACAAAGCAGCAAAACCAGAAGTGATAAAACCCTTGTTGCTTACAGTTTCATATGCCTCGTACACACGACCTATTTTCCTGAAGGGAAAACTGCCATGTTTGCCTGTTGTCTGGAAAACCGTCCGTGTGTATGCTCCATAGCAGTTTTCCCGAAGAGAAAACTGCCCGCAAAAAAATTAGAACCAGCTCTCTTTTTTCCCGTCATGATTCTTGGCGGTCTTTTTCACATCACGAAAACCGCTCGTGTGTATGCTTTTCCGAGGGGAAAAAAACATGCATGCTCAGAATCAAGTATGAGACGTGAGCGCTCGTTCTGGTTAAACTGGTGTTCGTAATGGAGATAGCACATTTGTCATGCTGTAATGGATTGAAAAGCACAAAGATTGAAAAGCGCAAAATCATCTCTCTCCAAACCTTTACTTACACGATGATCAGCAGAAGCAGCCCAAAGGATGGTGCCATTTGAATAGAACTTCCCCTTTTAGTCACTTCGTACGTGTTGTACGTCACAGTGCTTTGGTCCGGTGGAATTTGGCATGAACGTCTGTATGCAAGGCAGGCTGGAGCGGAATCACGTCGGGAAAACTGCCTTTTTTTTCCTGACAGGAAAACCGGTCGTGTGTACGAGGCATCACAAAATAGAGACAATTAGGGAATAGATGCATACCTCCCAACTTTTAAAGAAGGGAATAAGGGACACCTGTTAGCAAATTTATGTAAGCATCGGACACGCTCCCTGTCATGCCCCCTTAACCACTTTACCACCGGGCTAATTTTGGCACTTCTCTCCTTCCTGTAAAAATCACATTTTTTTTGCTAGAAAATTAATCAGATCCCCCAAACATTATATATATTTTTTTAGCAGACACCCTAGGGAATAAAATGGCGGTCATTGCAACTTTTTTTGCGCAATAATTTTTCGAACGCCTTTTCATGAATTAAAAAATAACAACACAGTAAAGTTAGCCCAATTTTTTTGTATAATGTGAAAGATGATGTTACGCCGAGTAAATAGATACCTAATATGTCACGCTTTAAAATTGCGCACATTCATGGAATTGCGCCAAACTTCGGTACTTAAAAATCTCCATAGGTGACGCTTTAACATTTTTTACAGATTACTATTTTCAGGTTTCAGAGGAGGTCTAGTGCTAGAATTGTTGCACACGCTTTAACGCATGCAACGATACCTCACATGTGGGGTTTGAACGGCGTTTACATATGTGGGTGGGACCTGCATGCGTATTCGCTTCTGCGCGCGAGATAACGGGGACAGGGGCGTTTTGAAAAAAAATTATATTTTATTTTTATTTTACTTTTATTTTTACACTTTTTTTACATTTTTTTTTTATCACTTGTATTCCTATTACAAGGAATGTAAACATCCCTTGTAATAGGAATCAGTGTGACAGGTCCTCTTTATGGAGAGATGTGGGGTCAATAAGACCCCACATCTCTCCTCCAGGCTTACAAGCATGAAATCGGTGAAAAAAAAATCACTGATCACATGCCGACAGCCGCGATCGCGGCTTTGTTTACTTCCGGGTACCGGGCGTGACGTCATAACATCACGCCTGATCCTCCAACGGTCATAGAGATGACTGTGACTGTCTGGTCACCAGTCATCTCTATGGTTCTGCAGCGAGCGTCGGCCGATTCGCTCTCCGGGCCCCCGATGGCACGGGAGAGCCCGGAGAAGCACCGGATGGCGGTGGGAGGGCGGAACCACCGCTTTGATCGTTCTTATGGTGCAGAGAATCAGCGGCTGAAGACGGCGATATCTGAATGATGCCTGTAGCTGCAGGCATCATTCAAATATCACCGAACAAAGCCGAGGACGTCCCAGGGAAAACACAAGTGCTTTTTTTTACTACTATTATTCCTTTATACTGTTTTTGAAATTTACAAATGTATTAATTAAAAAAATAGATGAAAGGTTTAGCACAGGGGAACACTTTTTGAAAGATAAAAAGTGAATTTTTTGTACAATTATTATTATATAGACCAAAATGAGGGACAAATGAGGAGGAAAGAGGGACAGAGGGACATTGCTGCAAATCAGGGACAGTCCCTCAAAAGCAGGGAGCTATGTAGATGTAGATGTTCCTCCTTTTCCTCTAATGATTGGACAGCTGTATAGCCACTCAGATCATTTTTACATTAAAGAGCATTGCCAGCACAAAATAATTATACCAGGATCATGGCTACAGGTGTAGTCATAGGCGTGCGCAAGGGGTATGCCAGGTGTTCCTGGGCACACCCTAATCCTGGAGTTGGCAACCCGTCAATGGCGGGCAGGTGACAGGTAAACCACAATCCTTCCTTGCCGACTCTCAGAACCTGGGCAGAAAAAGGAGTGGGGGTGGAATTTAGTGGAACCGATCTGTATTTTCATCCTGCAGCAGCTGAAAGTAGGCTTCTCCTCCTCTCCCTCTCATCGACATTCAACTGCCACAGGAGGAAATTACAGGGAATCGGTACCAATATATACCACCGCCGCCACCCCTCTTGTCCCTCATCTCCTTATTTCTGTTGCCCGGGTCCCCCTGTGTGGTCCCTGGCTCCCCCTTCCTCCCATTGTTTCAGGAGGGAGAGTGGGGAAGAGAACAGTAAATATGTCAAACGCATATGTGTTAGAGCTTTGGGGTGCACACCCTAATGCAATAGGCTGTGCACACCTATGGGTGTAGTCATGTTCCTGCTATAGCACCCATTTAAACTTGCTTGCGGCTGTAATGTATTGCAGGCTTCCTATTTTTTTAAATTGGCATCGGGTCCCCCCAAAATCCATACCATAACCTTATCCATGTAAAATGGAAGGGTTGGGACTTTAAATTAGGCATGGGCTCATATCTAAGCATGCAGCCTGGAGGTCAGGAGAGGGGGCTGGGCCACCCACCCCAAAGCACCTTGCCTCCATGTTGATGGGGACAAGGGCCTCTTCCCAACAACCCTGGCCGGTGGTTGTCGGGGTCTGGGAATGGGGAACTTATCCCCCAGATCCCAGCCCCCCCTATGTGAATGGGTACCAGGTACATTGTACCCCTACCCATTCACCAAAAAGAGACAGTTTTTGACAATTCCTGTATTAAAAAAGAAGTGTCCCACAACATATATCCACCGCCCAAAAAAACGAAAAAAAAAAAAAACGGAAAAAAAAACGCCCCCTTTGATGTCACATGACATAAGCAGGTGGGGTCATTAGGTTACATCACCGGGTGGCCCGTCCTTGCCTATATAACAGCTGTCAAAGCCAAAAGACAGCAGTTGATGGGAGGTCTCCCATGCAGGCGGAGCTTTTTAAACATTAAAAAAAATTTGGGGCCCCCGGGCGGCGTGATTGAAGATGGATGGACATCACGGGACACTTTTTTCTTTTTTAGACACCTTTTACACCGTGTCTGAAAAGCACCTCTCAAGCCACCCCAGTGTGAAAGCCAGAGTACTTTCACACTGGGGCGGTGCGCTTGCAGGACAATCACAGGACAGAAAAAAAGTTCTGCAAGCAGCATCTTTGTGGCGGTGGGAGAGCGGTGTGTACACCGCTCCTCCACTGCCCCTGCCTATTGAAATGAATCGGCAGTGCTGCCGAAGTGCCTGCAAATCATGTTTTTAGAAGCCTAGCACCGTAGTAGAAAACATTCAGGCATTCAAGGAGCATGTATTGTACAGTACATTCTAAATCACATCCACACTTGGATCCCGAAAAATATTAATAGAAGCTTGCACAATTTTCTGACAATAAATTTCAACAACATAAATAAAATAAAGGGCAGCAATCAAAATATATATACAAATAGTGCTTATGTGAATAATCCCTAAAAACATTTTCCAAAAATCCCAATAAAAAGAGTCCAGAAATCATGAACACCTCTAATGTGCGTGAAAAACAAACTTCAGTGTTATCATTCCAACCTTTTGCTGCTGGTGAATATACAAAAGCTCTTACCAGAATACATTGACCCTTTATAAATCTAGTGGCGTTAGGCTTGGTTCACACGCATTTTTTAATACTTTTTGCAGAAACACATTAAAGTCCATTTAACATTAAACCCTATGGGTTCACATCTATACGTTTTTCAGTTGCTGTATTTTTGGAAAGGGTCAGGGACTTTATTTAACCTCTTGACCACCGCCCCATGTCAAAAAGACGTCCTCCTTTTTAAAGTTGAATATCTCGATAACGGCAGCAGCTGCTGCCACAACCGAGATATTCATCTTTTCAGGGGGCGGTGGTGTACACGATAACGGCAGTCTCCGCGGCGGATTCGCCGCGAGATCGCCGTTATCGGTGGCGGGAGAGGGGCCCCCCCCCTCCCGCCGCTCTCCCGCGCTCTCCGCCGCTTACCGGAGCCGTCGGTAGCGGCGGAGGGGATCCGATGTGTCCGGCAGCTGAGCGGGGACGGGACTGAAGGAGAAATCTCCTTCACCCGTCCTCATAGCTCTGCTGGGCGGAAGTGACGTCAAAACGTCAGTCCCGCCCAGCCTCTTAAAGAAACATTTTTTTTTTTGTCATTTGAAAAAATGACATTTTTTTTTTTTTTTTTTTTTTTGTTGCATTTAAGTCTAATTATGAGATCTGAGGTCTTTTTGACCCCAGATCTCATATTTAAGAGGACCTGTCATGCTTTTTTCTATTACAAGGGATGTTTACATTCCTTGTAATAGGAATAAAAGTGATCAATTTTTTTTATTTTATTTTTTTCAGTGTAAAAAATTATAAAACTAAATAAAAATAAATAAGAAAACCAAAAAAAAATGTTTTAAAGCGCCCCGTCCCGACGAGCTCGCGCGCAGAAGTAAACGCATACGCGAGTAGCGCCCGCATATGAAAACGGTATTCAAACCACACAAGTGAGGTATCGCCGCGATCGTTAGAGCGAGAGCAATAATTCTAGCCCTAGACCTACTCTGCAACTCAAAAAATGCAACCTGTAGAATTTTTTAAACGTCGCCTATCGAGATTTTTAAGGGTAAAAGTTTGACGCCATGCCACGAGCGGGCGCAATTTTTAAGCGTGACATGTTGGGTATCATTTTACTCGGCGTAACATTATCTTTCACAATATATAAAAAAATTGGGCAAAATGTATTGTTGTCTTATTTTTTAATTCAAAAAAGTGATTTTTATCCAAAAAAAGTGCGCTTGTAAGACCGCTGCGCAAATACGGTGTGACAAAAAGTATTGCAATGACTGCCATTTTATTCCCTAGGATGTCTGCTAAAAAAAAATATATAATGTTTGGGGGTTCTGATAAATTTTCTAGCAAAAAAATTGTGATTTTCACATGAAGGAGAGAAGTGCCAGAATTTACCTGGTGGGCAAGTGGTTAAAGCAAAATGGTGCATTTTTTGGTTCAATAGACTTCAATGGAGAAGCTTCAGAAAAGCGTGTAGTGTGTTTTTGCCACAATTTTTCACTAATTTTAATTTTCTATTATCTGGATAGACTATGAAATCAACCTAATAACAAATTGGCACCAAAGAAAAGCATCAAAAATGTAACACGCATCAAAAAACACATGACAAATACGTAAAAAATGCGTGTGCATAAATGCACTGCAAAAAGCACTCCAGAAACAGATCAAAAGCAAAATGCATAGGTGTGAACTAGGGATGAGCTTTATGTTTGAATTGAACATGAGTTAGACTCGAACATTGGCTGTTGGCCAATTTGGGGTGTTCGCGGCAAATTCGAAAGTCGCGGAATTCCCTTTAAAAGTCTATGGGAGAAATCAAAAGTGCTAATATTAAAGGATTAATATTCATGTTATTGTCATAAAAAGTGTCTCCTGTGGTTTTTAACATTTTGACATTTTTAACATTTTTTGTGAAATGGAAGGGGTACAATGTACACCGTTACCAATTCACATAGGGGGGGGGGACCAGGATCTGGGATCCCCTTTATTAAGGGGGGCTTCCAGATTCTGATAAGCCCCCCGCCCACAGAAGGGTTGTGTAGATGAGGCCCTTGTCCCCATCAACATGAGGACATCCTCCCCATGTTAAGGACATGTGGGCTGGTACGGTTCAGGAGGGGGGCACTCTCATCCCCCCTCCTTTCCTGCGGCCTGCCAGGTTGCGTGCTCGGATAAGGGTCTGGTATGGATTTTTGGGGTGAACCCCACGCCATTTTTTTTTCTAATTTTGGCGCGGGGTTCCCCTTAAAATCCCACTTTTTTTATTTCACTTTAAGCATTATTAAAATCACTGCTTCCAAAAAAAACTGCAGTTTTTTAAAACTTTTTTTGCATTGATACATGTCCCCTTGGTCAGAACCCAGGTCCCCCGCCCGACTCTAACTCGAGACTTCCGTTTGTTGGGGGAGGGGCAACTGCGTGATGGAGAGAGCTGGCTCCGACGCTGAGGAGTAGCGGTCCGATAGAAGCACGTCTGGCAGAATAATAAATATGCCCTTGAGAAACCCAGAGAGCCCCCACTGAATGACAGGCGATGCCACTATAGCTGCACTGCTGGAATTGTCTGCTGGAACTGTCTGCTCTTTAATAGAGCTATGTTAGCAGCACCAATTCCCCCTAATAAAGAGCATTTACCTGCTGGCACTCACGTGCATGGGCTGACGCTGGGTGGCTTCCTGTGCTGTGACACCCGACGGGTGAGTGCTGAAGCAGGAGAGGGGAGTAGAAGCTGTGCCCAGAGAAAGAGGGGAGACGGAGGCTGGAGCATGGATGGAGTACGTCATCAGAGGTCAGGACAGCCCCTGGAGAGTCACGTGACAGAGTGAATGGGATACCTGGGAAGTGTAGTCCCTGAGACTCGTGGGGAAGGCAGCCTGTAGTGGACGTATTACAGCAGAGCCGCATAAGCGTGTGCCCCCAGCGATAAGCCGTTGGACCAAGAAGGGAGCTGGAAGGAGGAGCCAGGTGAACAGAGGTCTGTGATCGTGGAGGGGGTGAAGCGAATAATAATACCATGTCCACTTAGCCTTATCAGCCCTATCAGCCTCATCAGCCTAATCAGCCTTATCAGCTCAAAATACAGCAAAAATAAAAAGTTTCAGCTAGCATGTGAAGAAGGACAAGTAATTATCTAAATGAATAGGAGGTACAGTACTTAATAAAGAGCATAACATCTCTAGAAATTTACAGAGCACAATTCCCGACCCCTAATGTATATAGGTAAGAGTTAAATATCTATTGAGCATATATTAGATATCTGAACTTTTGGACCCCTTGACTTTTTGAGCTCCCCTATATATATATTTATATTTGTTTTCAATTGAATGTAAATATATGGGGGATTAAATATATTTGGAGTGCAGCTCCGGAAAACCAACCAAACGGGCCCCCTGTGTTTTATGTTTTTTTTTCTCTCTCCCCTTTTGGGGGAATTGCTCATACAGCTGCCTGTACTGACATGTTGGCTAGATAATATAACCATTGGACCCGTCACCACCGTTATTATAGCCTATTATCATCCATGCAAAGAAGGGGGAAGAGCGGGGCAAGTGGGTTTGTTTCAGGGATACAGTTCACACCAGCCCACACTTACCCTACTCGCTACATGTCAGGGAGACAGAACGTTCAACAGGACTCATGTCAAGAGGTGAGGAGAAGTACGGGAGGAGACAGGGGGCTTTGATACGGGAGGCACTTCTTAAAGTATCAGCATTGGCACAGGCGATCTCTCTCCCTCACCAGGTGCAGCAATCGTAGCCTGGGAGGCAGGAGAAGCGCTGGACGCTATGGATGAGAATGTAGATCACGCTCCCTGGAACCTTTCAAAGACACAAAAGACTGTGGAACATGACTCACAGGTATGCGTGACAAATGTTCATCATAGTCAGCAAACTGTGCAAACTGAACAAGAAGGAGAAATAGACATCAGAAAACTTTTTCAGCTTATACAGGCATTACCTACCAGGAAAGATATACAAGAGATTATGGTCAATTTAACAAGTACATAACGGGGGAGATTGAGGAGGTCCAAACTCAGGTAGGGCGGATGGAGCAAAGGATGTGCAAAGTGGAAAATGAGCAAAGCACAACAGAGATGCGTCTTAGGATGCTGGAAGTTAAGGTTTATACACAAACACAGCAGTTAACTACGTTACAGCTCCAAGCGGAAGAAAGTGAAAATAGGAGTAGGAGAAATAACATCCGCCTTAAAGGGGTTCTGGAGAATCTAGATGGTCCAGAACTAAGAACCATGGTGACAGATATTTTGAATCAATTATTAAAAAATCCCCCAGAGACTCATATTGAGATAGACCGAGTACACAAAGTACCCACAACAGCGAATCGGACCCAGAGTAATCCGCAAGATTTTTTATGTAGGATACATTTTTTTCGGGTAAAAGAAGACATTCTTAGAGCAGCATGGCAGGTGGGAACATTGGAATATGAGAGGGGGCGAATACAAATTCATTCGGATCTGTGCAGACAAGCGAAATTGAGGAGACGCATGTTGAAACCGATCTTGGACTATAAATTAGTGAATGGCGGTACATATAGATGGGGACATCTATTGGCGGTGCTTGTGAAAAAGGAAGGAAGAAGCTTCAATTTACGGGAACCAGAGCAGCTTCCCGAATTCTTTAAATTTCTGGGGGGGAGCCCCTCGAAGTACCTAACTGGCTAGGATTGCCGGAACAGATGGAATATACCCCACATCCCCTCGACTCAAGAGGACAGTCAGAGGAAGACCCCAGATTATCCGGGGGCGAATATTACCAAAATGAAAAACATTCTCTATTTTTTTTCTTCTTCTCCTCCCCCCCAGAGGAAAAATATGTCGAATAAGAAAATGTGAAGATAAAGAGTTGAGGAGGGATGGGAAAAGGGGGAGGGAATGTTTTTTTTTGTCTTTTTTCTCTTTCCCCCCTCCACCCTCTCTCTAAAACCTATCATTGGCTTAAGAGGATGTAAGAGGAGACGGTGGATGGGTGATTAGATATTGGGTATTTGTATGATGGGGGGGGCTAGGATAAGGGACAGATGGGACAGGGGTGGGGGGCAAGGATGAAGTAAAAATATAAGAGAGACCCCTGCAGCAGCGATTATAAGGGCGGAGGGAGAGGGGTAATATATTTTTGCATAGGCACTGTATCACATATGACAATATGGTTGTGTGTTTTCTTTTCTTTTTTGGAATGTTTGGCACAATAGGGTAGTAGGATACTACCCCTTACAATATGGATTACACATATATATATATAGAGATTAAGCGGTTGAGTAGGGAAGGGGAAGATATGAAGAGAAGAGGGCCTAGGCCCATTGGAAGCACATAGGGTGAATGGGGAACACATAGTTTATAAGTTGAAAGGGTAGAATTTGGGGGGGGGGGGAGGGTAGTGGTGGGTAGTGGTGGGGAATAGAGGGGGATGGATCTAGGGGGAAGTGGGGGTGTCCCACCTGAGCCAATGGAAGGAGTATGGCGTAGGCAATGAGTCCCCATCCAAAGATGACGTCGAAACCCAACAGAAGCAGGGGTGGAGGTGGGGAGAAGGATGATAGGATAAGAAATATAAGGAGTATGAGATATTAACATTGTTATGTTTGGATTAGAGTTTGGAGTATGTATATAAAAGCTGTTATAGGAGCGTATATACTACTGTATGATGGTTTTTTTTTTTTTTTTTTCTGTATGTTGTATTTTTATGAGAATATTGGAACAAATTTAGGTGTGCTATATGATATCCGGTTATAAATGTGTAAATTAAATGTAAAATTAGTGCCTTGGACCGGAGTTAGCAATATGGAAAACTGGTGCTTCGAGGGGGGTTTCAAGGGGGAAGGGAGACATGAGCGAGAAATAAGCAAATGGAGAACGGGACCGCTACCTCCCTGTGCGCATAACCAACTCCTCCATTTGATACGCCTTTCCTCCAAAGGGAGGGAAGTCGGAGTCGTATTTCCTGATTATCCTTTTTTCAAAAAAAAAATATTATTATTATTTTTTTGGGGCGTGCGGGACCAGGTAGACCCACGAGGGGAGGGATTTCCCGTATACGTACAGATATATTTTTGAAACCTTCCGTGATCACAGGTAGAAGCCGGACCATGGAAGGGAAAGGGTGGGAAAGGGAGGGAGAGGGGAGGGGGGAGAGAAGGGGGGAGTCTATCCCCACCTCTGCATCTCTTTTTTTTCTTTCTGTCTTTTTTTTTCTCTCTTCTCTGTCTCTATCCTTTCTCTCTTGTCTTCGTCTCCTCTTGTCTTCTGTAAAAGACTGGTATACTAAGATGACAAAAATAATGTTGACATTGTATAATGTGAAAGGTTTGAACCTACCAGAAAAAAGTAGCAAGCTATATATGGAATTCGGGAGACTTGGATCACATATTTTATTTCTCCAAGAGACACATTTAAAAAAAAAAAAAAATTCCAAAGTTGGGAAATTATAGATATCCCATTGTGTATCATAGTGCATCAAAGACCTGAAATGCAAAAGGAGTAGCAATTATGATATCAAGCCAGCTAGCATGGAAAGAAATAAAGATAATTACAGATGAGGAGGGGAAGTTACTGATTGTAAAGGGTTTAATATACGATCAAAAGGTTGCCCTGGTGAATATATATTTGCCCAATGAGGTCAAGTAGCAGCTTTGGAGAGGTATATGAATGTAATACACCAACATAAGGAGGGAATCTTGCTGATGGGAGCAGATTTAAATATGGCACTAGATCCAACTTGAGACGCCTCAAGGGGAACTTCCCATTTGTTGTATACAAAACTACGAAAGCAAAAAGAATGCTTCAGGAGCTGCAGATAAGAGACAGCTGGAGAACTTTCCATGTGCACGATAGAGACTATACTTTTTTCTCAGCAAAACATAAAACTTATTCTAGAATAGACTATGTCTTTGTATCTCAAAGTGTGCTGCAATGTATTAGGGAGACCTCCATAGGTTCATTTACGATTTCAGACCACGCACCATATAATTGTGTTATAGAATGGGGGGAACCAGCTACTCGAGAATGGCAGTGGAAGATTAATGAAACCCTTTTGAAAGAACCAGAATGGGAGACACAGCTAGTACAGGAATTATAATTGTTTTTCTTAACAAACAAAGCAGGGGAAGTGTCACCTTTCTGTATATGGTAAACACACAAATGCTATATAAGAGGCATACTTATATCAGCAGGAGCACGTAGAAAACGACAACAGGGGACCCAATTAGATTCTCTGCTCAGAGATATTAACCACTTAACCCCCGGACCATATTGCTGCCCAAAGACCAGAAGACTTTTTGCGATTCGGGACTGCGCCGCTTTAACTGACAATTGTGCGGTCGTGCGACGTGGCTCCCAAACAAAATTGGCGTCCTTTTTTTCCCACAAATAGAGCTTTCTTTTGGTGGTATTTGATCACCTCTGCGGTTTTTATTTTTTGCGCTATAAACAAAAATAGAGCGACAATTTTGAAAAAAATGAATATTTTTTACTTTTTGCTGTAATAAATATCCCCCAAAAATATATAAAAAAACTTTTTTTTTCCTCAGTTTAGGCCGATACGTATTCGTCTACATATTTTTCGTAAAAAAAATCGCAATAAGCGTTTATTAATTGGTTTGCGCAAAAGTTATAGCGTTTACAAAATAGGGGGTATTTTTATGGCATTTTTATTAATATATTTTTTTAATAGTAATGGCGGCGATCAGCGATTTTTTTTTCAGTACTGCGACATTATGGCGGACACTTCGGACACTTTTGACACATTTTTGGGACCATTGGCATTTTTATAGCGATCCGTGCTATAAAAATGCATTGGATTACTATAAAAATGCCACTGGCAGTGAAGGGGTTAACACTAGGGGGCGGGGAAGGGGTTAAGTATGTCCCTTGTGTGTTCTTACTGTGGGGGGGGGGGTGGCCGTACTAGGGGAAACACTGATCATCTGTTCATACATTGTATGAACAGAAAATCAGCATTTCCCCCGCTGACAGGACCGAGAGCTGTGTGTTTACACACACAGCTCCCGGTCCCCGCTCTGTAACGAGCGATCGCGTGTGCCCGGCGGCGATCGCGCCCGCCGGGCACACGCACGGGAGTCGGGGGCGAGCGGGGGCACGCGCCCCCTAGTGGCGGCTCAAAGAGCCGCCGTATAGCTACGGGCTCTCGCCCAGGAGAGCCGACCTGCCGCCGTATAATGACGGTGCGCGGTCGGCTAGTGGTTAAGAGGTTAGAGACTTTACACAATAATTCGCAGATGCTCCAGAGAGAGAAGGAACTAACATGCTTGCGAGAGGAATTGAATGCGCGGTTAACAGATAAAGCAAAAGCAGCAATGACCCAGGGTAGACAAACTTTTTATGAATTCTAGAATATTCCCAGTAGGATGATGGCTAATGCACTGAAAGCGACAAGGACACAAAATTATATAGAACGTATTAAAACACAGGGAGATGCATTGGTAAATTCATCTCAGGCAATTGCGAAGGTGTTCCGAGACTACTATGTTGGCCTATATCAGTTGTATGCACGAGATCAGGGAGGCAGGGTATGAAAAGAATAAGAGGCTGGGGCATATATAGAACCCTCGGAGATGCCTAGATTGACGGACAAAGAAGCAGAAGACATTGACGGCCCCATAACTATTGAGGAATTTTTGGAGGCCTTGAAAACATTAAAACCTGGTAAAGCCCCGGGCCCAGATGGATTCACCCTGCTATATTATAAAACCTTTGTGGATAAACTGGCACCAAGGTTTGTGGAGGCTTTTAACTCGATACGAGAAGGACAAATAATACCAGTAGAAATGTTGATGGCCCATATAACAGTGATACACAAAGAGGGGAAAGATCCGGCTCAATGTTTAAGTTACCATCCAATCTCACTGTTACTTTCAATAGTTCTTTATTAGTTTCAACAGTTTCAGACATAACTGATACAAACACAATGAAAAGAAACATATCGGTAAAATGGGTCACCCGGAGTAAAGATAACTTAGTCATACCACATTATGATGACATTACTCATAACAGATGAAAGTGATTAGCTTTCCGTAACCCACTATGCCCGTAGGGCCGGTACCCTTGTAGAACCGTGGTAATATTGTGTCAATAGACACAAAACAACTAAGATGAACTAATATAACACAAAATAACAGAGAGAAAAAAAAAAGAAAACAGTATGTAGACTAAGGCTAGGACCTTATGAACAATAAGCGCAATCAGTCACCTCTGCACTGGACAATACATCTACTATGTTTCAGGTAAGAACTAACTCATGGAGGACTAGGCCAGGATTGGGCCTTGTACCATTGATTCCAAGGTTCCCAGATTTTATTAATCTCAGTATATTTACCCATCCCTGAGGCAAATAGTTGTTCATATGAGCCATGGGTATTAATAATTTGGATGACTTCGGATATTGTAGGACTCGGGGTGGTCTTCCAATGTCTGACCAATGCAAGCCTGGCAGCTAGAAGAATGTGGGATAGAAGTGTTCTCGAGTGGTAAGGGATCTGGTCCATACCCAAGGAAAGTAACGCCAATCCCGGAGACAGGGTCAGATTGAGTTTAAGGACTTGTGTTATGAGGTCTTGGATTAGCTGCCAGTAATTCAGTACAGTGGAGCAAGACCATAAAATATGGAGCAGCGTACCTATTCCCCCACATTCCCTCCAGCACCCGGGGGATAGACCATTTGCGATCTTGGACAATCTAAATGGGGTGAGATACCATCTCAATAGGATTTTTTGGAATAATTCCCAAAGATTAACACATTTGGTGGATGAATATGTTACCCTCAGGGCCGTTTGCCACTGGCTGGTCGAGTACACTACATTAAATTATTTTTCCCAGGCTTGCATATCCGAGGATTTGGTGAGTGTTAATTTGTCCTGTAGGTAAGAGTAGAACAATGATATGCCCTTAATGTTTGTGCGTTTTGCTAGGTAATATTGGGCTATATGCCATGGGATGAAGGTGCACAGGTTGTTCCTTCGGTTCAGTAGGTGTGATATTTGCCTATATCGAAAGTATTCAGTCGTGGATATAGAGTACTCCAGTTGGAGAGCTCTAAATGTTTTGAGTGCTGGTCCCACATATAGGTCCTTCAAGTCCATCTCCCCCCCAGGACCCCAGCCTGCCATAGATATATCAGGAATAAGGAGGGATAGAGCAGTTAGCGGAAATCTCATCTGGGTAAGCTTGTACTGTGGGGAGACTTGCGACGTTAGAATCCGCCATGCATCAGTAGATGCTTTTATGGTCGGTCCAGTGGCCGGGGGAGGGCTCGAACGGAGGTTGCTTGTGATGAGATAGTTGTATAGATTCCGGCCCGGGATCTGCTGCTGTTCAAGAGCAGCCCACAGGGAGGGGTGGAGTAAGGGAACCAACCCCTCAGCTGGGCCAAGATTGAGGCTGTATAGTAATCTTTGATATGGGTGTGGCCTATACCTCCTGCCCTCCTGTGCTTGATAATTTTACGGAACGCACATCGCGCCCGTCTTCCCCCCCAGAGAAATTTGTTGAGAGTAGATTGTGCTGAGAGGAAGAAGGAGGGTGGGACCGGGATGGGCAGAGTTCTAAAGATATATAAAAGTTGTGGAAGGACTTGCATTTTGAAGGCGGCCAGTCTTCCTGACCAGGATAGTTCGAACTTTGCTAGAGCCGCTAATTTGGTATGTAACAACTGCAGAAACGGGGTGTAGTTCTCCTTCACCAACTCAGAGATAGTGGGCGTGAGAGTTATACCCAAGTATGATATACCCCTCTCCCTCCACGTGAAGGGAAACCTCGCACTAAGGGCATGTTTAACTGTAATAGGGATTCCCAATCCTAAAATATGCGACTTGGTCTCATTGACTTTATAATATGACACTGTTGTAAATAGTTGCAGTACCTGGTGAGCCGAAGCCAGAGAGGACTCAACATTGGTGAGCATCAGAATGATATCGTCCGCAAAGAGGCTTATGGTATGTTGTACTCCTCCAACCATGAAGCCGCTTATCTGGGGGTGAGAACGTATGTAAGTCGCCAAGGGTTCCATAAGGAGATTAAATATAAGAGGGGACAGCGGGCACCCCTGGCGGGTTCCGTTGGAAATGCTGAACGATTTGGAGAGCATACCCGATATGTACACCTGAGCCGAGGGGGTCGTGTAAAGAGCCATAATAGCCGAAAATATTCTGCCCTCAAACCCAAATTTGGAAAGTACTTTGGCCAAATAGTCCCAATGGATTCTATCAAACGCCTTCTCTGCATCCAAAGCGAGGAGCAGAGAAGGCGTTTTTGTTTGTTTGGCTAGGTGCACGATATTAATTAAACGCCTGGTGGCATCGGATGTCTGTCGGCCTTTTGTGAACCCCGATTGGTCCAGGTGTATCAATGACGGCAAAAGGTCCACCAATCTATTGGCAAGGAGCTTGGCATACAACTTCAGATCATTGTTAAGCAATGAAATGGGCCTAAAATTTTGGGGTGTGTCAGGGTCCTTTCCAGGCTTCGGCAACGCCACAATCATAGCCCTGAGCATCTCGGATGGAAAAAAGGACGAGGAGGCAGCTTGATTGAAAATACCTGCTAAATAGGGGACTAGTTCTGTTTTAAATGCCTTATAATACTCTCCAGTGAAGCCATCAGGCCCAGGAGCCTTGTTATTAGGGAGGGAGTCTATGGCCTTGGCTATTTCAGCCTCAGAGAAGGGAGAGTTTAAGTCCTCTAATTGAGTAGAGGATATTCGGGGAAGTTCAATTTTATTCAGAAATTCTGAGATAATGGGTCCCGTGGGTTGAATCGTGGTAGGGTCGTCTTTCAGATTGTAAAGTGAACTATAATAACAACTGAACGCATCAGCTATTGCTTGCGGGTGGAACAATTTGTCACGGGTGAAAGGGTGGTAAACAAAGGGGATTTTAGTTTTGTGTCTTAATCCCTTAAGGCGGTTAGCTAAGAGCTTACCCGCTTTGTTGCCACTGACGTAGTATGTCATTTTAAGGCGTTTGGAGGATTTTTCAAAGTTATCGAGCAGGACCAAGCGGAGCTCACCTCTAAGTTGTGTTAATCGGCTAGAAATTAGCGGGGATGTCTGTTGTTTATTCTGGGCTTCTAGAGTACGTATACTAGATATGAGACTTTGAATCTGCTGCCCCCTTTTCCTCTTGGCCCTCGCACCCATCTTAATCAGGACCCCTCTCATGAATGCTTTATGGGCATTCCATAACACCATAGAGTCAGACACAGAACCGACATTACAAGAAAAAAAATCAGTTAGTTCCTTTTGCAAGGTCTTTTTAGAGTGATCAGTCTGAAACAACCTCGGGTTGGAACGCCAGACGAACGTAGTGTCAACGCCTGGCGAATCAGCAATCGAGAGCGTCACAGAGGCATGATCCGACCACGTGATATCATTAATTCTAGAATCCACAATGTTAGGCAGTAACCATTTGTCCACCACAAAGAGATCTAATCTTGTGTAAACACCATGGCTCGTTGAGAAGAAAGAGTAGTCTCTCTCAGTGCCATGGAGACATCTCCAAGCATCATAAAGATCCTGTGATTGTAGTGTTGGTTGTAGAGAGTGATGGTGTCTGCGCGAGCAGGATGTGGAGTCAATCTGAGGGTCAGGGGGGAGATTAAAGTCTCCGCATAAAATAAGAAAGCCCTTTTGCACCGGTCTCACACACCTGAGGACTTGCTTCACAAAGCGTATTTGGTGATCATTAGGCACGTAGATATTAACCACTGTATAAGTGGTAGAGTTAATGTCACATACAAGGATATGGTATCTTCCCTGAGAGTCAGCAATTTCATTGTGCAGCTTGAACGCCACCGTGTCCCTAATTGCGGTCATTACCCCCCTTTTTTTAGCCGGGGCATTGGCTTTAAATATGTGTGGATATTTAGGGTGGGTGCAAGTGGGCAACTTGTTACTATGAAAGTGAGTCTCCTGGGTGCATAAGATAGACAGGGGGATGTAGTGGCGCTTGCAAATACTAAAAACCGACAATAATTTAAAACAATAAAATATTCTAAACAATGATTCCTAAAGTATGAGAGTGAGTCCGTCCTCTACTGGGGTAAAAATGTGTAACACTCGAGGTCTATGCCCAAAGAATACCATCCAACATCAATAATTAGATGTGGAAGGAACTGCGAGTGAATAAATAATGAAATCCAATGGATAAAAGTGCCTGACTGGCCGCACAGTGTACATGGGATAATAATCCTTTTTTTAAAAATATGTGTCATAAATCCTTAAAGTGCTTGATGAAAAACAAGTGCAAAGTGCTAATAATTAAAACAATAATAGCAGTGAATGAAAGCTCCAGCTCTCCTGGAAAGTAGTGGTTAATTACTAATTAGCAAACACATGCAGGAAAAAGCAACAACTGAAAAGAAGTCCAAAAATGCAAGTGTCCTAAAAACCTAAACGGTTCAATCATAAAACTGTTGTTTTTCTGTGCAATGAAAAAGATATAATAATATAATAATAAAATAAAAAATAAAATAAAAAAATAAAAAAATCATAAATAATAGTCCAAAAACAGATAGTGAATAAAACTATATCCAGTGCACAATCAAGTGATAATGAAAATATTAAAAATAAAGTCCAAAGTGCAAAGTGCATCTGTGCTCCATTCAACAATTCAGATGATCAGTGGTTAATTCAGTGAAGACTTGTTACATTGTGCTCATTCAATGAAGACTTGTTACATTGTGCTCATATGTCTGTGAATCAAACCAGCCCGATTTTCCTCAGTGTGGGGATTATTTTTACCAGCCTCTTACCTTCTTGAGGCTTTTACCAAGCCTGTAACAGGAGCTGCTCTGCAGTCACATAAATACAATCCAGGATCCAAAGACGGCTCACACTCCTCCCCATTCAGGCTCTCAAAAAGAAACACAGGAATGCCTCCATAGCATAAAACCACAGGATATCAGTTTAATAAAGAAAAACGAATACACTCACAAACATTGCTGTGTTAAACAGCGTGTGTACAATCGAGTGTCACCGCTCTGCGGCCGCAAAGCAGGTGACTTCACCAGCAAGCCCTCTGTGTCCTCCTCACGCGTATCGCGACAGCCCTACGTCGCTTAATCATAGGATAGAGGGCAGCTGGTGTGGACATGATTTTTATAGCGCCGGCATCACAAGTAAAGAGCTATGCAATTAGATAGCAATCATAAAATAAAAGTACATCTACATCATTGCGATCAATCTAGACATATAGTGTTTCTACAGTGATGTTAGATAAAATATGAATATATATAAAAAAACACATAATTCAGACACAGCGATCCTCTGAGTTAAGTGCTCCCTCTAGTGGTAGGAGGAAGGAATAGTATAAGTAAGATATAGGTGGACTGTTAAATGTCGCCACCTGCTGGAAATGTAAGGTGCATATTTCAAATGCCCAGCCATCCACCTCATTGTCGTGCTGAACATTTAGATTAATCCAATTATATTCAGAGAGACAGAACATAATAAGAAAAAAGGCAGTGCGGAACCCAGGTAGGCAATCTTCTACTAATTTATGAAAATAATTCATAAGTGTAAAAACCCTGATCAAGGCTAAAATATATGTGGTGGGGAGATATAAAGCCACAATAAAATAAAATTAAAATGAATAATCCAATGTAAAAAACCCCTTATGTGGCAATATTAACCATAAAGTGACTCATATGTATAAAACAATGGCCAAGGCTAATAAATATATGGTAAAAAATTCCAGAGCCACAATAAGAAATATAATAAGGAATAAATGTTAAAAATGTCAATATAAAATGGCAATAAAAAGGAAAATCCAATACTGTAAGACCAATACATGGTTGCGCTAATCAAATAACCAGGACCAGTAAATAAGTACGGTGATGTAACCCTAAAACCACAGCAGTACCTATTTAAAATTATTGGTAAAATAATTATAAAATCACTAGTAAAAGAATCAGGCAAATAGGTAGTTAAAAGTTGGATATAAAACAATTCAAATCAAACTCGACATTGTGCCCCTGTGGCGTGAGGGTGCATAACTCGTGTATCCAACGAGATTCTGCCTGACTAATTTTCTGCACTTTATTGTCTCCTCTCCAATGCGGTTTGTATTTCTCTATCCCCCACACCATCAATGACGAGGGGTCTCTATTGTGGCACTGGTCATAGTGGCGGGATAGACTATGCTTGGGGAACCCATTGATTATGTTTTGTGTGTGTTCCCGAAGTCTTTTCCGCAATTTCCTTTTTGTTCTGCCCACATATTGAATCTTGCATGGACATTCCAACAAGTACACTACCCCCTCCGTCTCACAGGAGATAAATTCTTTGATTTTATATTGTTTCCCTGTAAAACAGGAATTGAAAGTCTCTTTCTTCTTTTTGCTCTCTTTGGTGCGTTTGCAAGTAAAGCATTTTTTACACGGATAGTACCCTTTCTCATTAAAAAATTAAAAACTTTTTTTCTCTGGTGGATCTAGTACGTTTTTAGCAATAATATCTCTCAGCGTTGGGGCCCTCCTATATGTGAATAGGGGTTTTTCAGGAAGTACCTGTGCCAAATGTCGGTCGGCCTTCACAATATGCCAATATTTTTTACAGATTGCCTCTATTTGCTTGTGTTGTACACTATAATCCATTATTAATGGTATTTTTCCAGTGAAGGAGCTGTTTCTCACAGAGTCCTGGATCAGCGTGTCTCTATCCAAAGTGACTACATCTTTGATTTTTTTCTCAATAAAATCTGGTTTGTAACCTTTTTCTATAAATCTTTTGCCAATAAAATCAGCCTGTTCCAGGAATACGTTGGTTTTCGTACAGTTTCTCCTCAATCTCAAGAGCTGACCCTTCGGTATATTCTCTAACCAGGGATTGTGGTGGCAGCTGTCCAGAGGCAGATAACTATTTCTGTCCACAGTTTTAAAATGAGTTTGAGTTACTAGTTTCGTCCCTTCTTTAGTAATCTCAAGGTCCAGAAAGTTGATTTTTTCATCACTCAGCTCCCAGGTTAATTTAATATTCTTGTCATTTGAGTTAAGATAAAAACCGAAGTCAATAAGACTCTCCTTATCCCCATCCCATATAATTAAAATATCATCAATAAAACGCCTGTATAAAAGTAACTGCTGTGGTTTCCTATTATATAAAACCTCTGCTTCCCACTCTGCCATGTAGAGATTCGCAACACTTGGTGCATATTTTGCGCCCATGGCAATTCCACAAATTTGCTTGTAATACTCATGCCCGTACCAAAAATAATTATGATCCAAACTATATTCCAAACAATTAGAGATAAACTTTTTTTGTGCATTTTTTAAGTCACTTAAAGTGTTCAGTGCCCAATTGGTGGCCTGTACTGCTTCCTTGTGGTTGATGATTGTGTAAAGTGATGATACATCTGCAGTAGCCAAATACACTGTATTTCCATCTAGTGAGATAGTATCTAATAGCTGAATCAAGTGTTTTGTGTCTCGGAGATAGGATTCGGTTTTTTTCACTAAGGGTTGTAGGAACCAGTCTATGTATTCTCCTATTCTCGCACCTACGGAATTTATTCCATTCACAATGGGTCTTCCTGGAGGTTCATCTCTTGATTTGTGTATTTTTGGGAGTGTGTACAGAACTGGGATTTTGCATCCTACAGGTTGTAAATATTTCGCTTCTTTCTTGTTTAGTAGGTCTTTCTTGGTCCCTCTTTCTACAAGTTTCGCTAGATCATCTTTATACCGGATTATGGGGTTCCCTGGCAGTTTTAAATATGTTGTGTTATCACTCAATTGGCGATCAATCTCCTTTTTGTAGGCCACTTTGGACTGGACAACAATAGCCCCCCCCTTATCGGCTGGTCTTACAACTACATCATTTCTTTCTTCTAATTTTCGTATGCCATTCTTAATGTCCCCTGGATCAGATATTCTCTTGATTTTCATGTCATACAAGTCTTTTAGTACCATCCGTCTGAAGGCTTCAATATGTCCATCATTACTTATGGGCGGCTTGAAAACTGATTTATTTCTAAGATTACTGTATACAACATCTGTTTCTTCAGTAATATTTCTGATTATACCTTCTCCAGGTTTATTCATCATATATTTCTTTATGGGGAGACTTCTTGCAAATTTATTAATGTCCACATATGCATCAAACTTATTGAAGTTTTTCTTTGGGGCATATTTCAGGCCTTTATCCAGTACTCAGAGGAATCGGGACAGAGAAGAGAGGACGAGAGCAACACCAGGAAGGACCCAAGAAAATCAATCTGGAGGACACGGAAATCAAAGAGAGGATGCAGGGCGGGAGCAAAGAAGCAGAAGAAGAAGAGACCAATAGGAGAAGGAATCATCAATATCAGCGGAGTAGAATTAACTAAGGAGGAAATCAAAGTACTGGATAAAGGCCTGAAATATGCCCCAAAGAAAAACTTCAATAAGTTTGATGCATATGTGGACATTAATAAATTTGCAAGAAGTCTCCACATAAAGAAATATATGATGAATAAACCTGGAGAAGGTATAACCAGAAATATTACTGAAGAAACAGATGTTGTATACAGTAATTTTAGAAATAAATCAGTTTTCAAGCCGCCCATAAGTAATGATGGACATATTGAAGCCTTCAGACGGATGGTACTAAAAGACTTGTATGACATGAAAATCAAGAGAATATCTGATCCAGGGGACATTAAGAATGGCATACGAAAATTAGAAGAAAGAAATGATGTAGTTGTAAGACCAGCCGATAAGGGGGGGGCTATTGTTGTCCAGTCCAAAGTGGCCTACAAAAAGGAGATTGATCGCCAATTGAGTGATAACACAACATATTTAAAACTGCCAGGGAACCCCATAATCCGGTATAAAGATGATCTAGCGAAACTTGTAGAAAGAGGGACCAAGAAAGACCTACTAAACAAGAAAGAAGCGAAATATTTACAACCTGTAGGATGCAAAATCCCAGTTCTGTACACACTCCCAAAAATACACAAATCAAGAGATGAACCTCCAGGAAGACCCATTGTGAATGGAATAAATTCCGTAGGTGCGAGAATAGGAGAATACATAGACTGGTTCCTACAACCCTTAGTGAAAAAAACCGAATCCTATCTCCGAGACACAAAACACTTGATTCAGCTATTAGATACTATCTCACTAGATGGAAATACAGTGTATTTGGCTACTGCAGATGTATCATCACTTTACACAATCATCAACCACAAGGAAGCAGTACAGGCCACCAATTGGGCACTGAACACTTTAAGTGACTTAAAAAATGCACAAAAAAAGTTTATCTCTAATTGTTTGGAATATAGTTTGGATCATAATTATTTTTGGTACGGGCATGAGTATTACAAGCAAATTTGTGGAATTGCCATGGGCGCAAAATATGCACCAAGTGTTGCGAATCTCTACATGGCAGAGTGGGAAGCAGAGGTTTTATATAATAGGAAACCACAGCAGTTACTTTTATACAGGCGTTTTATTGATGATATTTTAATTATATGGGATGGGGATAAGGAGAGTCTTATTGACTTCGGTTTTTATCTTAACTCAAATGACAAGAATATTAAATTAACCTGGGAGCTGAGTGATGAAAAAATCAACTTTCTGGACCTTGAGATTACTAAAGAAGGGACGAAACTAGTAACTCAAACTCATTTTAAAACTGTGGACAGAAATAGTTATCTGCCTCTGGACAGCTGCCACCACAATCCCTGGTTAGAGAATATACCGAAGGGTCAGCTCTTGAGATTGAGGAGAAACTGTACGAAAACCAACGTATTCCTGGAACAGGCTGATTTTATTGGCAAAAGATTTATAGAAAAAGGTTACAAACCAGATTTTATTGAGAAAAAAATCAAAGATGTAGTCACTTTGGATAGAGACACGCTGATCCAGGACTCTGTGAGAAACAGCTCCTTCACTGGAAAAATACCATTAATAATGGATTATAGTGTACAACACAAGCAAATAGAGGCGATCTGTAAAAAATATTGGCATATTGTGAAGGCCGACCGACATTTGGCACAGGTACTTCCTGAAAAACCCCTATTCACATATAGGAGGGCCCCAACGCTGAGAGATATTATTGCTAAAAACGTACTAGATCCACCAGAGAAAAAAAGTTTTTAATTTTTTAATGAGAAAGGGTACTATCCGTGTAAAAAATGCTTTACTTGCAAACGCACCAAAGAGAGCAAAAAGAAGAAAGAGACTTTCAATTCCTGTTTTACAGGGAAACAATATAAAATCAAAGAATTTATCTCCTGTGAGACGGAGGGGGTAGTGTACTTGTTGGAATGTCCATGCAAGATTCAATATGTGGGCAGAACAAAAAGGAAATTGCGGAAAAGACTTCGGGAACACACACAAAACATAATCAATGGGTTCCCCAAGCATAGTCTATCCCGCCACTATGACCAGTGCCACAATAGAGACCCCTCGTCATTGATGGTGTGGGGGATAGAGAAATACAAACCGCATTGGAGAGGAGACAATAAAGTGCAGAAAATTAGTCAGGCAGAATCTCGTTGGATACACGAGTTATGCACCCTCACGCCACAGGGGCACAATGTCGAGTTTGATTTGAATTGTTTTATATCCAACTTTTAACTACCTATTTGCCTGATTCTTTTACTAGTGATTTTATAATTATTTTACCAATAATTTTAAATAGGTACTGCTGTGGTTTTAGGGTTACATCACCGTACTTATTTACTGGTCCTGGTTATTTGATTAGCGCAACCATGTATTGGTCTTACAGTATTGGATTTTCCTTTTTATTGCCATTTTATATTGACATTTTTAACATTTATTCCTTATTATATTTCTTATTGTGGCTCTGGAATTTTTTACCATATATTTATTAGCCTTGGCCATTGTTTTATACATATGAGTCACTTTATGGTTAATATTGCCACATAAGGGGTTTTTTACATTGGATTATTCATTTTAATTTTATTTTATTGTGGCTTTATATCTCCCCACCACATATATTTTAGCCTTGATCAGGGTTTTTACATTTATGAATTATTTTCATAAATTAGTAGAAGATTGCCTACCTGGGTTCCGCACTGCCTTTTTTCTTATTATGTTCTGTCTCTCTGAATATAATTGGATTAATCTAAATGTTCAGCACGACAATGAGGTGGATGGCTGGGCATTTGAAAAATGCACCATACATTTCCAGCAGGTGGCGACATTTAACAGTCCACCTATATCTTACTTATACTATTCCTTCCTCCTACCACTAGAGGGAGCACTTAACTCAGAGGATCGCTGTGTCTGAATTATGTGTTTTTTTATATATATTCATATTTTATCTAACATCACTGTAGAAACACTATATGTCTAGATTGATCGCAATGATGTAGATGTACTTTTATTTTATGATTGCTATCTAATTGCATAGCTCTTTACTTGTGATGCTGGCGCTATAAAAATCATGTCCACACCAGCTGCCCTCTATCCTATGATTAAGCGACGTAGGGCTGTCGCGATACGCGTGAGGAGGACACAGAGGGCTTGCTGGTGAAGTCACCTGCTTTGCGGCCGCAGAGCGGTGACACTCGATTGTACACACGCTGTTTAACACAGCAATGTTTGTGAGTGTATTCGTTTTTCTTTATTAAACTGATATCCTGTGGTTTTATGCTATGGAGGCATTCCTGTGTTTCTTTTTGAGAGCCTGAATGGGGAGGAGTGTGAGCCGTCTTTGGATCCTGGATTGTATTTATGTGACTGCAGAGCAGCTCCTGTTACAGGCTTGGTAAAAGCCTCAAGAAGGTAAGAGGCTGGTAAAAATAATCCCCACACTGAGGAAAATCGGGCTGGTTTGATTCACAGACATATGAGCACAATGTAACAAGTCTTCATTGAATGAGCACAATGTAACAAGTCTTCACTGAATTAACCACTGATCATCTGAATTGTTGAATGGAGCACAGATGCACTTTGCACTTTGGACTTTATTTTTAATATTTTCATTATCACTTGATTGTGCACTGGATATAGTTTTATTCACTATCACTAATCCTGCAGTGATATTGTACTATCTGTTTTTGGACTATTATTTATGATTTTTTTATTTTTTTTATTTTATTTTTTATTTTATTATTATATTATTATATCTTTTTCATTGCACAGAAAAACAACAGTTTTATGATTGAACCGTTTAGGTTTTTAGGACACTTGCATTTTTGGACTTCTTTTCAGTTGTTGCTTTTTCCTGCACGTGTTTGCTAATTAGTAATTAACCACTACTTTCCAGGAGAGCTGGAGCTTTCATTCACTGCTATTATTGTTTTAATTATTAGCACTTTGCACTTGTTTTTCATCAAGCACTTTAAGGATTTATGACACATATTTTTAAAAAAAGGATTATTATCCCATGTACACTGTGCGGCCAGTCAGGCACTTTTATCCATTGGATTTCATTATTTATTCACTCGCAGTTCCTTCCACATCTAATTATTGATGTTGGATGGTATTCTTTGGGCATAGACCTCGAGTGTTACACATTTTTACCCCAGTAGAGGACGGACTCACTCTCATACTTTAGGAATCATTGTTTAGAATATTTTATTGTTTTAAATTATTGTCGGTTTTTAGTATTTGCAAGCGCCACTACATCCCCCTGTCTATCATATGCTGTCAGTGCGTGAGCACTATTAGTTGTGGCTGCTGCTTGATTGTAACTTTTAATTTATTTGTACCACTATATATATTTTTTCCCGGGTTAGGCTGGTTTGCGCATTAGTTCCCCCCTTGTTTTATCCTGGGTGCATAAGACATCACAATTGAATCGGATCGCCTCAGTCCATAATGACTTTCTTTTGACTGGGTGATTGAGGCCTTTAGCGTTAACGGTCAAGAAAGTGATGGTCATCTTGGGACAGTGATCTGCATTGATGAGCATGAAAAAAGATGGGTAACACTTACATCAGGTGGCTTAGTAGGCCATACTAGAGAGCCAGGGAGAATCTCATCCACGGTCAGACAGTTATGTGTGAGCCCGTTCAATAAACCTTCAGTGGATAGGAGCATGTTCATAAGACCAGTTTCAAGGCAGGGTGTCAGACTGCAACGAAGAAAGTGAAAAACAAACAGCAACAACAAAAAAAAAACGTATAGGTAGAAAAAAGGGAACTGTAGAAAACGAACATAGGTCATGGTGACCTGAGTGCAGCTCATGGCTCCAATTGACCAAAAGGATGAGGATCAAGTTCAGTAAGGTGCCTCCAGAACAGGGTGTACAAAAGTAATGGAAGAGTTTCAGCAGCCCACAACCTCGTCATCGGTGTGAACGGGCATTCCTGGAGTTGACCACACTCCAGTCATCCCCAATACGATTTGGACTGCGGTTGTTAGACCCACGGGGGGGGTCCTCCGGAATGATATTCCATGTCTTGAGCAATTCCAAGCCTTTGGCCAGGGAATCCACTGTATGCTCCTTTCCACCATTGGTGATAATGAGTTTGGTTGGGAACCCCCATTTATAGACTATTTTGTGGTTACGCAGTGCTTTGGAGATGGTGTTGAGACTTCGCCGCTTCTGCAGCGTAAATTGAGACAGGTCGGAGAAGAACTGGAGATCAATGTATTGCTGGGGGATATGATCCCTATTGCGCACCTTGGACATCAAGCGCTCTTTTACGTGAAAAAAATGCATGCGTAGGATAACATCCCTCGGTACTTTATCTGGGAGGTAAGAGGGCTTTGGTAGTCTGTGGATTCTGTCCAATGTTATGTCCATTTCAGTGAGATCAGGCAAGATTGAGGTAAATATCTTGGCGACATATTCACGCAATTCTGATTGTGGGACAGATTCAGGAACCCCGCGTATTTTGAGGTTGTTCCTCCTGGAACGGTCCTCCATGTCTGCAAGTTTGGCTTTGACCGCCTCCATCTCTTCGTCTCTTGCGTCGTGAGCGTCCACAAGGTTGTTGATTGTGGTAGCAAATTCCCCCATCCTGTTTTCGACATGGTCTACCCGTGATGCCACGGCCTGCAACTCACTCCCAAATTTATGAACGCATGCCATCATGTCACTGTGGAGGGAACTCCTCAGAGATACCAGCATATCTTTGAGTGTTGTATCCAACACTGGTTGATTACTCATGGGGAAACGGTCGATGGAATCCGGGAGTTCCCTGGTATCGTCTCCTGATTCAAGGCTCGCATTCGCCCCTTGGGAAGAACCTGTGCTATCCAATTTAAATCTGGCTTTCTCAGGGCTCCCAGACATAGAGGAGGAGGCAGGAGAGTGTCTGTTACCAGCAGGGGATGATCGTTTAGGGGGTTTATCCTTTCTCTGCGTTAGATGAGGAGTGCTGGCTGCAGAGGGCTCAGGCGTGCCCGTGCTATCCTGCCTCTGTTCTAGGGCGAAGTATTCTGTAAGTTTCTGCGGCCTCTGAGGTCCCTTTTGTTTCTTGGTCATGGTTGCAGGAGTCAGTGCAGTGTGGTTATAAAGGTAGATTGTCTCAATCACCACTGTGTGTGCTGCTGTGTGCCGGTTTTACCCTGTGGGGCCTGGAGCACCGTTTCTATTCAGCCATCTTGGAGCAAGGCAAGTCTCGCCCCATATAAATTACTTCAATGACAGTGTAGGGATCAGACCATTTCCCCCCCTCCATTCATGGGGAGGTGCCACCCTTGTCCCCCACTGAGGTGTAGCTTCGTTTAGGCCTGGGGGCTCTGGTGGAAGAGCAGGGTCTGAAGCAGTTGTCAAGAGGACTATAGGCCTCGGGTGTACCAAGATGGCCGCCGTATGTGTGCTTTACAGTTCTTAAGCAGTCCGGCAGTTAGGGCCAGATATCGGCCTTAGCAGGGTCCGGGATGGGTGGTAAAGTGGATGCCAGAGGGATCCGTGCTATCGAGGACAATTCGGCCGATGCGCGTCTCCGCTATCGCGGGGTGTAGCGGTAGGAAAGTCCGGGGATCCACAGGCCTAACTAGGCCGCACCGAACCGCGGCTATTGCGGACGACTCCGGGGCCTGGCGCGGCCTCCGGACAGCACTAGGTAGGTGGAGAGGAGGAGGGAGGTGGTCAGAAGTGGTCCCTTACCTCCAGGGAAGGCTGGATCTGGCGCCGTTGGTAGGCCTCAGATAGACAATATGGCGGCGACCTCGGGAGCGGCGGCGTGGTATCTCCGGCTCTGGGCGGCCAATCTTGTCCAGAATGACAGCGCCGGACTCTGCGGGGGTCTGGGCTAAAGATGCCTGAGTCGTTTGGGCCCAAACGGGTAGTTACAAACCCCGATGGCTGCGGATGAGGCTGGTGGGATTCGGAGCTCCTCTCTGAGACGTCCGCCCCAATCTCACTGTTAAATGTGAACCTAAAGATTTTTGCGAAAATACTTTCAACCAGATTATTACCATATATACCTACCCTAATACATTCTGATCAGGTAGGATTTACGGTGGAAAGGGAAGGGAGGGAGAATACGCAAAGAGTTTTTAAGTGCCATACACTACGCTCAATATCATCAAAAACCATTAGTATTAGTATCCACAGACGCAGAAAGGGCATTCGATAGAGTTGGCTGGTCTTTCCTGAGAGCGACCATAAAACATATAGGGCTGAAAAGGGGGATGCAGAATTGGATTATGAGTCTATATTCCTCTCCAAAAGCTAGAATTAAGATAAACAAAGTACTTTTAGAGCCCTTTTTTATTAAGAATTGAACACGTCAGGGATGCCCACTATCTCCGATTATCTTTATTTTGACACTGGAGCCATTTCTCAGAACAATAAGGGCCAATTCAGATATTAGAGGCATCAGAGTAAAGGGAAGGGAACATAAAGTGGCTGCATTTGCGGATGACTTGTTGTTTTTTATAACCCTCCCAGCTCTGTCTCTGCCGTCATTAATGACGGAAATGGATAAGTATGGGAGATTGTCCAACTTTAGGGTAAACTATAACAAATTGGAAGCAATGGGCATTGAGACGAGTACAGTATTACAACAGCAGCTATCAATTTTTTTTGCTTTTAGATAAACACACTCTCATATAGGTTACCTCGGGACAAAAATACCCAATAGATTAAATAGGATATTTGAATTGAACTTTGTGCCCCTGGTACTACAGATTAAATTAAAACCTACAGAAATGGGATAAGGAGGTGTTTACATGGTTTGGTAGAATCAACATAATCAAAATGAATGTAATGCCAAGATTGCTAGGTCTTTTACAGACCTTACCTATTAAGATCCCAGCGGGATATCTGAGAGAGTTGAGAGCAAGGTTGGCAAGGTTTGTCTGGGCAGAAAAACCCGCTAGAATTCGCAGAGATATTCTGACCTTACCAAAAGAAAAAGGCAGGGTAGGGCTTCCGGACCCAGGGGGGTATTATGAGGCAATACATCTAGAAAGAGTGTTGGATTGTTGTGCACTCTAAAAAGAAAAACCATGGGTACACATGGAACAAGCAATAGTGGAGGTACCCATGGAGGGGTTAATTTGGCTAAAAAATATGACTAAACCGCAAGCAGCAAAGCAACATCCCACAGTAGGAGCAACACTTAGGGTAGTTAAAAGGATACTTTAAAAAGTTGAGATATCGAACCTGCTGAACCCGATGACTTCTATCCTGGGCAATCCAGAGTTTGAAATGGGCCTAAAGGATAAAAGTTTTATGACTCTAAATCGACAAGGCAAAAATAGACTTATACATTTCACGGTAGACAATCAAGTAATGTCTAGAGAAGAGTTGGACCGTGAGTTTGGAGAAAGTCTAGAGAATGCAGTTAAATGCATTTCCTAGATCAATTTCTATGTGAACAAGAGAAATAACTACACCGTCCAAGTTTGAAAACCTTTGATCAAAAGGGGAGTCAGTGAAACATGCAATATCGGCATTATATACTATGGTGATCGAGTTGAAGGCCCCACAGAACCTTGGTTTCATACAGACATGGAAAAGAGAGATGGGGGTCACTTTCTCAGAAGCACAAAAAAATACGATATTTAGGTTTACACAAAGGTGTCAATAGCAACTAGGTACCAAGAAGAAAGCTATACGATTCTGAGCAGGTGGTACAGAACTCCAGAAGTACTGAAGCGTAGATATCCATAGACTTCAAATCTCTGTTGGCGGTGTCAAGAGACTGTTGGCACTATGATACACATTTTTTTGGGAATGTTCAAAAATAGGGAATTTTGGGCAAATGGTCTCAGAAACAATTGAAGAAATTATAGATGTGTCACTTGGAGATAATCCAGCCGCCTTCCTACTTTTTTGTTTTATTAAACTATTCTTAAGATTAAACCTATATTTTCGGTTTATTTCTTTCTTGGGGGGAGGGAAGACCGGGGAAGGGTTAGAAGGATAGCCAAATCACAAAGATATAATTAAGGATAGAAATAAAATAATATAATATAAGTATAAAGATAAAGTAGAAACAGGGGATAGGAGAAATTAAATGTGTCTAAGGCCCCGTACACACCATAGAATCCATCCGCAGATAAATCCCAGCAAATGGGTTTCAGCGGATAGATCCTATGGTGTGTACACGCCAGCGGATCTGTTTCCGCGGATATATCTCCCCTGGGATGGATTCCAGCAGATCGGATATTTGCTGACATGCACAACATATCCATCTGCTGGAGTCCATCCCAACGGATGGATCCGCTGGTCTGTACAGACTCACCGAATCCATCCGTCCGAAGGGATCCCCCGCATGCGTCGTAATGATTTGACGCATGCGTGGAATTCCTTATATGACAGCGTCGCGCACGTCGCCGTGTCATAATCGCGGCGACGGCGCGACACGTCATCGCCAGAGGATTTTGGCGCGGATTTCAATGCGATGGTGTGTACACACCATCGCATGAAAATCCGCCGAAATCCACGAGAGGATTTATCCGCGGAAACGGTCCGCTGGACCGTATTCGCTGATAAATTCTATCGTGTGTATGGGGCCTAAGAGTAAAATAAGCAGAATGTATGCATAAGACGGTTTATTCGTAAAAATGTATTATGACTATCTTTGTGAAAAAAAAACTTTAAAATAAAGAATTGAAAAAAAAAAAAACTGCCCAACATGCTGAGATCAACTTTTAACTCAAAGCACATAATATTCATCACTCAGCTAACGTATATAAAGAAAGGTATATATTCAAATATGTAAATTCAAGTAAAGTGTCAATACAAAAAAAAATGAACCCAGGACCCCAAACACTTTTTGTGACAATAACTTGCATATTAACCTTTAAAATTAGCACTTTTTATTTTTCACATTCGTATCCCATAGACTTTAACGGTGTTCGCGTGTTTGAACAAATTTTTCTCTTGTTCGCATGTTTTGCTGCGAACCGAACCGAACCAAATCCCTAGTGTGAACCAATCCAAGCTCTTTAAAAAAAAATATATTTAATATTCTGCAACTCTTGCTTCGATAGGTCACAAGTAATGTCTCGGTTGAGGTGAGCAAGTTAGCTGAGGAGCTGAGAGGAGAAATTAACCAAATTGGAGAACGTACAGACACTCTTGAAAACAAATTTGATGAGATGATTAACTATATACAGGCTATAGAGGAGGAAAATCATAACTTACGTCTTTAAGTCTCCCAACTACAACTTCAGGGGTATCCCCGAAACAGTAGGTGACTCTGATCTATGTACCTATCTCTTGGGTCTTTTCAACACCATGGCCCCCACTGTAGTGGATATAGACTGGCGCTTGGATAGGGCACACCGGTCTCTGGGCCCTAAACCCCTGGCCGGAGTTAGACCTAGAGATGTCATAGTGAGGTTTTACTTTTTTGAAAGCAAAGAGGCACTAACCCTGGCCACGCGCAATAAATCCCAAATTACATACAGGGGGGCGAAGCTGCAGATTTTCAGCGACCTATCTCCCATCACACTTGCTAAACGTAGATCTCTGCGTCCAATTACCTCCCATCTACAGCATCACAAGATCCCATACTATTGGGGTGTCCCCTTCCGCCTTGTTGTATCTAAAGATGGAGTTCAACATACCATGCATGAATTGCAGGAGGGTGAAGAATTCCTGAAAGGCCTCAGCTTGCCTCCTCTTCCGGAAGAAGATTTGAATCATCCTGTTGCCCAGGTTTGTCCTCCCCCCAACACTCCTAGCTGCATCTGGACCCCCGTGAGGGGCAAATCTAAGAAGCATTTCTCTACACCTCAATGTCCACATTTCTCCAAACAGCCTCCTTGAACTTTCCATGTTTTCCTCCTGGTTGCACACTTCAGTGCTTCTTGCATTTTGTTTCTTTGTTTTGTAAGAAACTGAGTTTACTGGTCTTTTTTCAAAGTTTTGTATCCTCCTTGTTTCTGGTTCAGGGTGGACCCTTTTCCCAACCCATGGGATGTGTTTTTTTTATTAATGGTTTCTTTTTTCAGGTTGTCATGTCTATGTTGTCGGTCATCCATGTTTACTTGCTGAATTTATTTCACTATTTTTGGATCTCTGACTGTCAAGCCCATTTTTGACGCTATCAAGTTCATAAGATGAACAGATGGTCCTCCCCATCTCCTTACCCAGAGTCTCCTGATGGAAGTCCGTAGACGCCCCTTCCATGCCCTAGGCTTAGTCCAGGGCCTCCTGAGTGGTAATTACAACTCAGGCTTTCAAAGACTTAGGTCTTTTTTGTTTTTTTCTTATGTGTTTTTTTTTTGTTGTTGTTGTTGTTTTTGTCCATTGTGTCCATATCTGTAGATCAACTCTATAGGTCATATTTGCTATGTTTTTATTTTCTTAACTCAATGATGTTCCTTTGCAGGATATATCTATTAATTCTCAGATACCAAGGTCATGTTGTTTCAAGAGATGTTTATACACAACTTTATATTTCCTATTATTTTTATGTCACCTATGTTCTGCTATCTTCCATTTCCATTATTCGTACACGAGCCTATTTAACTAGCCCGCTTACATGGCCTTAAGGATTCTGTCATATAATGTGAAGGGTCTAGGTTCTGTCAACAAACGCTGGATGGCCCTGAAGGACTTCAGGGCCTCAGGCGCAGATGTCATACTGATCCAGGAGACCCACTTCCGGGCTGGAGGTTTATTTAAATTTGCTTCAAGGTTTTTCCCCACATCCTTCCTTGCCTCTGATTCCACGGGCAGGGCGGGAGTAACCATCCTGATTAAAAAGTCTTGTTCTATTAAGGTTAAAAGCTCACATACTGATCCCCACGGAAGATTCCTCATTTTATATTGTGAGTTTCTGACCACTTAATTTACCTTGGTCAATCTTTATGCCCCTAATGCTGGTCAGATAGACTTCCTCAACAAACCTTTTGGTTCCCCCCAATATCATGCACAACCTTCTATGATTGTCGGTGGGGACTTCAATTTGATTATGTCTCCCACCAGAGACAGACAAACTCTTCTTAATGTTCCTCCATCTAAAAAGATTACATCCCAAGCTAATGCTTTCCGTAAATGTATTAGGTCCCACCAACTTTTCTACTCATGGAGGATTAAGCATCCATCTTCCAAACAATTCACTTTTTACTCTCCAGATCATAAAATGTACTCTTGTCTTGACCATTTTTTATTTCGGCCCCGATTATTCCCTATGTGGTCGAGTCCGATATATCTCCCATTACATGGTCTGACCATGCTCCCATCGTGTTAGATATCATGCTTTCTCAGGCCCATGCCAAATCCTGTCACTGGCGTCTTAATGACCATCTCTTAGGCCCCATACACACGAGAGGATTTATCCGCAGATACGGTCCAGTGGACCGTTTCCACGGATAAATCCTCTCAAAGAAATCCGCTGATTTCGATGGGATGGAGTGTACACACATCCCATTGAAATCCGCGCGGAAATCCTCTGCCGATGACGTGTCGCGCCGTCGCCGCAATTATGACGCGGCGACGGGCGCGACGCTGTCATATAAGGAATTCCACGCATGCGTCAAATCATTACGACGCGTGCGGGGAATCCCTTTGGACGGATGGATCCGGTAAGTCTGTACAGACGAGCGGATCCATCCGTTGGAATGGATTCCAGCAGATGGATATGTTGTGCAGCACAACAAATATTCGATCTGCTGGAATCCATCCCAGAGGAGATTTCTCCGCGGAAAGAGATCCGCTGGCGTGTACACACCATAGGATCTATCCGCAGAAACCCATTTGCTGGGATTTATCTGCGGATAGATTCTATCGTGTGTACGGGGCCTTACAATCCGAGGTTTCACGTTCCACTCTAGCCAAGGGCTTGGAAGATTTTTTCCAACTTAACTTGGGGTCAGTCTCTGATTTTTCTACGCTGTGGGAGGCGCACAAGGCCGTGTTTCATGGCATTTGCTTAGCTGAAAGCTCTCGATTAAAGAAAGACAAGAATAAACTTCTTCAGTCTCTGACATCCGCTCTGGTTGACGCAAAGCGGAAGCTGTTGTGCTCCCCCACGGTGGCAAAACTCTGTAGAGTCACCTCCCTTAGAGAACAGATCAAATTGTTGAAGCTCGATAGGGTGGCCAGGTCCTTACTCTGGACGAAACAAAAATGTTACGAATTCTCGAACAAACCCCACAGAATGTTGGTTAACAAACTGCATCCACGCCCTTTCCACTCCTTCCCCGATTTCCTTGTGCAATCATATGGATCCAGAACGCACTGCCCTCGAGAGATGTCAAAAAATGTTGGTAAGTTCTAGCGTAAATTGTACAATTGCCTGACTCCGGAAAACCATTTCTCTTTCACCTTAGATAAGTTTGAGTCCTTTTTCTCTAACATAAAGCTCCTGAGATTGGGGCAGATCCACAAAGAGAGTACTCACATTTCCTGCGTCGTATCTTTGGTTTGAATCCTCAAACCAAGATACTACGGCATCTGGGTTAGATCCGACAGGCGTATGGCTTCGTACGCCTTCGGATCTTAGATGCAATACTTCGGCGTCCGCTGGGTGAAGTTCTCATCGTTTTCCACGTCGAGTATGCAAATTAGCTATTTTCCACGAACGTACGCGTGGCCGTCGCATTCTCTTACGTCTCTAGTCGGCTTTTTCCGGCGTATAGTTAAAGCTGCTGTTTTGCGGCGTATAGTTAGACTTCCCATTTTAAGTATGGCCGTCGTTCCTGCGTTTATTTTGATATTTTTTTTTGCGTAAGTCGTCCGTGAATCAGGATGGATGTAAATTCACATCTATGGGAAATTTAGGGACGGCGCATGCGCAGTTCATTCGGTCTGGGGACGCGCTTCATTTAATTGAAACATGCCCCCTACTTGCCGATTTGAATTAGGCGTCCTTACGCTGCGAGAGATAGACTACGCCGCCGTAACTTACGGCGCAAATTCTTTGTGGATTTGAAGTTTAAACAAGTAAGTTACAGCGGCGTAGCGTATCTCCCATACGCTGCACCGGTGCAGATCTCTGTGGATCTGCCCCATTATCTTTAGCGGATTTAGCCAGATTGAATGTGGCGGTATCGGCTGAGGAACTTTTGGCTATAATTAAAAACCTTCCCCCACATAAATCGCCTGGCCCTCATGGCCTATCATACTTCTACTATAACATTTTCATTGACATTCTATCTCCCCATATGCTGACCCTGTACAGCTCTCTGTTCAAGGCTACTCCCCCGCATCCTCACTTCTCTCACTCTCACATTCCTGTTATTCCGAAACCTGGTAAAGACCCCTCCATCCCAGACAATTACAGACTAATTTCTCTTTTAAATTCAGATTATAAAATATTTACCAAGATTCTCACATCCAGGCTGTCCAGGCTAATCCCCAAATGAATCCATAGAGACCAGGTGGGTTTTGTCCCTGGCAGGCATGCGGGGGACAACACTCGTCGTACAATAGACCTGATAGACCTCCTGGACAGATCTGCCCGCCCAGCACTGGTTTTAAGTTTAGATGCTCAAAAGGCCTTTGATAGGCTGAGTTGGCCTTATATGTTTGCCACTCTAAAATTATATGGTTTTAATGGCCCTTTTCTAAAAGCTTTGGAGGCACTTTATTCGACAGTCCCGGCCCAGGTGCAGATGTCGTCCTTCTTGTTGCCTCGCTTTCCCATGACCAACAGGACTCGACAGGGGTGTCCCTTATCCCCATTGCTTTTCATTTTATGTTTGGAACCCCTTGCCGAGTCTATTCGCTCCCATCTGGACATTCGTGGGGTGGTGATGCGGCAAGGGGAATATAAATTGTCGCTTTTTTCGGACGACATTGTGCTCACTATTACCAATCCACTAATTTCTCTCCCTTCATTGCTTCATTTCTCTCTATTCAGTACATTTTCCCCCTTTGGTTTTGGTTTGGACATTAATAAATCCCTGCTGACATGGACAAAATATCCTCTTTCCCTTCTTGGTAGGATTAACGTCCTAAAGATGTCCATTTTACCCAGATTGCTATATCACTTTGAAACGTTGCCGATTGCCCTACCCCCTCCCCAGCTGAAAGCACTACGTAGTAGTTTTTTAAAGTTCATATGGGGTGGTGGGGCTCACCGTATAGCAGGCTCAGTGGTTTTTGCCCCTAGGTCCAGGGGTGGTTTGGGTGCTCTGGATATTGTTAAATATTATTATGCCTCACACCTGAGGGCTGTTGTTTCCTGGTCCTCTCTACATGCTCTGAATCAATGGGCTGCCATTGAGAAGGGGGTGTTGTACCCGGTTCATCCTTGCTCTTTAGTTTGGGGTACCCTTCCTTCCCTGGATTCTATTTTCAAGTGTCAATGTACTGCCCCAATGGCCTTTACTTTAAACATTTGGCGTAATTGTCTCAAAAGCTATCCCCTTGCTTCGCCTTGTCCTCCACTTGTGAATGTTCTGTTTAACCCAATCATACCAGATAGTATGTCTTTGGGTAGGATTTCCTCATGGCTCAATGCACCTCTGTTTCAACTACGAAATTTAGTTAATCCCGTTACACAGAGGTTTTATAATTTTAATACCTTGTGCGGAAAATTTGATATACCCACCCACCTTTTTTATTTTTACCTACAGGTTAGACATTTTTTTCATTCCAAATCTCCCACCCTGACTCTCGACCGACTGACAGCTTTCGAGTTTTTGTGTGCTCAGGGCCCTCACCAATTACACTTAATATCCTCTATCCACCGTATCCTCCATGAGTCGATTCCTATTTCTGAAACCACACACCTTTACACGAGAAAATGGTCGCACTTATTGGGTAAGCCTATTACGGTTCAAATCTGGGATAAGATTTGGTCTATTTTTAAGTCCTCTAAATGTGTGACCCAACGGGAAACATCCATTAAAATCCTCATGTTCTGGTATAAAACCCCTGATGTCATTCATACATATATTTCCTCGGTTCCACCGCACTGCTGGCGTTGTGGAAATTATACTGGTTCTTTGTTTCATATCTTTTGGAAATGTTCCTTGGTCCAACCCTTTTGGCAGGAGGTGAGGCTACTGTTACAGGAGGTGATGGATGTGTCCCTTCCGCTTGATCCTTTTAATTTTCTTTTGGGACTTCAATTCCCTGGCCTATCCAAAAATGTTAACCGCTTAGCTGCCTATATCCTTTTAGCCGCTAAAAGGCTCATACCATTGTGTTGGTTATCTAGAGCTCCCCCTCCATGGCCCAGATTCCTTCATCTGGTTGCTGAGATTCAGGGGATGGAGTATTTAGAGTTGAAAATATGTTTATTGGAATTTTAACATATTATACATGAACAGCATGAGGTGTCACAATCAGGGAACAGTCATAGATACGTAGTGGTAAAGAGTCAGCCCAATGGCTATCGTCCACAGCAGGACTCCCACCAACGTATAACATAACAGGAACAATTATGACAAGAACCCAAAACAAAAATTGTGAGCGGCCAAAATGGCCTCTTAATAGTTGATAACATTGCAACCAGAGTCTCCAGGAAGGAAACAATAAGATCAAAAGAAAAAATGACACATAGGACAAAAAGAACAAAGGCCAAAAATTAAAAATAACAAGAAAAATTAAACTAAAAATGGGGGGGGGGCAAGAATCAGGGGTGTGAGAGGGCGGGGAGGAAGGGGGAAGGAGGAGAGAAAGAGAGAATAGAGGGAAAGAGAAGAAGAGAGAGAAGAAAGCCAGATGGGAATCATGGGGTAGTGTGAGAGTTTCTGAGATAGCAATTGGAAGAAACAATGTAAAGTGGGTGGGGGGAGGGGAACCTAGCTTGTCTTAAGGAGGTGACACAGACGGAGGCGATCAGGAGTGATCATGATTGGGTGGACAAAATGTTCCCCAGGGTGTCAGAGGAAGAGAAGTGGAGCCAGACGAGCCACAGCAATGTATAATTATCAAAAGTTTCAGGATGGAGTATTTAACAGTATCTGTCCACGATTCCATTCCACAATTTGATAAAGTTTGGGAAACTTGGGACCACTCGAGATATGGGACCCCTGTACCATTGGCCTTAGTCTTATGATACAGTTCTGTATTATGTGCTCTTTAAAATCCAATAAAAAAATGTTTTGCAAAAAAAAATAAAATGTAATGCCTGTTGATTTGAAATTGATTATATGTATTGTATTCAAAATTATTCAAAAGCAAATGACAATCTTTGATCTCAAAATAACATTAATTCTTTTCTAATCATGGTGTAATATTCTTGATGACCAAATCAACCACATTTTAGTAGAATGCATTATAACTAATCATTTATATTCATTTTATTTAAATGTGCTCTACTGTAGTTCGAAGAAAAAAATATATTCATGTAAAAATGTAAAAAAAGTAACATGATTGAAACAGAACAGAAAATTTCCTATCAAATTCTTACCATAATTGTCCTTTCCAGATGGAATTCATGGCAGCATATGTATGGTTGAACACAGGACAAAAAGTGGGACTTTGTATGAGATGTAACTTTGCATATGTATGGTTAACCCCGCCTCCACTCCTTGCCTATAGGACCCCACTCCCATAAATCTTTGCCCTGACCAGAAGCCACGTTCCATAATTAGCCTCAGGCACTGGGAGGGAGCTCCTGGTGCCATGGAATCCATCAGGAAAGGAAAATTACAGTAAGTATTTGATAGGAAATTTTCCATTTTCCTAAAAGACTACATGGTAGCATACGTGTGGGAACTATTTAGCCATACACCCTATGGATGGGCAATGCTGAACCAAAGGCTTTAATTTGTACCGTAAACAGACAAGACCCGAAAGCCAAAATAAACTGAGAATAAAGAAGCAGGCTCTACACAATAATGAGCCATAAATGCATTGATTGAGGACCACAAGGCCGCCCTAAAGATTACACTGGGAACCACATGCTGCAAAGCTGCCCAAGATGTAGACCCACTCCTGGTCGAGTGAGAGGTCACTACCTCCAAAGGAGCCAGCCCCCCGGCTCTGTGCGCCTGTCAGATGGCCTAGCCAATCCATGCCACAATCATCCTATATGAGGCACGTTTCCCTTTGTCCTTTGTGGCAAAAAGAGTGAACAGGTGTTGTGAAGCCTGAAGGAAGCTGTAGCTTGTAGATATAACTTCACAATATCTGAGAGATTCGTAGAACCAAAGGAAGGCACTGCTGAGAGTCAATCTAAGGATTCCCTATTTACTAGACATGCGCTTTAACCAACTAAGCCACAGTGCGACCTTTCCCACGTATAAAGGACACAAATTAGTACTCTAAAGGTTAGCAGAACAATTTCTTGGTTCCCATGAAAGACTGATGTACCCTTGGGAATTGAGTAAAGCATAGGTAACAGCACTGCTTGAACTGGAAACAACGTTAAGAAACGTTCTCCATGACCAGTGAATCAATCTCTGAGGAATTTTATTCTGATATGATACCCAGGAGAAAGCAAACTTGGCAGAGAGACCTAGAATAATTCTTGAGAGGGAGTTGAGAACAAGAGGGAGACTCCAACTGAGCCTAGCTGCTCCCTTTAAGAATTGTTGCACAGGAAAAAATGCCTAGACTAGAATATACCTGTAAAGCTGACACTTGTACCCTGAGGGAGCTGACCAATAGAGCCAGATCTAAATCTGACTGGAGGAAGCCCAGAATATTTAGAACTTCTAGATAATGATCTGTCAGCAGCAGACATGTATTGCACAAAGTTTGACCACCAGATTCTCTGGTAAACTTTGTGTTCTTTCTTCTAGCATTCAAGAAAGTGGAGATGACGCTGGAGGAGCAGCTGAGGACCTCCAATCTCAAGAACCAGACCATCAGACACAACCATGCTGGACATGGATGTAGAATTGCACCCAGTGATAGAAGGTCTGGCCTGAGGAGAAGGGGCACCGAGTTCCGTTAGCTGAACTGTGCTAGCAAGGGGAACCATGGTCTAATTGGCCAATAAGGCATAACTGCCATTATCTCCACAAACTCGGTTCAGAGTCTTCTTAGAAACCCTAGGGTGCACCGGTCCCACTGCATTTCCAATGATCTGTCAGGGTTTCTGCGCCTGAAAACCTCCACATGTAGAGACCCTTTGTCGTTGTCCAATTGGACTTTGGAAAGAAAGTCTGTTAGAATATTTTGGACTCCGGGGACATAAGCTGCTGGGATGTAGGCTCAATTCTTCTGAGCCCAAAACATAATTGGCTCCACTTCCTGTAATAGAAAACAGGCTGTGAGTCCCCTCTTATCTTTTACAGTATGAGACCACTGTAGTGTTGACTAGCCTAAGAGCACCGATGGTTTGTTCGTTACATGATGAAAGGCCTGTAGGGTGCAGAAGGCTGCCCGTTGTTTCAGAATGTCCAAATTGACAGACCCGCCTGTCTTGAGCTATCCCAGACAGGCCTCAAGCCCCCCATCCCGTATTGCCGGTATTGGATGTGATTGTGAACTAGAAAATGGGGCAATAGAATGGCAAATTTGCCAGTTTCTCCATTGCAGCCACCAGGGGACTCACCCTTATGACTAAGGTTATGTAGATGACCTGAATTCTGCTTCCTGGCTCCCACTGCTGGAGAAACCCCTTTCCGGAATGACCACCTTCTCCAGAAGCTGCCCTCTCTCTTGGGACAGTAGGCAAAATCTGTGGAAATGAATCCAAGATGAGGAGGACTTCTGATGGACCATGCGTGTCCTGAAAAGACCACTGATGTTTCAATAGTTTGAGACCCAAACTCAGTAGCTTCATGGATACCAAAGGACAAGCTTTTAGCATACTTCTGAGGCAATATCTGGCTTCTTTACCAGCTCTTCCTAAAATCTGCCCTGGTCTGTAAAAACGTGTGACCCTCGCACTCTCTGAACTTTGATCTCTGCCATCTTATGGCCTAGCAGGCACCAGCCCTGAGGCAGGACCCAGACTTGCCAACTGGGGCCCTGGTTACGGTGCTATCCAGCGTGCCAAAAGATGAAGCTCCCTTAAAAGGGATATTTTAAACTAAGCCTGTTGGAGGCAGGATCAGCAAGCCCAGGCCCTAGCCATAGCACTCACTTTGCCATAACTGATGAGAGCATAACTCAGTTAGAGCCTCACCATGGAAACCGACACCAGCTCTAGCTCTTGAACTACAGAGCTTCTGAAAACCCTCTGAACACTGCATCCACATTTTCATTGCTTTAAACATGGTCACAAGAGCCCAGGCCGACATTCAGGCCATTCACTGCATCTTCCAAAGAATAGTGACATGCTTGCTTGCCTCATCAAGGCCTCAACAACTAGAGAGGCAACCTTAGGATGCTTCACATCCTTATCTCTGAATGGACAAAGCTTGGCCATCTTGCTCAGAAGATAGGTATATCTTGCGACCTTGCTCCACTCATCCAAAATTATGTCCCTTAGTTCTGTTAGGGATAGGGAAATAGAACGCTCTCTCTAGAAGTGCTTAAATAAATTCCTCTTGCTTTGAAGGAGACTCTAATGCCAGTACACATGATCGGTTCATTCGATGAAAACAGACCGATGGATTTTTTTCATCAGATATCCGATGAAGCTGACTTTCATCAGTCTTGTCTACACACCATCAGTTAAAAATCTGTTCATGTCAGAACGCAGTGACGTAAAACACTACGATGTGCTGAGAAAAATGAAGTTCAATGCTTCAGAGCATGCGTCGACTTGATTCTGAGCATGTGTGGATTTTTAACCGATGGACTTGCCCACAGAAGATCGTTTTTTTCTATTGTTTTTTTAACCATCAGATAATTTTAAAACAGGTTCTACGTTTTTTCACCGATGGGAAAAAAAACGATGGGGCGCAAACACGATCGGTTCGTCCGATAAAAATGGTACATCGGATCGTTTTCATCAGACAAACCGATCGTGTGTACATGGCATAAAGGTTTCTATTCATGTAAATGCCCCCATCATTGCCTTGTCCAAATGCATTACAAGGGCAAAGTGACGCATCTTCCTCTGCCCCACTGTCTGAGGTCTTCATAAATGGATGGCTTGGTTGGGACAGTTCCAGTTCTTCCTGATCATCCTAGTGGGAGAACACACCATAATAGCTATTGGACTTTGCGTGTGGCTTGTAGCCCACTCTTTAAGGGATTCTTGCACCACACGCCTCACCATCCCCTTTTCCAACTGCCTGGGCTTAGCAAAGCTCACACAGAGACTTGAACTCTGGGATCTGAGTCCCACATCCCCAGCAGGCTCCCTCCTTGGAGCAGCTAACATGTGGTGGGGTGTGTGGTGTGTAAAGGAGGATTCAGAGCTTCTGCTATGAAGGCAGGACCTTGACGGTGACCTATGGCGACTACGTCTGGAAGCAGAATGCTGTGGCCTAATGAGGTCTTTATCATCTAATGGCAATCCGACAATCTGGATATTCTCAATCTGATATAGAAGGACTCACAAAAAGCAAAATAGGGTTGAAAGGAAAGGGTTAAAAAAAGAGTGCCAAGGACCCCAAGCAAAGGAAAGGGTTAAAAACACACCCTCTCATACCTGCTAAACAAGGGCTGGCAACACATGGGGGGGGGGGCAGTGATACAGTGCCTTGCGAAAGTATTCGGCCCCCTTGAACTTTGCAACCTTTTGCCACATTTCAGGTTTCAAACATAAAGATATACAACTGTATTTTTTTTGAAGAATCAACAAGTGGGACACAATCATGAAGTGGAACGAAATTTATTGGATATTTCAAACTTTTTTAACAAATAAAAAACTGAAAAATTGAGCGTGCAAAATTATTCAGCCCCTTTATTTTCAGTGCAGCAAACTCTCTCCAGAAGTTCAGTGAGGATCTCTGAATAATCCAATGTTGACCTAAATGACTAATGATGATCAATCCACCTGTGTGTAATCAAGTCTCCGTATAAATGCACCTGCACTGTGATAGTCTCAGAGGTCCGTTTAAAGCGCAGAGAGCATCATGAAGAACAAGGAACACACTAGGCAGGTCTGAGATACTGTTGTGGAGAAGTTTAAAGCCGGATTTGGATACAAAAAGATTTCCCAAGCTTTAAACATCCCAAGGAGCACTGTGCAAGCGATATTGAAATGGAAGGAGTATCAGACCACTGTAAATCTACGAAGACCTGGCCGTCCCTCTAAACTTTCAGCTCATACAAGGAGAAGACTGATCAGAGATGCAGCCAAGAGGCCCATGATCACTCTGGATGAACTGCAGAGATCTACAGCTGAGGTGGGAGACTCTGTCCATAGGACAACAATCAGTCGTATACTGCACAAATCTGGCCTTTATGGAAGAGTGGCAAGAAGAAAGCCATTTCTTAAAGATATCCATAAAAAGTGTTGTTTAAAGTTTGCCACAAGCCACCTGGGAGACACACCAAACATGTGGAAGAAGGTGCTCTGGTCAGATGAAACCAAAATCGAACTTTTTGGCAACAATGCAAAACGTTATGTTTGGCGTAAAAGCAACACAGCTCATCACCCTGAACACACCATCCCCACTGTCAAACATGGTGGTGGCAGCATCATGGTTTGTGCCTGCTTTTCTTCAGCAGGGACAGGGAAGATGGTTAAAATTGATGGGAAGATGGATGGAGACAAATACAGGACCACTCTGGAAGAAAACCTGATGGAGTCTGCAAAAGACCTGAGACTGGGACGGAGATTTGTCTTCCAACAAGACAATGATCCAAAACATAAAGCAAAATCTACAATGGAATGGTTCACAAATAAACATATCCAGGTGTTAGAATGGCCAAGTCAAAGTCCAGAACTGAATCCAATCGAGAATCTGTGGAAAGAACTGAAAACTGCTGTTCACAAACGCTCTCCATCCAACCTCACTGAGCTCGAGCGGTTTTGCAAGGAGGAATGGGCAAAAATTTCAGTCTCTCGATGTGCAAAACTGATAGACATACCCCAAGCGACTTACAGCTGTAATCGCAGCAAAAGGTGGCGCTACAAAGTATTAACTTAAGGGGGCTGAATAATTTTGCACGCCCAATTTTTCAGTTTTTTATTTGTTAAAAAAGTTTGAAATATCCAATAAATTTAGTTCTACTTCATGATTGTGTCCAACTTGTTGTTGATTCTTCAAAAAAAATACAGTTTTATATCTTTATGTTTGAAGCCTGAAATGTGGCAAAATGTCGCAAAGTTCAAGGGGGCCGAATACTTTCGCAAGGCACTGTACATCCACAGTGTGAAGCTGCACAGACAGGCAACCTGCACAGGTGATAGAATAATATGAACAAGTTTCCCCAATGGGGCTTTTTAACAGCAATGTAACAAGGTCAAAGAAGTAGGATAAATGATACTATAAAAGATTATTTATTTAGAAAATGTCCAATATTATGATATGATTAAAATACAATATATGAATTCTGGTCCAGTGATACAATACATACATTTTGTATAATGTGAAAAAAGCAATGACAACAATTAATGAAGTGTGAACAAACCAGACCCAAATTATTAAAATATATGTCTACTAATGTAATTTACCTTATGCAGTAGTATAGCTCATATGAGCTGTAGATTATTAGCTAGAGTCAGGTAGATGGACTCATCTTTGTGCCGGCGTAACGCAACGTATATGCGCTACGCCAGGATAAGTCAGAGAGGTAACTACACGATTTACAAAGCACTTGCTCTCCACGTTGCGCCGGCGTAACGTACATTTGAAGGCGTAAGCCGGCGTAAGTGTAAGTGGGTGTGAACTTATGCAAATGATGGCCTGAGCGTGGTGCAGTGGCTTACGCCTGGCGTATCATCAACGGAGCATGCGCAGTGATGTCGACGTATGATCGATTTCTTGTGCGCATGCTCACAACTACGCTGTCCCAACTTCCTGGTATACGCCGGCCTACCGGCTTACGCCGAGCGCATAAATACGCACAGACATGCGTCCGTCCGACGCAAAATTACATCCTGCTTCCCCCCCCCTGAGCAAGGTAATTTTGCTGTTCTTTTTTGCTGGGCTATTTTGCTGTGCTATGGCTGTTACAGTCAGCAAGAGGAAGAGGAATTTTTCTCCCCAGGAGAGGGCAATAGTCATTGCTGCCATGGAGAAATATGATACATTCCTCCATGGTGCCCAGAGTCGGGATACTAGTCGCGCCAGGAAGCAGGAAATCCTGGAGACTATCGCAACAGAAGTTAGTGCCCTTGGCAATGCCACCCTCAGCACCAAGGACATTAACAAGAAGATAAATGACTTGAAGCTCCGTGTGCAGGAGAAGCTGTCCGCCATTCGGAAGCACCAGTGTGGCACGGGGGGTGGACCACCCTACAATATTATCTTGACCCCGGATGAGGAGATGGTCGCCCGGTGTCTGCAGAGGGAGCAGTTGGAGGGAGTTGAGGGCTTCGATTCCTGTGATGATGCCTCGAGGACAGGTAAGTGTTTTATATCCCCTATCCGGTGTGTAGCATGTGAGGGGGTGGAAGGGAACATGCGACAAGTGTGTGGGTCCCCCAACATGTGACTGCTTTGTGTCATCCACAGATGTGCAGGAGGGAGCGGGCCCATCTGCTCCCGGTGGCCGTCCCACGACATTGTCCCTGGATCAGCCTCAGCCAGACCTCGTAGATCTAGCGGTGGAGGGGAGTGCCCACACCTCTCCTCTCGAGGAGGTGGTGGAGGAGTCGGTGGACCTTGGGCAGATAGGCATCATTATAGAGGAGTCCAGTGTTTTGCTTGGCCCCTCTCACAGCTCCCCTCCCATCAGGGGAAGCCCCTCTGTGTCTGCCACCAGCAGGGGAACCCCCTCAAGGGGCTCACCCTACACCCGCTCGCAAGCGTCTTCTGCCCCAAGAAAGGCGACAAGGAAGACCAGGGGTGTACCTATAAGTGTCCAGGACCAACTAGCCCTGGACCAGGGCCAGCAGACCCGGCATATGGGGGAGATAGCCGGGCACCTGCAGCAGGTGGCACATAACACTGCCCAGATATATGATGCAGTGCTGGATGGCAATGACAATAGTGCAGCAGTGTGAACCTAGTGGCAGAGGTTCAGACACTCACTGAGGCCGTCCACGCCAACATGGCTGCCATACAGGAGGAGGGGAGGCAGAGGCAGCGCAACCAGTGGCATAACGTCACCCGCCAGCTGAGGACACAGGCCCAGACAAGTTACTTCCTGAGCCGAATTGCTGTGGCCTTGGAGGGCAGGCAGCCATCACCTGCCAGGTGTGGCACACCCGGGGATGAGCCACCTCCAGATGTCCCACCCCCCCACCCCAGGCTCCCCCAAGGCAGCTGAGGAGACAGAGAGCTGCCACCAGGCGCAGCCCCCGTCAGCCCAAATGAGTGGCTTTATTTTTTTGGGACTCAGGATATGAGTTTTATTGTTTAATGCTCAGGTCATGAGCCTTTTTTGTATTTTTTAAAGCACACGGTGAGGAGTGCTGGCTACAGTGTGACTGGTGTGTGAATGGGGGGTGACACTCCTGCCAGTAAGGGGTGTCACCCTCGTTCGTTGGGGAGAAGTGATCCCCACGACCCGTGTGAATGTGGTATGAATGGACACTGACATAATTGGAGCCTTGGCGTGGCATTGCTGCTCCCACCAAGTCATGCATGGTGGACTTGGGCTAATCCAATGTGATGTGGATGTGGTGTGTGTGAGCTAGGGACCACAGTGGTGTGCATGCGTGCATTCTCCTTGTGCCATGATGAATGTGTGTGTTTAACATGCAAACATGTCTTCTGTGAGGCATCTCCTGACTGCTGCTCCCTCAGCAGACGGTGTACCCTTGGTTAGGGGGGGACTCTGTGGTTGGGGGGTCAGGTCATCACGTAGGCCAATCTCCAGGCCCTTTTTCATGGCGTAGTTTTGCAGCACGCAACATGCACTGATGATCTGGCACACAAAGTTTGGGGAATACAACAGGGTCCCCCCGGACTTATCCAGGCATCGGAAACGGGACTTCAGGAGGCCAAATGTGCGTTCCACCACTGCACGGGTACATATGTGTGCAGCATTGTAGTTTTGCTCTCCTGTGGTTTAGGGATTCCGGTATGGAGTCATGAGATGGGGTCCAAGTGCATATGCAGAGTCACCTGGAAGGGAAAAGACAGGAGGATGTTAGTCGTGCATGTGCCCCTTGTGATGTCTGCATCATGGGGTCGGACAGTCATGCCTGACACCCATGTCACTCACCAACCAGCCAGCTGTCCCCATACACGTTCTGTTCAAAATCTGTTGGGATGGTGCTTTGACGGTATATGTAGCTGTCGTGGCTGGACCCTGGGTGTTTGGCACGGACGTGCCATATGAGGCATTGGGCATCGGCTATCACCTGTACATTGATGGAATGCCAGTGCTTCCGATTGCAGTATATGTGCTCTGTGTCACGGGGGGGCCGTAGTGCCACATGTGTGCAATCAATGGTCCCCACAGTGCGTGGAAATCTGGCAATTTTGTAGAAATCCGCCATTACCTTCTGCCGCAGATGCTCATGGGTGGGTCTGATGAAGTGGTGGGACATGCGTTTGAGGATTGCGGGGACAACCTGGTGCACACATCTGCTCATGGTGGATTGGGACATCCCAGCCACAACTTCACTTATACGCTGAAAAGATCCACTGGCGAGGAAATGCAGTGTTGCCAGTACCTTAACCAGTGGCTGCACTGCATGTGCACGGTGTCTTGCTGGTGATGTCATCATGCAGGGTTGTGGCTAATTCTAGGATGGCATCAGGGCTGAATCTGAAGATGTGATACACCTCGGAATCACCCATGCCAAAGACGTCCATGCACATGTGGTATATCCTCTCCTGTGCCCTCCTACGAGTCGGTGGACCCATTAGTAGTGCTAGGACCACGCCTGCCCCTGGCATGTTGGCACACAGATGTGTTCTCCTGCAAGTGTGGTTGCTCAGCTTGCTCAGCTCGTCCGTAACAGTGCTGCTGTAGCTGCTCTCCAGCTGACCTGTGCACGTCTGGTGCAAAGATATTCCAGCTTTTTGATGGAATAACTTTAGGCCTGACGTACGACTTACGCGCACTGCGCGTAGCCTGTTTTGGGTGCACTTACATGCGTGAATCGGCGTATCTCCCTCATTTGCATATTTAAATAGGAAATCAATGTGAGCGCAAGATGTGTCAAGCGGAAATATGCGCCCACTATTCGCCGGCGTAGGAAAGTTACGTCGGTCGGAGGAAGCCTATTTTTGGGCGTATCTTGTTCTGTGGGTACGGAACATAAATACGCTGGCGCATATTTACACTTATGCCGCGTATCTGTAGATACGCCGGTGTAAGTCTTTCTGAATCTGGCTATATGTGTTATTAGGAACCTAACTGAAATTAGGCAAGAAAGGTAGGGACTCTGATGCCGAGAGAGAATGCGTGCAGTGCCATCCATCCTGGCCTGCATGGAATCATGGATCGATTCTCAAGCAGCCGGTCATTTATGTATGCCTGAGGGGTTTGACAGATAGGGTAATCGGTCGCAGGTGCCACCTCCCCCCTGGAAATATGGTGTCCGGGCCGCTGGATGAGTGGCCCATGTTTGGCACCCTCGGCGACCCAGAAGGCTGACAAGCCCCGACCGCTGTCGTCATCTCCAATGCAAAACGCGGGACGTCATGACACTGCGTGCACGTTGAGGCATCCCCTGCACGCGCACTTCACCACGGACAGTCCGGAGATGATAAAGGGACGCTGCTGGCAGGTTAAAGCTTGCACCGGCGGCCGAGAGATACCAGTCAGCCGCCAATTAGAGCATAGGAAAGGTGGGGAATATTGCGCAAACCAGAAATGATAATAATGATATGTGAAAACACAATCATAAATGGTGAAATAAGTGACTAAAGCTGCTACATAAGAATGAGACAAAAATTCTAAATGGAAAATGGTGAAAATGTAGCACTAAGCCTCATGTGAAATAAAGGTGCACAAACAAAGTAAAAATGTGTGTGTGGGTATACAAAATGCAATGTGAAGTCCAACAAATATAATTGTCTAAAGGTGAAATGAATGTAGTCCATTAATCCAAATTTGGAAAATATGGAAAACAGGTAAATCCACAACCATGCAGGGGTGCTCTTCAGACAACTGGAAGACTGATGGATAGGGCATGAATTGTAGAAATGACTGCAGGGACTGCATCTCTCAGGCCTCGTACACACCAGCGGACATGTCAGATGAAAACGGTCCGCGGACCGTTTTCATCGGACATGTCCGCTCGGAGATTTCGGTCTGATGGCTGTACACACCATCAAACCGAAATCCGTGCGGACAGAGAACGCGGTGATGTAGACGACACCGACGTTCTCTCTCGCGCGAGTTCAATGCTTCCACGCAATGCGTCGAATCAATTTGATGCATGCGCGGGATTTCGGTCCACTGGTTAGACGTACTAACCAGCGGACATGTCCGCCGGACAGCTTTCCAGCGGACATGTTTCTTAGCATGCTAAGAAACATTTGTCCGCTGGAAATCTGTCCTCTAGCCTGTACACTCGATTGGATCTGTCCGCTGAAACTGGTCGGCGGACCAGTTTCAGCGGACATGTCCAGTCTTGTGTACGAGGCCTCAGAGGAGGAAAGGGGAAAGCTGGCCAATCTCGGTAGTGAAATTAGCCAGGGTGGCGACCCCATTTAGTGGTTCATCCATCTGTTGGAGTACCTTAACCACTTAAGACCCAGACCAATATGCAGGTTCTTTTTTTCCCACAAATAGAGCTTTCTTTTGGTGGTATTTGATCACCTCTGTGTTTTTTATTTTTTGCGCTATAAACAAAAATAGAGCGACAGTTTTGAAAAAAAATTCAATATTTTTTACTTTTTGCTATAATAAATATTTTTTTTCCTCAGTTTAGGCCCATACGTATTCTTCTACATATTTTTGGTAAAAAAATCGCAATAAGCGTTTAACGATTGGTTTGCGCAAAATTTATAGTGTTTACAAAATAGGGGATAGTTTTATGGCATTTTTATTAATATTTTTTTTTTTTACTACTAATGGCGGCGATCAGCTATTTTTTTTTGTGACTGCGACATTATGGCGGACACATCGGACAATTTTGACACATTTTTGGGACCATTGACCATCGGACCATAATGATTCTATGACCATTATAGGTCATAGAATCATAGCATAATCACACAGAGGCAGAATATAAGGGTGTTAATGCAGAGCATATACCTGTGATGATTGTACACAGATTTTAGGGAAACTGCTTCAAGCTGACCACAGAGAAATCCTAATATCAACAGTACTGACTGCTGATTGAATTTCTCCACTGTAATGATGCACATGCACTGAGTCCCTGGGCAGAAGCAACCAAGGGACCGCAGAACAGAAGAGAGAGAGATCAGCGGCTTGGAATGCAAATGTGCTCAAGCCAGGGAAGAAAACAAACACACAAAAACTGCTGCCATGGAATATGCAATATAAAAGTATACATCAACGGCCATGCCTGGATACAGAAGACGCTGCTGCACGGATCCACAGCATTTATGGTGACCTGATAATAGCTAGGTTCTTAAAAGGGTTGTAAATGTTTACATTTTTTAAATAACAAATATATCATACTAACCTCCACTGTACAGCTCATTTTGCACAGAGTTGCCCCTAATGGCGTTTTCTGGGGTCCCACGGCAGCTGTCTTGACTCCTCCCCACTCCTGTTAACCCCCCTGGGAAGCGCTCTTACCTCGCAGGTGCATTCCCAAATACTGTATTCTGTGTCCATAGCCACCTACTACAGGACTCAGCCCTGCCCCCGGCAGCCACGTCATTGAATTTGATTGACAGCAGCATGAGCCAATGGCTGCACTGCTATCAATCTATCCAATGAAGAACCGAGAAGACAGGGGAGATGAAGAGCGCGTTTGCATTGCGGGACTTCCAGGGCTCAGGTAAGTAAAACGGGGAGCTGGGGGGCTGAAAATCTTAAGATGTTTTTTCACCTTAATGCATAGGATGCATTAAGGTGAAAAAACATGAACCTTTACAACTCCTTTAAGCCGTACTGCCAATTTTCCTGCCAATGGCCAGGCTTAAGCTCTTCATGGCACTGCATCCATCGCCCTTCTACATCCAAAAGATGCTGCTGCACAGGTTCAGGACATTTATGGCCACCTGCTAATAGCTAGGCTCTTAGGCCATACTGCCACTTGCCTGCCAATGGCCAGGTTTAAGTTTTTCATGGCACTGCATCCATTACTTTTCTCCACCCTACTAATAGCTGGGGACTGCTGGAGACTCCACACGTCTTCTGGGACACAGCTTGCGGAACAACCAGGTCTCAATTGTCAACACTTTATTGAAGGCAAGATTTCAACTATTGTGGTCCTTAGGAGGAGGACAAAAAAGGAACATGGCCTCTGGCTCAGAGCAAAGATTTATGGGGTGGAGTCCTATAGGGTTGGAGTAGAGCCAGGTTAACCATACCTATGCTGCCATGGAGTCTGTCAGGAAGGGAAGTAGGCTCTGTTGCATGAAGTTTCCGTAAACATATGAAAGTCCTTTAATTGATATCGGTTGACTATTCAGCAATTTGAAGGCTTCAATTCAATAATGTCAATGCATGAGTCAAGAGTTTTGTGAAGACCCAGCCTCTATCTGAAATCAGGGTGCAGAGATGAATCATTGTTAGGTGTTGCTGAATTGGATATCTTGCTTTGGCTAATACAGTAGGTGACCGCGATATTGTGTCAATCTCTCTCCCTTTCTCGACGAGATTGACCACCTACGAGCCCCATCGCAGGAACCAGCGCCGAGCTGGCTTGCCGCGATGGAGACACAGCCGTCATAGAAGCGACGGGAGATCCGACTTGGATTCCCGCCAATTCTACACGTGTGCGGTGTTTGTTATGAATCCTGAGGGGGAAGTCCCCGCTGGATTTTAAATAAAAATCCGGCATGGGTTCCCCCCTCAGGAGCATACCGGGCCCTTAGGTCTGGTATGGGTTGTAAGGAGACCCCCCCCTACGCCGAAAAAACAGCGTAGGGGGTCCCCCTACAATCCATACCAGACCCGTATCCAAAGCACGCTACCCGGCCAGCCAGGAAAGGAGTGGGGACGAGCGAGCGCCCCCCCTCCTGAGCCGTACCGGGCTGCATGCCCTCAACATGGGGGGGTTGGGTGCTCTGGGGCAGGGGGGCGCACTGCGGGGCCCCCCCACCCCAGAGCACCCTGTCCCCATGTTGATGAGGACAGGGCCCCTTCCCGACAACCCTGGCCGTTGGTTGTCGGGGTATGCGGGCGGGAGGCTTATCGGAATATGGGAGCCCCTTTAATAAGGGGGCCCCCAGATACCGGCCCCCCACCCTAAGTGAATGGATATGGGGTACATCGTACCCCTACCCATTCACCTAGAGGAAAAATGTTAAAGTTAATAAACACGACAAAAGGGTTTTTAAAATAATTTATTAATCTGCTCTGGAGGCACCCCCTGTCTTCTTTAGCTCTTTTCACCAGGGGGGGCTTCTTCTTTGACGTCTTCGGGTGGGGGCCGCTCTTCTTCGCCGTTGTCTGGTTCTCTTCCACCTCCAGGGGGGTCGCTTTTATAAAAGCGCCCACCCCCCGGCGGGTTTCCTCCGACGTCTTCGGCGGGGGGTGATGTGCTTCTCAGGGGGGGCTTCTTCTTCCGCTATCCGGGGGGTCTTCTCCGCTATCCGGGGGGTCTTCTCCACTCTCCGGAGGGTCTTCTTCTATGTTCGCCGCTCTCCGCTGTTGACTCTGCGCACCCCGGTTCTTCCTCCCGCTGTCCGGTGCCTTGTCCTTCAGCGCTGAACGTCTTCTTCTTCTTCTTCTGTGCTGTGACGTCTTCTTCTGTGCTGTGACGTCTTCTTCTCTTCTTCAGCCTTCTCCCGATGTTGACACGTCGCCTCTTCTCGCTGCAATGACAGGTGCGCGGCTTGCATCTGACTTATATAGGCCTCACAGTCCCATCATGCTCCGGTACCTACCCACGTGGGTAGGTATCACATGGGTAGGTACGGAGCATGATGGGACTGTGAGGCCTATATAAGTCAGATGCAAACCGCGCACCTGTCATTGCAGCGAGAAGAGGCAACGTGTCAACATCGGGAGAAGGCTGAAGAAGAGAAGAAGACGTCACAGCACAGAAGAAGAAGAAGACGTCACAGCACAGAAGAAGAAGAAGATGTTCAGCGCTGAAGGAGAAGGCACCGGACAGCGGGAGGAAGAACCGGGGTGCGCCGAGTCAACAGCGGAGAGCGGCGAACATAGAAGACCCCCGGAGAGTGGAGAAGACCCCCCGGATAGCGGAGAAGACCCCCCCGGATAGCGGAAGAAGAAGCCCCCCCCTGAGAAGCACATCACCCCCCGCCGAAGACGTCAGAGGAAACCCGCCGGGGGGTGGGCGCTTTTATAAAAGCGACCCCCCCGGAGGTGGAAGAGAACCAGACGGCGGCGAAGAAGAGCGGCCCCCACCCAAAGACGTCAAAGAAGAAGCCCCCCCTGGTGAAAAGAGCTAAAGAAGACAGGGGGTGCCTCCGGAGCAGATTAATAAATTTAAAAAACCCTTTTGTCGTGTTTATTAACTTTAACATTTTTCCTCTAGGTGAATGGGTAGGGGTACAATGTACCCCATATCCATTCACTTAGGGGGGGGCCGGTATCTGGGGGCCCCCTTATTAAAGGGGGCTCCCAGATTCCGATAAGCCTCCCGCCTGCATACCCCGACAACCAACGGCCAGGGTTGTCGGGAAGGGGCCCTGTCCTCATCAACATGGGGACAGGGTGCTCTGGGGTGGGGGGGCCCCGCAGTGAGCCCCCCTGCCCCAGAGCATCCAACCCCCCCATGTTGAGGGCATGCAGCCCGGTACGGCTCAGGAGGGGGGGGGGGGCGCTCGCTCGTCCCCACTCCTTTCCTGGCCGGCTGGGTAGCGTGCTTTGGATACGGGTCTGGTATGGATTGTAGGGGGACCCCCTACGCCGTTTTTTCAGCGTAGGGGGGGTCTCCTTACAACCCATACCAGACCTAAGGGCCCGGTATGCTCCTGAGGGGGGAACCCATGCCGGATTTTTATTTAAAATCCGGCGGGGACGTCCCCCTCAGGATTCATAACAAACGCCGCACACGTGTAGAATTGGCGGGAATCCAAGTCGGATCTCTCGTCGCTTCTATGACGCGCTTGCTGGAATGTGCTTTTACTATTCCAGCAAGCGCGAGATGTCGGCACCCTGTCGCCGAGAATCAGCGCGATGCCGTCGTGCTAAAAACACATTCTCGGCGGCAGGTACTGTATGTGCTGTGTATACCTTGTTTTTGGAAAAGTCAAAGTGATTAGGAATAAGTGAATAGCACAACCTGCCTTCATAAGAGTCTCTCAGTGTGTCACAACTCTTGTGAACCTTAGAGAAGCCAGAGCATGTTTTTGTTTTTTTTCTCCAGAAAGATAATGGCAGGAATTCACAATTGCATTTACCCCAGAAATTTGGGGTTATTTAGCTACATATTACCTGCACACCAAATTCAATATTTCTTGTTTTCTGGTATCTTGCATCACATATATAGCTCGTATTAGCACTTGCTCTTATTATCAGTGACAGCTGAAAGTCAGATTCACATAGTTGTTCAGGTACCTTTCTTATGAAGAAATCTGGAGTCTGAAACATAAGATGACATGATGACATGATAATACATGATACATAAACATAGAGCTGATGTTATCAGACAGACACAATTACATTTTTTTTAATAGTAATAAGTAATAAGTGAATATTGATTATTGTTGGGGGTGCTATGAAGAAGAATATTGGCGGGGGGGGGGATATATGATTTGTGTTGGGGGGGAATGGGATAGAGAGGATTAGTGCTGGGTGCCGAGAGGGGTTTGGGGAGGATTGTTCTAGAGGGTAGATTTTGGGGATAAAGGATTTCTGCTATGAGGGTTAATTTTGGGGTAAGAGGAATTGTGCTAAGAGGAGAAATTTTAAGGGGAAATTATTTATGATAGGATAGAGGGATAGAGGGTTTCGGGGGGAGGACTAGTTCCCCGGTGGTGGTGGGGATTTGTGAAGGAAAGAATGTGTGCTGGGGGATTTGCTGGAGGTGGATTTGGTGGGGGGGGGGGGGGGGTTGTGTAAACACCAAAGCTTTAAACTCACCTATAATGCTTGGCAGACATGTGGCACTGGTGATTAAAAACACATTAATTTTCAGTTGCATTTTGCACATTTGCATATTGTTTTGTAGTATAAACAGTACTATAATACCCAATGGTTGTAATCATTATTACTTGTTATTGCCATCCCTCCATTTTCCCCCATGCCACCCTCCATTAGAGTGACTGACCTGTCTGCCCTATTCTATTCTAATTCACGCCCCCTCCCCAGCACAACAGATCCCCTTCTATTTAGGTACAAACCATCTTTAGCATAACGGCCGTACCTCAATGAAAATCAGCCAAGTGCTCTAGAAATCCATAGCCTTCCATCTTACACCAAGTCTTTGGCCATGCATTCAGTTCTCTAATCTTCCCCTGTCATTTCTGTGTTGCACATGGCACAGGCAATATTCCAGAGAATATAACTTTGTAGGTCCTTCCCTTGCAGCCTAGTTTGTTAAATTGATTCTTAACCACTTGCCGCCCGCCAATGACAGATTGACGTCGGCAAAGTGGTTGTAGAATCCTGACTGGACATCATATGACGTCCTCAGGGTTCTGAGCCGCTGCGCGCCCCCGGGGGCGCACACCACGGCGATCGTTGTTGCGGGGTGTCAGTCTGACACCCCGCAACACCGATCTCGGTAAAGAGTCTCTCACGGAGACTCTTTACCACGTGATCAGCCGTGTCCAACCACGGCTGATCACGGTGTAAACAGGAAGAGCCGTCAATGGCTCTTCCTCACTCGCGTCTGACAGACGCGAGTAGAGGAGAGCCGATCGGCGGCTCTCCTGACAGGGGGGGTTCGCGCTGATTGTTTATCAGCGCAGCCCCACCTCGGATCGCCACATGGACCACCAGGGATGCCCACCAGGGAAGGGCAAAACAAAAAAAAGTCCAAATAAAAAAAAAAAAAGTCTGGGAAAAAAAAAAGATGCCAATCAGTGCCCACAAATGGGCACTGACTGGCAACAAGTAAATCAGTGCCGCCCCACAGTGTCCATCAGTGCTGCCCCACAGTGTCCATCAGTGCCACCCCACAGTGCCCATCAGTGCCACCCCACAGTGCCCATCTGTGCCGCCCCACAGTGCCCATCTGTGCCGCCCCGCAGTGCCCATCTGTGCCGCCTATGAGTGCCCAGTGCCGCCCATGAGTGCCCATCAGTGCCGCCCATGAGTGCCCATCAGTGCCACCCATGAGTGCCCATCAGTGCCGCCTATGTGTGCCCATCAGTGCCGCCTATGTGTGCCCATCAGTGCCGCATACCAGCGCCGCCAATCAGTGCCACTTCATCTGTGCCCGTCAGTACTACCTCGTCGATGTCCATCAGTGCCATCTCATCTGTGCCCATCAGTGCCACCATATCAGTGCCCGTAATTGAAAGAGAAAACTTACTTATTTACAAAAAAATTACAGAAAAAAATAAAAACTTAATTTTTTTCAAAATTTTCGGTCTTTTTTTAGTTGTTGCGCAAAAAAAAAAAATGAGGTGATCAAATACCACCAAAAGAAAGCTCTATTTGTGGGTAAAAAAGGACGCCGATTTTGTTTGGGTACAGTGTAGCATGACCACGCAATTGCCATTCAAAGTGCGACAGTGCTGAAAGCTGAAAATTGGCTTGGGCGGGAAGGTACGTAAGTGCCCTGTATGGAAGTGGTTAAGAAGCCTCCACCTTCCATATATTCTGTTATTGATCCCAGCATGGACCAAGACAGCTGGGTCATGCCCAACCCCTCCCAGTAATTTATTAACCCAATCCAACACATGCTGAACTTTGGTACCACAGAGACAGCAAACCATGAGATGATCATGGTGAAAAATTCAATCATTCTGATTATAGAATCCCTTATAACTACCCGCTCCTACGTTTTACTCACCACTTCCAAATATCTGCTTTGTCAAAGTTCAAGCAAGCTAAGAGAGCACCTCCATCTAGGTGTAGAGATTTATTAAAAATAATAAAAGACAATAAAAATGCATTCACAAGTTAAAAGTGGATCAAGGATTGTCATAAACTCCTATAGACCTTCACAGGATCACTGCGAGGCTGCAGAGCTATGTAGACATGTGGCTGGCTTAAGTTCTTAGTGAAAGTACATCTGTTAGGCTTCAGGCTGGAACATAAGCAATAGCGACTTCCAGAAGTAGCAAGATGGCTGTGGCTCCAAACAGCACCTCTCTCAGCTGGGTGATGGTGACGGGAAGTGGAGGGGGTGTGGCTACATGTTTCAGAGCTCTGAAGCCTCACCGTGATCCTTTGGAGGTCTATATGGATTTATGACAAGCCTTGATCCACTTTTAACTACTAGATGCATTTTTATTGTCTTTTATTCTTTTTAATAAATTGCTACACCTAGATGGAGGCACCTTCTTGTGTTTTTTTTTTATATGTGCATTAGGATCTCAATATCTAATCTGAGAGGAGCTGCATCCATTTCACCTGGTGCTCCCTACCACTCTCCTGACCCTCTATGTGCCTTGTTAAATGACGTTTGGGTTCTTTATTTGCTATTTTTTCCCTCACGAAAGTGGAGTGGCCCTTTACGACAGAAAGTCCACATAATAATCCCTAATGTGAGTTTTAAATAATCTATTGCAGCCAGACTCCTGATACAACTAAGGACTTTTTCTTCTCACGTGAATTTGTGCTGTGGGTGTCCCTTTTTCTGTCTAGAACAGGAATCATCAAACTACGGCCCTCCAGCTGTTGCGGAACTACAAGTCCCATGAGGCATTGTAAAACTCTGACATTCACAGACATGACTAGGCATGATGGGAATTGTAGTTCCTGAACAACTGGAGGGCCATAGTATGAGGACCCCTGGTCTAGAAGATAACAAGAATCCTACATTTGGTGTGATTGTTGTAAAGAAAACATAATTTAACAACTATCATTAGCAAACACAACAAACCAGGCAACAGGACAATTTTAAATAATGTAGTTATCTGATGTCTAGAGTAAAAATGTAAGCTTTGGGTGGGCAGTCTGTACATTCCCTAAGGTAAAAAACATCCCGCTACTTTTTCTGCCCCCTTCATTGTTAAACACTTTCTACTCTAAAGCCCTGTACACACGGGCCAGAATCTCGTCAGGAAAAAAACATTGTTTTTCCTGACGAGATTCTTGGCAATATTGCTGGTCAAAGACCAGGCCACTTTTTGCAATTCAGCACTGCGTCACTTTAACTGACAATTGCGCGGTCGTGCGACGTGGCTCCCAAACAAAATTGGCGTCCTTTTTTCCCCACAAATAGAGCTTTCTTTTGGTGGAATTTGATCACCTCTGCGGTTTTTAGTTTTTGCGCTATAAACAAAAATAGAGCGACAATTTTGAAAAAAAATAATATTTTTTACTTTTTGCTATAATAAATATCACCCAAAAATATATATAATTTCCTCAGTTTAGGCCAATAGTTTCATGGCATTTTTATTAATATTTGTTTTTACTAGTAATGGCGGCGATCATCGATTTTTATTGGTACTGCGACATTATGGCGGACACTTCGGACGCTTTTGACACATTTTTGGGACCATTGGCATTTTTATAACGATCAGTGCTATAAAAATGCATTGATTACTATAAAAATGCCACTGGCAGGGAAGGGGATAACACTAGGGGGCGAGGAAGGGGTTAAGTATGTTCCCTGGGTGTGTTCTAACTAAAGGGGGGTGGACTGATTAGGGAAATGACTGATCGCTGTTGATACATTGTACATTGTATGAACAGACGAACAGTAATTTCTCCCCCTGATAGAACCGGGAGCTGTGTGTGTAAACGAGCGATCGTGGGTGCCCGGCGGTGATCGCGACCGCCGGGCACGCGCATCGGCGTCATTGGCGAGTGGGGGGCACGCGCGCCCCTATTGGCTGCTCGGCGAGATGACTTATAGCTACGTGATCTCGCCCAGAAATGCCGACCTGCCGCCGTATAACTGCGGCGGCTGGTCGGTAAGCAGTAAAGTGACTTTGCTACCTAAATGTGCCAGTAAAAAAAGTAATTGAAAATAAGGTTGCAAATATATACTAATGTCCATGCCATCAAATTCTGTTCAAAAGAAATCTTCTGCTGACATTTTCCTGAAACCAACAGAAATGGAAACCTTGAGTTTCCATATGCTTTATTTTCAAATGTACTCAATGGTTCCTTCGGCCAGCCTCTACATCCCTACTCTATCCTGTGGTAATTTGGAGGTAGACAGGAGGAAGTGCCAATATTCACATTGCACACTTTCCTGGAAGAGGCTTAGCGATTGTGGGTTCCGAAGCAACATCCAGCTGGAACTGGAGACATCACAGGTTAAAGGAGAAGACCAGCCTGAGCATTTTAGGCTGGGCTTCTCCTCTGGGTCACAGGAGTGCAATTTGTTTTGCACTCCTGTGACCCGTTTTTAGCGTTGAGTGCTCTGAAGTCCACTCTCCGTTGACGTCACTGCCATCAGTCGAGGCAGCGCATCATCCCAACTTCCAGATCTGGATCTGCCAGCTGCCTTGATTGATGGCAGTCTCAGTCACTCAGCGAGCCGCTGAGATCGCTGCTCCCCACCCCTTCACAACTCAGCACTCCAATGAGCGAGGAGAAGTAGAGCAAAAGCGATACTGACTGATAGTCAACATTGCTCTTCCCAGGAGTGAGAACCGAGCCATCGGCGGTGTTCGGTGGCTCGGGTTCTCGGTGCAGAGACGCCGGGGTGACAGATGCAGCTTTGGTCTGATGCTGCATCCACCAAGGTAAGTATGAATAGCAAAAAAAAAGAAAAAATAGAATACTTCTCTTTTAAGTGCATATATTTGGCAGCACACCACTGATCATCAAATAATGTCAAAAATCTTTTTGAAGTATGATCATATCACAGAGGACAAATGCAGCATTTTGGTGATCTGTGGTGTGCTGGCAAATATGTGTGGTAGACAGGAGGAGCCACACTGTGCAGCAGGGACCACAGGAATCTGACGTTCGAGAAAATGAACAGGGCAGTGTTTGGCAGCATGGAGGATAAAGGAGGTAGGTTTTTACAATATTTGTTACAGTTACCTTTACTAACATGTTTATTTATCAATGTACTTCCATTTCTTCCCCAAAGTTTTTTTCTTTTTTCTGCCTTTTTATTGCATTCAATGGATTTATGTGAAAGCAACAACATGGATGCTTTCCTAGCTTTTGTTATTATTTTAATAGTCTGGGATTAAAAACCCTTATTCTACAAAAATATTATGGTCCATTGATTAAACATTATTGAAGTGCAATGATCCAGTTAATGAAACTTGTGCTATATTTAATACATATCCTATTATTGACTTGAAATAGGTCTGCAAACATTTTTTTGTTTTAGTTAATTACCTAATATCTAATACAACAAGGGAGCTCATTAAACAAAAAGCAAAGAAGAGAGAAAAGGTGTCAGTGAAACCTAATTAACAAGCAAGATACCAATTAACACATTCCATTTCAAGACCTGATTTCTTGCTTTCTTTTTTTTTTTTCTCAGATCAGAGGGATATAACTAAAACTTCAGCTGGTTAAACTTAATCATGTTTATTCATATAATGTCTTTTTATAACACAAATTTACATAACAATGAAACTTTCTGTCTTCCTTTTAACTTGCCATCTTAGTTTGTAAACCTTTGCTATCACAAAACGTATGTAAAATATTGCCTGGATGAACAACTTTATATTTTTAAAGACTTTCTTATAATGCATTTAAAGAATATTTGTGTAATATGGCTGTGCACTTTTTGAAGCTTTCAGGATAAGGACACTTGGGTCTTTGTATAGAATACCAGCAGTTTTACAAAATACAACCACAGCTGGCGATTATAAACTCAAATGAGATGCAAAGTAGCTGGCATTAGCTGATCTATTTTTTTTTTATTTTTTTTTTATAAGGACAATCATGCAATAACGTATGTAACCTGCGTGTTACACAACAGTTCTTCTAAAATGCAGAATAGTATAGTTCATATGTATGTTCATAATCTTTTACATGGGATATATGTTGGTGGGCTCAACCATCACAATCTCTCTTGGCCAGATTACATATTTTTTACTGATCTGTTTCATAGTGAAGTTGTTTCAAAAGCTAGATTTGAACTTACCATTTCAACATTGTTTATTCTTCTGCTGCTTTTACTGATATGTTGTCTTCTTCTGGTACTGCTTTCTATCACAGCCACAACTTTTTTAGTTGGTAAAGATAATATTGGAATATAATTTCAATTGCCATCTTCTCTTTAAAATAAGGATGCCGACATGTCCAGCAGTAGTATTAAGTCTGTCTAAAATATAGGCCCGGATTCTTAAAGCACTTACGCCGACGTATCTACTGATGCGCCGCGTAAGTGCACGGATGCGCCGTCGTATCTATGCACCTGATTCTTAATACAAGATACGCCTGAAATTTGGCTTCATCCGACCGACGTAAGTTTCCTACGTCGTCGGAGCCTGGGCAGATATTTACGCTGCCTGCAAGGGGCGCTTCCATTGATTTACGCGTTGAATATGCAAATGACCGAGATACGCCGATTCACGAACGTACTTGCACCCGTCGCAGTAGTATATGCCGTTTACGTAAGGCGTACGTCCGGCGTAAAGTTATCCCACCTATAGGAGGCGCATCCCATGCAAAGGTATGGACGACGGAACAGCCGTCAATTTTACGTAGTTTACGTAAGTCGTACATGAATGGGGCTGGGTGTAGGTTACGTTCACGTCATAGGCATTGAGCCGTCATATCTTAGGGAGTATGTTCGACGTGATTCTGAGCATGCGCGCGCATGCGCCGTTCGTTCGAACCATCATTTGCATGGGGTCACGGTTCATTTAAATGAATCACGCCCACCATCCACCTACTTTGAAGCGAGTGCATTGTGAATACTCAGCTTGCCTCTCTGGGATACGTCGGTGTAGCGCATATGAGATGCGCTACGCCGGAACAAAGATGCACCGATCTACTTGAATCCAATCCGGGCCTAATGTGTACATATAACTTGTGAGAAAACGAATATCTGTCTGGGTGATTTAGGCTTTGCAGCCAGGCTTCCATGGAACCCTAGAGTTCTTTTAAAGCAGAGATCTCAAACTGGCGGTCCTCCAGCTGTTGCAAAACTACAGGTCCCATGAGGCATTGTAAGGCTGACAATTACAACCATGACTCCAATAGGCAGAGGCATGATGGGACTTGTAGTTGTGCAACATCTGGAGGATCGCCAGTTTGAGACCCCTGCTTGAGAGGTTGCTAAAACAATTTCTATCCTTTAGAAATTGCTATTGACAACAATGACTTTTTAGATATCTGTAAGAGGGCGAGGGGAGGATTCTTTCCAACGACCATAAATATTAGAAGCATTATTTCCATTGACCATAATATACTTGACCATAATGTACTACGAGTTCTAGATACAGTTATTATCTGGGTTCCCTGAGACCAGAAAATCATTTTAACCACTTCAGAAGATTTTACCCCCTTAATGATCAGACCATTTTTTGCGATACAGCACTGCGTTACTTTAGCTGACAATTCCGTTGTTGTGCGACTCTGTACCCAAATAAAATTGATGTTTTTTTTCCCACATATAGAGCTTTCTTTTGGTGGTATTTGATAATTTTTTTGCACTATAAACAAAAAAATTATAGTAAATTTTGAAAAAAAACAACAATATTTTTTACTTTCTGCTTTAAAACATATCCCAAAGTTATAGCGTCTATAAACTATAGGATAGATTTATGGCATTTTTATTATCTATTTATTTACTAATATTGGCGGTGATCTGTGAATTTTAATGGGACTGCGACATTTTGGCGGGCAGATCGGACACCTGTGGGAATCAGTTTCCTAATGGGGGCACCAACAAGAGAGGAGCAGCCAGAAATGCCAGCAGGAGACTCGAGAAGAGGAGGATTGGGGCCGCTCTGTGCAATTCTGTTGCACAGAGCAGGCAAGTTTAAACATGTTTGTTAAAAAAAAAATCCTTTGCAACCATTTAATATCAATTTAAGTGTTTTTTTTTTTGTTAAAAAAGATTGACAATGGCTGATTCGGACAACTGAGCTAATTGTAAACACTGTTAACCACTTCACCCCCAGAAGGATTTGCCACCTTAACGATCAGGCCATTTTTAGCACTGCATCGCTTTAACTGACAATTGCGCTTTACCCAAACAAAATTGTCACTTTTTTACCACAAATATAGCTTTCTTTTCATGGTATTTGATCACCTCTGTGGTTTTTATTTTTTGTGCTATAAACAAGCAAAGAGTGACAATTTTGAAAAAGAAACAATTTTTCTACTTTTTGCTATAATACATATCCCCCAAAAAATATATAAAAAACAAATCTATTCATCAGTTTAGGCCGATATGTATTGTTGTACATATTTTTGGTAAAAAAAAACATTGCAATAGGCGTATATTGATTGGTTTGCACAAAAGTTATCAAGTCTACAAACTATGGGATAGATTTAGGGACTTTTATTTATTTATTTTTTGTTTTTACTAGTAATGGCGGTGATCTGTGATTTTTAGCGGGACTGTGACATTTTGGCAGACAAATATGATCCCACATGTCACTTTATGGGGACCAGTGACATTACTACATCGATCAGTGCTATAAAAATGCACTGATTATGTAAAAATGACACTGGCAGGGAAGGGGTTAATGCTAGGTGTGATCATGGGGTTAAGTATGTTCCCTAGGTGTGTTCTAACTGTAGGGGGGGATGGGCTCACTGGGACATGACAGAGATTGCTGTTCCCAATCACTGTTCTCCTGTCAGAATGGGATAATCGCCTTGTTTACATAATGCAGTTACCCGTTCTGCCTCTCTACTAGGTGATTGTGGGTCACCGGCGGACATTAATTCTGCCCAACCCACGGGCGCGCTCCCGGCAGCAAACCCCCGCCCACAACTGCACCTGCACGAGCCGCCGTACAGTTACGGCGATTCACACAGGAGAGCCGACCTGCCGCAGTATATCTGCGTGAGTTGGTTGGCTAGTGATTAAACAAAGTATCAGAATATTTATTGTAAATTTACATGAATTCATCACTCATTGAGAAACACTGTATAGCAATGATTAGAATGTTCCACTTCCAAGGGGATGGAGGTTGCAGGTAAAATCAGATAAGAAATCAAATGTTAATTTGCAAAAATCCATTTAAAGTTTAGACATAAAGTAAACACTTGTATCTAATGATTCCTATACTATTGTTTGATGCATTAATATCATGTCTTGTAATATAAAAGACAGAATGGATTTATTAGATGCTACAAAGGAGCTGTAGAATGACTGTAAAGCTACTCCAAATTCAAGCTTTTCTCTGATCTTATTAAAACAATTCTGATTACAATTTATTTTCATGTATAATTATTATGATGTGAAAGAGATCACAATCTTTGATTTATTTTCCTTTATATAAAAAAAAAAAAAAATGTGTGTGTTTAATATCAAAGTTAGAGCACTTTAGTTTAGATAAATGGTGAACTAAGGCAGATATCAGGTAATGCCATTTAATTAAGGTACGCCTTGATAGAACTTTTTATATAACTAAATATCTCAGGGCTATCTTTCCACTGCAGTAAAATGTGTAAAGGAAGAAATCCTGGTTCTCAGGTTTTAATAAGCATTTTTAACACTTCTTAATTGGTGACTGAGAAACGTATTAACAGGTAAGGTATCATTCAGAATAAATTGTAAATGATCACGGCTTAAAGCCTGCTAATGAATTCATTGTGGAATATAAAATGGCTGGTGAAACAAAAAGAAACTTTTGAATGACTAAATATAAATGTCACTAGTGTATTATGATATATATATATATATATATATATATATATATATATATATATATATATATATATATATATATCTATATCTATATCTATATATATATATATATATATATATATATATATATTATATATATATATATATATATATATATATATATATATATATATTCTATTTTTTTTAAATTTACATGAGTCTTTCATCTGTGGTTACCATGTACACTAGATCACTAGATGATAGACATTATAAAACAAATTTAGCATTGCAATTTTTTTCAAATGTTATCCACTTGAAACTGCGCATATAGTTTCGGCTGGCAATGTCCTTAGCAACGCATAGTCGGCTGTGGTGATGTGAAAAATAAAATTAATGCAGTACCCCGAATTAGAAGTGGGCTGTACACCTTGTGCAGCTGCGTAATGACATGCAGGACCTTACAGTGAAGCACTCTGTCCCATATTGCTGCACAACTTGTCTTCCAAAATGTAGATTATGGAGGGGGACACCGTTGAGCTTGTGTCCCACTCCATCTACACAGCCTTACTATGCCACATCACTCCCAGTGACATAATGGGGCCCTGCTGTGCACTAAGCATGGACCTTGTGCGTGCACTTAATTTAACTCCTTCAGCTCTCCTGTACCTGCAGCTAGGTCCCTGGCCCCACAGGTTCAGTCCCAATTTATTTTGGAGGAACTGACCACTAGGGAGGGAGTGAGAGCTTCGACCGCGAAGAACATGTTACCTGTGCATGGAACCACGCTCCACTGTCTGGCTGCTAATACATTTCCACCAGTTCATGGCTTACCATAGCGACTACACACTTTCCCGACAACTCTTTTGCTGAGTTTACTCTTTGTGGTGGTCTTCTGTTGGTTTCCCCTTCATCTCCACATTTTTTTACAGCCCATGTTCTTCAAGATATGCCATGTACCTCCATGCACCCCTTTGAATAACCTCAGACCAGGCATGAAAAAGTTGATAAGACCCTACTGGACAACTCCACAATACAGTCCAACAGTGCAAAAACAGTTTCTTCCTAACTAACTAGACCCAGGCTGCCCGGTGCATACCTTTCCAAAGGTGGGAGTCTTGTCTCAGACAAACTTCTCTTGCATGCGTTGCAGTTGTGGTTAGCAGTTACATCTTTAGGCTTGGGCTTTTGATTCCTTCTCATGCAGGCCACAGCAGAAAGCTCCCAAGCAGGGTCTCCCCCTTTTTATTGACAAATTGTGGTGGAGAGCAGAGCTCAGAAATGCCTAGCTTAACCCCTTCCCCTCTGGGCAGCCTTAAGTAACTAACTCCACACAACCAACCTGTAAGCACCTGCTCACTGACAACACAAACTGCTGGTAAACCACCCTTTAGTGAGGATACTATCACATAACAAAGTCCATATTAGGTAAAATGTAAAGGCAGGGACATTTACATCAAATTTAAATAAATGCCTGCAGTGCAAAGTTTTGGACCAGTGGTTTGAGACCTATTTTAAGGGTCCTCATCCTACAGCACCTGACCAGTACTGAATGCTTGTTTTATCACATGAAATGGATCTCACAATTGTCAATGTTCAATTATAAATTCCTAGTGTGTCAGGCTGGTCTTCCTTTTTTAAAGGGGGGGGGGGTGCTTGTTCAAGTTACTTACAGTACAAGATATTGCAACCATAAATAATATTAAAACAAATGTAATGCCTGCACCTTTAAAAATAAAATCAGCATTAGCAGCACCCATATTTCTATTCTTTTATTTTAGAATGAATTCCCTGGATATGTTACTCCCTGGATTATACAGTGACACTTTATATGAAGGAAATCCACACCAAATGCAAGAGTTTATTAATGTGAGCGTTGTAGGTGCATGAATTACCTGATCATGAATTTATAGGCTACACTGCTACTCAAAAAATACTTTGAAATTCAAGTTTTTGTCAAGATTCATAAGCTTTATGACAGAGGAATTTTTTAAATGAGTTATTTTTAGAAATGTAATCTATTTGGCTCTAGCTGACTAATATATTTCAGCTTACCAACTCCCATATATAGTGGCTATATTTGTTTTATTTTCAGTTTAATTTCATCTAGTGATCTTGGTTCCATTTGTAATTAGATAGAAAAACTGAGTATTGATTTATATTATTAGTGTCTAAAGCTGGATACACATTATACATTTTTTGTTGTTCAATTTCCTTTAGATTTACCTTCAACTATGTAGTATTGGGGCCTGTCTGATTGCATACAAATTGAAAGCGTTTAGGTTTGACCTCAAATTATATGTTTTTTGATTAATCTAAAGGAAAAAAAAACAAAACAAAAGAGAATTGTATAGTGTGTAGCCAGCTTTTGACTCAGTTCAAGTTTCAGTTTTTGAACTCACATTTTTTAAAAACCCCCAAAAAGACAAACCTCTGCTATTTCTTCTTTAGTTTTGTGTATACTAGGTGTCTGCTTAGCGACCCTGTCTCTGCTCTATGAAACAACACCGAGTCAAACAAAGGAGCATGAATTCAAATAAAAAGGTAAACACTGAAAAATAGAACTCAATATTGAGGGAAAAGGGGAGTGTGGTGTGCCTGTGTGTGTGTGATGAAACAAATCAGAAGTGGAAGATCTGAACTGGGGATGAACAGCATGTTGGTGTGTCCTGAATAAAATGTCTATTGAAGTGTGACATCATGAAAGTGTGGCCTATTGTTTGACTCCACTTTGAAACCATTATTTTTAATTGATATAGAGTTTGGTATCAAAAATACAATTTATCTGTTTGCACCTGACAAAAGGCTATGCATTGAAATACAATGTCTAGAAACTTTTGAAGTTCCACAAAACATGGTCTGCGTGCTTTCAGTTTAAATACTCTGAAGCTTATGATAGTCTGACAACAGGGTGAATGCATCCCTGAGCAATGATTGTAACTCATAGGAGTTTGACCAACCTGTTGTATATGACCTACCATTTATGGAACATATCTATACCTGTTTTTTTTGTTTATTTACTGTATTTATTGGCGTATAACACTTACTTTTTCACCCTGCAAATCGATTGCAAATAGTGTGTGTTATATGCCAATACTGCAATTTGGGCTGCCTCGGAGAGAATGGGGAGGGGGCCAGGATGAGCACCATCAGATTACATACAGCGAGAATCTCCTGTTTACTCGGCCGCCTCTGTAAGAGGAAGTCCGTCTCCTGGGCCAGCTTTGGACCAGTGTTCTGTCTATCATAGAAGCCGGTCCAGGAGGCAGGACTTTGTATTAAAGAGGCCGCTGAGTAAACAGGAAATTCTTGCTGTATGTAATCTGATGGCGCTCATCCCAACCCCCTCCCTGAGATTGATCAGGCTGCATTAATGGCAATGTTGAGGCTTCAGATGGGCATTAATCAAGCTGCATTGATGGGCAATTGTGAGGCTACAGATGGGCATTGACCGAACTGCATTGATGAGCAATTTTGAGGCTGCAGATAGGCATTGATCAGGATGCATTGATGGGCACTGACCATTATTTTGCTTCAAAGTTCTTTTTTTAAATTTTTTTTTTTCCCCTGAAACTTCCCTCTTAAAATGAAGGTGCATGTTATATGCCTATGCCGATAAATACGGTACTTCATATTTAGACCTCATAGTATCTATCTCTCAATTTTCTTTGTACTTCAAATGAAGTCCTCTGTTCTCTGTGTATCTTTTCCAGAGGTGGTGGACTTCATTCTATTTAACAAAGATGTACAAGTCCTAAACATATGTGAAATGTGTGTTGTTAATATTATGCTACTTCTTTAATGTATTGGGTTCAAATGTAACCAGCTTTTATTTTTTTAGCTGTTGCTTTATTCTGTTACCGGCTTCATCATTCTATATGGTGCCTAATTTTGCGCAATAAAAACTTTTATTGTAAAAAATATATAAAATGGAAAAAAAGAAATACAGGGCCAGATTCACAGAATAAGTACGCCGGCGTATCTACTGATACACCGGCGTACTTTCAAATTTGCCGCGTTGTATCTTTAGTTTGAATCCTCAAACCAAGATACGATGGCTTCTGGCTTCGATCCGACAGGCGTACGGCTTCGTACACCTTCGGATCGTAGGTGCAATACTTCGGCGCCTGCTGGGTGGAGTTTGCGTCATTTTCCGCGTCGGGTATGCTAATTAGCATTTTCCGTCGATCCACGAAGGTACGCACGGCCGTCGCATTCTCTTACCTCGACGCCAGTCTGTTTTTCCCGGCGTATAGTTAGAGCTGCTATTTTGTGGCCTATAGTTAGACTTGCCATGTTAAAGTATGGCCGTCGTTCCAGCGTCAAATTCATTTTTTTTTTTTGCGTAAGTCGTCCGTGAATAGGAAAGGACGTAACTCATGTCGAAGTTCAAAAAATGACGTTGGTGCAACGTCATTTCGCACAAAGCACGGCGGGAAATTTCAAAATGGAGCATGCGCAGTACATTCGGCGTGGGAACGCGCCTAATTTAAATGATGCACGCCCCCTACCCGGATCATTTGAATTAGGCGGGCTTGCGCCGGAGGGATTTACGCTACGCCGCCGCAACTTTACAGGCAAGTGCTTTGTGAATCAAGCACTTGCCCGTAAAACTTGCGGCGGCATAACGTAAATGCGATACGTTACGCCGCCGCAGATGTACCTGAATCTGGCCCACAAGGTTTAATTAATATCTCTTAAGCTGGGTACACATGGTCCGAATTTCGGCCGGTTCAGCAGGAATCGGCTGACATTCATTTGGACCATGTGTAAAGCTGTCCATTCTGACAGAAGCCGATTTAAGGACCAGCTAAGAGACATGCTGAAAAACCAGCATCTGATTAGTGTTCAGAGCTAATGGCTGTGAGTGCTGATTAGTGTGTTCTGGCAGGGACCTTTTTCAGCAATCTCTCAGTTTTTTTTTCATTCAGCCCACTGAGTTGAACAAAAAAATTAAAATAATGTGTGAATCAGACATTACTTAAAAGCTAACCTAGATGCATTGTTTGATTGTTTTTCCTTCATTGGATCCACTGTAGATTTAAGCTTTTGAACCTATGAGCCCATTTTTTTTTTTAATAACTATGCAATTATATGTATATGCTACACCAGCCAATAGTCCAGAGATAAGGAAATTAAAGAACAGAAAAAAACTCTTCATAAGCAACAAACACAATAACAAGAAAATTACATGTTTTGGGAGACAGGACCATCAACGATGTGATCTTTGGCCCTCTGCAAGACCTGACCCACACTAATTCTCTAATTCTCTAATTCTGAACTTACCCATGGCTTATTCTCAGGTCTCCAGCAGGCTAACCAGGTACAGGACAAGTAAGAGGAAGGTAAATATTCAGAATGGAGTGGGCAGAATACCAATTGGAATTGTTCACATAAACCTGAATTAGGCTAAGTACAAGTTTTCTTTTAGCTCCCACCTCCCTGACATACATGTCAAAGCAGCAACACAATTAAACTGGCCTTGGCATGTTTTTATTTTTTTTATCTTTTAAGAAATAGGCACACCTTTTCCATCACATATGACTGTGTCATATATATATTTAACGGGCCAGATTCAGGTAGGGAGCGCGTATTTGTGTGCGGGCGTAGCGTATCCTGTTTACGCTACGCCTCCGCAACTTTGACAGGCAAGTGCAGTATTCACAAAGCACTTGTTCCGTAAGTTGCGGCGGCGTAGCGTAAATAGGCCGGCGTAAGCCCGCCTAATTCAAATGTGGAAGATGTGGGCATGTTTTATGTAAATTTATTGTGACCCCACGTAAATGACGCTTTTTGAACGTATCCCAGTGCGCATGCTCCAAATTATGCCGCAAAGACTCATTGGTTTCGACGTGAACGTAACTTATGCCCAGCCCCATTCACGGACGACTTACGCAAATGACCTAAAACTTGAAAATTTAGACGCGGTCCCGACGTCCATACTTAACATTGGCTGCGCCTCCTATAGCAGGGGTAACTATACGCCGGAAAAAGCCTAACGTAAACAACGTAAAAAAATGCGCCGGGCAAACGTACGTTTCTGAATCGGCGTATCTACCTAATTTGAATATTCGACGCGGAAATATACGGAAGCGCCACCTAGCAGCCAGCGTAAAAATTGCAACTAAGATACGACAGCATAAGAGACTTACGCCGGTCGAATCTTAGTCAAATCAATGCGTAACTGATTCTAAGAATCAGGCGCATAGATACAACGCCGCACACTCAGAGATACGACGGCGTATCTGGAGATACGCCATCGTATCTGGAGATACGCCATCGTATCTCCTACCTGAATCTGGCCAACATCTTTATGTACAGATTTATTGTTCTCCCTTTTTTCTAATGTGGGCATAGATAAATGAGACTTTGGACAAAGAAATAGGTGCCATATCTTTCATACTGAAGAGTCAGTTTTGACCCTGTGCTGATTACTGTGGGTTAAATACGATTATAGTGAAGGAAACATACCCTCTACCACTAATTGCAGAACTATTCAACTTTGAATTTACACAAAGATTAACTTAATGGATGCTTTTAATTTAATTTGTATATAAGATGAAGATGAGTGTAAGGCAGTACTCAGCTGACACAGATGGGCACTTGAAAAAGGAAAATTTATTATCATACTTACCGTAATTTTCCTTTCCTGATGGACTCCATGGCAGCCTACGTGTGGGTTAATCCCGCCTCCTCTCCATTGATAGGACCTCATACCCATAAAGATTTACTCACCGCCCAGTACTGGTGTTCCGTAACTATCCCGACTCCATTATTTCAGGGTGGGAACTCCGTCTGCCATGGAGTCCATCAGGAAAGGAAAATTACGGTAAGTATGATAATAAATTTTCCTTTTTCCTGACTGACTCCATGGCAGCCTACGTGTGGGAAATAACTAGCCAGACCACACGGGTGGGTATGCTGAACAAAAAATAAATTTTAATTTGTCCCGTCAACTGACAAAACTGATAAACCAAAATTCACAGAGGAAAGAGATGCAGGCTCAACACAGTAATGAGACATAAAGGTATGTATAGAAGACCAAGAGGCCGCTCTGCAGATGACATCTGGAGCCACATGACGAGCTGCCGCCCAGGAAGCTGCCATCCCTCTGGTAGAGTGAGCTGTCACCGCTTGCGGGGGAGCCAAGCCCTTCGCCCTGTACGCCTGCTGAATTGTCTGAACGATCCAGGCCGCGATTGTTCTGGCAGAAGCCTTTTTCCCCTTGTTACTGCCTGAGTGCAGGATGAACAAATGATCTGAACGTCTAAAGGGGGACGTCATCTGGATGTATTCAGAAAGGATCTTGCCCATGTCTAGAGGGTGAGTCTCATTGGAATCCGAAGACCTGAAGGTAGGAAGGACAACTTCTTGATTCTCATGAAAGACAGAAGAAACTTTCGGATTTGAACCCAGCATGGGTATCAAAACCACCCGATCCGGGAAGAAGGTCAGGAATGGCTCCTTGTGACCCAGGAAACCAATCTCCGACACTCTTTTGGCCGAGGTGATAGCGACCAAGAATGCTACTTTAGCTGAAAAGTCCTTTATAGAGGACGGGGAGGGCCCCGACGTACTGAGTCCACTCAGAAAATCCAGGACTAGTGGGAGATCCCACTTGGGAAATCTTGGCCTCCTTTGAGGTTTCAACCTTGATGCCCCTCGAAAGAATTGTTTAACTAGTGGGTGAACTGCCCACGAAATTCCAGAGAAGGCCGACAGAGCCGAGATTTGAACTCTCAGTGAACTCACGGATAAGGGAAGATCTAACCCTGTTTGGAGAAAACTCAATACATCTTGGATTTCTGGATTCCTAAAGGACCTGCCTGAGACCGTAGAGAATTCCACAAACTTAGCCCAAATTCTTCCATAGACTTTATTCGTGCTTGCCCTTCTCGAGCTCATCAGCGTGGAGATCACTCTAGAGGCGCACCCAAGGGATTCCAGCCTCTCCCTCTCAAAAACCAGACCGTCAGTTTCATCAGAGCCGGACAAGGGTGTAGGAGCGAACCCTGAGAGAGAAGGTCCGGTCTGACTGGTAGAGGTACTGGGTCCCGATAGCTCAGTTGGACCAGGAGAGGGAACCATGGCCTGTTCGGCCAGTAGGGAGCCACTAGTGTCACCTCGACCTCTTCTGCTTGAAGTCTCTGTAGAAATCTCAGAATTACTGGGATCGGGGGAAAAGCATATGCCCTCTGGAAACTCCACCGATCCGTCAAGGCATCCGTCCCGATCGCCTGACTGCAATGACCTCTCGAGTAGAACTTCTCCATCTTGGCATTGTGCTGTGAAGCAAAAAGATCTACTTGGGGACTGACTCCCAGAGACAAGATCCATTGGAACGTTTGAAAGTGTAGAGACCACTCGTTGATGTCCACCTGAGTGCGAGAAAGAAAGTCTGCCTGGGAGTTCTGTACTCCGGGAATAAAGACTGCTGTCAGGTTGACCAGGTTTTCCTGTGCCCACTTCATGATGGGTTCGACTTCCCGTAGAAGAGACGAACTCCGTGTCCCTCCTTGCCTCTTGACATAGGACACTGCTGTGGTATTGTCCATCCTCAACAGTACTGACTCTCCCTTCAGGAGTTGGGAGAAGGACTGGAGGGCACACCAGGCTGCTCGAAGTTCTAGGATATTCGAGCCCGGATTGCGGAGGCGAGCACCCCATCTGCCCTGTGCCATGTTTGTACCACATAGGGCCCCCCAGCCGTAGCCACTGGCATCGGTCGTTACTGTGACCCAGGAGACCGGGGCGATGGAGTGGCAGTTCCGTAGATTTTTTGGCTGAAGCCACCAAAAGAGGCTGCTCCTCATGGAGGATGAGATGCGAATCTGCTGATTCTTGTTGCCTGATTTCCACTGCTTGAGGAAGCCGGACTGGAAGGGACGTAGTCTCCACAATGCCCATTTCACCATGGGGGTTGTGGAGACCATTGTTCCGATGATCTTTAGACACTGGAATGCCTTCAGGTGGTGCGTGTCTAACGCTCGAGAAATCCTCTCTTGAATCACCGGGATCTTTTCCATCGGAAGAGAGATTGTTTTCTTCACTGTGTCGAACTGGGCCCCCAGATATACTAGGCACTGAGTTGGTTCCAGATGGCTTTTCGCTAAGTTCAGGAGCCAACCGAATTCGGACAGGATCGAGATTACCTGATCTCTTTGCTTTAAGAGCTGTGTCTTGTCCTGGGCTAGGACAAGGAGGTCGTCTAGATAATGATAAAGTCTTATCTTTTTCAGTCTGATAAGGGCCACTACAGCCAACAGGGTTTTGGTGAAGACTCGTGGTGAGGTTGTCAGCCCAAAGGGTAGGCACACAAATTGAAGGTGTTCTTGTCCAACGTGGAACCTGAGATATTTCTGTAGCTCGATTGCCACCGGAACGTGGAAATAAGCGTCCTTCAGATCTATCGAGATCATCCAATCGCCTGGCTGTATGGCTCGCTGGATTGTTGACAGGGTTTCCATCTTGAACCTTCTGTGTTTTATAGATTTGTTTAGATAGGTCAAATCTATGACTGGACGCCAAGCACCGCTTTTCTTCTGCACCAAGAAGAGGGGGGAGTATACTCCATGAAACTGTTCGTCCTTTGGGACGCAAACTACTGCTCCTTGGGATTTGAGTAGATCCACATAGGTTAGAAGGACCTGTCTTTGTTCCGCTGATCTTGGGAGAAGGGTGGAAATGAACCTTGGAAGAGGAATGCTGGAGAACGACCATGCGTGGCCTGATGTTATTGTCTTGATGACCCAAAAGTCCGTGATCGAGGCCGCCCAAACGTGCCGAAAGAGGAGCAGTCGAGCTCCCACCCGATCCGCCTGGGCGGGCGTTGTCTCAAAAGGACTTAGCCTGATCGCGTCCACTCGACGCTTGGTTAGAAGGCGCTGGTTTACGAAAAGATGCACGGCCTCTACCCCAGTTTCTTCTGAAGTTACCGCCAGGTCTGTAGGCGCGAGCTTCTCCGGGCTATACCTTCGGAATTGAGGTTTCTTCTTACCGGACTGACGCCTATCCTGGGGGAGAAAACCTGATTTACCACCTGTAGCTTTAGAAATGGCGTCATCCAGCTTGTTGCCAAACAGGGATGATCCCTCAAAGGGAATCTTACACCAATTTTGTTTGGACGATGGGTCGGCGACCCAGGGGCGCAACCACAAGGCCCTTTTGGCTGTAACAGAGGACAGCATAATTCTTGCCAATAGGCGAATTAAATCAACGGATGCCTCCCCCAGAAAGGCAACTGCAAGTTTAAGTTCTGAAGTAGCAGAACTTCTGGCCAGCTCTTCCGAGACACCTTTAAGGAAGGAGTCCACATTTTCCGTCCAGGCCTCCATTGCTTTGGATAAAGCTGCCAAGGCCAAAGCAGGTTTGCAGGCTGTGCCGGCCAGACCGTAGATTCTTTTGAGGTCTTGATCCATTCTCCTATCAAGACCGTCCTTGAAAGATACTGAATCAGCCAGTGGCAGTGTAACATGTTTGGCAAGTCGTGTCACTGCTGCGTCTACCACAGGAATATTCTCCAGGTGTTTAACGTCATCTGCTTTGAAGGGATACAGTCTGGAGGCCTTGTTGGCCATAGAGGACCTCTTGTCTACTCTACTCCATTCTTCTTCAAAGATGCCCTTTAGTTCGGTTAACAACGGAAAACTTGGGCGTTCCTTCCCCAGGCGTTTAAAATATTTCTTTTGCTTAGCTGGAGAAGTAGGTTGCTCTTCCCATAAGAGAGCCTCTTTGATTGCCTTGATAAGTGGTGTCACTTGGGAGAAGTCGAATTCCAGACTCTCCACATCGCTTTCCAGTTCACCCTCCTGGGAATCTGGGGAAGCAGCGCGAGGCTGGGAAGGACCAGGATCCTCATGGACCTCAATGATTGGAGAACCAGACCTGATGGTACCGGTTTGACTTTGTGTGTGGGAGACATTTTCTCTCAAAGATTTTTGCACCACACGTTCCACAAGAGACTCGATACGACGATCTTCAGTCTCCTTTTCCCCAACCGCCCGGGCGTAGCATCGGTCACATAATGATTTGCCCTCTGGGACGTAAGTGTCACATCCCCAGCAAGCTCTGTGATCAGAGCGGCTATCGTGGCGGTGGGAGCGGTGTCTGGAGGAGGAATGGGAACTTCTCCTCTGATGGGAAGATGAAGATGGAGATCTTCGTTTACTCTTTGATTTGGATTTAGAAGATGAATGTTGATGCGGCCTGGCAAGGTCTGCGGATTCGATAACGGCATAAGGATCAGGACCGGAAGGGCTGAGAAAAAACAAATATATATAGGGGAAATAAGTCAGACAATTATATAAAGTGAGACTTCCACCCCTACGCCCCCCCTCACCCGCACATACCTTGTGCGTGAGGGCTGGCCACCTGTAGACGGTGACTGGTCCATAGTGTCTTGGACCTGCATAGTACTGTGAACAGCGGAAGAGATCCTAAGGTGCCAGATGAAAAATAAAAATATAAGACACTGCCCCTTTAAGAAGGGGAAACATTTTCCAAATGCCATAGAGAAAATATAATTTAAACAATTGCTATGCAAGGAAAAAACAATACATTAAGAAAATTAATTAATAATATGCAGTACCTAAAATCATCTCTAAACAATGCATGAGAAGGAATAGCAGGTTTGGGATCCATGCCTAAACATAGGCATAACCCTCACACTAACCTGGCACAGATCACAGTGTCAGCTGCTCGCCTGTCAGGAAAAACCCCAATGTACACAGGCGAGCAGCTGATTTTAAAATCCCCGCCGATGACGTCAGACGCTGTCCACGTACGCGCCTGCGCAGTGGTGAATGACTCAACGGCGCCTGCGCGGCCGCCGCGAGTCTCGTCCAACTGCGCATGCGCGAACCAAGCCTCGCTCTGAGAGAGGGCATTGCGCATGCGCGAAGGGCTCTGATGCTCACACCAGGAAGAGGAAGAAAACGGCGCTGGAACGCAGGAGCGCTCCAGCCGCCATACAGGCAAAATACACAAACAAAACGATATACAACACATAGGTGACTGCCATGAGTAAAATAAGACCTTGCCAGCCAGAAGTCCGGATCTTCAGCACACACAGCAACAACCACACAGCGGAGGGGAAAGTTGCTGCAAAGCTCTCCACCCGCCCATGGCTGGGATCCGAGCTGCACCGCTTAAAGTGTGCTATCCTTTTTCCAAGTAAGTCTTGAACAACTCTGTATTTCCTTGATCCATGGAGGAGGACAAAAAAGGAACACCAGTACTGGGCGGTGAGTAAATCTTTATGGGTATGAGGTCCTATCAATGGAGAGGAGGCGGGATTAACCCACACGTAGGCTGCCATGGAGTCAGTCAGGAAAGCTAAATGCTATGAAGCATATTCATTAAAAAGCACCCTTTATTCCAGTTATGAAGAAAAAAATAATCAATATATTCTTACATATAATTGGCATAAGTACCTGAATCCAAAGTATCATTTACATTTTTTAACATATGTTATATCACACATTAGCATGTGTTGTATTGGGTAGCTCTTTGAAATGAATGGGTTTTCTATGCACAAAAATGCTCAAGTTATTGGTGTTGGCCCACATTTTTTGTTGCAAGGCATCAACACATGTAATGTAATTTGCATTGCATAGATGTAAGGTATCATTCACACTATATGCAGTGACCTGCATTCATCTGCATACAAGCAATGCAGTTCACTTCTAGGGCACATATAATACAACTGACTGTTCATATTACAACAGCGTGACGAGATGTACTGCTCTAAGGTTAAAGTTAACTTGCAGTGCACTTGTAGTGCAAAGTGGATTTCCTTTTCATAAATAACCCCCAATATCCCCCCCTCCCCCCAAAAAGGCAGGACTTTGTATTAAAGAGGCCGCTGAGTAAACAGGAAATTCTTGCTGTATGTAATCTGATGGCGCTCATCCCAACCCCCTCCCTGAGATTGATCAGGCTCCATTAATGGCAATGTTGAGGCTTCAGATGGGCATTGATCAGGATGCATTGATGGGCACTGACCCTTATTTTGCTTCAAAGTTCTTTTTTTTTTTTTTTTAATTCCCCTGAAACTTCCCTCTTAAAATGAAGGTGCATGTTATATGCCTATGCCGATAAATACGGTACTTCATATTTAGACCTCATAGTATCTATCTCTCAATTTTCTTTGTACTTCAAATGAAGTCCTCTGTTCTCTGTGTATCTTTTCCAGAGGTGGTGGACTTCATTCTATTTAACAAAGATGTACAAGTCCTAAACATATGTGAAACGTTTGTTGTTAATATTATGCTACTTCTTTAATGTATTGGGTTCAAATGTAACCAGCTTTTATTTTTTTAGCTGTTGCTTTATTCTGTTACCGGCTTCATCATTCTATATGGTGCCTAATTTTGCACAATAAAAACTTTTATTGTAAAAAAAATATAAAATGGAAAAAAAGAAATACAGGGCCAGATTCACAGAATAAGTACGCCGGCGTATCTACTGATACACCGGCGTACTTTCAAATTTGCCGCGTTGTATCTTTAGTTTGAATCCTCAAACCAAGATACGACGGCTTCTGGCTTCGATCCGACAGGCGTACGGCTTCGTACACCTTCGGATCGTAGGTGCAATACTTCGGCGCCCGCTGGGTGGAGTTTGCGTAATTTTCCACGTCGGGTATGCTAATTAGCATTTTCCGTCGATCCACGAAGGTACGCACGGCCGTCGCATTCTCTTACCTCGACGCTAGTCTGTTTTTCCCGGCGTATAGTTAGAGCTGCTATTTTGTGGCCTATAGTTAGACTTGCCATGTTAAAGTATGGCCGTCGTTCCAGCGTCAAATTTAATTTTTTTTTTTGCGTAAGTCGTTTGTGAATAGGAAAGGACGTAACTCATGTCGAAGTTCAAAAAATGACGTTGGTGCGGCGTCATTTCGCACAAAGCACGGCGGGAAATTTCAAAATGGAGCATGCGCAGTACACCAAAAAAAAAATCCTCAGTTTAGGCCAATATGTAATTCTTCTACATATTTTTGGTAAAAAAAAATCGTAATAAGCGTATATTGATTGGTTTGCGCAAAACTTATAGTGTCTACAAATTAGGGGAAAGATTTATGGTATTTATATGGCATTTTTATTTATTGTTATTTGTTTACTAGTAATGGTGGTGATCTTTTGTGGTACTGTGACGTTGCGGCCGACAGGTCGGACACTTTTGACACATTTTTGGGACCATTGACATTTACAGAGCGATCAGTGCTATAAATATGTACTGATTACTATGTAAATGTCACTGGCAGGGAAGGGGTTAACACTAGGGGAGATCAAGGGGTTAACTGTGTTCCCTAGTTTGTGTTGTAACTGTGGGGGAATGGTGACTGACTATAGGAGATAACAGATCGTGTTTTCTACTTTGTAAAAAGACACAATCTGTCTTGTCTCCTCAGATAGCACAAGGATTTGTGTGTTTACCCACACAAACCCCCGTGCTCCCGCTCATGCACGCGATCGCGTGTGGCCCTGATAAAGCGGCACTGCCCGCGAAATGCATATGCAAATACTTGGGGTGCTAAGACCATAGGACATAACTTTATGGCTGTCGCATGTGTGACTCTGTTTTTAGAACATATTTTTTAACTATTTTCTAATATACCCTAGAGCAGGGATATGCAATTAGCGGACCTCCAGCTGTTGCAAAACTACAAGTCCCATCATGCTTCTGACTCTGGTGTCATGCTTGTGGCTGTCAGAGTCTTGCTATGCCTCATGGGAATTGTAGTTCTGCAACAGCTGGAGGTCCGCTAATTGCATATCCCCGCCCTAGAGCATATATTTAAAGTCCAACACAATTTCATGTTTTTTGTACAGTTACACAATGGGGATGGTACCTTCTAGGTGTAGATTAAACTAAACACTTCACAATCCTTAGATGCAAGGGCAAACCCATGCAACAGAGCTGGAGAGTAAGGAAGAGGATAACTGAATCAATTGGTCATCTGCACAATGTCACATAGGCATTTAAGAACACTGATTCGCCTAATTTAAAAACCAATGTGATCCCTTACACCTTATCTCAGAGCTCTGAGAGCACCAAAGAGTGGACACAGTAAACCTCAGACATGACAGGTTGCTGTATTGATAAAATAAATACTCTGAACCTAATAGACAGGAGAGAATTTTTTACTCTCTCTCTCTCTCTCTCTCTCTCTCTCTTGCAACATCAAGCACTGTTGGCAATACATCCATAAATGCATTTCAAAAAGAAAACTCACTAGCCACAAACTCAGAATGTCACTGTAATGGCTTTGACTGAATGCATCAAAATAATACCAAATACAAAAAGGACTTAAAGGGGTTGTAAACCCTTGTGTGTTTTTTACCTTAATGCATCCTATGCATTAAGGTGAAAAAACACCTGGCAGTGACCAGCCCCCCCATTTTACTCACCTGAGCCCTGGAATTTCCAATGGTAATCCCTCTGGTTCTCGGCTCTTAATTGGATAGATTGATAGCAAAGCCATTGGCTCCCGCTGCTGTCAATCAAATCAAATGACATGGGCATGGGGGGGGGGGGCGGGGCCGAGTCCTACATTTGGCGTCTATGGTGAGCGCTTCTCTTAGGAGGTTATACAATGCGAGCTGCGAGCGCCGCCGTGGGACCCCAGAAGTCGGGGATTGGGGCTACTCTGTGCAAAACTAACTGCACAATGGAGGTAAGTATGATATGTTTGTTAATGAAAAAAATAAATCAAAGTTTTACAATCATTTTAAACGTTTCTTCCATATCATCATCCAATCTCTGTTGTATTATTAATAATAATATTATTATTATTGTTTTTTCTCATCCGTACAGGCATGCTGTAAACTGTTTAAGGGTTAACGACTACTCCATAACATAATAATAAAAGGAGAGCAACCCTAAAAATTCATACATTAAGCATACAGAAGAGGAAAAGACTAGTAATATACGCTTTTTGTGATTCTTATGTTTTTTACCAAAAATATGTACAGTAGGTGACCGCGATATTGTGTCAATCTCGCTCCCTTTCTCGGTGAGATTGACCACCTACGAGCCCCATCGCGGGAGTCAGCGCCGAGCTGGCTTGCCGCGATGGAGACAAAGCCGTCATAGAAGCGACGGAAGATCCGACTTGGATTCCCGCCAATTCTACACGTGTGCGGCGTTTGTTATGAATCCTGAGGGGGACCTCCCCGCCGGATTTTAAATAAAAAGAGCGGCCCCCACCCGAAGACGTCAAAGAAGAAGCCCCCCCTGGTGAAAAGAGCTAAAGAAGACAGGGGGTGGCTCCGGAGCAGATTAATAAATTATTTTAAAAACACTTTTGTCGTGTTTATTAACTTTAACATTTTTCCTCCAGGTGAATGGGTAGGGGTACGATGTACCCCATATCCATTCACTTAGGGTGGGGGACTGGTATCTGGGGGCCCCCTTATTAAAGGGGGCTCCCAGATTCCGATAAGCCTCCCGCCCGCATACCCCGACAACCAACGGCCAGGGTTGTCGGGAAGGGGCCCTGTCCTCATCGACATGGGGACAGGGTGCTCTGGGGTGGGGGGGCCGCAGTGCGCCCCCCTGCCCCAGAGCACCCAACCCCCCCATGTTGAGGGCATGCAGCCCGGTACGGCTCAGGAGGGGGGGGGGGGCGCTCGCTCGTCCCCACTCCTTTCCTGGCCGGCCGGGTAGCGTGCTTTGGATACGGGTCTGGTATGGATTGTAGGGGGACCCCCTACTCCGTTTTTTCGGCGTAGGGGGGGTCTCCTTACAACCCATACCAGACCTAAGGGCCCGGTATGCTCCTGAGGGGGGAACCCATGCCGGATTTTTATTTAAAATCCGGCCTTGGACGTCCCCCTCAGGATTCATAACAAACGCCGCACACGTGTAGAATTGGCGGGAATCCAAGTCGGATCTCCCGTCGCTTCTATGACGCGCTTGCTGGAATGTGCTTTTACTATTCCAGCAAGCGCGAGATGTCGGCACCCTGTCGCCGAGAATCAGCGCGATGCCGTTGTGCTAAAAACACATTCTCGGCGGCAGGTACTGTAGAAGAATATATACAGTATATCGGCCTAAACTGATGAATACATAATTTTTTTTTATTTTTTTGGGGGGGGGGGGGGGGGGCATATGTATTTTAGCAAAAAGTAAAAAAAAATGCAGTGGTGATTAAATACTACCAAAAGAAAGCTCTATTTGTGGGGAAAAAAGGACCTCAATTTTGTTTGGGTACAGTGTCGACGGCACAATTATCAGTTAAAGCGATGCAGTGCTGTATCGCAAAAAATGGCCTGGTCGTTAAGGGGGCAAATCCTTCCGTTCCTTAAGTGGTTAAAATCATTTCAGAAACAAAACAATTCAGCTTCTCTCCTAGAAATAGATGGTTAGGTCTATCAGAAACTCAACAAAGTGCATTTTTTCTAGAACATGTTCCTAGAAACATTTATATTTTTGAGTGCACTTTTTTTTATTCAATATGATGTTTAATAATAATTTGGTACTACTGGATTTTTATCTTAAATTGTGCAGGGATATCCTCCCCATGTTCCATCAAAAGATAGAATAAGCAGCCCAGGGGCCGATTCACCAGTGTATAGGGGTGGATATACCATAAAAGCTTGCATTTCATCAAATAGTGAGAAGCTAGATCAAACTGTGTTGCAGTGAAGTTATATATACATAGTATATATTCAAATGGTCCTCCAGTCAGGTTTAAAAAAATAAACATCAGCAGCTTTAAATGTTGTAGCTTCTGACTTCTATTAAAAGGATACTTACCTGTCCAGGTATCCAGTGCCATCCTCCCCGGGCTCAGTTCTTTGCCAGTATTAAGGTCCCTTGCATCGGCATGTTTAGTGTGGGAAGCCGGCAGTGACTCCTTGCAGCTTCACATCTGACTTCCCATTGTGCATGCAAGAGCTGCGCTGTGCTGTGTAAATAAACCCACAGCCTCCTGGGACCTGTAATTGGTCCAAGAAGTTTGCAGGCAGGGGAAGGGGAAGAACTGGGAAGAGTTTTTTGGTGGAATCGCCTGTGCAATTATAGCAGATGTGGGTGGGCACCTAAGAAAACGACAGTAGTTACCCGCTCCAAAAGTAGAGGAGGAAGGGGAACATAAAGTGGAGCTTCCCTTTTTGGTGAAGTTCTGCTTTAGGTTTGTCAAAGTTTTATGGAGCATTTTTACCAATCATTTTTTTTTTTTTCAAAATATTTTTATTGGTGTCATTCGATAATAAAATTACATGCAATGTCATCTTGTAGGGAAAAAATAAAATCAACTTGACTAAAGCAATACAATAAAAGTAAAAGGTAGACACTTTTTATAAGAAAGAGAGAAGAGGGGGGAGGGATTGAAGTTGAAGGTAAGAGGAAAGAGGTTAGTAATAAGAAAGAGGGTAAAGGAGAATTGATGCTAGAGTCAAGAGAGGGAAGTGAAAGGGGAAACCGATAGGGACATTTGGTATCTGTCCTCCCTCAGTAACCCCCCGACACAGACCTGAGGACAACGTCATAATGGTAACTGCAACTCAGAACTACAGCAACTGTACAATAGCAATAGGGTAAAAAGTCACTTTTGATGTGAAACTTAACTAGATAAATCGATATGGTTAAGCATAGAAGTGACTTCCGCTTGGTATATGGCCCTTTTTGATAAATAATAAGGGGGAAGATTCCAAGTCGTTTTTTTTCAGAAGACGTCAGGCAGTGCTCGATAAAGGATGACCATCTTTTGTCAAATTTTTTATTGGACCGTGTGTGATCAGTCGTGGTATCCAGTTTTTCTCGGTATAGTAGGGCTTCGAGATTTCTTATTGTTTCGGATAAGGTCGGAGGTGTAGTAGATATCCAGTGGTTGAAGATGTTTCTGAGGGCTATGAGCAGTGTGAGAAGTATTCATTGAAGATCGCTTTGTGGTACTATGTTAGATGCCACTGGGGAGTCATTTCTGTAGTGGGAATCCGAACAATATAAGCATAGGGTCCTTATCAGGTAGGAACTTAGTCACTCTTTGTATGAACTGGAGAATTGAAGACCAGTAAGCGTTGATCTGTGGACACCTCTATGTCTTCCTGGTTAACAGACCTTCCAGTTCAAGCAGACATAGCAGACATCCTAACGGGCTACAAGATAACCAGAATCATCACCCCATGTGAATCCTGGAGGAAATCTCAGTTCAAACTGATGCATAGGGCCTACTACCCATTTTCAATGAATCACCCTTCCACCACGGGATCTACCTGCCCATGGTGTTCACTCCTAAAGCCATCACTACTTCACTGCCTATTAAATTCACTGCTTCAGAAAAAACTGCCGTTTTTAAAACTTTTTTTTGCATTGATACATGTCCCCTGGGACAGGACCCAGGTCCCCAAACACTTTTTAGGACAATAAATTGCATATTAGCCTTTAAAATTAGCACTTTAGATTTCTCCCATAGACTTTAACAGGGTGTTCCGCGGCTTTTCGAATTTGCCGTGAACACCCCTAATTGTTCGTTGTTCGCCTAACAGGCAATGTTCGAGTCGAACATGAGTTTGACTAGAACTCGAAGCTCATCCCTAACCGTCATATAGCTATTCCCCCCCCCCCGCGGCTTCCGGGTAGTGGCTCCCGCGGGAGTGGGCATTTCTATGCAGAGGCTAAGTGATTGACGTGATGACAAAAACTTCCCCCGGCGCATTAGCGCGTCACCAGTTTCCGAAAGAAGCCGAACGTCAGTGCGCGGGCGCCGTATAGCGCCATATAGAGCCGATTTGCAGTTCGGCTTCTTTCCGAAACTCGTGATGCACCTTATGCGCTAGGGGAAGTTTTTGTCATCACATCAATCACTTAGCCTCTGCATAGGAACGCCCACTCCCGCGGGAGCCACTACCCGGAAGTGGGGGGGGGGGAAATAGCTATACGACAGTATGTACACCAAAAAATAAAAAATCAGCATACTGTCAATGTTGGAAGTGAGCACAATGTAATGTTAGAAAAATGTTTTTAGGGTGAACCTCCGCTTTAATGGACGAACCATGTCCGATTCTAGATCATAGTTGGAGTATTTAGATGATTGTATGATCCAGTGCAATCCTGTTCTCAGTAAACATGCTAAATTATACACTCTAATGTTTGGGAGATTGGTTCCGCCCTCACTCTTTTGGAGGAATGGTTTGGTCAAGGCTATTCTCGGTTTACCCTTTTTCCATCAGAAGTCTGTAATTGCCTTGTTTAAAATCTGTGTATCTTTGTGTTTTAATAGCAAAGGTAATGTTTGTAGGGGGTATAAGAGGCCCACTTTTGACCAGTGGTGGGATGGGTCTTCAACTACATACCCCCCAAATGTGGGGTCTCTATGTTCCCTAGTTGCCGAGCTACAATCCTCAAAGTCAATCTTTTTTTTTTATTATTATTTTTTTGGCAAATGGGCCTATCTTGGGGAAGGGGCCTGGAGCTGCAGCCCCTATGTTAATCCGGCCCTGCTGGTATGGATTTTGAGGGGGACCCCTATGCCATTTTTTTCCATGCCATGAAAAAAAAATGCTCTAGCAAAGCGTGGTGATGTACAATACGTACGACGGCACTATAAAGGGGATGTTCCATTCGGATGGAGCCACCCTTGGGGCTGCTTTTGCTGATTTTGTGTTAGTAAAAGACGATTCGTGCTTTTCATTCTGTTACAGCGTGATGAATGTGCTATCTCCATTACAAACGCTAGTTTTACCAGAACGAGCGCTCCCATCTCATAACTTGCTTCTAAGCATGTGCGTTTTTTTCAGGTCGTTAAAGCCCACACACGACTATTTTTTACGACGTTAAAAACGACAACGTTAAGAACGACAACGTTAAAAACGACAACATTAAAATTGACGTGAAAATTTAGAGCATGTTATAAATTTTTAATGCCCATTTTTTACGTTGTGGAGCCCACACACGATCGTTTTTTATGACATAAAAAAAAACATCCCGAAAAATGGTTGTGTGTACGCGGCATTAAGACATGATGCCACTTAAAATCAGGAGTTTAAAATGTGGTTACCATCTACAATGAACTTAAAATAACTCCAATATCTTTACCTGAAAGCCAAGCTTGTTCTGCTTGGTCATTTTCATTTTCATGGTTAATGTTAAACTTACCTATTATTCAGCAGAAAAAAAAACAACAATAAAATAAACACATTAGGTTGATCGTTTGCCATTAGGGACCCTGATTTTGAGTGCACACTTCCATAATTGATCCATCTTGCTTTTTTTAAGTCACTTTTTTTTTTCAATTTAACTATCTGAAAGAACATGTGCCATAGCAGTGTCTCCCCAAGATCATTGCCCAAGAGCAGATTTGATAGTGACCTACATATAATTATTTTCACTTGATTGAAAAATTTGTAAATTAGCAGTGTCCCCCCCAAGATCCTTGTTATGGAGCACAGTTTCAAAGACACCAATGTTTGCAGTGGGCTGCATAGTTGCTTTTTAGAGAAAGGTTTTAAAATAGGCTATTGATGGTCAGCTCCTAAAGTTGTCAGCTATGAATATTTTTGGTCTCATACCTAATGTATGGACTTATCTCTCTCAACAATTGGGTCCACATTATCCATCTAATTATTTAAGGTATTGTGCATCACTTTTTTAAGACCCTGCACTTTATTACCCTAAAAATAATTTTTTTAGACATTAAGCTGGATTTTTGTCATATTATTTTACTTTACTGTAATGGAGATACTGTGGTAGATTTACTAAAACTGGTGCACGCAGAATTTGATGCAGCTGTGCATAGTAACCAATCAGCTTCTAACTTCAGCTTGTTCAATTAAGATTTGACAATAAGCCCCCATTCACACTGGTTCCAAATCACATGACAAGCAGAAGAGGAATTGTTCAAATCAGTGCGACTTCAACTTGGCGGTGCCGCACTGATTTGAAAAAAAGGTTCCAGCACTATTTTTTGCAACTTCAGATGCGACTTGCATAGACATCTGTGCATGAAGTGGCACAGATGTCAGCCAAGTAGCATCTGAATAGCACTGACCTTTATATTTTCAAATCGTGCTACTTCAAGTGAAGTAGCACAATTTCGTAGTAGCACTGGTTCACACTGGTGTGATTTGACATGCAATTTGACATGTCAAATCGCATAAGCAAGTATAATACCCTTGGCAGCAGGGTCATTTTGAGGACATTGCAGCGGCCGAACCACGTCAACGTAAGGGAGTGCCAGTGGAGGAGATCCGTCTTCAGGCGGAGAAGTAGTGGGGCGAGTACAGGACAGTGAGGTCTGGGGTGATGTCAACTCCCAGGTAACGGATAAGATTTGACGCCCATCTCAGGGGGAATGTCGATCACAGATGTTGGACAATGACCCCACCCACTGTTATGTTGAGAATAGAGGATTTGGACAGATTAATTTTGGACAGATTAACAGGGAGAGAGCTCCGTATTCTTGAAGTGAAGTTGAGTAGGTTCGGAAGGGAAGTAAGCAGTTCTGAGAGGAAGAAGATTAGGTAATCCAAGAAAGCACCCACCTTGTGAGACCCTGACGATTCTTGATAGCCAGTGATGCCTGCTTCTGCCCTTATTTTGCACAGCAGGGGTTCCAAAGAGAGTATGAAGATTAGGGGAGACAGGGGGCAACCCTGTCTTGTGCCGTTGTGGATGTTGAAGAAGTCAGATCTCGTCTCATTGACTTTGACAGCTGCAGTGGGGTGGGAGTAAAGGGACAATATCCAACCAAGCATAGAGGACTGGAGGTCGATGTGTTCTAATGTGGTCTGAATAAAGGCCCAGTCTACATGTTCTAAGGCCTTTTCCGCATCGGTAGACAACAGGAGAAGGGCCCGCTTGGATTTCCTGGCCGCATGGATCCAATTCACCACCTGGATGGTATTGTCCCTGGGCTCACGCTGCGGCATAAAGCCTGCTTGGTCTCTGTGAATGAGACTTGGTATATGAAAGAGCAGTCTATTGGCCAGTATTCTGGCAAACAACTTCAGGTCTGTGTTCAAAAGCGCTACCGGGCGATAATTCATGCACCGCAACAGATCCTTTCCTTCCTTCGGGATAAGGGAAATATAGGCTCTCAGGGTGTCAATCGGGAAAGATTTACCTTCCGTGATAGAGTTGAGGGCAGAGAGAAGAGACCGTGATAGCGTGTCAAAGAAGACCTTGTAGTATGCCAGCTCTGCTGCTGTGATGGGCTCCTCCAGCTCCCCCTGGACAGAAATAGGGAGTGTTGGCATGCCCAACGTGGCTAGATATGACTGAGGGGTGGGTCCGACATCAGCCGAAGGGTCATCCGAGGGGGAACAGTCTAGGTTATAGAGACCTTCAAAAAAGGATCGAACCTCTGTCGCAATGTCAGTTGACATGGTCAACTTTCGCCCAGAGGAAACCAGGATATGAGAGATGTACATCGTCGTGCGAGCACTTCCCATCAATAATAAATACGCCCCATCATGAACATATCTGCCCCTTACAGACATGAGCGAGCATCGGGAGCGTGTGGCACAATGTCTGCTATTGTGCATGGGCGCTGTCTACAGCTGATCGTAATCTCAGCTGTTCTGCAGCTCCGTACTGCAGAATGTGCAGTTCCAGCCGAGCATTTTTCAATAGGGGGCACTTCTCAATAGAACACCGACAAAGCGCTACTGTAGTGGTGCTTTGCGGGTGCTTTTAACCCTTTTTCAGCCGTTAGCAGGTAGTGAAAAGCTCCCTGCTAGTGGCTGAAAAGCACAGCAAAAATTACGGTAAAGTGCCGCTAAAAATAGCGGTGCTTTACCACCGATGTCCGGGGGTTGCCAGTGTGAAAGTGCCTTTATGGTGACAACTACTCTAAGGGGGCACTCTGACAAGGACACCCTATGTAAGGGGGCACTGTGATGGGTGAATCTTATATAATAGGGCACTATTATATAATGGGGACAAATGGTGACTTGAGATTCTAGACTTGAGAAAATAACAAAAGAAAAAGAACTATAAAATCAATGCAGACAATATTATTGGATAATGTAGTAATTTTAAATATCAATTGTTGTGTATACATTGCTTTTATGTATTTAAAAAAAAATCTAAGATGCAATAAAGACAATTTATTTTTATTTTTTTTAGTTTATTATTGTTGTTATCTAAGCCAGCCATAGATGGATCGAAATTTGGGTGGTTCAGCAAGACCGGGTTTAATTTCAATCCATCTATAGCTGGCTGGTTATACTGAAGTCAATCTATGGATCGACTTCAGTACAACCAGCCTGTTTTTTTTTTGTTTTGTTTTGTTTTGTTTTTTTATCACTGCTGGTATCTATAGCCTCCAGCATTGATAATTGTATTCTGATGCCTGGGAAACCTCCTGCTGTCACATAATAATGCAATACAATACTGCAGAGGGAGGAAATCAAGCAATTTTCTGTTGAAGGACAGAAAATTGTATATTGTATGGCCAGCCTAAGTCTGTTATCTAAAAAGTCCCAAAATGATTTTTTAACCACTTTAGTACCGGACACTTTTACCCCCTTCTTGCCCAGGCCAGTTTTCAGCTTCCAGCGCCATCACATTTTGAATTACTCAGTCATGCAACACTGTATCCATATGAAATTGTTATATATTTTTTTTTACACAAATCGAGTTTTTTTTGGGTGGTATTTAATCACTACTGGATTTTAATGTTTGCTTAATAAACTAAAAAAGACCAAACATTTTGATTTTTTTTTTTACAGTATCTGTTTTGCAAATAAATAATATTTATTCATACATTTAGACCAACATGTATAAAAAGTAGACAGTCTAAAGTACTTAGTGAGAGACAGGGTTTTTTTTTTAGAGTTGTAATTCTCTGTCACAATTTTTGAGGAAAATGAAAAAATAAACCACATTTTTTTTTTCTTTTTGTTTTTTTTGTTTTTTTACAGATGGTAATTGTACAGTACAGTGTCATAATGTAACTAGTGTGGTGGTGTTCAGGGATACTGACTAGTGTCTGACACTGACAGTATGTAAAAAAATAAATATATTTTTTCTTTTAAAAAAAATGTTTTTCTTTTTATTGCAATTTTTTTATATTTTTTTACATTTTGTTATATATATTGTGACCAGGGCAGAGCAGTACAGTGTTATCATAGTGACACAGTGATTACTCTGGGGAGGTGATCTGTATTTTTTTTACACACTATAATTGCTTATAATAGTGATAACAACTGTAATAATTTTTTATGAATGCAGCCATTCATTCAGTGTGTACTATTGTGAAGCTGTGGTTGGCCACAACTATTATTATTATTATTATTATTATTATTATACAGGATTTATATAGCGCCAAGAGTTTGCGCAGCGCTTTACATCAGGGAAGACAGTACAATCACAATACAAATCAATACAGGAGGGATCAGAGGGCCCTGCTCGTTAGAGCTTACAATCTAGAAGGGAGGGTCAAGTGGAACAAAGGGTAGTTAGCTGTGGGGGATGATCAGATGGACTCAAATGAAAATACAGTTATGTGTGGGAAGGGTAGGATCACATGGTACTGATGCACTGTGGCTGGCCATGTACCATGTGATCACTGTGACCAATCACAGATATCAACACAATAGACTGCAATGAATATGAATGTAAAACATTTATGGTGTGCAATCACCGTGTGATTGGTCACAGCAATCACATGGTACTGTCAAAGTCTTGGTACACTAATTTGTCATCCCTGTGGACTCAGTGAGTGACAGATCATGCTGCAATGCATCATATGGGGTGCACGCAAGGCTCAATCCTAGGAGGACATCATATGGTGTACCCCCAGGATAGCCGCACTCCAGCTCAGCCGTCATTTTATTATAGGCCAGGCGTGAAGCAGTTAAATTGGTTTCTGCTCTACTATATATACAGTATATGGGATGTTGATATACCCTCTAGAGGATGATGCAATCAATGAATCATACCTTGTTTCATAAGAAGTGAAATAATCCCAAAAACTATATACATTATGTTACCAAAAGTATTGGGACACCTGCCTTTACATGCATATGAACTTTAATGGCATCCCAATCTTAGTCCATAAGGTTCAATATTGAGTTGGCCCACCCTTTGCAGCTACTACAGCTTCAACTCTTCTGGGAAGGCTGTCCACAAGGTTTAGGAGTGTGTTTATGGGAATGTTTGACCATTCTTCCAGGCACGCAATTGTGAGGTCAGGCACTGATGTGGATGAGAACTGGCATGCCATTAACGGTCATGTGCATGTAAAGGCAGGTGTCCCAATACTTTTGGTAATAATGTATATTACTTTGTTATCATAAATAGTGACAACTTTATTGCTGAATGTAAACACTGTTCTGGTAATAAGGAGTATACAGGTATGAGAGCTGAATTGGTTAAATGACAAGGGGCCAATAAAAATGGATTCTTTGCTGCTCAATTTGTAAGGAAAAAAAAATGCTAATTAAGGTTTACATCCCCCTTTACTAGATTTTAGACAGTACTAAATGTAAATAAGCTAGTTTACTCATATTGTATTTCTATCCTGATGTTCAAAAGTAATTTTAGAGCTAAATATCATAAAAACAAACAGTTTCTGAAAAGCAATATTACTTTCAAGAGGAACAAAAAATGTTTTCTCTCCATTGTTTTTGCAGTCAGGCACATGCTATTATTATTATATTGGGTTTATACAACACCACCAGTTTGCACAGTACTTTACAGAATAAAGGGAGACAGTACTATGACAATACAACTCAAGACAATAGGTTTAGAAGGGCCCTGTTAGTGAGAGCTTACAATTACACAAATTAGTACCCCAAGGTAATCTGAACCAGGAATAAAGCTCTGATCCCATTATACAATAAGAAAGTCAACTGGTATATCCCTTTTGCATCGTAAACAAAGCATGTTACTTTAGTAATCTGTGGTACTTAACTTTAGTTTTAAAAGTAGCCATATCAGAGATCTGTAAAATGTTTGCAATTAATATAATATAAGAATGTTAAGCAAAATGTCACTTCATACCTGCCCACTGCAGTCACCATATCGGCTTTGTATCCTAAAAGCAACTAAAAGGGAAAATAAGGATTCAGATTTACAGTGGCTATCCTGCCTTGATTTAATACTTCAATAAGTGCATTTTAGACGTTAAAACTGTAGGAATGAACAATGAATTATGTTATGCTTTTCTGGCCTGCTTCCAACAACATTTAGAACAAAATAGGCCTATTGACTATTGAGGTCTTAGTGGTTACAGCTGTGGAAGGTTTTTTTGTTAAATGATAGCTACCAAAATGATAAAAGTGTTGATGGACTATACTTATTCACCTTCCTATGCTGTCTCTCAGTTTATGACTGAATATTATTTTTCAGAAACAGGATAAAAGGGGAAAATGTAACTAGCTTTTTCGTCTGACAAAATTGTGTGTCTAGCTTACTGCTACTGACATTTACATACAAAAGTAACAAGTGGTGAAAAGTGAAATACAGAGGTCTTATGATATCAAATGGTTATGTCCTTTTTTCAACGTGAATACCCAGGGGACTGTTTTTATTCTTCCTGACAAATCATAAAACTTAAAGTCTACAACATGTACAACTAACCAAAAATAAAGGGCATGTTAGTAAAACATTTGCAGGGAATTCACTGGCTGCTATGTTCACTCTGTATTTACTAGAAAAAATGGAAAGGATGCCCCAGGGATTGTATGGGCAATGGATAGATCAAAGTATAAGAGTAGCAAACAAGTAGTGTGACGCTAATCCTACCAAAAAGTGGTCCCTATGTGCACAGAACATGTGCAATAATGGTCAATTGCCCCTCAATATTTGTCATGCTGTTTTCTCCCATTTTTTACTATATACTATACCTTAATGAATTTTTCATGTGCATTCTTACATTAGATAATACAGCCTACCTGTAGACCCCTGAAGAAGGAATATAACAATTAACTCCAAAACATGTTGGCTTAGATTCACGTAGGGCGGCTTAAGTGTGGGCGGGCATAGCGTATCATATTTACGCTACGCCGCCGCAACTTAGAGAGGCAAGTGCTGTATTCACAAAGCACTTGCATCCTAAGTTACGGCGGCGTAGCGTAAATGTGCCGGCGTAAGCGCGCCTAATTCAAATTGTAAAGAGGTGGGCGTGTTTTATGCTAATGAATCGTGACCCGACGTGATTGACGTTTTGAACGACCGGCGCATGCGCCGTCCGTGGACGTATCCCAGTACGCATGCGTCGGATAGAATGCCTACGATACGTCGAACACTGCCTACGACGTGAACGTAACTTACGCACAGCCCTATTCGCGTACGACTTACGCAAAATGACATAAAAAGATACGCTTGTTCTGATGTCCTTGTTCCGACGTCCATACTCTGCGCCACCTAGAGACATGCTTTATCTTTACGCCGGCGTATGTCTTACGTAAACGGCGTAACTAAATGCGACGGGCGCACGTATGTGAATCGGCGTATCTAGCTCATTTGCATATTTGACGTGGAAATCAACGGAAGCGCCACCTAGCGGCCAGCATAAGTATATATGTTTATATCCAGTTTTCTATCTACTTTTTATTGTTTTTGTGCATTGGTCATTAAGTAATAGCATATCAAGTCTTATGGTTTTTCCGTAGTGGTATCATTGCTGATTGGGTGGGTGGAGAACCCTACATATTATATATAGAATGTGTATTTTTGTAACTTGTATGTAGTGATCAAGGCTGTCCAGCCGAAACGCTGTATACTTGTAATTTATATCAGACAGGAAAGTAGAATTTTGAAAAGTAGGTGAGCTAAGGAAACCTACTTAACTTTTGGAAGAAGACTTATGCCGCGTACAGACGATCGGACATTCCGACAACAAAACTGTGGATTTTTTTCTGATGGATGTTGGCTCAAACTTGTCTTACATACGCACGGTCAAGAACAATACTCGGGGCCCCGAGACGAAGTGACCTATCACGAAACACGTCGGAAGGAGCGAGCGACGTGCTGACGTCATCCCCCTCATCGCTGTACTCTCAACACGAGTGGCCTTTTCCTGGAAACGTCTGGCCGGCGTTACAGGCCAAATGCAATCTATGTCTACTCAAATGTGAGTTTTTTACCTGCTTTATTTAGCTTTTAAATAAATCATCTCTAGTTTTATGCTATGTGGAGCTTTGTTTCCTTTATATACCCGCTGCTGAGCCCTGTATGAACCTTTACCTTGCTGTGGATACATCAATCTCCAGTCCCATTGGTGGTGTTACAACATGATCTAGCCCCCATAGTGGAGCGATATGCTGAGTGTGGTCCGGCAGGACCTTTACTTCTGGTAAGCAGACTCATATTTGGTGGTGGATTCACATATGGTGTTCAGGATCAGTTCCCTGGAATCTACACGGGTGTCTTCTTTCATCTGAAATTCTTCACAGACTTTATATTTTTTCAGACTCAGTTTTGGACTTTATGGGCTTTTATGTCTGAATCACTTTATATTTATTTGTGTGTTTGTTCATAACTGTTATGGTTTATGAGAATCTTATGGTGTTGTGACACTCAGGGCTCACTGACGCCTCATTTACCCAGAGTTGGGTGGATTTGGCCTCCTGGTTCTGGGTTATCAGTACACCTGTTTTTGAATCGTTGGAGTGTTGTCGCAATCATATATGATACACGACTTTTGGGCTGATGCCCACACATGTTTGTTTTTTCACATGAATCAAGCATTATTGGTTTAGCGCAATTATTTTTCTTTTTTCCAACAATACGTTTTGTTGTCGGAAAATTTGAGAACCAGCTCTCAAACATTTGTTGTTGGAAATTCAGACAGCAAATGTCCGATGGAGCATACACACGGTCGGATTTTCTGACAACAAGCTCACATCGAACATTTGTTGCCGGAAATTCCGACCGCATGTAGGCGGCATTAGAATTGTTCCTTTGGTGGCATGTTTGTAAGGTCCAAAAGAACAAATAGTAAATTACAAATTACTAAATATGTGGTTTTGCGCATTACAAACATACTTTTCATGGTCCTCATTGCAATGTAAAATGGATCCCATAACTAAAGGTTTGTAAATAAACTTGGCAACTGAAGAAATTGAATATTCAGTCTTAAAAGAATAACGCAGTACAAGCATTCCTATCAAACATATACATCTGCCACCCTACTTAGTATCACTTACTTTGTGTGAATCTTATTCTCTTGAGATCATGAGCCTAAGGTCACAAAGACTGAGTTTATAGCAAAATTGACATTGACAAGAAAAAAAATGCACCATGTATCAGGCAGGTTTAAGGTATCCCAAGGCATAGTTTGTATGGAATTTGGCATTTTTATCTCACTTTAAACTTTATCAAAATCCCTGCTCCTTACAAAACAGAAACTATTTTTTTTGTTTTTGTTTGCATTGCTACATGTCCCCCCTGGTGTTGCCCAGACACCCCAAAATTCCATTTGTTTGACCATCCCTTTCCTTGGTCAGAATCAGTTTTAATAATTCAGCTCAAATTTACTTAAATGGGGCCTGAATTAACATTCAGAACTTGTGAGCTGTTTGTTGACTATCCCAAGAACCAGTCACATGTACATTCAACTCATCCTTATACAAAAGCAAGCTTTTGTATAGATTCATTGTAAAAAGCTGATATCAATGGCTGGTTAGCAAGCTTCAAGTGGAACTTAACCGCATCGCCCCACAAACATTTACTGTGGCAGGACGGCCCGGGTGAACACAATCATGTACCTGTACGTGATTTTGTGCACGCGGTTTAGGGGGCACGCACGCATGTTTAGGGGGCACATGATGACCCACCGATCGTTTACAGTAGAAATCGAGCAGCGGTGTGGCGATGTAAACAAAGCACACTGCTCATCTGTCGCACACTGCTCATCTGTCAGGGAGGAAAAGTAAGAGATCATGTTTCAGCTAAGCTGAATCACAATCTCTCTTTTCCTCCAGTGAATACACTCCCACCACAGTTAGAAACACCTCCCAGGGAACACATTTAACACCTTGATCGCCCCCTGGTGTTAACCCCTTCCCTGCCAGTGTCATTTTTACAGGGAACAGACAATTTCTCTTATGAAATAAAAGAAACCTACTTGCATTCTACTTTGGAATGTAGACTGAGCTGCATAAGCGCAGCTCCATCTACATTCCAGTAGAGAGTTTGTGTGCTGGGATGACTGTATCATGAGCACATGCAAAAGTGATGTCCTCGCACAATAGCCAATGGGAACAGCCATAGCCCTGCACCTGGAAGAAGCTGGGTAGAAGATACCAGCAGTGGGTAGGGACATCAGACCATTGAAGGGAGGTAAGTATCAAGGAGTTTAGCTCTGCTTTAAGAAAAACAACTATTTTGCTTTGTTCTTCCATCTTTAACATAATTAGAAATCAGTGAACGCTGTGTTGTATCCTAATCTCTATACTACTGCATTACAGACTGAGCCATAGGAGGTGTTCAAACAGGTACAATAATGTTTAAGCATTCTAGAAATCAGTTTAATTGAAATCCCCCTTTTATTCAAAGTTGATTGAGACTCCAAGCTGTTTCCAATAACGAATAAACTACATTAAATGAAGTGTGGGAAAGACAACAGCTGTTTCTTGCTGATGCATTCTCAAGACTGTTTTGTATGTGAAACAATCTTGTAGATAGAGCTTTGAGAATATGTGGGTGTAGTATTATATCAGAAGACTACAGTGGGTAATGTTCTCACCTGACTCTGGTGACACTGTGAAAAAAGAGGTTTCAAATATTGCATAACATGTAATGGTGGCAGCTCATTGGAAAGAAAAATAAATGGTAAAACATAGTGATGCAAACACTTTAAAACACTTCTATAACTGTGGGTCTCAGCACAACTACTCATAATAAAGTTCCTTACTGCTTTAGAGCAAAATCATGTGTAGTGTTGCTTAAAGACCCTTGCCATTAAAAATAAAGTCTTGAAGCCAACATTTCTTTAAAGGAAATGGTTTTTAATCCTCTTTATTTGGTGGCTAACTATCCTTTTTTGATTGTGCAGTGATGGAGTCATGTAGCTATCACTGTTTCTCACACTGACATCTAATCAGTTGGGCAAATATGTGAAATAATAAAGCTGTTGCAGCAAACAAACATGTAGCTCTATAAATCTGGGAGACGTTGTGATATAAATATCAGAAAACTTGAAACTCACAATGCTGCAGTTAGTTTCCTTCAATGCATGTAGTCGGATAGTAGAATCTGAAGAATGCAGTTCCAGGTACTGAATACTATCCTCTTAAAAATGTCTAGCCAGAAGTCTAGTCATGGACAAATAGAAACCTGCATTGTACCTCTCTCAGCTCTTTTATGCTGCTTTTCTCAATCAGAGATCAATTCATTAACAGGCAGGCCTGGACAGGGACAAAAAATAGGCCTGGGAATTTTGGACTGAGCAGCCCATGACATATTAACCAGAAAGGGGGGCCGGGAAAAAGCATTGGGGGGTTGGAGAGCACAGGGAGGAACCTTGAGAACACGGGGTGGGGTAAGAGCACAGGGGAGAGGCAGAGAACACAGGGAGAAAGAGAAGATCACAGGGGGGCCGAAAAGCATGGGAGGCTGGAGAGCACAGGGGGTGGGGGGTTGGGGAGGATAGGGGGAAATAAAAACATGTGGTGGGACAGAGAGCACAGGGAGGGCAGGAGAGCATGGGGGGGGTACAAGGGGGAGGTGGAGAGCATGGGGGGGTGAAAAGTACAAGGGGGAGGCAGAGATCACTGGGGGAGGCAGACAGCACTGGGGGGAGATGAAGAACACAGGGAGGGCAGGAGAGCATGGGGTGGGGCAGAGAGCACAAGGGGGAGGCAAAGAGCACTGGGGGAGGCAGACAACACTGGGGGGCTGGAGAGCACTGGGAGGCAAATAGCACTGGGGGCTAGAGAGCACTGGGGGGCTAGAGAGCACTGGGGCAGAGGTGGAGAGCATGGGGGGAGGTGGAGTGCTGGGGGAGGTGGAGAGTACAGGGGGGCAGCGAAAAGCATGGGGGAGGTGGAGAGCACGGGGAGGCTGAGAGCCAGAAGGGAGGTGAAGAGCAGAGGGGTGAAGAGAGGGCAACGGAGAGCATGGAGGGATGTGGAGAGCACAGGTGGTCAGCAGAGAGCTTGGGGGGGTGGAGAGCACAGGGGAGGCTGAGAGCCAGGGGGAAGGGGAGAGCATAGGGGGAGGTGGAGAGCACGCTGAGGCTAAGAGCCATGGGGGAGGGGGGTGCACAGGGGGAAGCAGAGAGCATGGGTTGAGGTGGAGGGCACAGGGGAGTATCAGAGATACAGGGAGGTGGAGAGCACTGGGGGCTGGAGAGCACAAGGGGGCAAAGAGTATGAGTGGGGTGAAGAGCACAGGGGGAAGCAGAAATAAGCAGGATAGGAGGAGCAGTGGAGTGGCTGCATATAGAAGAATCATTCTCTCCATCTTCCTCCTGCAGTCTCTGAATGCTTGCTTCTCCTCTCCCTCTCACAGGCTTTCAGAGGCTGCAGGAGGAAGATAAAGAGAATGATTCTTCTATATGCAGCCACCCTCACTGCTCCTCATATCCAGGTAACAGGGGGCCGCACTCACGTTCTCTCTGATCTGGCTCCAATGTGTCTGCAGTAGGTGTCTCCTCAAGCTTCCCCCCTTTTGTGGTCTTGCCCCACTACACTGACGACTGAACTATAAGGGCCACGTAGATGCCGAAGGTGTCTCCTCTAGCTCCTCCCCCTTCATGTTTCCGTCCCCCTGGCGCCAATGGCTGAGCTGAACTGGCAGTCGGGAGGCCCCAGAGAGGCTGGGTGAGTGACACAGGCTCAAAGAACAGCCCAGCTGTTTTGGGCCCCACAAGGACTTGAATGTTAACAGACATTGTATGCAATATTTGTGGTTTTGTTTTAAATATCACAAGTTATAGTCACATAGGTGATTTATTATGTTCTTTAAATTGGTTATAAAAGTTTTTATTTTTATTTTTTAAATAACAAACATGTTATACTTATCTGTTCTAAAATTGCACAGAACAGCCCTAACCTCCCCTACTGGTATCTCCCACCAGTGCTCTTGGCTCTTCAGTGTCTGCCAGCATACCAAGCCAGGCTGTGCACTCATGGACACACACAGCGTGGCTTGACACACCTTCTATCCCAGTCTCTCCTCACACAATTTAATTAGCCAATGGCTCTAGCTGCTGCCTCTCTGTTCTGTGAATGCAGGGAAAGAGGATAGAGCTGCTACAGAGGGATACGTCACTGTATTTAGTATTTAGGGGGGGTGAGGGGGCAATACTGCTACTGGAACATTTTTTACCTAAAGGTCCCTTTCACATGGGGCACACTCCGTCAAGCAGATCCCAAACTGCTCAGTGGGGATCTGTCCACTGATTTCTGCTGAGCAGACGGATGACAGGTTTGTGTTCTCTATGGGGGGTCAGATGGAGACAGACCGTCTGTCTGTTTTCATCAAACTGCCATCCAATCCGATTTGTTAGACAGATGAGGAATGATCCCCATCCATCTGTTTTTGGCAGCCCGGATCAGATGCCAGCAGGTGTCAGCGGACCGCCGCTCTATATAAAGCAATAGATGGTCCGATCAAGCCCTCTTGAAAAACTGACAGGCAGACCTGATCAGTTTGTCAGTGTGAAGGGGATCTAATTCAGAGAATGCATTAAGGTAAACAAATGTATTGACTTTGGAACCACTTTAACTTTTTGTTGCATTTCTGGGAAAATACATATAGGAGTCATTAAACACTGCGTGCTTTTTCCTGTGATTTAAGTAAGAGAATATATGCACTGGCATTATTCATATTCATATTCCTAGGGAACCTTGCAAAGCACATCTATACAGCAGGCCAATAAATCAGACCTTGTTACTAAAAGATAAACTTTGGCATTTATGGCATATTTAAAGAGGAAAGGATCGCTGCTCCTCTCGACCAGCCCAGGTGAATAAAGGATAAAAAATGGCCTCAGCCTACCACTAGTGTAGGTGGTCAGGCACTATAGCTGGATTCTGTGTTCTTCGTCTGTGTTGTAGCAGCTCCCTTTCCCACAAGACAAGCAGGTCAGCAGTACTCTATTGCCCCAGGTCTTATACACTATTCTGTACACTGTGGTACCTGGCTACCATGCCAGGGCAGGCACAAACTGTCTGAACCAGGATGCATAGCATGTACTGTGTATGAGTGTTGTTTATACCTTACCAAGATGTTAGGTGAAGAAAATAAGATAAATATATGTTTTCAAATTGTTATCCCTCAATGGTCTAATGAGCTTTTATGATCATGTGATGATGTTGTTGTTTTTTTTTTTTTTACATAGAATATGTTTTAAACAGATATGCTGTTTTTCTGATTAACACTTACCATTCAAATAAATCAGTGATGCATGGGATGTCTTTAACCTTTGTTAGAAGGTTAGATAAACACTGAAAGGATATTTAAATGGATTGTAACAGCTTTTTTTTTTTCACTTTTAAATGATTCATAACAGCATCTCTATTGACTGTAAGGAAAAAGACAAACTAATGCACACGCTATTGATTCTCTCATGAAATCTATTAAATTCTCTGGGTTTTATTTACAGGAGGCTTATGGATGCAGATTTGTAGAACAAAGCCATTGAGTGAGAGTATATAATTGCTTTAGCTTCATGCTGTCAATTAACCATTTTAAAACCTGGCATACAAGTTCATTCACAATCACATTGGGTGAACTGTGCACACCAGTTTTTCATACTGATTTGCTACAGCACCACTTTTGGAAGCCATTAAAATATATAGATGTCACAATTGCAAAGTATGTAGATGTTGAAACTATACTTTCTCAAGCAATGCAGTGCACAATATGGTGAATATTTTCATAAGTCCTAAAGAAAAGAAAGTACATTAAGCCTAGGTTCACACTGCTGCAAATTCAAAATCGCGGTAAAATGCGTGATTTTACAGCGATTTCGCGGCCGCGATTTTGCCGCGATTTCGGCCGCGATTTAATGTAAATCGCGGCCCGAAATCGCAAAAAGTAGTACAGGAACTACTTTTTGAAATCGCAGATGCGGCGTCGCACTGATTAGGACAGTGCCATTGCCGACAATTGCCGCCGATTTGAGATGCGATTTGACATGTCAAATCGCATCTCAAATCGTTCCAAATCGTACCCAGTGTGAACCAGGGCTCACTGAAGTTTTGGTTCAACCTGGATTAGACTGAATCGCTTGAGGAGGATTATTCTAAATTTCTTGTTGTTCACACCAAATTCTTTGTGTCATTTTTTTTTTAATTTCTATCATCCACCAGCAGACAGCCATCCATATTTGATAATTTCTTGGACTTTTCCCTTCTTTGTTGCCAGTTTAAGACCTTATAATTTATATCATTAAACATAGCACAAAGTAAAATTTCATTGGAGCACTCACAATGAAGCATATATGTTAGTGCTGAATTTTAAATGAAAACCACAATATATAAACCATGTATTAAAATGTACAGTACAACAGCCATCACTAAGTTTTGTCGGTTTTTCAATTAATATTTTGCAGTTGCATTCTTATACCACCTTTACCTATACTGTCAGTATATTATACCTTTTAAACTCTTCCAGGGATTCAGGCTAGATACTGTACCTTGGCCATTGCCACACAACAGACAACACATATTGGGCTGGGCAAATAATTTTCTTTGTTAAGGTTTCTTCCTTGTCCACTATATAGTTTAAGAATCTTAATAAATTTATATATATATATATATATATATATATATATATATATATATATATATATATATATATATATATATATATATATATATATATATATATATATATATATATATATATATATACATATAGTGATTTTGTGGGTCTGGAGTTCAGTCCACTCCAGAAATGCTGTTTAAGGCATTGCTGGACCGAATCTAGTAACATATGGAAAATTTCGCACAAAAAGTCAGATTCCCAAGCAGGGGTTTCTACTATCAACACAAACATAAATGAACTTTAGCCTCCTGGCTCTCTCTAGCAGTACCGCTGCTCAGGCCTTATCATTTGGTCCTTCAGACCATCTAACACAGCTCTTCAATGCTCTCATACAAACTTTATAACTCACCTCTTTTCCAGCTTCTTGCTGCCCTGTCACAGACTGCATATGTACTTTGCAGACATACACATTCTGGCTGCCCCGTGCAAGCTCTGACTTCTAGAGAATGAATGGACTCCTCCTATGCAGAGACCTTCTGGCTCTCAGGTGGAGTGCCAACTATTGTCAGGTCAATAGATTATAAAGGCTCTAAAGAAATGCAGACTGATAGTTTTCGTCAAGACCAGGACCCAGGGTTAGAGCCACCTTTTCTTCCAAAGCACTTCCAAGTCTCAAAAAAACCTTGATTCAGAAATTAAAAAACCCAGAGAAAAATTTAAAATCACCTTTTATTTTTCATAACTGATATTCTGGAGCCCCTCAAACTGTATTTTTGAGATCCCTGTGTTGTTTTTACAGTGGTATGGCCTCACACTGGCACATATCCCCCCCTTCTTGTTTTGCACCAGAGGGAGAAATGCACAAATCCCTCACTTTGACATCTATGTGTCAGCAATCATCTAACTCAATCTATTCCTACCTTCCTTCTTACTTTTAAAGGGGAACTCTAATCTACAGATTTTAATTAGACTTTTCCAAAACTTTTTTCTGGTGTGCTTCCACAAGCACTTTTTCTGCGATGTTAACGGGACCTACTGGTCCTTTTACCAACCCTGCTACCTTTTTGGGTTGGGTGCATTTTCAATTTCTTGGTGTATTATGGCTTTCCTGCTCTTCTAAAACTTTTGTTGTAAAGCTGAAGAGGGCCTCCTTCTCCTGTAACTGTAATGAGTAGAGGTGCACCGAAATGGAAATTTCAGAACCGAAACGAAACCGAAATAAAAAAAAATGTCAGGCCGAAACCGAAACCGAAACCGAAAATGACTTTTCTTTTTTTTTTTTTATAATACACTCACTGTGCCCCCAATTGCCTGCCTTTTGTTTCTTTTTTTTTTTTTTATTATTACTTTATCACTTTTTTTGTAAGCTTGTCATTTTCCTTTTTTTTTTTTTTTGTATAATTCTTATTTTTAATATTATTTTTCTTATTCTTTAATTACTTATTTTATTCATTGAATTATTATTCAGGTTCCTCCAAACAGATTACTGTAATTTCTTCAGGATTTCCAAGTAACAATGTTGGCTGGCCCTTGTATCATGTTATATGGACTCATAGTGAACATTTGCATCCATTCTTTGCTTTTTAGTTGCTCACTCCTTGCATCATTGTGGACATCTTCCCCCTCCTCAAACTGCCAAAGCCATTCAGGCTGTATGCTGAAACTTTTTCTTTTACACAATTGGAGGTGACAGGTTCTCTTTATTAACCCTGTCACCTCAGGAGTGGATTGGCATCAGGGACAGGACACAGAAGCCAGGCTAGACAGCGAGGGGGGGGGGAGGAGGGGGGACAGAGTCCCGAACATATAGCCAACCGGAGGGAGGAGGAGGAGGGGGGACAGAGTCCCGAAGATATATCCAGCAGGACGGAGGTATGTGGGGAAGGGGGGGGGGAAGGGGTGGACGGAAGGCTGCTAGAAGGAAAAGCAGCTCACCGTCGCCCGTATGCTGAAACTGTTTCCACACACGCTTCTAGCATACAGCCCCGCCTCCTCCTAACCCCACGCTATGATAGACAGAGCACATCTCAGCATTAGAACGGCTTTCTGTTTATCATAGCGTGGGGTAAGGAGCAGGCGGGGCTGTGTGCGAGCAGTGTGTGAAGACAGGCACAGTGTGTTTTACCGCTCTGCAGCCACTAGTCATATCGGCAGTTTTAAAGCTGTTTCGGCATGTGCCCAAAACAGCTGTTTTCGGCCGATATGTTTCGGCACCGATATATCGGTGCATCCCTAGTAATGAGACCACCTCTTATGCCGCTTACACACCATCACTTTATGTGATGAAAAAAAATGACGTTTTTAAAAATGTCACTTTAATTGACTGTGTGTGGGGGAAAACGTCGTTTTATGTCTTGTAAAAAACGACAAAAAAAAATTTAAGCATGCTTCAATTTTATGTGTCGTTTTTCAAAAGTGCACTTTTTACTTCACAGAAATTGACCGTGTGTAGCAAAAAACGTCGTTTTCTAAGACGTTTTTTCATCCACGCATGCCCAGAAGCTACTTATGAAGCAAGCTTCAATGGTAAAACGTGGTGGAACGTAACCTCACTTTGCAAGAACATTGTGAGAAAAACGATGGTGTGTAGGCAACTTCGTCTTTGAAAATTGAAGTTTCAAAAACGTCATTTTTTACTTCACAGAAAGTGTCGTTTTTTTTCATCACATAAAGTGATGGTGTGTATGAGGCATTATATTTCTGCAACCAATTTTAGTAATATATCTTTTAGGGTTACAAACTTCTTTCAAGTTACTCTTTTTTTTTTTTTACTCAATATATTTTTATTGATATAATTCATAGGAAATACATTCGTGAATACATGTAAATTAACTTTAGTTTTAAAGAAACATACAGGACAGTACAATATACAGAGTAAAGAATACATACAACAGTTTGATATGTGCCACTGGAACAGTGTAGCGGCAAGTGCCGCAGAACTAGAGGTTTCATAAACAATGCAGATAACCAAGGTGGTGGTAGGCAACAGAGAATATATGAATCCATGTTGTTACTTGAAGGAAGGGGGGGAGCGATTTCACTCGAGCAAGACTGTGCCCGGGTAAAAGACTCCTCCTTTCCATACGGGTGACCTCTGGGTAAATAGCCTGAAAACAGCTTAGGGTAACAGAAACCACATCAAAGTTAGAGGTTAGCAAGTTTAGGAGAGTCTACCCATTCAGTCCACTGTTGCCACAATTGGATATGTTTGGTTTTGCTTCCCTGTCTTAATGCAAGGGTTGTCTCATATGTGTAGTGTTCGTGTGCAGTGCGTACTACATCAGCAATCGTAGGGGGATCAAGGTATTTTCATTTTCTGGTGATACTGAGGCGTGCCGCCAAAATTATATGTATTATGACATGTTTTGCTGGGTTGTGGAAGTGTTCTATATCCAGGGATAGTAGGGCTAAGGAGGGTATTTTTTCTATTGAAAGTTTTGTGACATCAGAAAGTAAGCTGAAGACTGAATGCCAGAAATGCTGGAGTTTGGGGCAAGTCCAGAATGTATTAAGTATGTCACCCGTATGTCCGCAGTGTCTCCAGCATGAATTGTTTATTGCTGTGTTGAATTTGTACAGCCTATCCGGGGTCAAGTACCATTGGTATGTGAGTTTGTATGCAAGTTCCCAAAGAGATGAGCAGCAGGTTGCCTTGTAGGTGGAGTGGCAAGCCCTTTCCCATTTGAGAAGGGAAAAAGTTTGGCCTAGGTCATTTTCCCAGCGCAGTAGAGCTGTGGAACTAGAAACTTTTTTTGTATGTAAAACGTTGTAAACTAAAGATATGCCTTTCCTAAGGGCCGTAGGGGATTTAATGAATATCCAGGCCATTTGGGGGATCTTCCATGACCAAGTGTTGAGCGAGGCAAGGCAGTGTAGGGTGCGCAGGTATAAGAACCTGTCAGAATGTGGAAGATGATATTCCATTTGGAGCGAGGAAAACGTTTTGACTTTGTCCTTATCTACTAGATCAGCTAAGTATGTAATGCCCTTGTGTTTCCAGTTCGTGTAAGAAGATGACTCTATGAGGAGGTGTAGGGTGTCAATGGGGATGGGTAGCGTTGATTGCGTTGGGTAAGAAGACAAAGAGTTTTGAGAATCGGGACCAGACTCTGATAGTTGCAACCATGGTCGGTGATGCATGGGAAAAGGATTTCTTTCCTAGTAAGGAGGCGAATAGCCAGGCGGATAGATTACCCCCTGGTACCATGGACACTTCTATTTGTCCCCATAAAGTGTTTGGAGGGGAGAGTAGGAATCACTCCCTTGATTGTGTGAGGATGGATGCCATGTAATAGTCTTGTAAATCAACGAATCCCATTCCTCCTGCTAGACGATGTTTGATCAACTGAAAATGACCACATCTGGCTTTTTTACCTTGCCAAATAAATTTGGACAGTAACGTTTGTAGGGATTTGAGATACTTAAGGGGTAAAGGGATGGGAATGGTCCTAAATAAGTATAGTATTTGGGGGAGGTGGAACATTTTAAACGCTGCAAGGCGTCCCATCCAGGAGAACTCAAAGGACGCCAGCCTGGTGAGGTCGTTCTGTAGCTTGGTTCGAATCGGTAAATAATTAGCTGAAAGTAGTGTTTTAGTTGATTTGGTCAGCTGGATGCCTAAGTATGTAATTCTGTGGTCTTCCACAGAATAAGGGAAGATATATGGGTATTGTAGTTCGAGTCGCTGGTGAGTGGACGAGTCCATGCCCAGGTCGAGTATGTACAATTTAGTCTCATTAACTTTATAGTATGAAACATAACTGAACCAGGCGAGCGTCCTCTGGACCTCCGGGATGGAGCAAACAGGGTCTGTGATCATGAGGATCACGTCATCTGTGATTAAATTAAGTTTGTGTTCCAGACCAGCAAGGGATACACCAGAAATTGTGTTGTTGGATCTTATTTTTTCTGCTAGGGGCTCAATGACAAGGTTGAATATTATGGGTGATAGTGGGCAGCCTTGTCTTGTCCCATTGGAGATTTGGAAGGGTGTGGAGAGGGTATCTGCGGAGAATACTTGGGCTGAGGGATTGGAATACAAGACCATTATGGCATCATGCATTGTTCCCGTGTTACCAAATTTGTACAGTACTGCTAAAACATATCCCCAGTGGACCCGGTCAAATGCCTTTTCGCCGTCTAGGGACAATAGGAGTGCAGGGAGTTTGGTAAATTCTACATGGTGTACAATATTGATCATTCTTCTGGTGACGTCTGAGGCTTGGCGGCCTTTAGTGAAGCCCGATTGGTCTGTCGATATAAGGGAAGGGAGAATGTCCTCTAATCTGTTGGCTATAAGTTTTGCAAATATTTTCAGATCGAGGTTGAGTAGTGAGATAGGTCGAAAGTTTTTTGGGGACGTGGGTTCTTTGCCTGGTTTTTGGCAAGGTTACCACCCTGGCTTTGAGCATTTCAGCAGGGAAAGAAGTGGATTTGACAGCTAAGTTGAACGTTTCACACATTGTAGGGGCCAGTGTATTTTTAAATTGTTTATAATATTCTCCCGTGAGGCCATCGGGCCCAGGGGATTTGGAGTTGGGTAATTTATCTATCACTGATAATATTTTGGTGATCGTAAAGGGGGAGTTTAGGTCTGATAGTTGTTGGGAGGTTACAGACGGAAGAGACATGCTATCTAGGAATGTTTGAATTGCAACGGGCGAGGGTTGGTTGGTGGACGGATCGTTCTTAAGGTTGTACAAATCCTCATAATACGCACTAAAGGCGTTCAAAATGGCCTGGGGTTTAAGGAGTTTTTCGTTGGAGTGCGGATGGTGTATGAAAGGGATTTTCGTTTTGGCTCTGTGGCCTTTAAGTCGTAGGGACATTGTTTTTCCTGCCTTGTTCCCCATGGTGTATGAAGTGGCTTTAAATGTTCTATAGGCTTTTGCGTGTTTCTCAAGGAGAAAGGCCCTCAGGTCGTGGCATAGGGAGAATATTTTAGCTTGAGAGCAAAGCAAAGCGTACCTGTCAGCATTCCGGTCACCAGATCCCCGATTGGTTCGTTCAAGCCCTGTTGGATAACCTGCCTCCGGGTTCTCCTCAAGCCGACCCCCCAATCGAACGGCACCCAGCCTGGGATACTTTCAATGGATCTGGGGACTCAGTAAGTCACTGGGGCCCCTCTCAGGAACATGGAACTCCACGTAGAATGTTCCCCCGGTCCTGAGGGCCATCGCTGGGGTCCGTTGGATGCACGCACCCTGAAGGTGGATGCCGCACCTGGAACATGGACCCTGCGGGAAGAAGAAGGAGGACCAAGAACAATGGTGTCTGCCACAGATATACCCTCCCCCAGCATGCCCAGCGAGGGAAAACTCCTCTATTGGCTGCTGGGGAAAAGCGGCTCTGCCAGAACCCCTCTAGCGCCACCTGTCGCCCAGGGGTGGAAAAACACCCCTGGAGCGCAGACTGACCCACAAGACAGTTCAGGAATGACAGCAGCCCAAATTTTGACAAATTGTGAATGGGAGCAAAATAACTCTCCCATTCCCCACTAACTTTAGCGTAGTGCCCATACTGAAAGTAAACCTCTAATACTCCTGTAAGTTTCAGAGTTTGCAGAGAACTAGCACCTTGTTACTGACTAAAGGCATAATAAATGGCTTTTGTATAGACCACATCAGGAACTGCTGAATTCAAGAACCATATTTATGTGAGGAGTCTGAAAAGTATTAACTAATGGCAGTGTATCTTTAAGGGCTGCATTGCATTTAGGGGAATTTGCCACGGTCATTGATCATTAACCATGTAAACAATTATTGCTTCTGCAAAGCGAATGCTACCATTGTTAAAAAATATAAGATTCTTAACGAAAGCACCATTTATTTGAATATCTCTAGGCACTAGCAATGAAAAATGCTGTGCAATATAATGCTGTTCTCTGTCTGCCCTTCAACTGCACTGAACAGTGCAAGTTTATATAAGCAAAATGATTCACTAATGCAGAAACCCTTTTATATCTTGATTAAGTAAATTATGTCTGTCGGTTTAATCATTCCTTAAAACATAGTTACAGTAATGGAGTTGTTGACAATAGCGCATGAGACACAGATTATTTGTATGTCTTAATTTTATACAGTTTCCATGTGCCCTTCAAAATAATATGAAGGCTCACAAATGACTTGTCCTTTGATAAATGAATGTCTCAAACCATAAGACAGTAATGAGAGCCAAAATAAATAATTTGGGTCTTTTGCAAGAACATGAAAGAACACTACAGAGAATGTCTTATTTATGCCAGCACTAATCAAACCTTCAGCACACCTGATAGCAATGTTAATTAATAGTGAGGAGATATTGTCATTCACTTTTTGTACCAGCATAAGTTTCGTATCGTGGCCCAGATTCAGGTAGATCCGTGCAATATTTGCGTGGGCACAGGGCAACGAGTTTTGCTCTGCGCCCACGCAAATATTTTGAAATATAAGCAGTAGCTCCGTAAATTGCGCGGGCGATATGCTAAACAGCCGGGCGTAAGGCTGCCTAATGTAAATGATCCCGCCGGGGGCGGGAATCATTTAAATTAGGCGCGCTCCCGCGCCGAGCGAACAGCGCATGCTCCGTCGGGAAACTTTCCCGACGTGCATTGCGGCAAATGACGTCGCAAGGACGTCATTTGCTTCTAAGTGAACGTGAATGGCGTCCAGCGCCATTCACGAATCACTTACGTAAACGACGTGAAATTTAAATTTCACGAGCGGGAAGCGCAGCTATACTTTAGCATAGGTTGCCCCTGCTATAGCAGGAGCAACCTTGTGCTAAAGTCGCCGTACGGAAACTCCGTACCTTGCGTGCGCAGGGCCCGCGCAACTTTTGTGAATCGGTGGTAGTATGCAATTTGCATACTATACGCCGATCACAATGGCCGCGCCCCCTAGCGGCCAACGCAAGAATGCAGCCTGGCATATGAAGGCATAAGGAGGCTTATGTCTGTCATATCCTAGGCTGCAGTCGGTGTAACGAGGTTCCTGAATCAGGAGCACTCATTACACCGGAGCAAGTAAGCCCTTGCGCCGCGCAACCTATGGTTGCGCGGGCGCAAGTGCTTCTTGAATCTGGGCCATAGTCTATAAAACTCAAGTTTTTCATTCAGAAACGTACAATAATAAATTTTAGGATACATATTTAAATCACAAGCTATTATCTTATTTTACAGCTTGACAACCCTACATTGCATAGGTATTATAATAGTGCTGTTGAATTATGTGATTTGACAAAGAGAAGATAGTTTAGAAAATAGAAAAATATGCCTAGGCAAAAGTCTTTAAAGCTAGAGTACTCATTGGTGTTTTTTTTTTTTATATATATATATACATTATTTGGATTTAAGGAACTGGAACTCAATGTAATATAGCCTTGTCATAATTTACAGTAATAACTTGTATATCATAAAGCTTTAGCACTTAAAATTAAAAGTACATCTAATATCATGTGGTAATGAATGCAACAACAAAACGTAAATTAAACTATAGATGGATTATAAATTGAAACCACCAATTAACAAAAAAACGTTCAGAGAGCGTGCAACTGATGATATAATTGGTGGTACTGTTTTCTTCTGATGCAAAGCAGTTGGCAGGTTTGACTTGCTACCCACTTGTCTGCATCATTAGGATGCAGGCAACACTGTTTATAATACAATGGCTTAAGAAGGTTAAAAACAATGCGCACCCCACTGTACAAAACCACTATGCCCACATTTTTACACATCCTGGGTACATGTATTTTTTTTAATATAACAAGAAGAAACTTAAGCAATACACTTCTAGTCTAAAATAAAATTAAATGTTTGTAGAGGTAAGAGGACAATAACATGTGAAGAAATGGCTTTGGAAAATATTTAAGCAAATGAGACAAGATACAATATATACTGTATGTATACACTGTATGCCTTGGAGAACCTTAGTTAAGCCATTAGGGCTTACATTTGCTCCCTAGAATGTCTCTTTCTGCTGAATACTCTACGATTACCATCTGTACTCTTGTCCTGAAATGAATGGCATCAAGTAATTGTGTTATTCTGAAGTAGTATGGATTGCAAGTTTTATTAAAACATAATTAAAGACACTTCCGTTTCTGGCGCCACATGAAGCAGCTGCTCCTCTCCTCGGCTCCCGCAGCACGACCCCAAATCTGCCTAAAAAAACAGCCTGAGCCTCCCCTAGACCTCAAATCCTCCTCTGGGTGACCTCCCCCTCGCATGGATCGATTTGTGCAAAAAAATGCACCCGCACACAAATGGCCCTGTCGCGCCGCCGGTCTCAGCCTACATGAAACTGCCTGCTGACACGCTGATAGGTATGGAGGAAAGCGGCTGCACAACCTCCCCCTCCTCCTCACTTGCCTCTCCATGGGCCCTGCTACCACAGCAAACTGGGCATAACAGCATAGAACGCATAGTGCAGGCTGTGGCTGCTCTCCTGTCCCCCATGATAGCTTCATCGGTAGAGAAAGCTGTTAATGCAGGGATGTCAAAAATCAAGGCCCAGCTAGGGGAACACACCACCAGACTTATATATTCTCTCTACCACTCATCCAGGTTAGTGAGATCTAATATACACTCTTTTTCATATTATTTGCATTTTCTAAGTATCCGTTTTTTTAGGAATCAATCTCATAATGCTCAGAGCTAATTTTAATTAATATATTTTAATATTGTTTATCATTGTACTTATGAACTCTATGATTATGGTACACTTGCAGAGGAATTGTAGGAGTGTTTTAATGACAGAGATATATAATTTAAATATTGCAACCAGAAGCAAGTGTATTAAGGTTGCAGGGACACCCGTTGAGCCTATGGAGAGGCGATAGTGGAGATCATTCTTCTGCCCATAGTCGGAGGATGGTGTTTTACTTTCACCCTGAGTTCACGTGGGGGGGATAAAAAGAGGGTTTGCTGCGCCAAACAGCAAATCCCATCAATCCCATGACTAAGTGTTTTATGACAAAACATGTCGGGGCAAGGTTGTGTGGCAATCATCTGAAGTGAATGTGTGATGTGTGATGTATCAAGGCCAATCAAGGAAGCTGAGATCCAGGGCGGAACAACGGGGAGGTGGTGAGCGATCAGTTGACACCTTGGGTCCTTAGCGACCGATATACTCGGTTTTCGGTTCATCTCTGAACGAGTGTTTGCTGTGCAGTGTATTGCTCTATTTTTTGAGATTCATGTGAGTGCTATATTTAAAGATTTAAGTGTGTTATTAAACTGATTTTACGGTATCATGCTATTTTGAGCACTTCTTTTATTTACATGCAGAGCTTTCTGGCAGTGAATTGGTTGGAACTGGGATTATCTGCTATACCTACCAGTGAGGTCTTTTTGTACACGTTTACACACCGAACACGAGAGTATAAGGCAAATTGAGTTGGTGAGTTTTGCATCTGAAGGGAGAGGATTCACTGACACCGGGTGTGGTGGAAGATTGGAAGCTATTATCATTATTTTTTTCACAAACCTACTTGATGTGATATATGGACTTATATTTAATTAATATTTAAACACATTTATATATATGTTGTTTTGAATTTGTGCACATATTCACTTTTGTCACATGGGGATGTTTATGGACATTAGCATCATTTTACATTGTTTTACAGCGCTGCTTATATTTTATTACACTAATTTTAGGGTTTTAGAATATGTTTTTCACAGTTTGATTTTTTTTTAAAGTACAGTAGCTGCTTCACTCTTTTGCAAATTTGATTATCACTATTTGTTCATAAGCGCAGTGGTGGGAACAAAGAAAGGGTGGATTCATCTTTGTTACCATTATTTACCTAATGAGTTGGAACACTGTTTATCTAATGTGGAAGAGGAGATTTACCAGGCTCAGGTCACAGAACAAGCTCAGGACAAAACCAATTAATATATCATCCAAAAACTGGATGATTTGGAAAATAGGTCCTGAAGGAGCAACCTGCTATTTGTGCGTATCCCAGAATCGCTTCATGCACATGCTCTCTCTGAATTCTGCACCATGCGCATTCCGGAAGCACTAAGCCTTCCAGGCCCCTGCACAGTAGAATGGGCCCACCGCATGGGATCTTTTAATGCTGAACGCAAGACACCCTGACCAATAATCGCCAAATACATAAACTATTCAGATAAGGCCCTTATCTTACAAAAGTTTAGGCAATCAATTGAGGTTTCAAAGAAAAGGAAGGCTTTCCAGCAGGTCTGCATGGAACTCCATAAACGGCAATTCAAATTCACTTTAGCCTTTCCAGACACTCTCCGCCACAAGACCCCTAATGGCGAACAATTATCCTTCCAAGACCCCTCTGGAGAGGAAGCTTTCTTATGGTCTCTGCACGCAGGCCGGCACCCCCACACCCCATCCACAGCCGCTCCAGTCAATTGCTCCCTGGACCAAAGGAGCCCACGAATAGACTCCCCTAAATGCTTCAGGCCTTCAGCCCCAAACCACCACCGTGATACTCCCCGATGAAATGGAAGACGCGACTCCTGCCCCTGTCTCTTATTGTTCCAAGGTCACATACAATGCAGTACCTCAGGTTTGACTCATTTTTTTATATGTATCCTGCTGTTACTCTTTTTTCCACCAGTTTCAACTGATGGAGACTTCATCATCACCATGGTGGCCATATATGTATTACTGTGTTTCACGTTACAATGTTTTCAGCTAGTAATATTTACTTTTCTTCTCACTTGTTGCTAGAATGTCCCACTACCCCCCCTTGGCCTCACTGTATGCAGCCTCATCATCTCCCCCTCATATATACGACCCATGTCAGCCGCCTAAATTTGATTATTTGGAAATGGGCTCTCACATGCCAAACTACAATGGTCCTATATTGGGAGATGGCTTACACAGTGACTCCATGCAGAAAAAGTTTTTTCGATTGCATGTATTATTTTTGTTTCAGTCCCCCCCACTTCTTATCACCCTGGTGCGCTTCTACAACAACAGATTCCCTAAAACCTCACTCCTATTGCGAGAATAGTTTCCTATATCCTGTTATGGTAATATCCCCACAACACCACCTACACAGTGACAAATTTGTAACATCGGCCCAATTCCTTTTCCCAACCCCCCCAATATGAAAATCATCTCTTGGAATGTAAAAGGTCTCAGTTCCCCCAACAAGAGGATGAAGATCCTCCGACATCTCAAAAGAATTAAAACTGACATCGCCCTACTTCAGGAAACTCACTTATCAATCCCTGATTTTCATCGCCTGAAAAAGCTCTGGGTAGGCACAGTCGTAAGCTCGGATGTCATTGGGCGCAAAGCAGGAGTTCTGTTGATACACAAAAACCTCCCCTGCCCATACACTCAGATAGCCAGTGCAGTTTACTTTTATCACACATCCAAATAGGGTCCAATGAACTAGTGATATCTAATATCTAAGCCCCAACAACCCCTGTAAACCTTTTTACAGCGAACTGTCTTCATGGTTGCTTCAAAACACCCACCTCCCTCACATAATTGGAGGTGACTTTAATGACATCCTACATCAGACCGATTACAGATCATCCCCTAAATGAATCAGGGCAGGAACCAACCCCACCTTTCCCACGCACTTTACATTCACCATGGAATCCCTTCACCTCCAAGACCTTTGGCACCTAACACACCCAGCTGACAGGGAATTCACCTTCTACTCCCTACCTCATAATGTATTCACCAGAATTGATTGATTCTTTGGCTCTGATAACTTAATCCCCATGTTATCTGGTGCAGACATTCACGACATTGCCATATCTGATCACGCTCCAATCCAATAGACATGTTTTACCACATGATAAAATGGCATACAGTATGTATAGGTAAAACATTTAGGCTACTAATGTTTATTTGTTGCTATAGGATAATTTATTATTGTGATATATAACAAATTATCAAAAAATTCCCTTTATGCAGACATATGCTAGATATTTATTTGGTAATTGACATGCTGTAGGGGCTCTTGCTTCACATTTTAAAGAGGGAACAAGTGATTATACATAATCAAGCACTACTGTAATCAATGTATTTGTTAGATAAATTAAAGCATATTGCACTTGTAGAATGTAAGATACATATATTTCCTTTTATCTGTTTTTGCTCTCTGTTCTTTTCATAATTGCTACATATTTTCTTCTGCTTCCAACTTTCAGGTATCTCGCTTATCAAAGGCAATCATTTTGGTGCAAAGGTTTCTGGATATTCCATTGCTTGCTTTTTACAAAGACTACAATTCACATAATGTGAAAATCATACTCACAATAAAAGTACATTTGGCTTTCCTGTATCACAAAATTCCAGTCTAAACATAATAAAGGATCTTTCCAGTTAACTATTGTTATTGCTAATCAACAGTAGTTTTACTTCATATCATGCAAAAAAAAACAGGTTTTCCTAATTTGTCAACCTTTAAAATTAGGAATAATATCTATATTCTGTAGACAAAAGCAAAAACTTGACTCAAAGTGGATTCCCAAATTTGAGAAAACCCAACTATATAGGAAAACTCCACTATATGGTTCTTATACTGTAGGTATGTATTTCTACTGTAAACCTAAGCATTAAGATACAAAAAAAACTTCTGTGTCAATGGACCCTGAGAGCCCCCCTTATGCTTAGCTGAGCCCAATCTCGATCCAACACTGTTCATGAGAGCAGTGTTTCTCTCTGATCGCTCTTTCCTCACAGGGCGAGGCTGATACCAGTAAGTGCTATTGGCTCCTGCTACTGTCAATTAAATTATGTGACAAGGGAGGGGGTGGGGCCAAGCCTCGCTGTCTGTGTCAATAGACACAGACGGGAAGGCTCTGGAGTGAGCCTGCGTTAGGAGAAGAGGTGGAGCCAGGAATGCAGAGCAGGTAAGTATGACATTTTTATTTCTTACATTTTAGTTGTTTCCATTGAGAAACCTTCATGGCTGACTACAAGTATTTCTGAACAATTTCAGAGTGGGTATTTCCTAATGCCAGACTCTCATTAGCATTAGTGTTGAGCAGAATATGCCATATTCGATTTCGCGATATATCTCGAATATATATTCGAATATTCGAGATATATTCGCTAAATTCGAATATTCGTGATATTTTATCGAAATTAAATGATTGCGATTTTTCGCTATTGCGAATGCGAAAATAATTGCGATTTTTTTAATAACTGCGGTAGGAGCACTCTGATTGGCTCAGAATATTCGTGATATTTTATCGAAATATCGCAACATGCGAATGCGATATTTACTGCGCAATTTCGACAAATGCTGTAGGAGCACTCTGATTGGCTCAGAATATTCGTGATATTTTACAATACAAAATAATTGCGAATATTCGGCAAATGCGGAAGGAGCACTCTGATTGGCTCAGAATATTCTTGATATTTTACAATACAAAATAATTGCGAATATTCGGCAAATGCAGAAGGAGCACTCTGATTGGCTCAGAATATTCTTGATATTTTACAATACAAAATAAAAAGTGTTTTGCATTGGTGGTGATTCTTTACTCTATCCATCTGTCACAGCCGTTTGTCAATCAAACACCTTGAAGATTGAACACGTTCATGCTGCATGCTTTGGACTTTTTTTCACTTCACATATCAAAGACATTTTTATGAAAGATTATTTTTCTATTATTGGGACTATATTTCTTTATATATTTGTTTCACTGTGTATTTCACAAGTTATTTGCGCTTGCTTATTTTATAATTTGCCCACATGTCTTGTCACTAGACATATTTTTTATTCTTGTAGAGCGACTCCATTTTCTGTCTTGTATTAAATTATGTTGTATAACATTTTTGAGTTGCTGCTGTATTCTCCCCTTTTTTTAAGGTATGCGCAATTTTTTCCTTCTTACAAAAAAAAATAATATCAAACATACAAATATTCATAACAGAAACATACACAAAGCCCCCCCCTTTTGCATCAGAGACAATCAGAGTTCTCCTACCACAGTTATCGAAAATTCGCAATCATTTTCGCATTCGCAATAGCGAAAAATCGCAATGTTTTTTTTTTCAATTTGGCAACATAAAAGGATCGCCTCAGCTTAGCTACTCGGCCCAGGGTCTCTAATCATACCAGCAATGCTTTTAGACGTCGATAGGATGTGATCTGTTTTAAAAATCAAATTGAAAAAATGTGAATATTCGGAATTGCGAATATTCACCGCGAAATTCGAAATATAGCGCGATTTCTCGAATATGCTATATTCGAGTCGAATATTCGCAATGCGAATATTCGTGAGCAACACTAATTAGCATACAATGTACGACCTTAAACCTTTTGTTAGGACAAACATTGTTCATATCTAGTACTACTGTCATGTACCTTCTGGTAGAGCCTGATGAGCAGGAGACCTCTCGTACAGCCAGGCTCTCAAGGACCACCAAAGTTTTGACAGTGGCTGCCAGAGCATGGCGAGGTAGGAGTGCCTGCATGATTATCTGCTGGCAGCAGAGAAGAGTAGCTGATGAGTTGCAGGAACAATGATGCAGGTAGACTGCAGATGAAGGACAGCATCACAGGAGCTGCACAAAGATGAAAGAAGGAAGCCAAGGTCAGGACTGGAGATAATCAGAGTGGTCAGGAAGTCGGGTCAAAATTAGATCAAATACATGCACAGGAAACAGGGCACAGGGTAAACTGAAGGTCAGACATAATTGCACTAGTGCAGCTGCTGCTTTTATATTTTTCACATTGGCGCCAATAATGGCTAATGTGCGCCCACACGCATAAGCATGCACCTCGGGAAAATATTCCTGTTCATGTGTGCATCCATCTGCCGGACATACCTGACAACTACTAATGAGATCTCTGCCTCCAGACAGGTTTAATTATAGCAAACACAGCTTTGTTTTATAACAAAGAGGACTAAGTAGCATTTCTCATTGCTGGAAGTTCCAGAAAAGAGGACCTAAAAGGGTAAGCTGCTTGGAGTATAAATTAACTAAAAAAAGTGAAGATTTGCTGTGTTGTAGGGAACATTTAGAACTGTTAATTGTGCCTAAGTATTACCCTATTAAATGTATAGTGTTTCCTAAATTCTTACAGAACTATAGCTGTACACTTCCTGATAGGTGAGTGTACTTAAGTTCTACTGTGTCTTTGGGCTCATAGCTGTATATCTGCAGTGTGAGATCTAAGCACACTTCTACACTGCTCTGTGTCCATAAGACAAAGAGTGTGGATTGGCCCCACCCCCTGCACCCCCCTCACTAGCTGTGATTGACAACAAGAGCCAATGGCAAATAACAAATACAGAGTAGTAAGGAAAAAATCTGTGCTAACTTGGTGCTTAAAAAAAAGGAAAGGTGCTGCAGCTCGTGAGTAGCCTAAATACTAAAGCACAAAAAAATGTGAAACAAAGAAACAAGCGCGCATCCACTTGATGTAACTAATACGTGACAAGGGGTAAATCCCACCCAATGGTGAACTAAATAATTACAATTATATAAAAACTCAATCAGAAAATTATAGAGCCAATGGCAAATAACAAATGAGACCCATGAAATTAAGAAATTAATTTCAATGCTGAAAAATGTCCATCCATCTCATCAAAAACCTATTTTCAATCCATGCTCCACCTCAAATACAAGTTCTCCACCAGCAGAAGAAATGACTGCTCACCTGACATACAGGTCTCAAAAATGTTATAATTGGATAAAGATCACTCCATTCATCAGATCCGTTACATTCATGTGGAGAAATATGCTGGATTAGGAAAAGTAGGAACAATGGGCCAGATTCATGTAGAAATCCGGCGGCGTAACGTATCCCATTTACGTTACACCGCCGCAAGTTTTCAGCGTAATTGCTTGATTCACAAAGCACTTGCCTGTAAACTTGCGGCGGCGTAGCGTAAAGCCGTCCGGCGCAAGCCCGCCTAATTCAAATGGTGCGTGTATCATTTAAATTAGGCACGTTCCCACGCTGAACGTACTGTGCATGCTTCGTTTTGAAATTTCCCGCCGTGCTTTGCGCGAAATGACGTCGCCCCAACGTAATGTTTTGAACGGCGACGTGCGTTACGTACTTTCATATTTCGACGCGGGAACGACGGTCATACTTTAACATGGGCTGTCTATTTTTACACCACCTAAATAGCAGCCGTAACTTTGCGACGGGAAAAGCCGACTAGCGACGACGTAAGAGAATGCGATGAACGCGCGTACCTTCGTGGATCACCGTAAACAGCTAATTTGCATACCCGACGCGGAAAACAACGCAAACTCCACCCAGCGGGCGCCGAAGTATTGCATTCTAAGATCCGAAGGCATACGAAGCCGTACGCCTGTCGGATCTTAGCCAAATGCCGTTGTATCTTCGTTTATGAATTCAAAATAAAGATACGACGTGGCAAATTTTAAAGTACGCCGGAGTATCAGCAGATACTCCGGTGTACTTTTTCTGTGAATCTGGCCCTATATATGCATATACAGTATCTCACAAAAGTGAGTACACCTCACATTTTTATACATATTTAATTATATATTTTCATGTGACAACACTGAAGAAATTACACGTTGCTACAATGTAAAGTAGTGAGTGTACAGATTGTATAACAGTGTAAATTTAACTAATGTCTAAACAGCTGGCAACAAAATTGAGTACACTCCTAAGAAAAAAAATTCCTAATTGAACCTAAAGTGTAAATATTTTTTGTGGCCACCATTATTTTCCAGCACTGCCTTAACCCTCTTGGGAATGGTGTTCACTAGAGCTTCACAGGTTGCTACTGAATTCCTCTTTCACTACTCCATGACAACAGCAGAGCTGGTGGATGATAGAGACCTTGCGCTCCTCTACCTTCCGATTAAGGATGCCCCACAGATGCTCAATAGGGTTTAGGTCTAGAGACACGCTTGGCCAGTCCATCACCTTTACCTTCAGCTTCTTTAGCAAGGCAGTGGTTGTCTTGGAAGTGTGTTTGGGGTTGATCATGTTGGAATAAGGGAGGGGATCATGCTCTGCATTAGTATGTCACAGAACATGTTGGCATGTATGGTTCCCTCAAAGAATGAACTGTAGCTCCCCAGTGCCAGCAGCACTCATACAGCCCCAGAACATGACACTCCCACCACCATGCTTGACTGTAGGCCAGATGCACTTGTCTTTGCACTCCTCACTTAGTTGCCGCTAAACATGCTTGACACCATAAGAATCAAATAAGTTTATCTTGTCTCATTCCAGTAATCCATGTCCTTAGTCTGCTTCTCTTCAGCAAACTTTTTTTGGGCTTTCTTGTGCATCATCTTTAGAAGAGGCTTCCTTCTGGGACTACAGACATGCAGACCAGTTTGATGAAGCGTATAGTCTGAGCACTGAGGCCTATTCTGAGTGGAACCTGTCCTGTTAAACTACTCTAGGGTCTTAGCCACCATACTGCAGCTCAATTTTAGGGTCTTGGCAATCCTCTTATAGCCTAGGCCATCTTTATGTAGAGCAACAATTATTTTTTTCAAATCCTCAGAGTTCTTTGCCATGAGGTGCCATGTTGAACTTTCAGTGACCAGTATGAGAGAGTGAGAGCGATAACACCAAATTTAACACCCCTGCTCCCCATTCACACCTGAGACCTTGTAACACAAATGAGTCTCATGACACCGGGGAGGGCAAATGACTAATTGGGACTCCATTCCCAAGGCAGTGCTGGAAAATAATGGTGGCTACACAAAATATTGACACTTTGGGCCCAATTTGGAAATTTTTACTTAGGGGTGTACTCACTTTTGTTGCCAGCGGTTTAGACATTAATGGCTGTGTGTTGAGTTATTTTGAGAGGACAGCAAATTGACACTGTTATACAAGCTGTACATTGTAGCAAAGTGTAATTTCTTCAATTTTGTTACATGAAAAGATATAATAAAATATTTACAAAAATGTGAGGGATGTAGTCACTTTTGTGAGATACTGTATAGTTATTTAGCTGTCGTGTTGCAATGGGAAAGTAAACCTCACACTCAAAAGAATCTGTGCCATTTGTTGAAGTTTTGGTTACCTAATATTAAGCTCTTTTAAGAACTACAGTAAATATGAATCCATCAGCAGTACTTGTGTGAATGTTATCTTTCAGTCAAATATTTGTATTTTGCGTACATTCCATTCCTAATGCATTGTTTGATCAGTACAGCGGGCTGCATACCAAGGCACAGATGTACTTTTATAATTGCCACAGTGAACTGTATTTCATTTTAGAATTCTGAAATAGTATCAGTCTGGATTAGGACATGAATACTTTCTAATCTCCCATGGGACTCTGTGAGTGAACCAAAAATGATAGTTTTTATGTCATGCGACAAACCAGGTGGAAAACATTTCTGATAATATATTGAGGTCTTTATGTATCGGTATGAAACAGGAATGATGCTATTTCAAAACAATAAAATAAAAACTCTTCTAGAAATTTCACACGTGCATCAGTAAGTAAAAAACATGTATAGAAACGTTGTCAGCTATAGCATGTATGTAGGCATTCTGACCTGTAAAAAAAAATACTGGGTGGAAGTTCTTCAGTCGATACGAACAATACAGTTGACAATTAGATTGGAATTTTTTTTCAAATGTGATAAATATGATGATGATGATGATAATTATAATAGTAATTACTACTACTGCTAATATGGAGGATGGAATGTTACCCTTAATATACATAAAGTAGTATTTGATAACATAAGTTATCTGTTGTACGGTAGTGTTTACTGTGGACATTTGTGGATGATTTAAATCTGTTTAAAACTTTTCTAGAGCAAAACTCACGTGAGCCTCAGTAACTGGGACATGTATAATAAATTTATTAGCTATACCAACCGTGCAGGAATTCTGACCTGCAAAAAAACAAGATTAAGTGAAATTAGCGGAATTTCAGTAACTATGAACAGTTGTTCTAAATTAGACTGGATACTTTTCTCCAAATGTGATTGTCATATTATTATAATATTACCAATTAGATATGTGCATTCCCGTTCGTACGAATGTTATTTTTGTACGAAAATGTTCATTTTCGTACCCGCAGAATAATGTGTACATACGAAAAAATTAAAGCACCAAAATACGAAAACAACGGGATTACGAATGAGCCGCATAACGAGCAACCGTAAATACGAATGAACGATCTGACGAAAATATGACAAAACGAAAACGGCAAAAGAACGAAAATTACATCTATAACAAAAGATTTGCATTCTGTATCCTGTTTGAATCCCCTCTCTGCTCGTATCCTCAGCCGTATGTTCACACGACATCCACAACAAAGGATTTGCATTCTGTATCCTGTTTGAATCCCTTCTCTGTTCGCACCCTCAGTCGTATGCTCACACGACATCCACAACAAAAGACCCGCACCCTGTATTTTGAATTCCTTTTTTCTGTTCATATTTTGGATTCAATAGAATGCAAATCTTTTGCCACAGATGTCACACGAACACACGACCGAAAACACCAAAAGAAAAAGGACCCAAAACACAGAATGCAAATCCCTTGCCACATATGTAATTTTCGTTTTTTTGAATGGGCAGTGAGTGTAGTTAGTGAAGCAGCTTCTCTTTTGTGCTGAGTAGTACAGTAAAGCCAAATAAACTTTTCTGTGGATTTTCATCTGAAGGGAGATCAGTTGGCCAGACTTTTGAACCCAAAAATGGTTTTCTAATGGAGTTTAAAAACAAACAAATTTTCTGAGAACGAACGGAAAACGATCATTTTTATGTTTGTTGTTAAAAAAGTCTGACCAAGTGTATGGGGCTTAACAATCGTTAATATGGATGAGCCGCGTGTTGAAAGTGCCGCGAATCCCGCGATATATTTACGAAAGTACAAAATGACGAAAATCCTTTTTCTGTTCGTATCTTCAGTCGCATGTTCATATGACATCCACAACAAATTGTCAAAGATGTCACACGAACACACGACCGAAAACACGAACAGAAAAAGGAATCCAAAACACAGAATGCAAATCATTGACGAAAATTCACGAAAATTATTGTCTAACAAGTAACGAACATGAATTAAACAGAATAACGAACCATCCCGCATGTACGAAAATAAAACAGTAACGAAAATACGAAACAATCGGAATACGAAAAAATCTCGTTGTACGAAAAACGAACGGGAACGAACAGGAAAACGGGCATCTTACAAAAAACGAACGGAAACGAACCTACGGAACGATACGAAACAGAACAAAAAAAAACAAAAAAAAATTCTGTGCACATGTCTATTACCAATTATCATCATCACTACTACTACTACTACTAATAATAATAATATTAATATGACCATTTTTATAATATAGAGGACAGTATATTTTTATTTTTATTACGTTTTTCAAATGTTTCAATGATGATAATAAAATAATAACTACAACTACTGCTGCTGATAAAAATAACAATAATGTGGCCTTTCATAAAAAAATAAAGGCCAGCATTATTATTGTCATACAGAATTTATATAGCGCCAACAGTTTATGTAACACTTTATAATATAAGGATAGATAGTACAAGCAGCAATCTTTGGACAGTGATTGGATGTGGGTCCGAAAGCATAGCTCAGAGTACAGGATTACACCTAGAAACTTGGCATGAGAGATGGGTTGATTGTTGAGCCATTGATTTTGATTGAGAAGTCAGGGGAAGGGGCATGTGGGCAAGGAAATATTATGAGCTTGGTCTTGGATAGATTGAGTTTGAGGAAGTGGTGCCACATTCAGGCTGATATGTCTGTTGGTAAATTAGTTATGTGTGCGGAGACTGATGGAGTGAGCTGACAGGTAGAGGGATACTGTAGATTCAGGTGTCATCAGCATATAAATGGTATTTAAATCCATGGGAGGCATTCAACCGACCCAGGGAAGAGGTGTAGATTTAGAATAGGAAAAGTCCAAGAACAGAACCTTGGGGAACCCTGATGGAGAAAGGAAGAGGAGAAGAGAGAATAGAATTATAAGTGACACTAAAGGTGCGATGGGATAGTTAGGATGATAACTAGTGAAGAGTACAATCAAGAAGGACCAAAGGAGTATATTTTTTTTCAGGAGGATGCGGTGGTCCATTGTGTCAAAGGCACCAGTGAGGTCCAGAAGTAGGAGTACAGAATAGTGTCCATTGATTTAACCTTACCTAGGTAGATGCAGCATTTGTCCGATGCTGCATATGTCCCTTTCTGGCTCTAAGACAGCAGGCTTTACCCCACTGTCAGTTGAAATTAGGTTACAGGAGTGCAGAACAAACTGCATTCCTGTGCTCCACAGAAGAAGTCGAGCCAAACAAGCTTTGGCTCTACTTCTCCTTTAAGCAGAGCAGTTACCATTGAGTGTTGAGGTGAAATCCAGACTGAAAGGGATCAAGAAGTTTGTTGTCAGTCAGAGGGTCCCTCAGTTGGTTGTAGATAAGACGTTCAAGGAGTTTGGAAGAAAAGGGGAGTAAGGAGATGGTGCATAGGTTGTTAAGATTGGTGGGGTCCAGTGATGTTTTTTTTAAGGATGGCGGTGACTAGTGCCTGTTTTAGAGAGTTGGGGAAGATGCCAGAAGAGAGGGCTAAATTAAAGATGTGAGTTAGAGAGTGTAGAATAGAGCCATAGGGTGATTGACAGGGTTCAAGGGGCAGGTGATTAGGTGGGCATTTTATCAACCTTGTCTATAGTAGTGGGTTTGAATGAGGCAGGTAATGATTGTACCTGTGGACATGGGATGTTAAGTGGGGGAAGTATCTTCACACTTGAGATATCCTCATGAATTATATAAATCTATTTTTTTAAGTGATTGACGATCTCCTGGGCAGTGAGTGAGTTAGTGGGTGGAGGTTGAAGGTAGAGAAGAGTTGGCGGGGACTGGATAATAAGGTGTTAATAAGAGTGATTAAATAGGCAGAGAGGAGGCAGAAATAGTATTTTTGGAGGGAAGATCTATATATTTGTTGAAGTCTTTCTGAGACTTGCACTTACACCACAGACACCCAGGAGTGTGGCTACATTTTTTGAGACTTCTGGTGTCATCTGTTTGCCATGGTTGTAGGGGTCGGGGTCAAATTGTGTGTGTAGTGAGGCTGGTAAGCTTGTCTTGGGAGGATGACAGTGAGCTGTTGTAGACAGACGTTGCTTGGCTGGGGCAGGACAGGGGTGAGATTTTGACATAGAGGTGGTCATTAACAGAGAAGAGAAAGGTTGAGGTGGCAACGGTTCCTTCCTAACTGCTAGGTGGTTGGAAGAAGAGGAGGTGGAAGACAGGGAGAAAGTGAAACTAATAAGGTGGTGATCAGAGAGTGGTAGAAGATTGTTGGCGAGGTTGCACAGAGTGCATAGATAGGAGAATACAAGGTCAAGGGTGTTGCCATCGGAGTGAGTAGAATCATGTATCCATTGCTTCGGGTCAAAAGAGGATGTTAGAATGAGAAATTTAGAAGTAGCAGGAGTATTGGTATGTTGAAGTCACAGAGAATGATTGTTAGGATTTCAGAACAGAGAAAGTTTTGTACCCAGGTAGAGAAGACATTAAGGAAAGTTTATTCTGGTCCAGTGGGCTGGTAAATCACAGAAATTCTTAGATAAATGGGAGACTATAGACCAATACAATGTGCCTCAAGAGAAGAGAGTGTCATAGAGGGAGGTGGGTGAAGTACCTGATAGGCGCTACGTGGGACTAGAAGAATTCCTCCACATTTCTGTCCACTGCATCCGGGGGAGTGAGTCCAGAGAAAGCCATCATGGGAGAGGGAAGCAGGAGAAGCACTGTCAGATTCATTAAGCCAGGTTTTTTGATAATGGCAAGTAAGTTAAATTAATTTGTGATAAAGAGGTCATAGAGGGTACCTTTCACCCATTAATAATACAGTGATATTCAATAACAGATGTTGTAAAGCTGTTTTTATTGTCTAAATTGGTGGACTATTTAAATCAGTATTCTAGGTAGATATAAAATCTTAAATTAATGCAGTTCTGAATTCATCAGTATATCACTGAATATATTTTGTTTTTAAATACAAGTACTGTCTAAGTAAACACTGGAAATGCATTGATGACATTGATAACCTGGGGTCAGAGAAAGTAGGTTAAATTATGCTGATTGCCTGTAAACCTAGAAGAATGTCTAGTGGAGGGAAAAAAGTACTTGTGGGACAGTTCTAGAGTCAAAATGTTAATTACAGAAATATTTGCTGATTTATTTTATAATTAATTTCATTAATATTTTTTTGGGGCTAACCGTGACTGTAGGGGTTTAATACTTGTTTATGACTAGGATACGAGTAAAAAATAATTTTACTTACCTAATACCTTTCTACCATGGCAACTGGCACTGTTTTCTTCTCTGTAAAACCTAAGATCATGGACAGTCCCTCTATGTCTACATGTACAATGCAGCTGAAGGCCATTGGCTGATGGTGTGCGAGTGTCGGAGCATAATCCTTTTTACTGGTACCCTAGAAATAAACACGCATTTAACCTTTCACTGTAGTGGGAACCCTGCTGCAAGGGAGGATTTTAACTTTTTGTAATTTGCTTTAAATATTAATTGTCAGGGGGGAGGGTTTTCAGAAAGTGTTTTTTACATAATTAAAAATAGTGCACACCATTTTATTTCCAATGAATGTGGTATCAGAAATTAAATGTACACGCTATAAAGCATCTGTAATGAAAAAAAAAAAAAACAATTGGTCTGCATGAAATCTCTTTACGTTGCCACCTAGTGGTTGATGTTCTAATCAATCAGTTTTCCTTTTGTGATATCAAAACATTTGAGAATCTGTACATTTTAAATATGATCATCCAAATATTAGTGCAATTTCTATTTTTACATAACTGAAGTAGTCTTTATCATATATCATTTATCATATATATCTCCATGTATCATAGAAAATATATGTTCATTTAGTAGAAGAAAAATAATAATGTATTTTGAACCCCAGGGAATATAGGATTAAACTTAGTGAAGAATCAAAGAAAGTAATAATGAAGTTTTAGCAACCGTATCCTTGTTTAAAAATGAATAGCGTGGTTTTGAAAAAATAACTAGGAAGTGTAGATATCTCCTTTTTCCAATCATTTTAAATGCCAGCTCATGGAAAGTTACATTTCACTCTCTAATTCCTGTACTAGATAGCACTTGTTGCATAGGAATGTATATTGTATTCGTTCAAATTGGGGATTAAGGCCAACTTTTTATTTTATGGCTGTTCCCACAAAATTGTGTACAAAAAAACATGAAAAAATAACCTACCTTTAAAGCAACCATCTTCAATATCCACTAAAAAACACTAAATGCAAAATAAAATAGTGAAAACTACCCCCAGTGAAATATGTTATTAAATAAACTAATCATCCTCAAGGTAATATAAATAATAACATACTAAATATATGTGTAAACACAATAAAGTGCTAATAAGTCCATACATTTATTTCCAAAAAATGAATGTAACAAAACTTATGCAGCACTTTGGCACTTTCATTGCTATATGAGTTTGGTTACAGGAACTGGAGATGTATGTTTAGATTTTTGTAGATTTTCACTGATTGTGTAATAATATTTAGATTCATTTGAGGAGGATTAGTTTATTTGGTAACATAGGGCCAGATTCACAAAGCACTTACGGCGATGTATCTAAAGATGCGCGGCGTAATTGAAAAAATGCGCCGCGCGTATCTTTGTGCCTGATCCTCAAAACGAGATACGCCTGAAAACCATTTTTTTCCGTCCTACATAAAACGATTACACCGGCGCATCTTTGAGCGCAAAATACGCTAGACACACCACTGATTTTCTAGTTAAATATGCAAATGAGGGAGATACGGCGATCCACAAAAGTACGCTTGTGCGGCGTAGGCTACGCCCTGTGCGCATCTGCTAGTTTGCCAGCGGAAATTTACACCTTATAAAAGGTGCCCTAACTTTGCTCCAGCCGTGTAAAGGTCAGCTAAAGCAACACCATTAAGGAAGAGCTGAGCACACACACTTGCAGGACAACAATCTGTCTGCCAAAATGTCAGGGGCATCCATGCTCATAGCTATACTAGTGACTTTAGAGGCACGCAGAAGGAGGAGGGAACAGAGGAGGAGGAGGAGAAGGGCACAGGAGAGGATATACTGCAGACGCCTAGATGTGTTTGCCATGGCTGCTTCTGAGGTGTATCGCACCTTCAGATTCAACCGTGAAGCCATCATGGAAATAACCATAACCCTGCAGGATGACATCACCAGCCCAACACAACGCTCACATGCAGTGCAGCCACTGATCAAGGTACTGGCAACACTCCAAGTAGATTGTTGGCTGGGATGTCACAATCCTCCATGAGCAGATGTGTGCACCAGGTTGTCCCTGCAATCCTCAGATGCATGGCCAACCAAATCATCAAACCCACCCAGGAGGTCCAGCGGATGAAGACAATGACAGATTTTTACAAAATTGCCAGATTCCCATGCACCGTGGGGGCCATTGATTGCACACATGTGGCACTACAGCCCCCCCATGAGACAGAGCACATGTACCACAATCGGAAGCATTGGAATTCAATCAATGTGCAAGTGATAGTGGATGCCCAATACCCCATATGGCATGTCCGTGCCAAACACCCAGGATCCAGCCATGACAGCTTCATATACCGTCAAAGCGACATCCCAAGACAATTTGAACAGAACATGTATGGGGACAGCTGGCTGGTTGGTGAGTGACATGGGTGTCAGGTATGACTGTCCCCCCCCATGATGCAGACATCACGAGGGGCACATGCATGACTAACATCCTCCTGTCTTTTCCCTTCCAGGTGACTCTGCATTTGCACTGGGACCCCATCTCATGACTCCATTCCGGAACCCCCAAACCCCAGGAGAGGAAAACTACAATGCTGCACACATACGTACCCGTGCAGTGGTGGAACGCACCTTTGGCCTCTTGGGTTGGGTGACAATCACAGCAAAATCGTGATTGGAGTGCCATTGAAAGTAATGGAGATCGCAAGCATGTCCCACGTTTTCTGGAGATTCGGAATCCACCCACGATCCATGGTTTGAACGGAGACAGAAGCCTCTGCTTTCCCTTTCTCACAGACAGGCACTGTGAGGGCAGCACAGCCTGTGTTGTGAAGAGTTTATCTACTGCTCCCTTCTCCTTGTGACTGTGTTTGTCTCAGGCAAATGCATGGAGACAGAGACAAGTGCAGACTCATGACTAACTACTTATCTTGCGCCTTGAAAAAGCGTAGTTTGACATCCGTGGAACGCCATGGTTTGAACGGAGCCTTTGTGCCAAAACAAGGCTTAGACTGAGCATGGCACTGCGCTTTATATAAACACATAGTAAAGGATTCATTCTCATCTAATTCGTATGTAAATAACGTTTTGTACTTTATACTAAATTACTGTGCAAAGAGCTTAGTTTATGTAAGCTCTTTGCACAGTAATTTAGTAAAAAGTACAAAAAAAAAAAAAAATCAATGATGCTTTTATCAATCAATTTTAAAAATGATCATGGGAAGTCCTCTTTCAGGGCCTGTTCTGATCACTGGTCTAGCAGCTGTAAGAATATACCACATATTTTTCTTAGTCATACAATATCCAAAATCATCTTTAATGCTAAACACTCCCTAAAGCTTTTACAAGACATCTCTGTTGTGTACCTTAAATTTATAATCCAATCAATTTCACACTATGTAACACAAAAGAAGCTAATGTGGACAGTGTGCAACTACAGAGAGAGGACTGGAGAGTGGTTTGGTTAACTGTACATTTAATATTATAATGCATTGCAATTAACACAAAAAAAATGTTCTATGTAAAGAAAATCTATGTCATATGCACAAAAATATGTGGATTAAAAACGATTTCACTAACTTCACTAACTATAATTAACTATAATTAATATGGGTCATTTTGTATTGTTTCTGATGTATAGAGTGGGGTTTCTTTACTGGGGAAACATGGCAACTAGGCTTTTCATTTAGCCAGGGAAGTTGCACTATGCAATGGAATTTTCCCCCAGAGCTTAGTAAATGAGGCATAATTTCACTTTTCAAAAAATACCAAGGAAAATATAAAAACAGCATTTTTCTTGAACATGAGTGAATTATGGTAGTCAGCCAAGTTTCATCTCATTCACTTAGCTCTAAGGATAATTCCCTTGCAAAGCGCAACTTCTCTTGTAAAGTGAATATTCTATTTTGCCTTTAGTAAATCAACTCCAGTGTGATTTTGTTTATCCAAACTTGTGTGTGCAATCTAACACAGGAAAAACACCAAGAGGTTGATTAGCAAATAGCCTGTTCATTTTGCGGTGGAAATTACACTTTTCAAAGGAATTTGCATCAGATCTAAGCAAATGAGGTGAAACACGTCCAATCATGTGCAAGCAAAAATATTATTTTTATTTTTATTTTGCACATGATTGGGAGTTCTTTAGTAATTGAAACTTCACCACATTTTCTAAGCTGTGAAGCAAATTCCCTTGCAAAGTGCAACTACCCTTGCAAAGTGAACATCCTATGTTCCTTTATTAAATCAACCCCCCAGTGTATCATGTCATTAATTGTATAGTAGAAGACAGTTTGCACAAGCCTACATGTTACTATTTGTAGTTATATATGTAAATTGTGCAGAATTAATTTTTTATAATTGTGGTTCTGTATTCATCTTCCATTATCAAGCAGACATTCTGTCAGGAGTTGGCAGAATTATACTGCCAAACTTCAAAGGTTACTAACTGGCATCTGCTGAGCATTTCCTACCCAGTAAATTAAAACACTTGCTTTGCTTACATGTCTTTCACATATTTATTGCTTTTATTTCAAACAATTTCCTTGCTGCAGGTCAATAAAGGTATTTGCGTTCAACATCTTTCTTTGCTATTACTTTTTAATATTATATCCATTTAGCTCCAACAATTAAATTGTTCCTAGAGAAGACTTTCTGCCAAGTGGATTTATTTATTTATTTTCATAAACTAGAAGTTGTCGCTGTTTCTTCTAGTCCATTTTCTTATCTTCCTCACTATTTTTAGCCACCCCCTCCCTACCCCTTAACCCCCCTCCACCCCCCTCCATCAAGGTATGATAGTTTAATATCTGTTTATTTTTGAGAAATAGCAAACAGAACCGACAGAAAGAATCAGAAAAAATATTGTTACAGTGTGTAGGTGCTCACATGCTTTTAAATTCAAGCAAACAATTAACACCCATAGACCTCCAGGAACAGGGAGTTCAGTTGAAAGGGCTACAACAAGTAAACTAAGTAAGGGCCCGGGTCTGGGTGAGCATTTGAGTAAACAGTACTATAAATATTTAAATGGCACAATAGAGGTTTTAAAAGGAAAAAGTGACAAAGAAAGAACGTAAGGAGAAGAGAGAAAGGGGGGAATGGGAGGGAGAGGGATGTGGGGAGAAGAGTGGATTGCTGGTAGTCAAGGCAATTTCTAGATTTCAAATTAATGAAGCCCAGATATCAAGGGAAGAGGTGGAAAGGGGTAAGGCATTTGGAGAAAAAACTCTGGAGGATCAGGTTATCCAGGGGATAATAGATCAGTCTGTGCTGCATAGAGCATTTTCCAATTGAACCCATAGTTTGGGTGTGGCAGCATATTTCAAATCCAATATGTGTGATAATACAAAGGCATGATAGTATGTTTTAAAGTTTGGAAGAGCTAACCCCCCCAGAGCACTTGGAGCAATAACACACTATTCTGGATATTCTGGGGTGTCTGCTCCTCCAAAACAAATCAGAGATAATGGTCCTATTTAAAAAGAGATTGAAGATGGGGGGTGAGATAGATGCCTAGATATTTCCTGCTCTTCAGCCTGCTTTCCAAAAAAACGTGACTGTGGATATCAGTCTCACCAAGCCCAGGAAAATGAGGTCTCCCCAAAACCAATATAGTATTTCGAAGCAGCAGCTAGTATTCCAATCTTGCTAAAAAAAAAGAACAAGCAATTTCATAGTACAGTAAGTTGATTCAAATAATTTAATAAAAGAATATATTGCACTTACAGAAGCGTAGTAAAAGGTTCAGCGGTATAGTTATATAAGAGCCAAAGCGTTTCTATATACTTCTCCCTACTTCCTGTATTATTCGTCACACCACTATCTCAGAAGGAATGGTGTGATGACGTCACCGGCACCCTACAAGTTTCATCACAAGCGGACTTCGACTTGAGTTGAAGTTGAGGTCCGCTTGTAATGAAGGGAACATTTTTTGGTAAGCAGGCTACCATACACTTGGGTGTTTATTCCGAGAACACGTTTGATTTATGGGAAGATTGGTGTCACTACCTGCCTTTTCTACAAATTACTTTGGTCTACTTTGGAAGTTAACTCTGTATGGACTTTTTCAGAATCTGAATGGGACTCTGCTTTAGTTTTCTGTTTTCTAACAATTTTTTTATATTTTTTTCTTTTTTGGTTCTAAGTTTTTAAGGATTTCAAAAATCACTTAATTTTTACATAAGTATGTTAATTAGTCTTAGCACTGCACTCCCTTTGTAACTATATCATGTGTACGTTTTTTGTACTGAACTTATAAGTGCTGGCTGATTCTTACTTGTAATTACTATAATTTTTTATTCACCCAGTTATCAATTCTCTTAGCTCAGCATTAGCCTTAGGGCTTCCTCTATTCTTTTACATTTTGGATACATATTGATGTCATGAAAAAAGTCTTGGAGATCTTCCGGAAGCCAAAGCATAGAAGAGTGGCCATTTTTGGTGGCAATAAAGCATGAGGGGAAGACCCATCTGTAGGTGGCACCATCTGCTCTTAGCTGATGAAGAAGTGGTTTGAGTGCCCTGTGGTGTTCTAAGGTCTCCTTGGAAAAGGTCAGAGAAAATGTCATAGACAGCACCGTCAAAATCAATGTTCAGGATGCCTTGCATCTTGATGGTGTTCTTGTCTTTAAAATAATGCAGGCGGCAGATAACATCTCTGGGTTGGTTAGCTGTGATATTGCATGGTCTCAGAGCGTGGTGGACACGATCAAATCTCAGTGGGTCAGTGACATTCTTGCCAAGGATTGTGTTCAGGATACCCTGGATCGAGGGTTCAAGGTCATTATCATTAGTTGCCTCTGGCAACCCCCCGATAAGCAGGTTATTCCTGCAATTATGGTTTTCTAAGTCCTCAAGCTTATACAGAGAGACATAGTGGCCAATTAAGTGACTGTATCCTGCAGTTCTTTAATGGCTGCCCCATGTGAGTCCTGGCATTTCTCTGTGTCTTTTACTCTGGCTATCATGTGTGACATGTCAGTTCTCACTGCTGTGATTTCTTTTTTAATGGATTTATCAAGGCTATGGAACATACTTGCCTGTTCTTTCTTGAGACCGCTTACCAGAGATGACATTTCCAAGCCAGCAGGGGATTCAGGGTCTTCCATTATCTCCAAGCAGCAGGAGGAGGCAGCAAGCTCTTCCAGATTTATGTAAGGAGAATCAAGGGATCTCAATCTCTGGCCTGCATGCTCCACGTGTTAGGGCTGATTCTCTCTGCGGCAAGAAAACGGAAAGCTAGTTTTACAGCCGATCCTCTCCAGGACCACTTGTTGAGTGTTTTGTGGGGATCCGGAGGCTTTAGAAGGCATTGCTAGAGGAGTTAGGGCCGGTGTCTGTACGGAGCTCTTTTCAGACACGTCCGTTCAGTGCCATGTGTAGGCCACGCCCCCATCAAAGTATAATAATGGCTTACAGAACCCATCACAAATGAGTGATCTGATTGCTTGCTTATTCTCTTTACTGATGTTTGTGAAGCATAAGAAAGGGTATAAATTGGACTTATAGGATGTAGAAAAAATGTTTCTAAGGCTATTTTCACACTGGAGCGTCACGGACGTTGGCGGTAAAGTGCCAGTAAAGCGCCAGTAAAGCGGCACTTTGCCAGCAGTTCAGAGGCACTGCTTTCAATGGTCAGGGGCGATTTAGAAGTGATGTATTCACTTCTCCTACAGCGCCTCAAAGATGTGTCTGGCAGGACTTTTTGAGCATCCTGCCAGCGCACCGCTTCAGTGTGAAAGCCCTCGGGCTTTTACATTGGATTGAATGGAGCCGCTCTTTCAGGGCGCTATTTTTAGCGCTATAGAGCCTGCAAAGCGCCCCAGTGTGAAAGCAGCCTAACAGGTGATAACATTTCATATGGTGTTATATTTCCTGAAACAAGATCCACATTAACCACCTAAATACCAGGCCTAATCTGGCACTTCTCTCCTTTATGTAAAAATCATAATTTTTTGCTAGAAAATTAGTCAGAACCCCCCAAACATTATATTTTTATTTTAGCAGACACCCTAGGGAATAAAATGGCGGTCATTGCAACTTTTTATCTCACACAGTATTTGCGCAATCATTTTTCAAACGCCTTTTTTTGGGGGGAAAAAAATAAAAAACAAAACAGAAAAGTTAGCCCAATTTTGTATAATGTGAAAGATGATGTTACACTGAGTAAATAGATACCCAACATGTCACGCTTTAAAATTCCGCACACTCTTGGAATGGCACCAAACTTCAGTACTTAAAAATCTCCATAGATGAAGCTTTACATTTTTTTACAGGTTACTAATTTCGAGTTACAGAGGAGGTCTAGTGTTATAATTGTTGTACACGCTCTAACACACACAGCGATACCACACATGTGGGGTTTGAATGGCGTTTACATATGTGGGCGGGACTTACATGCACATTCGCTTCTGAGCGCAAGCTACCGGGGACAGGGGCGTTTTAAATGTTTTTTTTTTGTTTAACTTAATTTTTTATTTTTTTATTCCTATTACAAGGAATGTAAACATCCCTTGTAATAGGAATATATTGTGACAGGTCCTCTTTATGGAGAGATGCGGGGTCAATAAGACCCCACATCTCTCCTCCAGGCTGGAAAGCATGAGATTGGGAAAAAAAAATCACTGATCTCATGCTGACAGCCGCGATTACGGCTTTGTTTACTTCCGGGTATCTGGGCGTGACGTCACAACGTCGTGCCCAGGCCTCCGGTGGTCATAGAGATCACTGGTGACCCTCTGGTCACCATAAATCTCTATCGTCATGAGCCAGGGGACAGGCGATTCGTTCTCTGAGCCCCCGATGACACGGGAGAGCCCGGAGAAGCACCTGGTGGCGGCAGGAGGGGGGATTCCCTTCCCGCCGCCTATAAGAATTATCAAGCGGTGGAACTGCCACTATGATCATTCTTAGGGTGCACAGAAACGCCAGCAGAAAACAGTGATATCTGAATGATGCCTGTAGCTGCAGGCATCATTCAGATATCACCGCACAAATTCAAGGACGTCATATGACATCCTCGGTGTTGAAGTGGTTAAAGAGTAGACCTAGGGAGCTTGGAGCTCAAAAATGTTATAAAAATGTTCTCAGGTGCTACCTTTACTTAAAAATGTCATAATGGGGTGTCGGTCTAACAAAACTATCATCGCTGCATGAGGATATAGAAAAGAAGACATACAGGGGGAGATTTACTAAAATGGGTGCACACAGAATCTGGTGAAGCTGTACATGATAACCAGCTTATAACTTCAACTTGTTCAATTCACCATTGACAGTAAAATCTATAAACTAATTGGTTACTATGCACATCTGCACCAGATTCTGTGTGCTCTCATTTCAGTAAATCCCCCCCACACCGATTATGTCACTCAGCTCAGTCAATTTTAATTCAGCCATAAAAGCAACAGAGTTACTCCACACCAGGAGACCGTCACTCTCTGATATTTCACCCTTGCAGGCTTTATCATAGGGACTTTAAGACTTAGCCAGTAAGGGTGAAACATGTCAGAGAGTGATGGTCTCCTGGCAGGGAAGAAGCTGACTGACATCATCTGTGCAGCCTGTCCTTTTCTGTACAATTATTGGTGGCGTTGATAAAATACGTAGCCCAATCACATACTTAAATGAGGGACATGGTTGCTTTAGTTTCATTGTAAATATTTTGCAAGGAACCAGTGGACCTAATTATTGAGACAAAAACTGAAGTCAACCTTTGTTCACTTCAAACACCCAATCACATCCAATAGGAGTTTTAATTTTTCAATTGCACGCAATTGGGTGTTTTGCATGAATACAAGTGCACTTTTTCTACACTTCACATATTAGTAAATCCAACCTATTAAGGGTGTTACTAACCCAAATTTCCTATCTGGCAGCTTTTCCTTCCACTGCACTGCAAAACCCTGTACACACAATGAAAAAATTGGACGAACAATTCCGCTTTCTACACGATCGTACAATAATCTGATCGCTAGTACTCAGCTTTCATGGGCAGATCAGAACAGGTCACGCAAAATTGGCCAAAGGGACGTGCACGAACATTTATTCCGTACAATTGCTGAATGAACGGCATTCGTGTAATCAGTACAGGAATTGTCATAAAAAACATTTTACCATGACTGCGCATAATTAGGAAAAAAAATTGAAGGATAAAATACCTTTTGTAAACATTATTGCTATGCACCAAAGATGCTCCATGAATGACAATAAAATTGTCAGTAGACCATTGGGATTTGTAATGCTATAATGGCTATTATCTGCAGATCTATATGTAAGATTGTTGTATTTATTATTTTTTATGAAGTAATAAAATGTGATAGCACTGCTAGTAAACCAAATATAGATACTAAATCAACATATAAATAACAATAAAGTTCATAAAGTTTAATTGACGTCCATTTTATTATTTTTTATGCATGGTGTATGAAAGATTGTTGGTTTTATAATTGTTTTTATGCAAGCTGTTGCCCATGCGCAAATAAAATTAAAGAAAAAGAAACCCATTCAATTGTTTTATATAAACACAAGGGAGTGGTGGGATTTGTCACAGTCATGGGTAGCATAATGACACTTCCGTTTATAAAATGTCTACGCATATAAGAAAAAAATCGCTTGCACCTTCCATGTCTGCTTCAAAGTCAAATCACCAATACATCCAATCCAATACATAATGGTAAATGCAAGTGATTGTAGGGGTTCATTAGCATTTATACAATAACATTGTGTATAATGTGTGTAGTAGTTATATTAACATAATAACACTTCTCTGTAGAAATGTGACCAGGCCAGCAATTTTCATTTTTACATGGTTGTAATGAAATGTAATATGCTGCACAACTTTCTCTTCTCAATAACTCTTCATTGCCATAAAATGCGAATAACAATATCAAATGAAAGCAAACACTAGCAAGCAGATGTGGAAAATGTACAAAAAAGTTAAGCAAACAACCAATGTAAGAAGTTGCTTGTTAATAGTGCAGCATACTTTATTGCAGGCACAAAAAGAATGAATACACAAGGCCCAAAACATTAAAGGTGCATGGAACTGAAATCTTTTGTCCACAACACATGGTGACGGTTTGGTGTTGTGTATTGCAATTGGGCGCCATATTCTACATTTTTGTTGATTGTTGAGGGGGCCTAATGTGATGGCTGTAATGGAAGTGAGGCAGGGGGATTGCATTCTGAAATCCGGGTATAGCGTGTCAGTTCACCATTTACCACTTTATTCATAATTTGTTGCGCGGACATTTTCTTTAGCGTCTTAGCGGTCAGCAAAGCAAAAGCATCAGATTCATCTGTCTTAAAGGACAGTGGATGCCTTTTTAGGAAATGCAGAAGTGGAATCCTCCAGATTTTTCCTCTTCTTGGATAGTGGCACTGTTGTAATAAGAGTTGCAGGAGTACAGACATTGAAAGGATCTGGGCGATCTGCTTCTTGTGACTGTAAAGAAACAAGGAAAGATCTTTACTACATAAAACGTATCGGATTCAAAACAAGGCTGTTTTCATGATGCACATTCCCAGTGCAATCACTATAGATGCATCAGAAAAACATTAGATGCATGGCCTAATTATTACGGAAAATAAAATGTGTGAATGGCAAGGTCACGACCTATTAATTACCTGTGTTAATGGTATGTCCTCTATTTCCTGGTCCTGCACTGATTCCTGGGCCTGATCCATGGAATCAGCTTCAGCTGTTGCTGCACTGCAAGCAATTAGAGCTAGCATGCATAGAGAAGCTCTGGCATCCACTTGTTCATTCAGGAAACGCAGGTTCTCAAAATACACCAGCCGTGGCACATAGATGTCATCTGCTACTGCTCCAGACTTCTCAAGAGTACAGACCTTTTCCAGCTCCCTTATCGAGTGTCTGCATGGGGGCAAATAGCTTTGGCTAATTCTGCCAGTTTCTTTAGAGAAAGTAAACCCTGATGGGTTTTACTTCTTCTTTATTCCCCATCAAAGTAAAAGCATAATGGGCTAGTATGCATCTCATACTAGCCCTATTATGTGGCACTTACCAGCAAACAAAGCCTGTAATGTCCCCGAGGTCCCTGTTGGTGGCCACATCCATTTTCACCCCTCTTCCTTCCATGGCTGTAGCTCTGTGATTGGCCGAAGTCGTGTGACGTCACTTCCGCGCATGTGTGCGGGAGCCGATGGACATGGCACGGGCCCTATAGAAACAGCACGATCGTGCTCTTTCTTAAGTGCACATGCACCGATGACGGGGCAAGCGTATATGGTAAATATCTCCTAAACCATATTATTATTATTATAGGCTTACCTGTAGCTAAGGCCTCATTTTTTTTTATTATGGTCAAAATATTCCTTTGACTTGATCTGCAACAAACAGGGCTTCCTTTCTGTACATAGCGATGAACTGGGGAAGGAATTCTGGACTTGTAAATTTGTCCATTTTGATTCCTGCAAAAGAAGAATAACATGTCATTACCAAAATTCTTACTGTTGGCATTTCACATTCACAACTGGAACTTCACCTTACTTCACATATTAGTAAATCAGACTCACAAGGGTGTTAATAACCCACTTTTCCTATCTGGCAGCTTTTTCCCTTAACTGCTCTATGTAACTCCTTAAAACCAGAGATAGAAATCCTCCTGTGACAGAGATAAACTTGTGTAAATGATCGTTGTTTCTCTGATTTGGCAGCATGTCATGGATTAATCCAATCCCAAGGAAAATGAATTAATGCAGGTATCCGTCAAGTCTGTTTAACATACACACAAAAGTGGCAGCCTGAAAAGAATTTCCAACAAAAACATCTATGCAATTAAGCAAGAAGGAGAGAGCAAGAGCAAATACAGCCAAGACAAAAGGTGCATTGTTTGTCACCTTCTGAGAAGAGAAAGTATGATTCTGTTTGTGTATATGTGTATTATCTAAGCAAAGAGCTTAAATTTCACCACATCGTAGTGAGGAGGGGAAAGATTATTTTTTTATTGTTAATGTGATATGTTTAAGGTGAAGGTCAAACTGACTACAATACTTACTTAATGAGCCAACCTGCTTTGGTAGTTATTCTTTCCTTCAACCATAGGAATATATTTTTAAAGCAAATGCAGTTGTGTGTTGAACTTCTCACCTTACAAAAAAGAATCACCTTAATGTAAATACATATCTATGCTCTCTCTTTCTACTGGACAGACCTATAGTACAATTTAAATACATATCTTGTTTTAAAACAATGTATTCTTTTTAAATGTGTTGTATTGTTGATCATTTCAAAAATTGTATTCATTATTTTGCGGCTTCTGCTAAAGTAAAATCGGCCAGGAAAAGTTAAAACTTAATTTTGGTTTAATAAAATATAAATAAAACAATAAATCATTTCCCAGGTAAAGTTAAAACTAAAAAAAGCAGTTCTGGCTGCAAAGCTCATCCTATCTTCAGCACCGTATCGTGCAGAAAACTAGATGGAGCTCCTTGTGAGATCACTTCCATAGGTGGACTAAGGGGGTGCCCCCCCACTATCTTTGCTACCTTTCCTGGGCCCTCCCATCTGAGCAGGACATCTGGGACCGCTCCAACCAGCACACAGGTGTATTTTAGTTTTGTGCTGCCCTAGGCAAGGCTAAAATCTAAATGTGTCCTACCCCAGTCCTGGTATTCCATTATTGTATCAGGGTCTGATGAGAAAGCTACATTGAAGCTATAGTGAACAGCTGTGGCTTCCTAATCAGACCCTGAGACATGAATTGTCCAAGTGCCACAAATGTGGTCAATGGGGAACAGGATGGGGTCAGAAGTGCAGGGGATGGGGTCAGCAGGGCACAGGACAGAGGTCAGCAGGGCAAAGGATGGGATGTCCTCAATTTGGACATGCAGCATTTCCAAAATAGGTACCCAGGATTGAAAGATTTACTAAAGCAGGCCAGAAGAGTCTGTAGCCATTTTAGGCGATCATACGCAGCCAGTGTTCGGTTGGCTGAAATTCAGTGGTAATTCCACCTTCCTGTAAACCGCCTGATTTATGACATACCCACCAGGTGGAACTTGACTTTGGCAATGCTGCAAAGGCTGCACATATAGCAGAGGGCCATGTTCCTGTGTGAGTAAGGCACAATGACAGGCTCAGGCCAGATCTGCTTTCTTTTCCCATACTAATGGCTGTTCATAAATGATGCATGCACTGTACTGTCACCATTTGAGGAGGCCACAAGGATGGTGAGCTGTGACAATTCATGCATCAGTGACTGGGGCCGCAATACCAATGTCCACCAGCGGGTGTCTCCTGGCAGTATGGAACAGACATCACCTCCTGCATTCAGGCGTCACCTGAGGCTAATTGCAGGTGTGTGTATTAATACCCAGGGTGATGTGATAAATGTGATATAAATGATGTCCAGGGAATAGAAGATATTAAAATGTCCCCCCTTGGGGATTATCTTTTTTCCTATTAGGTAGGTCCTGATAAAAGGGACTAGTTAATCTGCATGGAAGCAGATAGGCGGGGGGGGGGGGGTCAGGAAGCACCCACACGGACTTACCCCTCCATTAGCTGCTATATTTTATATAGTAGAATGTTTTGTTATATTGTAGTAGGTTATATTTCAGGTTCACTGAGAGAGGAGAAAAATTAGACATGCGGCAATAAGGTTTCACCCAAGATATAGATAATGGCCATCCAAATAAAAATTGTCACCTATATTGTGAGGGGGTTGGGTCTCCCAAAAAAGGGGTCATCTATGGCAGGAACTGCGACACCAGGCGGTGGATGTCGCCTTCCTGCAAGAGACACATTTTACGTTAGGATCGGTACCTAGGTTACCTCTATCATTATATAATCAGTGGTTCCATACATTATTCCCCATTGCAAGGGCAAAGGGGGTAACAATAGCCTTTGGGAGGACATGACCATTGATCCCTATGTTGGTGCAGATGGATCCAGAGGGACGGTTCCTTTTTATCAAAGGAATGCTGCAGGGACAGTGTTATACATTTGCTTCTATATATGCACCTAATACTCGTACAGTCTGTTTTCTAATTAAAACTTTAAGGCTATTGGAAAAATTTAGGGAAGGGGTTGTAATTCTGTGAGGAAACTTTAATATCACTTTGGACCCCAAAGTAGATACTACTACAGGTAAAACCCCATTATCCTTATGGCCCCTTTCACACTGGGGCGAGGGCGATGTCGGCGGTAAAGCGCTGCTATTTTTAAATTTGAGTCGCTATTCGGCCGCTAGTGAGGCGATTTTACTCCCAGCTAGCAGCCGAGCAAGGGTTAAAAACCATATAGCCGCAGTGTCCCATTGATTTTAATAGCCAGGAGTGGTGGAGGAGCGGTATACACACCGCTCCTTCACCGCTCCAAAGATGCGGCTAGCAGGACTTTTTTTTACAGTCCTGCTAGCCCACCACTCCAATGTGAAAGCCCTCGGGGCTTTCAACCTGGAAACACAGCAGCGGCTATTTAGGGTCGGTTTGCAGGCGTTATTTTTTGCGCAATAGCGCCTGCAAAACGACCCAGTGTGAAAGGGGTCTTAGAGTTCTTAAACATATTAAAAAACTCCTCCGATCTCTCCATCTAGTAGATAGTTGTAGAGAACAAAAGGAGAAGAAAGATTTTAGCTATTGCTCAAAGACCCATTAGGTATATTCCCGGTTGTATTTAATTTTAGTATATCAATACTATTTGGACTGTGTGAAATTCGTTACTGTAGAACCTATAAAGATTTCTGACCATGCCCCTGTTCCATCCGGTGTTCCATCCGGTGTCTGCGGGCCATCGGGTGAGGGCATTAAATTAGTCATTGTTGGACGATGGGCTGATAGCGGAGGATATATGGTACAAATTAGAAGAATATTTTAAGATTAATACAGCCAGTGAAATATCTGATCAAATAGAATGGGAAGCACATAAGTCGCTCATTAGAAGAAAATTAATAGCACATGGTGCTCAAGTTAAAAGAAAAAAGAGGAGGGAGATAGAAGATCTTCTGGGAAAAATACATGATCTGGAGATTAAGCATAAAATTAATCTCGATCCAGGGGAAGCTAGGCAGCTAGATATGTTAAGAACAGAGCTCTCGGGGTGCCTGGATAGAAGAGCTAAGGATGAATATAGATTCTTTGCCCATCGATTTTATGAACAAGGAAACAAATGTAGCAGATTACTAGCTAAACAATTAAAAAAGCAACAGGAAATCTGTCATGTTCATAGTATAGTAGCAAACGATAAAAAAAGTAGAAGATACTAAAGCGATAGCAGCACAGTTACATAGTTTTTTCTTTACAGATTTATATGATATACGGTACAACCACCCTCTTTGAGGTGTGAAGATGGGAGATGGGGAAATATATCAAGGATTCTGAGTTACTAACCCTCCCCCGATGATTATAAAGAAATTAAAAGGACCAAATACTATAGAGGAAATAAGTAATGTAATAGAAAAGTTGCCAAATGGAAAAAGTCCAGGACCAGACGGCCTAACAAACGCATATTATAAGAAGTATAGTAATATCTTGGCAATGCCTTTACATAATTATTTTAATAAGATAACAGATAGTAATCCTTTGCCCCCGGAAGCCTTGTTGGCGCATGTGACAGTTTTACCGAAACCAGGAAAGGATCCAGAATTCTGTGCAAACTATTGACCTATATCTCTTCTAAATTCAGACACCAAGTTATTGGCAAAAATTCTAGCCATCAGACTACAGGACCATATAACGCAGTTAGTCCAGATTTCATGAAGGGCCGTGAAACCAAAGACAACACTACCCGAGCCCTTCATGTGCTTCACTGAATGCAGAATGGACCGGATAAGAGACCAAGCATAGTATTATCAATGAACGCTGAAAAGGCATTTGATAGAGTGAATTGGATCTTTATGACAGAAGTATTGAAGGGGATAGGTCTTGGGGAGCAGATGATGGGATAGCCCAAGATCTAGGGTTAAGGTTAATGGGACTCTATCAGACTACTTTAACATACGGAATGGCACTAGGCAGGGGTGGTTCTAGAACCCTTTCTCCATAGAGTAAGGGGAAATAAGGGAATAGTAGGGGTTGATATTGGCCTAGTAGTACACAAAGTTTTGGCATATGTGTATGATTTACTATTCTTTCTTTCTAAGCCCCGGGAATCCATACCGGCATTGATGTTGAAAGTACAGAAATATGTAGAATTATCCAATTTTAAAATAAACTTTGAGAAATCTGTAGTGTTACCTAGTCATGTACCATTGGCAATGGCCACATCTCTGAAGAATTGCTTCCTGTTCATTTGGAAAAGGGAATCGCTATATTATCTGGGAGGGCATATTTTGGCAAATGCAAAACTTTTGTATGAGCTTCATTATGGCTCACTAATAATAGAGATAATAGAGGATATTTGGAGATTGAAAGGCCATTCCCTGACATGGTTTGGAAGGTTTAACGCTATTAAAATAAACATAATACCTAAAATAATTTACTTTCTATATACTGTACCCATATCACTTCCACAAATTTTCTTCAAACACAAATACGAAAAACCTTTATATCCTTTATATGTAATTGTTTCTAAATTCTAGAATAGCCTATGATATTCTATGCAGAGGCAAACAGGAGGGAGGAATCGGACTACCAGTTATTGCCTTGTATTACAGGGCAATATCTCTAGTACGCATTTTAAATTGGTGCCACAACTTTTCAAACAAAGTGGGTCCTGGTTTAAAAAAGCATGGAGGGAGAGATTTAGTAGGAGCACCATGGATACCGGCCAAACTGAGGGGACTGTCTAAATGGACATCCCCGTTAACCTGGAATACCTTAGCAATATGGGACAGACTAAATAAAGATGGGAAATATGCCCTGTGTACATCTCCAATGGCCCCATGGTTCCCCACGGGAGAGGAAAATGGGGCAATGGGCCCATGGGGATCCAATGGGAATACAATGTGTTTAAGATATGCACCCCAAGGAACTCTAATCTCCCTTCCAGAATTAGTATTATCTCAAGGGGATATGATAATGGCTAAGTGGAGATATTATCAAATGTCTGACTTCTTTAATAGGCTAAAACCTAGAGTGAGGATATTGAGTTTGCTTACAACATTTGAGAGTATGTGCGTGAAGATGTTGAAGCCTAATAATTTGCTATCACAAATTTATAAGTTGGTTCTTAGTGAACAGAATAGTATAATTCCTTATTTTATTAAGGAATGGTAAATAGAGCTAAATAATACATTTACATCAGCACAAGTTAAAACATTTATAGAATCAATGCACTCAACCTCTATAAGCTGTAATATTCAAGAAATGTCACATAAGTTTATGGTCAGATGGTATCGGACTCCAGCTCGATTAGCACAAATATACCCTACAGCGGGTGAATGCTGCTGGAGGGGATGTAAGGAAAGAAGTACATTTCTCCACATGTGGTGGTCTTGTATAAAGATCAGACCATTCTGGGAAGAAATAGCACCATGGGTTAAAGGGATGGCCAGTAAACCTATAGAATTATCACCTATACATTTCCTGTTCCATGGGATGCCTGGATCTATAAAAAATTATAAAAAAAAGTGTCACACCACATTTATTAAAAGCAGCCAAAATGTTAATACCCAGGTATTGGAAACAGGCCATATGTCCCTCTCTCTTGGATTGGGAAAAAAATAAGTAAATGTAATAATGGAGGCCGAGAGATAGGTGCATAAGACCAGAAATCAACAAGACAAATTTAAAAACACATGGGCAGTTTGGGAACATTATTCCCCAGAGATATGTGGTGAATTAAAGGATAATTGGTGACAGATGTATGCTCTCGGATTGGTTTTTATTTTTTGAATAAAAAATGCCAAAGTACTCACTCCTCTAAAAAGTGTACCTGATGCTTAATATAAGAAATTTACTACAATTTTAGGTGGATTTGAATATTGCTTGTATGTTTTGTTTTTATTTCCCTAGAAGGGCATGGTGACGGGGACGGGAGACATTAAAGGAGTAAAGCAATATATATATAATTCACTAATACAGCACATAAAGTAAAAATACAAGAGTGGGATGGAGGTAGGAAAGTCAGAAAGTCTTCCTAAACACAAGAAAACACATGTATGTATGTAGATACACACATAGATATACATATATATATATATATATATATATATATATATATATATATATATATATAGGTAGAGAAAATTAAGTAAATATGGAATGGTTTTAATTTCACATGGGGGGGGGGGGTACCCCCTTTTTTTTCTTTTTTTTTTCTCAAGTTTAAATACAGGAATATGAGCACATACACACGAACATTACACAAGATTATAAAACGTTCTCTCGCCTCGCCATTTCTACATAGAACCACTGGGGAACAATTTTGTATGTTATTTATTCTTTATCATTGGGTAATTTTTTTTGTCCTTTTTTTTTTCTTTAGTTTTTTTGTTTATAGATGTCATTCACTTCTTGTCATGGTGTTTGTTTTGTATATATGTATGTGATGTTATTAAAAATAAAGGATTATATAAAAAAAAAAATACCCGGCAAGCATTCACACACGTGCTTTGGTATCTTCCTTGCTCCCTGACCCAAACCTGTTATCTTGTGAATCTGATCCTGATCCTGTTTCCTGTGTACCTGAACCTGGTCCTGTCCCTCCTGTTGCCCCGTTATCCTACATCCCTGCCCTGCAGCCTGATCCCTGTCCTGTCTTGTTCCTTGCTCCCATCTGCTGATCTCCTGTGTATGACCCTGGCCTGGCTACGTTTATGATTCCGGTATTCCCCATTTACTGTATATACTTATTTGATATTTGTGGGTCACTGTTTGGTATGTTGTCACTGGTATTGGAGGTGTTTGGTTAATTTATATCACTTATCTTATTAAACTTTAATATTCACTTTACATACGTTTTGTTTCCTCTGTTGCAGTCCACACGGTTCTGGTCACACCTGTTCATGACAGAGAGAGAGGAGGAAGAGGAGCAGGATTCTGGCAGTTTTGGAGGCATAGAAGCAGAGGAAGGCATACATCAAAGAGTAAGAGATGGTTTTCCATCCCCAGAACTCTTGGGAGTAGTACATGGCTGGGATGAGGCAGTTCCAGATACTGTAATCCTCAGTGACCCCAAGGAGTCTGCTTTTCATGCCTCCGCAAATTTGCAGTGCATGGGCTCCCTTATGATTCAAAGCCTACGAAAGGACCAAAGAATACATGGTTTAAAGGAAAAGGATCACTATTGGTTGGCAACCCTCCTTGACCACCGTTATAAGGGGAAAGTCTCAGAACTCATCCCGTCCCCACAGAGTGCAGAAGATGAAATCTCTTGAGGAAACCTTAAAGTTTATTGAATGCTTTTCCCAACTCTGGTAGGTTACAGTGTTGTGGAAAACGTAGTTTTGAGGCTTCTGTTGGTCAAGAGAGGAGTGGTGGAGAAGGTGGCCGCCTAAGTGATGCATTTCTCATTTTTTTTAGTCCTCAACGCTCAGGGCTGTCAGCTTTCACATCCCGTCGGCAGTGTCTGCATCACATGGTGGATGATTATCTAGGGGCGAAAACAGAGATGGCAAGCCTTCCAGTCAATGATCCACTGGTTTACTGGGTCATGAGAATAGACCACTGGCCAGAACTTGCCCAGTATGCTATTGAGCTATCAAACGGGTATTCAGTGCTGCTGGAGGTTTTTGTTGCAGACTGTGATGTAAATTGGATCTCTGATGTAAAGTGGCATGCTACAAACCATGATGTAATGGGAACTCTGATGTAAAGGGTAACACTGTGCACTGTGATATAAAGGGGAACACTGCAAACCATAATGTAAAGGGGGTCAGGGGGGCCCTTTATGGTTTCTTGCACTGGGGCCCTGAAGGTTCTTGTTTGATCAGATGCTTTGTGTAGGTTTGTTAGTGCAGAAAAATTTAGTTTTGCTCAAGGCTAAACCTGAGCTGTGAATCTGGGTTTAGGGTTCACTGTGTCAGGGCTGGATGACTCATCCTAACAGCTCCTCTGTTGCCTCTCCCTGGTCTAGAAGGTTGTAGAAACTTCTAAAGCTAGTGAGTGGAGGTTAGGAGGGGCTGTTTGGAATATTTATGAGGGCCTCAACCAATCCACAGTAAAGGGCTGGCAGGGGGTAAAGTTTATCTCATAAATAGGCACGAGCCATGCCAACAGGACAGTCAGGTGGAAAATGGAGATTTAGTGTCGTGGAGACTGTCAGTGGCCCTCTGGGGAACCCCCTAGTCTGAGGGGTGATCTTGGGCCAGGGCTCAGGTGCTTTAATGATCCTGCCTCAGCACACAGGGGAAGCCTTTCCTGAAGGCACGGGAGCAAGTGCAGGACAGTGTGAGTAGAGCAGCACTACTGGGGAGACTGCCATATATAGCCAGCTCTCCCTGAAGACAGTGTTGTGTCAAGTCTTCGTCCCTCTCCTGGGAGATCTCCTGCAGAGTCAGCCGGGTGGGCTGGTGTGTGTCATTCTGGAGGACTGTGGAGGAAAGTTAGCCTGGAGGGCTAGTGAAAGGGGCAGCTGCAGCCAGGTGGGTTGGCAGTGCCTGAAGAGGTAGTGCTGGGACCAGTAATCATAGGAGGGAGAGTACAAACTGATCACTTGTACTGCTACACAACAAGGGGCTTCACGTTCCTGCCTGCAAAAGGCCATTGCTAAATCTGACTGTGCCTGTCAGATTAATTTACAGTGATCCAGCTGGAATCTGTAAGCAAGTAAAGTGCTAAAGTAGTGTCAAAGAGGCTGTACACAGACTGTATATAGACGGTGAATTGGAAGATGTCCTCGAAGAGTGGGCATCCCATAATCTCCCACCCCCATCCAAGTTATTAACCCTCAATAAACCACAAAAAACAAAGACTGTTCTTTGACTCTGAAATGCTTGTGAAAATTTGGTGTGCCTGGCTGTGCAGGGTGTGTGCTACAATTATATAGCACCACTCTCTGTTGCATTTAGAACCTGCCCTATGCCAAAGACAAAAGATAAAGAAGAGCACCAATGACATCACATGCTCAGACTAAATACCACTGTAAAAATGTTTAAAGATTTTTTTCAAAATCAAAACGTGTATATGGGTGGAAGAGGGGTGGGGGAGTTGTCAAGGAGAGCACTACCCCAATTGCTCATTGTAGGTATGTCTTACAGAGTTACTAGGACCAATTGGAGTTCTCTCAGTAATGTAAACCCTCTGCAACCCCTCTCCCACTCCAATGACATGTTATAGTACAATGTTTTGAAATGTTGAAATGATAAAACATATTGTTTATTGTACAAGAGTAGTAATTACTAATGTGAAAAGATAATGCCATTGTACAGAAAGTTGAGACTTTTTTTTTTTAAGTGCACATTACTGAGTAATCAGCAGGGAAAATGGATGGCCTTGGTGTCTTATATTTGAATATTTGCTGCTTTAGCAGACATCAAACTACCAATTGCACTAAATCTCTGTGTAGTCCCTGCACCATGCCTGGATGTCACAGAGAATTATTCACCATGTCAGCAGGAGCCAAAATGAATCGTTGTGGATACTAGCAGACTTGGTGAAAATGTGTTATGTGGACTAATAAGTGAAATCATGAATGCCTAAGCATTCTTCTGTAGGCATTTGGTTCTCTGTAGTGAATAATTACAATTTATAAAATGGGGTAATAAAATGTATACAATGAATGTGTTCAAATAATAATATTCACAAAAATGGATGCATACAAGTTAGAAGATAATTCCAAAAAAAATAAAAAAAAGTTTTGATGCCTACTAGCTGATTCTTGTCTACATTACAATACATTTTTTAGCCTATATAATGTATTTAAAAATGCACATTTTCATAAATATTTATGCTCAGTAATTATTATTACTTGAAGTAGAAGCATGGTATACTTTTTTTAATTTCCATGAAGCATACATATAAACAGTGCTTTCATTAAGGCCCCATATACAAACAGAAGTTTTCAAAAGATTTAGTGGAGTTTTCAATAATTAAAAATCATAAAAATCTGCGCTCGGTTGTGAAACAAAAATATTGACAGCCGCTTAGCAAACTGTGATACCAACTAATGTAACATCCCTCTATGTGGGAACAGTGGGATGTTTCAGCTGGACCTGTTTTCCTTTTCTAATATTTCGAGTCACCTTATGGGATCCTTCATCCATTGACCGCTGCTCTCCCCCTTGGTCATATTGCTATTTTTGCCTGTTTGACTATTATAACCTATGGTCCTGCATATCTGATAAGAGGCTTACCTGTGAAGGTGCTGATGGTGATGGATCCCTTTATGGATCCCTTTACCTATGCATGGGCACTTTTTGGATTGATTGATTTACTTCACTATGAACTTTTTCACTGAATATGGACTGATTTCTGTTGTTTTTTATTGATTGTTGCTATTAGCATTATCTTGCATCTTTGTTATTTGCACAAGGTCATGTTTGCACTTTATTGCACATTTGTTTGTCCTTAATGCATAACATAGTGTTTCTTTTGTACTTTATATGATCTGAGTGCTGCTTTTTTTTGTGTTCAATAATTTGTTGATTTAAGGCACATGTGACATCTTTGCACATGGTGGAATGGACTTATTTATCCTCTTTTATGATCACCTGAAGCTGTCTAAATGTCAATGGTCCCAAAAAAGTGTCAAAAGTGTCAGATATGTCTGCCGCAATGTTGCAGTCCTGATAAAAAACAAAGATTGCTGCCATTACTAGTAAAAAAATAATAATAATAATAATAATAAAAATGCCATAAATGTATCCCCTATTTTGTAGGCGCTATAACTTTTGCACAAACCAATCAGTATACATTTTTTTTACCAAAAATATGTAGAAGAATACATATTGGCCTAAACTGATGAAAAACAATTTTATTTATTTTCAGGGATATTTATTATAGCAAAAAGTACAACGTTTTTTATTTTTTTGAAAATTGTCGCTATTTTTTTGTTTATATCGCAAAAAATAAAAACCGCAGAGGTGATCAAATATCACCAAAAGAAAGCTCTATTTGTGGGGAAAAAGGGACATACATTTTGTTTGGATACAACATGGCATGACCGCGCAATTGTCAGTTAAAGCAACAGGGTGCCGTATCACAAAAATGGTTTGGTCAGGAAGGGGAAAAATCCTTCCGGGGCTGAAGTGGTTAACCACTTCAATACCGGCATTTTTACCCCCTTTCTGTCAAGGCCAATTTTCAGCTTTCAGGATTGTTGCTTTTTGACAATTGCGCGGTCATGCAATACTGTACCCAAACTACACTTGTATGTTTCTTTTTGTGGTATTTAATCAACACTGTTTTTTGTTTTGTTTTTTGCTAAATGAAAAAAGACTGAAAGATTAGAAAAGATATGTGTTTTTCTTTGTTTCTGTAATAACACTTTGCAAATAAGAAATCTTTCTTCAAAAATGTAGGCTAAAATGTAGTCTGTGTCCATTATTTAGTCTGTAGGAAAGTTATAGAGTCTACAAACTATGGTATATACAGTATATCTGAAACTTGAGCAATCCTGATGTAATGACTGATTTCTTGAGACCCAAAAATGTCAGGACAGTACAAATATGACCCCTCTTTGGAAAGTAGACAGTCCAAGATATTTAGCAAAAGGCATAGTGAGTTTTTTGAAGTTGTAATTTTTTAGCATATTTTTGGGAAAATTTAGCAACACAATTGTACAGAATGGATGGCATGAATGGAAGCCATCAATTGTTTATAACTGTCACGTGACCTGCTATGGCTGGTCACAGCAGTCCCATGGTACCGTTAGCTAGTTGGTACACTGATCAGTCATCAGCTATGTCAGGTGGACACAGCTGGTGACAGAATGCACGGCCCCATGGCCGTGTGTGTGGCGCCTTTGGAGAGGATGTCATGTGACATCAAGTCCAAAGGAGGAAAGTCCTGCCCAGCATGTTATCATGATAGTAGTCATATTCCAACATGTAAATCTTTAAGTCTGTTAGTATATATTTTGTAAATAATGGTCTAAAAAAATAACTGATAAATAGATATTAATTATAATTACTGGTATCTTATTTATAACTAGAACAAATTCAATTCTTTGTAAATGTGTTTACAGAGTTAGGCAACTAATTTTCTGGCTCCTGGCTTTTCCTATCTACCTCTGGAGTGTTCCAATGCCACCTGTTGGATGTTTGCATAATATAAATGTCCAACAAAGAGAGCGGAACACTCCCATAGTGGCAATTACTTAACAAAACTTAACAAAACTTAACAAAACCTACAAAATCTGAAACATAATATATAGGTAAACTGACTCATTATTGTGTGCTTTGTGCAGTAACAATAACTTCTGTAATTGTATTCTTTGGGAATAAAAAAAATGGGAAATAAGAAGAAAGAAATCTAGTTATATTACTTAGTTTTTAAATGGGTAGATGAAAATGCTGCAAGTTCATATAATGAACACTGCACATTAAGCAATAAAATGATGGTACCTCATTCTACTGACAAAGATTTTAACAAGATTTGAAAATGGCTCAGAATCAATCTCTTCTCTTGACAAAGGTAGTAATGAGAATCGAAATTGGATGCAATTAGCTTATCCTTATTATAGTCTATAGATTGCAACCTTAGGATTCTGTTCATATGCCATGTCTTTTGGGGTACAGCTGGCTATCAAATATGTTTCATTCAAACAATTACAAGGCATATTTGAAGAATCTAATAAAATAAGGAATACAAAATAAACAATGTTGTTCTTGATTTTCTGTTTCCACATGCTCCTTTTTAGAACAAATGTTTAAAACGAAAAACATATTAAGATGAATGAGCCTTTTTAATGCTAATAACCTGCAAAAACAAATGTCTATGTAATAATTGTTTACATAAATATGCACACTGTATACGTAAATAAATAAACACATAAATACAAGGGGGTTACAGCGCAGAGAGAATAATGTATTGCTCTATCAAAAAATAATCCAGCAACTTGTAACTTCAAGCATCCCTGCTCTTTAATTACTGACCTGCACTGTGCAGTAGAAATGGAGACATATGGAGGTGGCCAAAGACCAAGATCCAGCAATATACATCCACAATGGGAAAGATACAACATTTAGAAGAATGGACAGCAACAACACATTAACAAAAATGCAAGGGGGTCACAGCACAGAAAACATAGTTTATTGTGCCGTTAAAGAATAATCCAGCAACCCCTACCTGCACTATGTAGTGTGTTTAGGTCCTAAATTACATCCACATAAGCAACACATGAGATACTAAAGAGGTGTAACCACATGCAACACTAATGCCGCGTACACACGATCGGAATTTCCGACAAGAAAAGTTTGTGAGCTTTTGGTCATAAATTCCAACCGTGTTTAGGCCCAATCTGACTTTTTCTGTCAGAATTTCCATCAGCAAAAATGTGAGAGCTGGTTCTCAAATTTTCAGACGGGAAAAGTTCTTGTCAGAAATTCCGGTCGTCTGTATGCAATTCGACGCGCAAAAAATAAGCATTGCTCGGAATAATTGAACTTCATTTTTCTCGGCTCGTCGTATTGTTGTACGTCACCGCGTTCTTGACAGTCAGAATTTTGTGTGACCGTGTGTATGCAACACACGAGTCAAAATTCTGTTGGAAATAAATCCACGTTTTTTGCGATCGTGTGTACGTGGCATTACATGTTCGTAGCAAATTCTCACCTACAAAACAGGGATTCTTAGTTTACTTTTATTGCAATACATGTCCAAGCCAGCCAACTGTGTCAAAGTGATCCCCAGTCCCCACTTTACCCTGGAGCTTGACAATGTCTTCATTGCTAAATATATATTCCTAAAAGTATGGAGACCAATAGCAATATGAGGCAAACAAAATCGAGTGGTGCACATCCACAATTGTAAAAGGTGCATTTTATGCCTTAGTACATGCCAGCACAGTACTGTTGAGTTTATATTGTTGTATCATTTATTTATTTAAACAAACTTTATTTTAGATTTATTTAGTAATAATACAGACAGAACGAATGACATGAATGAACAAATCTTATACAGTTTGTGAGAAAATCAGCGCCACAATACTAATACATGACTATAATAACGTGAGAAAAAAAAGCAACAAATATAACCCTCTGAGTGTCTACACGGCTGCTGAACACTTATAGTGATACACCACACCTAGTGCAATAATAATTTCGTGAAAATAGTGCAGCGATGCGTATCTATAAATCTTATATATACAAATAATTATACATTCCATAAAACAATTTATGAAAAAGGAAAATAAATAAAAAAAAACATCATCTACTGATGAAGGCCAATGAGAGGCCGACACGCGTTTAGAAGGGAGGAGTCGTATCTGTGATGTCAGGCGAAGCACCGTCTAGATCTGCGGTGAATGAGCTGGTGATTTGATACATGCTGTTTTTATTGTTATTTCTTGTAAGTGTAACTTTTTAGGGGGGCTTTTTTAAATTCAAAAGCAGAGAACACTATGGTACTTGTGTTTTTTGTTTCATGTCCTTAACCCCTGGATATATAAGTTGAATAGATTATTAAAAAGCGAATGGAGGAAGATGGTGTTTGGAGACAATTTAAACGTTGATTACCCACACAGAGGTGCAGTCTGGAGACTGTAGGAATTACTACGATTGGTAAAGTGGATTGATCGTGGTGGACACGAGGAGTGATCTGTCTATGAGTTTTATACTCTTCCTTGAGGCGGGCAGGCATTTTAGCAGGTGGTGGTGTGCAATGAATATTGAATCCATTTAAATAGAATTTTTTTCACAGCGGTGACAGCTTTGGAAACCTACATATGAACTGTTTTTTTTATAATTTATTTTCTTTTTTCATAAATTGGAATGTATAATTATTTGTTTATATAAGATTTATAGATACACAGCGCTGCACTATTTTCACAAAATTAAATCTTATACAGTGCCTATAACGTACTGGTGGAGTTTGAGCTGAAAAGAAGGCTTCTCTTGCACCACTTGTCCCACACCCTTGGTAGTGGTGACAGGAGGTGTGAGGACATTGAGTGGCACAAGGACTGGTGTAGCGGGCTGTTGGTTGCAGGGTGCAGATGACTGTGGATCATCAGAAAGGGACCAGAGACCAGAACACAGTGACACTTGATCAGCCAGGACACAAGCCAAAAGGTCATCAACAGCTTTAGCAGCGAGTTATATTAACATTAGGCAGAGGCAGGATGCAAGCTGGGATCAGTACACAGCAGCAAGGAACAGAAAAATAGTTGGGGTACAAGCTGAGGTCACGAAAGGTAGGCAGGAATCCAGAGGCAGGTCAGGGGCCAGCAGTCTTGCATGGGAAGGCAAACATAGCAGATCAGGTCACAGGTAAAGTAGGAACTGAAGAAGCTGAAGACCACTCAGCAATCTGTTCATGTCACAATCCAGCTTAAATAGACAATTTGGTGCCAATGCCTGTGCCGAGTGTGTACATGTGCATATGCACGCTGCAGTGCTTGGCATGCACACTAATATGTTTCTGCACACATGCTAGCACACATGCTGCAGTAAGCCTCTGCTCAGAATTATGTGCATGAGCATGCACTAGTCGTCTTGTTCTCATATGCACTGGGATTTTCTTACAGTGCCTCTCAGGTCAAAGATTTTTAACATCCAACATTAGAAAAATTATACTAAAGGCAGTAAATAATGATTACAATGCCAAATAGTATATATGTATAAAAATTACTATTTCAAGATTGTATGACATGTATCTTTCAATTATTAATATAAAATATAAGATTACATTATTGATAATAGATATTATAAAAATGCATTCACAAATAGATTCACAAATAATCTGGTGCAGTTGTCAATGCGCTTCTAACTTCAGCTTGTTCAATTCAGCTTTGAAAAAAAACTAAAAACTGGATGAACAACCCCCCCCCCCCCCTTGTTCGGTTTGCAGTTTTACTGCAGCAGAATGGCACGGCTGGGCGAAGCAACGTTACCTTACGTCGCTTCGTCTTTTGGCCACTAGGGTCCTCGGAGCCAATGCGAGTGCCCGGAGGGCGCAATGACCGGTTCTCTCAGGGGAGAAGAGTCTGATCATGTGTTCATACAAAGTATGAACACCAACCTCTCTCTCCCCCTAGTAAGTCTCATCCCCCTACTGTTAACACAGTGAGGGAACACAGTTAACCCCTTGATCACCCCCTAGTGTTAACCCCTTCCCTGCCAGTGACATTTATACAGACATCTGTGCATTTTTATAGCACTAATCACTGTATAAATGTGCCAAATTTGTCCAACTTGTCTGCCGCAATATCGCAGTCTCAATAAAAATCGCAGATCGCATTACTAGTAAAAAAATAAATAGTAATAAAGATGCCAGAAAATGACCCCCTATTTTGTAGACTCTTAACTTTTGCGAAAACCATTCTATATACGCTTATTGTGATTTTTTTTTTACCAAAAATATGTAGAAGAATACATATCAGCCTAAAGTGAGGAAAAATGGGGCTCTGCCCCCCCACCCAAAAGCACCTTGTCCCAATGTTGATGGGGACAAGGTCCTCATCCCCACAACCATGGTCAGTGGTTGTGGGAGTCTGTGGGCGGGGGCTTATGAGAATCTGGAAGCCCCCTTTAACAAGGGGACCCTCAGATCCCGCCCCCATGTGAATGAGTATCAGGTACAAAGTACCCATTAAATTGATGTAAATTCATTGTCAATCATGCCATCACGCCACATGCTGCTCCCATAAAATAACAAACACTCGTGCTGCCTACTTCAGGCTTCTTCATTTGACAGTTCTTATATAGCTAAGGAGCGTGCTGCGTCCATGACATCAGAAGGGGCGGTGTCACCCAGTGACGTAGCCAGGTGGCCTCACCCTTACCTATATAAGAACTGTCAAATTGCGGATTGTGCGGATCATTTTTTTTTCGTATTTTTTGGGTGTGGCGGGCGGTGTAATTGACAATGAATTTACATCAGGAGACACTATTGTTTATTTTTTAATAAGGGAGTTTTCAAAAGCACTTTTTTTGGTGAATGGTTGGGGGCTACATTGTACTCGATACTCATTCACATAGGGGGAGGCTGGGATCTGGGGGCTTTCTTGTAAAAGAGGGCTTCCAGATTCCAATAAACCTTTCACCCACAGACCCCCAGAACCCCCGGCTATGGGTGTGTGGATGAAGCAATGCACCTGCCCCAAAGCACCCACCCCCCATGTTGAGGGCATGTGGCCTGGTATAGTTCAGGAGAGGGGGCGCCCGCTCCCCCCTTTCCTGACCTGCCATGCTGCACGCACCGATAAGGGCTTGGTATGGACTGGGGGACCCCACAACATTTATTTATTTATTTATTTATTTTTTAAACCCCCTTTTTTTTATTTAGCTCTCAGACAGCTTCCTGGCCCTGCTCCTTGACAGCCAGCTTATACTGTGCCCTGATTGGGCAAAGCTTTGGTGAACACCTGCTGAAGACCCTGAAAATTCAGATGTTGGATGAACGAGCCGAACAGCCAATGTTTGGAGCAAACTCAAGCTCGAGTCGGACACGTTCGCCCAACACTAGTCAGGAATACCCCTAAATATACAAGGCATATAAAGTGCAGAGGTGACATATAATAATATAATAATAATAAACTTTATTTTATATATAACCCTTAAAGGTAGCTTCTCAAAGCGCTTTGCAAAGAGAAGATATATAAACACAAGAAAGGTAAAACAAGAGGGGAAAAAATAATAGTTGGGTGGAAGCTTGGCTAAAGAAAAATGTTTTTAGATTTGATTTTGTATTGAGTTTAGACAAGATGCCTCTCGGATATTCATTGGAAGTGAATTCCAGAGTTTTGGGGCATAGCAGGAGAAGTCTCTGTCTCCTATCGAGTGTAGGTGAGTAGGGGGGTCACACTGAGAACCAGAATGTGAGAAGAGGACAGGCCACCCAAGAGGTTGTGCTCCCTGTGTCTCCTGGACACAGTGGATCACATTACAATGTAGCATGTGATTGCTGTATCAAATCACAGCAATCACATACAGTGCCTTAAAAAAATATTCATACCCCTTGACATTTTCCACATTTTGTCATGTTACAACCAAAAACGTAAATGTATTTTATTGGGATTTTATGTGATACATAATTGGGAAGCAGGAGAAAAATGATTTTCAATTTTTTTACAAATAAATATGTGAAAAGTGTGGCATGCATTTATATTCAGCCCCCCCTGAGTCAATACTTTGTAGAACCACCTTTCGCTGCAATTACAGCTGCAAGTCTTTTTGGGGATGTCTCTACCAGCTTTGCACATCTAGAGAGTGACATTTTGCCCATTCTTCTTTGCAAAATAGCTCAAGCTCTGTCAGATTGTATGCAGAGCGTCTGTAAACAGCAATTTCAAGTCTTGCCACAGATTCTCAATTGGATTTAGGTCTGGACTTTGAATGGGCCATTCAAACACACAGAAATGCTTTGATATAAACCATTCCATTGTAGCTCTGGCTGTAAGTTTAGGGTCATTGTCCTGTTGGAAGGTGAACCTCCGCCCCAGTCTCTTTGCATACTCTCAGGCCGGGTACTAACGAGCAAACATGTATGATGAAACTGGTCCGTTGGACCGTTTTCACCGTACATGTCTGCCAGAGGGCTTCTGTACGATGGCTGTACTAACCATCGTACAGAAGTCCGCGCGTAAACAATACGCGGGGCGTGTCCGCGTCGTCGCTGCGACGATGACGTGGCGATGACGCGGCGACGTGGGCGGGCCTGCCATTTAAAGGCTTCCACGCATGCGTCAAAGTCATTCGACGCATGCGAGGGACGGCGGGCGCTCGGACATGTACGGTAGGTCTGTACTGACGGTTTTAAAACACGTCCAGGAATATTTGTCTGCTGGGAAAAGGCCCGGCGGGCAAATGTTTGCTGGAATTCGGCCCGCTCGCGTCTACACACGACCGAACATGTATGCTGAAACTGGTCCGCGGACCAGTTTCAGCATACATGTTTGGTCGTGTGTACGAGGGCCTAACAGGTTTTCTTCTAAGATTGACACGCTTCCCTGTCCTTGTTGAAGAAAAGCATCCCACAACATGATGCTGTCACCACCATGTTTTACAGTGGGGATGGTGTGTTCAGGGTGATGTGCAGTGTTAGTTTTCCACCACACATAGGGCCAGATTCACGTAGGGGTGTATCTTTTGGCCGGCGTAGCGCATCCCATTTGCACTACGCCGACGTAACATAGTGAGGCAAGGCCAGTATTCACAAAGCACTTGCTCCCTAAGTTACGTTGGCGTAGCGAAAATGGACCGACGTAAGCCCGCCTAATTCAAATTAGGCAGATAGTGGGCATGCTACATGTAAAGTAACCGTGACCCCATGTAAATGAAGGGCCGTAAATGATACGCCGTCGTAAGTCTCTCTGAATCTGGGCCATAGCGTTTTTCTTTTAGACCAAAAAGTAAAATTTTTGTTCTCATCTGACCTGAGCATCTTCCTCCACATGGCTCCTCACAAACTGCAAATGGGACTTCTTATGGCTTTCTTTCAACCATGGCTTTCTTCTTGCCACTTTTTCATAAAGGCCAGATTTATGGAGTGCACAACTAATAGTTGTCCTGTAGACAGATTCTCCCACCTGAGCTGTGGATCTCTGCAGCTCCCCTTGGCTACTTCCCTGATTAATGCTCTTCTTGCCCAGCCTGTCAGTTTAGGTGGATGGCCATGTCTTGTTAGGTTCGCAGTTGTGCCATACTCTTTCCATTTTCAGGTGATGGGTTAAACAGTGCTCCGTGAGATGTTCAAAGCTTGGGATATTTTTTTTAATAACATAACCCTGCTTTAAACTTTTCCACAACTTTTACCCTGACCTGTCTGCTGTGTTCCTTGGCCTTTATGATGCTGTTTGTTTATTAAGGTTCTCTAACAAACCTCTGAGGACTTCACAGAACAGCTGTATTTATACTGAGAATAAATTACGCACAGCTGGACTTTACTAATTAGGCGACTTCTGAAGACAATTGGTTCCACTATATTTTAGTTAGGGGTATCAGAGTAAAAGGGGCTGAATACAAATTCAGATATTCAGATTTTCAGATATTCAGATATTTATTTGTAAAAAATTTGGAAAACCAATTATCATTTATCTTTCGTCCTCACAATGATGTGCCACTTTGTATTGGTCTACCACATAAAATCACAATAAAATACATTTACATTTTTGGTTGTAACATGACAAAATGTGGAAAATTTCAAGGGGTATGAATACTTTTTCAAGGCACTGTAGTATTTAATGGAAAACAAAAGTAAACATCAGTTCTCCCTGCTCTCACACAGATCAGTGGCGAGAGTGGAGAGAACAATTTCTCCAGCCTGTGAGTATACAGCAGCCTGTCACAGTGCATGTAGACTAACAAACTGCAGTGGCAGACCACCCCATTGTTCCTGCCCCAGTGTAACAACAATAAAGTGTGTCAGCTCTAGAGTTGAGCGGACACCTGGATGTTCGGGTCCGAACCCGAACTTTAAAAAAAAAGTTTGGGTTCAGGAACCCGAACTCCGAACCCCATTGTAGTCAATGGGACACAGACTTTTAGAAAAAAAAATGCGCAGAGATCCCCGCAAATTCAATAACCAGACCCTTCAGGTCTGGTATGGATATTAAGGGGAACCCCGCCGTCAATTAAAAAAAAAAAAATACGTGCGGTTCCCCCTAGATATCCATAACCAGACCCGTTATCCAAGCACGTTGACCTGGCCGGCCACAGAAAAGAGGGGGGGACAGAGTGCGGCCCCCCCCCCTCTCCTGAACCGCACCAGGCCACATGCCCTCAACATGGGGGAAAGGGTCTCATCCCCACAACCCTTGCCCGGTGGTTGTGGGGGTATGCGGGCCGGAGGCTTATCAGAATCTGGAAGACCCCTTTAACAAAGGGGACCCCCAGATCCTGACCCCCCCTGTGTGAAATGGTAATGGGGTACACTGTACCCCTACCATTTCACGAAGGAAGTGTAAATTCTTGTAAAAAAAAAACACACACACCGTAGAATAAAGTCCTTTATTAATAAAAAAAAAAGAAAAAAACGCCAGCGGTGATAATCCACTCGTTCCCGGCTTCCTGCTCCAATGTTGTCCCGATCCACGAACGAGTGCGGGTGATCTCCAGCAACGAGAAGATCCAGCGATGGGTGATCTCCGCTCCAGCGATGAGAAGATCCATCCATCCGGAGCGCAGCATCGCCGACCTCCTCTCATCGCTGGACACAGCCCAGTGAATGACGCGCTGAAGTTGTGACATTACTTATATAGAGGAGGCAGGGCCACCCGCCACGTGACCCCGCACCCTCTGACGTACCCTCAGCTACGTCACTGGGGAAGCCCAGAGTCTTCCCTCTTCCTGGGCTTCCCCAGTGACGTAGCAGAGGGTACGTCAGAGGGTGCGGGGTCACGTGACGGGTGGCCCTGCCTCCCCTATATAAGTAATGTCACAGCTCCAGCGCGTCATTCGCTGGGCTGTGTCCAGCGATGAGAGGAGGTCGGCGATGCTGCACTCCGGATGGATAGATCTTCTCATCGCTGGAGCGATTATCACCGCTGGAGTTTTTTTATTTTTTTTTTATTAATAAAGGACTTTATTCTACGGTGTGTGTGTTTTTTTTTTTACAAGAATTTACACTTCCTTCGTGAAATGGTAGGGGTACAGTGTACCCCATTACCATTTCACACGGGGGGGGGGGGTCAGGATCTGGGGGTCCCCTTTGTTAAAGGGGGAAAAACCCCATGAATAAATCACATGACGAAACATGTCGGGGCGTGGTCATCTGATTACTAGCTGAACTAACGTGAATTTACTGAGTGCTGGCGTTTTTTCATGCTTGCTGTGGAACCAGGAAAGGAGCTGTCTGACTGCTATTAGCAATCCAGGGGCTGTGAGTACACTTGTGCTGACTGAGGGTCCGCCGTGACCACTAACTCACCTACAAGGAATATTGGATAATTTCTTTGATTTGGAGTGATTACTGCTTTGTTAAAGAGTTTGTTTGTGAGTTTAATTTTTGAAGATTTTTTGCATGGTGTTTTAATAAATCTGTTTTACAGTATTACACATTTTTCTTTTATTATTCATGTGGATACATGGTTTGGATTGAACCATTTTGAACGGATTTCCTATTATCACATTTGAGTGGTCCTGGTTAAAAGCTTGTACGCCAAACACGAGAGTGTGCGGCATATCGTTCTGGTGAGTGCGCATTTCTAATATGTGGAGGATTCACTGAAACACTGTGGTGTGGTGGAAGATACTGAGGAAGAAAGCAACATTTATGAACTTTAATTTTTTGTCACTTTAAAACACTTGTTTATTTCATGGGTTTTTGATTGAATATTTTCATCCGTCCAATTGTTTGTGTATGTTTGTTTCCACCTATGAGTGGTGTGATCATCATTACATACATTTTTTATATATATATATATGTTTATTTGTTATTCACTTTAGATTTAAGCGCTGCTTAATATACTGAGTCACACATTTTCCTTGAAATAGGTGATAGTGCACTGTTATATTTATTTTTGATGCCATATGCCATACCAGCGTCCTAATTACCGCCATATAACATACCAGTGCCACAATCACCACCATTCACCCTACCAGCGCCCTTATCACTGCCATACCTCATACCAGCGCCCTGATCACCACAATATGTTATACTAGCATTCTGATCACCACATTACACCATACCAGGACCATAATCACCACCATACCTCATACCAACATTCTGATCACCAAAATACACCATACCAGCACCTTGATTACCACCATTCACCATATCAGAGCCCTGATCAGCGCAATACGCCACATCATAGCCCTGATCATCTCCATACACTATACCAGCATCCTGATCATTAACATATGCCATGCCAGCGTCCTGATCCCCATCATTTGCCAGGCCAGCATCCTGATCACCGCCATGCCCCATACCAACTTTCTGAACACTGCCATACCCTATACCAGTGACTTGATCATTGCCATATGCCATACCAGTGTTCTGATCACCACCATATGCCATACCTGTCCTGATCACCGCCATACGCCATACCAACATCCTGATCATTGCCATACGTCATACCAATGTCCTGATCATCACCATACCCAATGGTAGCATCCTGATCATCATATCATAATTTGCCATACCAGCATCCTGATCACTGCCCTAAACCATACCAGCATCCCTATTACTACCATACCCCATACCAACATTCTGATCACCACCATACACCATTCCAGTGTCCTGATCACCACCATATCCCATACCAGCATCTTTATCACTGCCATACCCCATACCAGTGCCCTGATCATTGCCATACCAGTGTCCTGATAACCGCCATATCAGTACTAATGCCAACAAAGCCACAGAACCAGTATACCCAATTGTTTTCTCTGTCCTGGTTCTTCAGGGCCTCCAAAAATGTGATAGATAGTTAACAGATTAGATGCATAATTTATGCCCATAGAACACCTTAACTGCTCCGCTCGGCGCAAGCCCGACTCAGCGAAAGCCCGCCTAATTCAAATGGGGCGGGCACCATTTAAATTAGGCGCGTTCCTGTGCCGAACGTTCTGCGCATGCTCCGTGTTAAAATTTCCCGACGTGCTTTGCGCAAAATTACGGCGCTCCGACGGTTTTTTGAACTGCGATGTGTGTTACGGCGTTTCATATTCCCGGACGTCTTACTCAAAAAAAAATATAGAAATTCGACGCGGGAACGATGGCCATACTTTAACATGGCTGTTCTAAAGATAAGCCATGTTAAAGCAGGTGTAACTTTGCGACGGGAAAAACCGACTAGCGACGCCATACGAGATTGCGACGAACGCGCGGATCTTCGTGGATCGCCGTAACTAGTCATTTGCATATTCTACGCCGACCGCAATGGAATCGCCACCTAGCGGCCGGCCTAGAATTGCATCCTAAGATCTGACGGTGTAAGTAAATTACACCTGTCGGATATTAGGGCTATCTATGCGTAACTGATTCTATGAATCAGCCGCATAGTTAGGACGGGCGGATCACAGAGATACGACGGCGTATCAGGAGATACGCCGTCGTATCTCTTCTGTGAATCTGGCCCATAGTGCCTACAAAACAGGGGATAGATTTATGGACTTTTATTTGATTTTTTCTATGTTTTTACAGGTAATGGCGGTGATCTGCGATTTTTAGTGGGACTGTGACATTGGGCGGACAAATATTACCCCAAGTGACACTTTTTGGGGACCAGTGACATTATTACAGTGATCAGTGCTTAAAAAATGCACTGATCAATGTATAAATGACACTGTAAGGGAAGAGGTTAACACGATGGGGGTGATCAAAGAGTTAACTGTGTTTTCTGGGTGTGTTCTAACTGTGTGGTGGGATAGGCTCACTAGGACAACACAGAGATCGCTGTTCCTGATCACTAGGAACAGCAGATCTCCATGTTGTCCCCTGTCAAAATGGGGATCCATCCTTGTTTACATAGGCAGATGGTTGTTCTGCCTCTCTGTGGAGTGATTGCGGGTGGCCTGCGAATATAAAGTCTGCTGGACCCCCACATGCACTAACCGCAGCACACACTGGTGCACATGTGTGCCCACTGTATCTATTTCATGAAATTATGTACAGGTATGTTGTTTTGCGCAATAAAGCTGACCTGCCGCAGTATATGTACTGTGGCTGGTCGGCAAGTGGTTAAAGTGTTTGTTACCCTAAAAAAAAGATCATGTTCCCTTAAAGCATGAATAACAGCACAGTGCTTGTGCTGTGTAATTTGGCCCTCTCTATCACCTAAAAAAAACTGTCTGATTCTGCCTGGCTATACCCTCCGCCCTGTAAACTAACCATGATTTATCATGGCTGCTGAGCCAGCTGCTGAGCCCTGACACTGGGGTCAGTTTACGTGCCTCCATCATTTCGCAGTTCTCCTCTGTCCTTCTCTGTCGTCCCCCCCCTCCGCCTGTCTGATCTGTGTCAATGCTTGTCCCCTCCCCTCCTGCTGCTATCATAACTACAAAAAAACTACCGTCCCCTCTGTACCATAACGTTATGTGTCCCTGTGTTATACAAAGAATATGCCGATCTGTACCTACAGTAAATTAGACTGTCTCCCGGAGCTCACATGACTCCACTGCTCTCTCCTCCTCCCTGGTTGATGTCAGTGGGAGTGCTTGGCCAAACCTGCTATAGCTGTCAGCGGGGCAGAGGAGAGACAGCTTATTTATGTAACACAGGCACAGGGACACATACACTATGTTACAGAGGGGATGGGATGCTTTTATTGTACTGGGTTAACAACCACTTTAAATACTGCAAAACATGACTAAATACTACATGCAGTATTTTAGAAGTATTTTTTTTCATAAAGAGAAAAAAAAAATATTGAAAAACACTATGCGTAAGTTTAGCACATTTCTTAAAGCAGTTTTGCTTTGTGAATGGGGCCCATTATCACCAAACTTTCTTTGTAATTTTTGCAAGTAAATTTGAAAGGTTTTCAACAGGCCCATAGCAGACATGTAAAAATTGGATTTGCCTAAAAGGAGTATACAGGTGCAAGAGCTGAACTGGTTAAAAAATAACTCCACTTTTGATAAAAAGGTAATAGGTGTTATTATTATAGCAATATACAGTATGTTTGCCACACAATTAATTTTGTATGTTAATTATATAAAATGCCATTTAATTTTAAACCTGCACATAGCAAAGTGTGTATATAATGTAAAACAAATCAAATGTTATCTTTTAATAAATGCAACTGGGGGTTCCATGTGTACTTTATCTGTAAGGAATGCCCACAGAAATTTAATTTCAAACAGAGGACACTGACTAATTATTTTCCTTGCCCTGGAAGTCTTTTTGCAACATTGGGACTAATCATGTGACTGTAGTGGATATACTCTCCAACTTAGCAAACAACAAAGCATATTACATGTATGTGCAAGTTACAGCTGAACAACAGTTGAAGTAGTAATTTATAACATCAGTTCAAACTACATAATTGACAAATAGGTTATGGTTTGTTTAAAAAAAAATATGGTATTGCATTGTAACTTGGGGTGGGGTGTGGGTGGGTTGGCGGACCTGTGAGGTCACCGACTCACCAACCTGGCTGTGCTATCTGATAGGGAACCTGAAAAGAATTAAAAGCCTTTTGGCAGGTACTAAAGCTTGTGTATACAATATTTCAAATGTAAGTGTTTACCTGGAATTTAGCTTTAAGAAAGAACAGAGAAGCATGCTATTACAATTATGAATTCACATAGACTGAGACTGAAAATAAATAAGGTAAAGCTGTTAATGATCTGTGCAGAACTAAATAATCCATGACTAGAGCAATCCAATATTTTATCCATAAGTCTTACAAAGCACTTTTCTTATCTCCCTTGTGGCATTAATTTATTTTTATTACCTATTCATAATAGTGATTGCAGGCCACTAATTAAATGTTTAGTGTGAAATTGAACAGTGTCGGATGTAGACGGTGTTCCTGTGTTTACTTTTCAGAGCACACACACTTTTTTTTAAAGTTCTACAGCTTAATGCTAGATTTCATCTCTCATTTTACTGTCACTGAAATGTGTCGGTCTAAAATTATCAACTTCAAAAAACAAATTTTTAGATATAAGTAATGCACTCGTCAGGTCTGTACACTTGGGATCTGGACTACATTTTTAGTGTTGGCGCTACTGCTGCTTCTGCCAAACTTCAAATCATATACTATTCTCTGTTTATATTTTATTTAAGGAAATTAATTTGTTGAGTGTTGTATCAATATATACCAAAAAATATAAAGTTTACCTGTTTGGGTATGTGTCATTTTAAAGGGGTAGCACATGACTTCTTACAGGAGTATTGCCTAAGAATCCCAGTTAGATACCTTCCATTCCCCTCCCAACTTGTGAGTGAAGTGTGTCTGTCAACCTTCATCTGTAGCATCTCTACATGTGGAGGCTTTCAATGACCCCACTACTTAAAGCAGAGTTCCACCCAAAGTGTAACTTCCATTGATTTTGCCTCAGGTGCCACATTTGGCACCTTCCAGTGGGGGAGGGGGAGCGGATCCTGTCCCCACTTCTGGGAGTCTGGACCGCGGCCCATGATGTCACTGCTCTGCACCCTCCTCCTCCCACTGCCGCTGGGCCAGTAGGAAATAGGAGCAGAGCCTTTACAAATGTGTAGTAGGGTTCCCGGTGTGAATTCGTAAGTCTACACTGTCAGGTTCCCTTACCTGCAATGGTGGCGGCATGAACTTGACAGCTGAAACATCAGCTGAGGTGCCGACATCGCTGGAATCCAGTACAGGTAAGTGTCCTATTATTAAAAGCCAGCAGCTGCAGTATGTGTAGCTGCTGGCTTTTAATTTTTGCAGTGGTGGGTGGAACACCACTTTAAATATAATTTTTAAATGATTGGGTATTACCAGATGTCTCCCCAAAACCAATGTGTGCCAAGGGTTCCCAATGTGCATGGAAGATAACAAGAAGGAAAGGTATAGTTGGTAAATGTTTTCTTCCAGCATCATATAGCAATAGTAATAACCTTTGATTTTATAACCCCCTCTTCACAACTGTTTTTAATAAATATGTATATATGCCAGTCACTGGACACTATCATAGCACTTTGGCAGTTTTGGAAATATAGAATAAAGCAGTGGATCATTTGGCTCATATTCTGTGTGAAGTCAACAAATTATCATGTTAACATATGTAACACAATTGTTAAATAAATCTCTGGAAAGTATTAGAAAGCAAAGTACAGTGCCGTTATCAAATCCTATCATGTTGAAAAAAATCAGAAATTTAACATAAAACTATATGATTTTAACTGTAAAACAGTTATTTTACTTATTACTTATACTTTACCATGCAAAATCATTAAAACAGGTGCTTCACAATTCTTCATTCTTTTGCAATTTTCCTGTTAACATATGTTTGCCAAAGTAGAGAAACTTTGTGCTAGAACTTTCTCCTAAAAGACATAAAAATTTAATTAAAACCCTAAGGGACACAAGATATCACTGACTGAAAAGTGTCTATTTTGTAGCACAGTGAAACGCAAAGTTCTGAATTATTAAGTACAGTGAAAAATCTCCAAATAAATTCAGTTTGAACTGGGGTGCTGATTTTATACTATAAGCATTAAAGTTTTCTATTCTCTCAAAAGTCTTAAACGTTCAGAACTTTACATGGCTAATTTCAATAGCCAATTTAATCTAAATTTATAAAAAATATTGTTCAACAAAGCAAGCTATACTTGTGATGGAAAAAAGATTAGTTTCAAATCTTAACAGTGGGTAGTTTTCAGGCAAGTGTTGGGTTAACCATTGCTTCATTTTGTGGCTGTCTAAGTCAAAACACAATATTTTCACAGTTATCCATACATAAATCCATAGTTTCCTTTTAAATCAATTATTTGTCATTTGTAATGATTGCAGTTTCAAAGTATAAACTGTTCTTGTTTGGTGTATAACCCATGCATGATGATTTTAGCAGGAAAATGTGTCGGCATGTGGTCTGCAAAGATCTGATAAAGAAGACTGTAGATCTTTATTACACTACCACTCATACTGGAAAGGTGTGTGTGTGTGTGTGTATGTGTGTGTGTGTATGTGTGTGTATGTATGTGTATACATGTGTGTGTGTGTGTGTGTGTGTGTGTGTGTGTGTGTGTGTCCATCTCATACAGTAAAATCAGTTTAAAGCTGAAATTTAGCTGAAAATAATAATAATAATTAATAAAATCCCTACAGTTTTAGGGGTAAGTCTGATCAAAGTACCCCCCCCCCCCCATCCCTCATTCACATATTGTGTTACAAGCAGTGTATTTGATTAAATAACTTTCCTCTGTACTGCTGTTCTGCCTGAAGACCTGAGACCGTTAACTACTGCAGCTCTATATGTTCAGGAAAAGGGCAGGCATTCCTGCAGTAAAGATTTCTCCCGGATCCAGCTGCCTGTACAATACGGTGCATACTTGATTACAGGTTAGTGATCTGATTTTTTTTAAGAAAAGAAAAAGAACAATTGGGACTTTAAATGAGGTACTGGTTGGCAGCTGCCTGGGCATTGATTTGCAGCTGCCTTGGCACAGATTGACATTTCCCTGGTGGTCTAGGTGGCATAACTGGTGGTCCAGTGTGGATGGCCATCCCTGGTGGTCCTGACAACATGCTAGTTGCCCTGGGCAGGCATCTGAGGGGGGCTGCACTGATAAACAATCAGACCCCCCCTGTCAGGGGAGCAGCTGTGTGGCTCTCCTCTACTCGCGTCTGTCAGATGCGAGTGAGGAAATGCTGATCAATGGCTCTTCCTGTTCACATCATGATCCGTCATGATTGGACAAGGCTGATCATGTGGTAAAGATCCTCTATCAGACTAACAAACCGCACCACCAATCGCCGTGCGTTGGCTGTTATCCTACCGGGCGTCATATGACGTCCAGTCAGGATAACTGAACCACCGCCCGGCCATCATTTTGCTATAGACCGGGTGGGAGGTGGTTAAACCATTTTACCTCTTAATTAGCAATAAAACCTGACAGGGGTTCTAATTCTTCTCCACTGTATCTTTCCAACAGAATATTGCATGAGGTAAAATACTGCATGGTTTAATGAGATAAATGCTTCATATTTTGGAAACATATCGCATGCTAATTTTAGAGGTTTTTAGTGAATACCCAAAACATTTTTGAAAAATGCTATGCAGTATTTTACTGCATTCTCTAACGCAGTAGATACCGCTTCATGGAGCCCAGTTTGTAAAAAAAGTGAAAAAAAAAATAATTTTTTTTAATTCCTTAGTTTCACAACTTCAAAAAATTTGTCATGCCTCTTACTTAATACTTTGGACAGTCTACTTCCCAAAAAGGAGTCATTTGGGGGTATTTGTATTGTAATGGCATTTTCGGGCATCAAAAAATGAGAAAGTACATTAGCAATGATTGATTTTCATATATACATGTATATATAGATATAGATATCTATATATAGAAATTTATATCTATATATATATATCCATATCAATATATATATATAGATATAGATATATATATATATCATAGTTTGCGGAATCTATACATTTCCTACAGACTAAATAATATACACTGATTTGGGTTATTTTCACCAAAGAAATGTAGCTGTATACATATTGACTTACATTTATGAAGAAAGATTATTCATTTGCAAATTTATAAAAAAACAGAAACAAAGAATGTTTTTTTTTTTTTGTTTATTTAACAAAAAATTTCAAATAAATAGCAGTGATAAAAATGTTGTATGTGTACAGTGTTGCATGACCACGCAATAGTCTTTAACTACTTAAGACCCGGACAAAAATGCAGGTAAAGGACCAGGCCCCTTTTTGCGATTCGGCACTGCGTCGCTTTAACTGCACGGTCGTGCGACGTGGCTCCCAAACAAAATTGATGTATTTTTTTTCCCACAAATAGAGCTTTCTTTTGGTGGTATTTGATCACCTCTGCGGTTTTTATTTTTTGCGCTATAAACAAAAATAGAGCGACAATTTTGAAAAAAATGCAATATTTTTTACTTGTTGCTATAATAAATATCCCCCAAAAATATATAAAAAAAAATTTTTTTCCTCAGTTTAGGCCGATACGTATTCTTCTACCTGTTTTTGGTAAAAAAAAATCGCTATGAGCGTTTATCAATTGGTTTGCGCAAAATTTATAGCGTTTACAAATAGGGGATAGTTTTATTGCATTTTTATAAAAAACATTTTTTTTACTACTAATGGCGGCAATCAGCGATTTTTTTCGTGACTGTGACATTATGGTGGACACATCGGACAATTTTGACACATTTTTGGGACCATTGTCATTTTCACAGCAAAAAATACATTAAAAATGCATTGTTTACTGTGAAAATGACAATTGCCGTTTGGTAGTTAACCACAAGGGGGCGCTGAAGGGGTTAAGTGTGACCTCATCTGTGTTTCTAACTGTAGGGGGGTGTGTCTGTAGGTCTGACGTCATTGATTGTGGCTTACTATATTAGGGAACACACGATCGATGACGGCGCCACAGTGAAGAACGGGGAAGCTGTGTTTACACACAGCTCTCCCCGTTCTTCAGCTCCGGGGACCGATCATGGGATTCCAGTGGCGATCGGGTCCGCGAGTCCCGCGACCGCGGTCATGGAGCTCCGGACCGGTGTGCCCAGCCGTGTGATTCTGCCGACGTATATCGGCGTTAGGCGGTCATTAAGTGGTTAAAAGTGCAACAGTGCTGAAAGCTGAAAACTGGCCTGAACAGGAAGGTGGTGAAAGTGTTTAGTGTTGAAGTGGTTTTGTCATTATGCAATATTTTCAGTATTTATACAAATGCTTTTACATAAATAAAGGGCTTTTTTCAGAAAACCCAAACAGCATATTATCAGTTGCTCAAAACGCATGAAGATCCAATCATCTGCCAGAACAATGGTGTGGACCAGTGCTCATAAACTATGGAACCTGTGAGCCTGGATGCAGTCTATGCTACTTCCAAAGCTTTTTAGAGTTATTTCATATTCCTTATAAGCTTGGCAAGATAGAAGTGTTTAGCAAAGGGCTGGTGAAATTAGGTCACCAGAAGTCCTGTCACATAGAGTAATAGATGATGTTTTCTAAACAAACATTTTGTATCAGGAAATCTTCCAGGTCTGCTGGAACTTGTACACAACACTTACACATGCTTTTTTCAGGATTCAATCAATCCTGGAAGCAGCGGCAGAGAACTTTATTCGACTTGGCTATATACACAATCATTTTTTATTGTGGATAGAGTAAGGGAGAGTTATAACCCCTTTCTTTTCTCTTTTTTCTTTTCTCTTTTTTTTGTTTCATTGCTATCTATATGCCATTGAGGAGATTTCCCTTCACTTCCTGTTCCATACCCAAAACACGAAGTGATATGAAGCTCCTCCAATGGTATGCTGCATTCACAGAACATGCGTATAGCAGGAGAGAGAAGAGGAAGGAAGACATCAATATAAGTCTGTGGCTCCTTTAATTTCTCTTTATTGGACAGCTCTAAGAGAGGAAATTCAGGTCACCAAATGTGTTCTTGTTTGGTAGTTGTGCTTGCCTGGTGGTAGGGCTGTATAAGTCTCAGGATTGGATGGATAGAACTTATAACCTATTGGCATGAAAAAAAGAAAAAGAAAAGGAAAGGAAAAGGAATATTGTTGTTTGTTAACCTGGAAAAAAAACAGAGCATGTTCCCTTAAAGCATGTTATACAGCACAGTGCTTGTGTTGTGTAATTTGGCCCCTTCTATCATCTTAAAAACCTGGCTGATCCTGCCAGGCTATTCTCCCCCCCCACTGTAAACTGCCCAGGGTTTATTATGGCTACTGAGCCCTGACACTGTGGCTGTGGTCAATTTACATGCCTCCGTCATCCGCAGCCCTGTTCTGTCCTTCTCTGCCCCCCCTCCCTGCCTGTCTGCTTGTGTCAGCGCCCACCCCTTCCCCTCCTGCTGCTCTCATAACTACTATAAAATCCTCCCATCCCCTCTGTAACATAACAATATGTATCCCTGTGTCTGTGTTATATAAAAAATATGCTGATCTGTACCTATATCAGATCAGCATATACCGGTGCTCAAGTGACTCCTCTGCTCTCTCTTTCTTCTCTTCCCCTCCTCCCCGGCTTATGTCATCGTGAGTGCTTGGCCCCACCCGCTGGACCTGTCAGCCAGGCAGAGGAGAGAAATCACATAGGGAACTTTTTGTCCCCTATCTGATGAAAAAAAAAGTTCAGTAAAAAAAAAAAAACATTTGGCAAACAATAAAGTTATACCCAAGCACATAAAATCCCTCCCCAAATTTTTTTTGAGCCCCTCTACCCCCACATATACACATGCATGAATGTAAATGCAAGCACTGGGGGGCCTACGTGTGACAACGTTGATTGCAAAATCACAAATCACCGTGCACGCCAGAGTGAGAGCAATAATTCTAACAAAGGACTTCCTCTGTAACACTAAACAGGTACCTATAGGGGGCTTTTGAAGTGTTGCCTATAGAAAATATAGGGTACTGAAGTTTGACGCAGTTTCACGGGCTCACACAAATTTAAGGTTTGGCATGTTGGTTATCTATTTTCTCAGTGCAACCTCGTGTTTTTTTTATTTTACCAAAAAATTGGGTAATTTATTGCATTTGTTTGCCCTAAAATTCAGGTTAGTGTGTTTTTTGCTGAAATTTTGCATTTCCTAGACTTTTGCGGTAATATGTTGTGACATAAAAAAATGGAACTACCCACATTTTTTTCTCTAGGATATCTGCATTCAGAAAATATATAATAGTTGTGAGTTTTGTGTAATCTTCAGGCCTAAAATACATTTTTAAATATGTGTGCAAAAAGCGCAAAAACAACTTTGGCAGTGAAAGGGTTAAACAGACAAAAATACACTTGTGTTATCATATAAATATATCACTCCTGAAAAAAATGTGAATCACATCAACAAAGCCAATAGTTTTCAATGATATCATAACCCCCAAACTAATTAATACATAATAAAAAAATAAATAAAGTGGTCAAAAGTTTCACAAATGTTTTTAGTCTTATTTTTAGGCATATCAAAATTAGTTTTTAAATGCCATGCATCTCTCCACTAGGGATGAGCTTCGTGTTCGTGTCGAACGTATGTTCGACTCGAACATCGTATGTTCGATCGTTCGTCGAAATAAGAAACAAAACGGGTTGTTCGCGCCAAATTTAAGTGACGCGCCACGGCCCATAATTCACTGCGGCATTGCGCGTTGATGATTGGCCAAGCATGCACTATGACCCGCATGCTTGGCCAATCACAGCGCCGTCAGTACAGAGAGCCGTAATTGGCCAAAGCCAGGGTGGCTTTGGCCAATTATGGCTCAGGGGGTTTAGTACACGCCCCACATTATAAAAGGCCGCCTGCAGGTCAGCCTTGTGTTGTGTGTTCCGGCGCTGGTTAGAGATCAGTCAGAGAGAGAGAGTGTCATTTTTTCTAGGTAGATAGAGCAGGCAGGCAGGCAGGTTAGTCAGGTAATGTTACAGTGTGTAGAGGATATATATACATCCCAGGTGTTGTACATATATTTATACACTGTATAGCTTAGCTAGATCAGTTCTTCCTAATTTACTGGCAGGTAGTTGATTGTGCTAGCTGCAGTATTCTCACCTGGTGTATTGCCTGTGTCCTTTGCAGTGTGCACCATAAAGATACACAGGCGTACTATAGACACCCAGCAGGTACAATATTTAAAGGAATTTTTCATTTTTTTTTTTTTATTTAAGCATCATGATGCTAAAATAAAAAAAATAAAAAAATCCCTTTGAATATTGTACCTGCTGGGTCTCTATAGTATGCCTGTGAAATTGTCTTTGAGAACCCGGGTCTTGCCCCAGGGAACATGTATCAATGGAATTTTTTTTTTTTTAAATGGTCGTTTTTAAAACTTTTTTCCATTGATACATGTTCACTGGGGCAAGACCCGGGTTCTCAAAGACGTTTTCACAGGCATACTATAGACACCCAGCAGGTACAATATTCAAAGGGATTTTTTTATAACTTGCATATGGGGCTTTAAAATGAGCACTTTTTAATTCGAACGTTCCCATTGACGTCAATGGGGTTCTAAATGTTCGCGCGAATGTTCGTTTCGTTTGAAGGTTCTGGTGCGAACCGAATGCGGGGGTGTTTGGCTCATCCCTACTCTCCACTTTCCAGAATCTAATTTTCGTGCAAATCCACCCTTAATGTATTCCATCTCAAGCCTTAGTTGAAAACCTGCTCACTGTAATAGATGGACCTTATATTTGTCACGCTTTCCCTAATGCAGGTGGTCAATCACTATAGCTAGTTTCTGTGTTCTTCACCTATGGAAGCCCCCTTTCACAAAAGGCAAGCAAGCCTACTGGAACTCGGTCAACCCCAGGACTTGTACACAATGCTACAGTGCCTGGCCACCACGCTGGGGCAGACACAAACTGAGCAAAAATAGGTACTTGTGGTTGGCAGACAAGCAGGTTCAGTGACAGTCATGGTACAAGGCAGGCAAGTTTCAGAATAGTCAGGGTAAATCCATAGTCAAAAAGCAGTCCCAGAGAGTAGTGGAAGTGGTGGTAGTGGAAGAAAATGAAGCGCTAAAACTCTATGTGAAAATAAGAGTACACATATATAAAACATTTGGATAAGCAATCAAATCATAACTAAAATCCAATGTGTCAATGAACATACAATGGAAAATGAAAATCACATAAAAATTATGCAATGTGGGAACGATGTAGATGCCCCTGAGGACAAAGCGCGTAGGGAAAGGTTCATTGCTCCCCACATTGAGTCATTTTTATATGATCACTTTTATTGTTTGTATGTTGGTTTTAATAAACCTACAAATTTTTTTGACCTACACCATTGGAGCCCCCCTCTCCTTTTTTCTCCACATACCATGTTGGGGTCCCAGCCAGAGTGACGACCCCATTCAGTTGTCCACCCTTTCAGTTTGGTTGGGGTGTTGTGAGGTGCATTTGGAGGTTTCCATTGGAGATCCTGGGTCCCTTCCACTTTTTCTGACTACAGCTCGGTCGGGGTGTCACAAGGTCAATTTGGCGTTTCCATTGGAGAGTCCAAGTCCTGGTCACCATCTGGGCTACATACCAATTTGGATATTCAGGCTCATTAGATCTGTTGTCGCTGACATACAGGTCCACCAGTTATGGTAAGAGTACCCATTTCTACTTGTCTAGAGAAGATTTATTTCTGCATATCCTTACATCAGTTTCTTTATACTTGAAGATCACCACTTCATTGTTGTGGACTTATCATTCATATTTTTGTTTAAGGACCCCGGCAGGGTTACTGGATTCGAATGTATCTATATCCTCATGTCACGTTAGATTCATTTTCCATTGTATGTTCATTGAAACATTGGATTTTAGATTTGATTTGATTGCTTATCCAAATGTTTTATATATGTGTACTCTCATTTTTACATTTTAGCGCTACATTTTCTTTCACTATTACCTCTGAATACTTGCCACATTCTTATGTAGCAGCAAACAAAGGAGAGACAAACAGAGAGCTTGGAGCATGTGTTACAAATGCAATATCAGAAGCATGAGACTACAGGCTTGTCTGGCTTAAATCAGGTTTGGTCTCCACACAGAAACTGACCACATCAATCACCTTGCAGGTGGATTAACAGACAGAATGTATCACAACCAAAACCATGATGCTGAGGAATGAGACTAGTGGCTGTGAATGATCAAGTGTACTACATGCTGCTGACAAAACTGTATTATAAGGCCATACATGCTTTTTCCAGCAACTGGGGATACTCTATGTCCCTATATACCTCTCTATCCTCCTTCTTGTTCTCCTTTGAAATGGGTCAAGATAAAACAAAAATGCAGTGTATTACACAGGGAGTCTTAATGTTCAGCTTAGACATTATGGGCCAGATCCACGAAGCAGTTACGCTGGCGTATCTGATGATCTGATGATACACCGCGTAACTTCTAGGTTGCTCCGGCGTATCTTTGTTTTGTATCCACAAAACAAGATAAGCCTGAAGCTGGGCTAGATCCGACTGGCGTACGTCTTAGTACGCCGTCAGATCTAAGGTGCATATTTACGCTGGCCGCTAGGAGGCGTTTCCGTCAATTTCCGCATCGAGTATGCAAATTAGCTAGTTACGCCAATCCACAAACGTACGTCCGGCCGGCGCATTTTTTTACGTCGTTTCCGTAAGGCTTTTATCGGCGTAACGTTACCCCTGCTATATGAGGCGTAGCCAATGTTAAGTATGGACGTCGGGCCAGCGTCAAATTTTCCGTTGTGTACGTCGTTTGCGTAAAATGTTTGCGAATAGGGCTTTGCGTAGAATGACGTTCACGTCGAAAGTATTGGCTTGTTGTGGGTTAATTTGGAGCATGCGCACTGGGATACCCCCACGGACTGCGCAAGCGCCGTTCAGAAAAAACGCCATTTACGTTGGGTCAAGACGTATTAACATAAAACACGCCCACAACTTAGACATTTGAATTGCGCGCCCTTACACCGACACATTTACACTACGCCGCCGTAACTTACGGCGCAAATTCTTTGTGGATACGGGAAATACGCTGTAAGTTACATCGGCGTAGTGTATCTGAGATACACTACGCCGGACGTAAAGAAGCACCGCGCTACGTGGATCTGGCCCGATATTTCTAATGAGACACCAGAGGTGTAAAATCTTTTATTATCACAATTAGCTTGGAAATGTCATTACAGTAAAGGAAGCAACTCTTACACGTATTTAATAATATTTCACCAAGTGCACTGGAATGGCATATCTACAAATAAATGTGCTAAAATCTTTGCAGTGTTTATTATTAGGTAGTTAGTTAGATAGTTAGTTAATTATTTAGTTTGTTCCCATATGGCACTGTTGCAATAACTGCAGTTACAATTTACTGAGTCACAGTCATGTAAGGTACGTTTAGCAAATACAAATTTTCAGCCTGTACTGTGATCACTTCAAACTGCATTGCTTGCAAATTAAATTGTAGAAAAAGTAGGAATCATTGGTTCATTTGGTGAATGAGACTGTCAGTAGAAAGTGAGGATCTCCTGGTTGCTTGCCTGACTACGAGCAATGCTTACTGCCAGTCATATGTAGTTTGTGACTGTGAATATCAAGGCCAGATGTTCGGAAAACACTGTAAAATTCCATGTGAACTATTGCCAAAAGCAAATGTGAATGTGAGTGTCTGGGAGCTACCCAGCCCCATTCCTTAAAGCGGGGGTTCACCCTTAGAGGGCACTTTTTCCCCTTAGATTCCTGCTCGTTTTCTCTAGGGGAATCGGCTATTTGTTTTAAAATATGTGCAGTACTTACCCGTTTACGAGATGCATCCTCTCCGTCGCTTCCGGGTATGGGCTGCGGGAATGGGCGTTCCTTCTTGATTGACAGTCTTCCGAGAGGCTTCCGACGGTCGCATCCATCGCGTCACGATTTTCCGAAAGAAGCCGAACGTCGGTGCGCAGGCGCAGTATAGAGCCGCACCGACGTTCGGCTTCTTTCGGCTACGAGTGACGCGATGGATGCGACCGTCGGAAGCCTCTCGGAAGACTGTCAATCAAGAAGGAACGCCCGCTCCCGAAGACCCATACCCGGAAGCGACGGAAGAAGATGCAGCTCGAAAACGGGTAAGTACTGCTCATATTTTAATACAAATAGCCGATTCCCCTAGACCGAACGAGCAGGAACCTTAGGGGAGAATTTTTTTTTTTTAAATACATGGGTGAACTCCCGCTTTAAGCCAATATGCTGTAAATATTCCTAATGTTTTTTTCATGTGCACAAGTGTTAAATAAAACCTGTACTAAGAGAATATGGAGATTATATTGCTTTTTCAATGTAATTTTTAATTGCTATTCTCCTAATCATTAATTACTTTTAGAGCTACTGACTATCAAGCAAGCAGTCAGTAAAATCAGAGCTTCTAAGATGCATTTAATCATGATTAGTAGGACAGACAAAAAACCTGTGCTTTTCAAAGGCAGAAGTGAAATGGCAACCTTGTATTCCCCATCACTGGAACATTGATATCACTGCAGACATTATTAACTAACAGAGAGAAAGAATACACTCACTGCAAACAATTGGCTCACTTTATGGTAACAGCAAAACTAAAGATAAACTAAAGTCCACAAGACTCGCCTTCACCTATGCAGTGTCTGTGAGCTCCCTCAGTGGTGCTTCCATCTTTGCTAGGTGGTCTTCTTCCTGGTTCATCATTTTTTGGCCAACTCCTGCGCATGTTCATTCATCTTGGCACCAAAGGTTGGAAAGAATATACACTGCACTGCTCAGTGTACATTTAGGAGACAAGTAGCTGGCAGACAATAGAGGACATTTTTTTGCAAAATAGACACAGTGATAAAGATTTAGCTACCAACATGGTTAAAAAATTCACTACCGTTCCACTTTAATATTCTTATATGAACATCATATTACAGTATTGGGACAAAGGGGCGGACTGACAATTCATGGAATTCAGGCACTGCCCGAGGGCCCCATGCCACTACGGGGCCCCATCAGGGTTGCCAGCCTCAGTAAAACCAGGGACAGTATGTAAAAATCTGTGTTTTTTTTTAAATCCCAACATTATAGCTGCCCTGCTTCTCCAGTACGTTTTCAGTGTGTGTATGTGTATTCTGTGTGTATGTATACTGAGTATGTATACTGTGTGTGTATATTGTGTGTCTGTGTGTGTATACTGTGTATGTATACTGTATGTGTGTGTGTGTGTGTATACTGTGTGGCCCTAATTAAAAATGTGGAAGAGGGCACTAGTGAGGTGAATCACCTGTGTGATTAATCCTAACAATTGGGACCCATCTGCTAGGATGATCCCAAATGAAGGGTACTAATAGTAAAATAAACACTCAATTAAATATGGATTTCAACAGTCAATAGATCTCTATCTAGAGATTGCTTTGGTGGACACAAATAAACCAACAAATAAACGTCCGTGAAAAAATGCAACAAAAGTGATAGAAAAAAAAAAAAATGTGAAAAATTTGTGTTGCTTGATTAACACAATATAGTGAACACAGTTCATAGGGGATTGTCTTCACAAGATATTTCAATAAGTGATCATGCAATCAATATTGATGATAGATGCAGCCTCCACCATATATTTCACCCGATGTGCTCTTATCAGGAAATTCTTTTACCAGATTTTTAGGACCACTTTAATGAAAAAGTAGGTCTGTAGGGCAGAACAGGTTACAGTGCCTGTACACTATACACCAAACGCTGGCACTGCCACAATGCTGGTACTCGTGATATCCCAGATTGCATCCACAAAAAACAAAAAGAGGTCTATAGTATAATATCACTTTAATAAAACAGCATTTTAAAATGAGCTGAATGGCACCTTACTTGTAGGAGTGCCTACCCGGCACCAGGACTGCATGCGTGTCGTGTAGACTCAATCTCAGTTGCACAAAGAGCCGTGTGCCTAGATGTGTGGCTGGATGTCCAAATCGTGACTGCAGTGGTAGTTGGCGGGATCAGCTGGGGAGCAGAATGTCAGACCTGCGCCTCCGACATATGTTTTGTGGAAATCCACGTCATCAGGGGGGCCCTAATATCTATTGCCTGGGGGCCCCATAATCTCTTATTGCCTGAGGGCCCCATAATCTCCTATTGCCTGGAGGGCCCCATAATCCCCTAATGCCCAGTGGCCCCATAACCTTCTCCTATTGTCTGGCGGCCCCATTATCTCCTACTGCCCGGGGGCCCCATGAGTTGTCAGTCTGCCCCTGTTGGGACACAACATGTAAAAGCATGACCAGTACTGTAATGAAATAACATATGTAAATACACCATATACTGTATATATATATATATATATATATTGTGGGGATTAGCTTAAAGCGGGGGGTTCACCCTAAAAAAAATATAGACTGTTATATCTAGCATACTGCTGACATCAACAGTATGCTGGATTTTTTTTTTTTTCGGTCTGTACTTACCTTTTTTCCGTCGTTTTCACCCGGCTTCCGGGTTCTCGGTCCCCCGGTGAGTAGGCGTTCCTAAGCTCTGCATAGATGATTGACGTGCGTGTCATCGCCTTCCAAAAATATCCGAGTGGGACTCGCCACTTTACGGCGCCTGCGCAGTCAGCGCCGTAAGGAGCAGAGTCCCCGTCGGATATTTTCAGAAGGCGATAACGCGCACGTCAATCATCTATGCAGAGCTCCCTGTCGGGGAAAAGGAGCGACACGCCCACTCCCCGCAAGGAAGAAGACCCGGAAGTGCGGCTGAAGACTGGTAAGTGTATACATAAAAAAAATGACAACGCTACAAGCCTTTATTAAGGCTAGAGATAGGTTAGGCAAAACGTTAATTTTAGGGTGAACCCCCACTTTAATTGCTGATCACCTTCGCTGGAAAAAAAACAGTCTTTTCAGGTATTTTCTTAACATTCTGACTTGCAGTCAGTTTTATTTAAAAAGGTTGCACTATGGGACACATTCACATCTATGCTTTTTTCAGTCACTGGGTCTTTGGAAAGGTTCAAGGACTTGTTTGCTTTTTTTTGTTTAATAGACTTTGATGAAGACGCTGCAGAAAATTATGTAGTGTCTTTTTACCACATTTTTAAAGCATCTTTCTGCATTTTTAATGATCTTTCTTTTTTTTTTATCTGCCCAACAACAAATCTGCCAAAAAAGCAAAAAAAAACACAAAATGCATCAAAAAAGTGTGAAAAACACATTAAACGCACATGCAAAAATGCACTGCAGAAATGTATCAAAAGCAAACTTATCTCACCCGCTGGTGGTCACAAGTGGGAATCAAAACATGTTTCAGATCCCACACTGCCAAGATGGCCTGTAAAAACCTGAACTGGATTTCATTTTGGTTTCCCACATATGAACGAATGCCATGTGACACATGCCATTCCTAAATCATCTCACCTTTCTTTATGTCACAATATTTGTATATAAATACACCCCTTTTCCCTAAAACATGCACATAGGCAGTGGAACTGTAAAACTAAAATATTTTACTTCTATAAAAAATATTTATCAATAGCACTCAATTGTTTACATTTAATTAGAAACTAATTTTAGTTTATGGGGTATTGCACTCTGCTCCTTGGGTCAAATGCAAAGAGGAAGAGGCCTCAAGCAACATACATGCAAAAAAAAACAAAGTAGGGGGAAAAGGTGGGAGAGCTTATGGGCTTTTATAACCTGGTAAGATAAATATTGTTATAAAACATGTCAGATGGATAAGGTTATAGGTAACCATGGAAGGATGGTGTACCCAAACATTGTATACCACTTGTGGAGAATATGACTGTCTCCACGGAAAAACTTGGATCATCACTTTTAATGCTTTGGAATGGTCAAAACTTTTTTCAAGCCAAGATGATGATCTAGAAGACTTTGATTAAAGCGGTTGTAAAGGTAAACATTTGTTTCCTTAAATAGCTTCCTTTACCTTAGTGCAGTCCTCCTTTACTTACCTCATCCTTCGATTTTGCTTTTAAATGTCCTTATTTCTTATGAGAAATCCTCACTTCCTGTTCTTCTGTCTGTAACTACACACAGTGATGCAAGGCATTCTCCCTGGTGTGGAGAAAGCCTCTTGAGGGGGGAGGGGGCAAGCAGGAGTGTCAGGATTCCCACTAACACACAGATCCTTTCTCTATCTTGCAAAGTAGAGAGCGTCCTGACCCTCCTGCTCGCCCCCTCAAGAGGCTTCCTTCACACCAGGGAGAAAGCCTTGCATTACTGTGTGTAGTTACAGACAGAAGAACAGTGAGGATTTCTCATAAGAAATAAGGACATTTCAAAAGCAAAATCGAAGGATGAGGTAAGTGAAGGAGGACTGCACTAAGGTAAAGGAAGCTATTTAGGGAAAAAATGTTTTACTTTTACAACCCCTTTAAGTTTCAAAGAAACCCTAAGTTGCATCATATGCAGAGGCTAACAATTTCCTTTAGGATATCACTTGGATCTTTACATGTGTGTGAATAGGTCCTGAATACTGCTTTGTTGAACACCAATATAACACATTTCATGACAGTATTGTAATTTCTTTTGGTCTCAGGTGTAAACAAAGACAAGTAAAATAGGTAAAAAATAATATCAAATTAGTAATATGAAAATAAACATTATGGATTTCAAACATAAAAACTGCTGCTTTTTTCCTCCTACCTCTCACACACCCTCTCTTTGTTACTCAATCTCCATCTTCATAAGTGGGCAAGTCCTTCATTTGACATCTTTGAAGGCAATCCACCTATGTTAGCTTATAATATCATGTTAGGGAGGGTCCAGCCTTCACAACTAGGTGGGTGCTATGAACTCAATACCAACAGCACATTTGAGGTGCCCACATGCACACTGCAATGATGTCAAATGTACTAGATGCAACTTGCGTGAGAGGCACAGTGGCTTAAGGCAAAGTGGCAAAACTTTTTCTGCTCCCGGTTTTACCCAGTTGGAGAAGATGCTCATCAAGTACATAAGGCACCATACATATCTTCAGATATTGAATTATACATTTATAAATACATTTTGTTTTCATGTAGCTCCCTTTTGAAATTTCTTCACAGTGATTTGCTCTGTGCATGTATTTTTTCCAGTACTGTTTATGCACATGTATACCGAATTCTAGAGTGTGAGAGCTATTTAAAGTTAGGTAGCCTCCGGTATATTCTTACTTAAGCTTAATATTTTGATACTTATATATTTACACTATCATTATATATATATATATAATGTTATACTTACCTGTATACTTATGCTTAATATAAGTTTCTGTATGTATTTGTATACCGTATTTATCGGCGTATACCGCACACTTTTTTGCCCTGAAAATCAGGGCAAAATCGTGGGTGCATGGTATACGCCGATACCCGCTTTCCCGCGCCGAGTTTTGAATACTGCGCCGACATATACCGAGCGCAGTACACTCGGGTATAGTCGGCCAGTCTCGGCTCCTTCCGCGCTCACATCCTGGACGTACAGGATGTGAGCGCGAGTGTTGCCGAGCCTGCCCGACAATACATGAGTGTACTGCATTCTGTATATGTCGGCTCAGTATTGAAACTCGGCGCGGGAAATGAGCGGGGAGGACGCGAGGACGCCGCAGAAGGATGCCGGACCCGACGAAGAGGACACCCGAAGCCCGCTGACGGACCCCGGACCCGAAGAAGAGGACATCCGAAGCCCGCAGTTGGACCCTGGACCCGACGAAGAGGACACCCGAAGCCGCAGAAGGATGCCGGACCTGACGAAGAGGACACCCGAAGCCACAGACGGACGCCGGACCTGACGAGGCCGCCGATGGACGCCACGCAAGACACCAAAACTGTAAGTACAAAAAAACTTTTTTCCACAGGATTGGGGGCCACTTTAGGGGTGTGCGGTATACGCGGAAGCGCGTTATACCGCGATAAATACGGTACTTACATTTTAGATTTATGGGCATCATAATTTGAGATTCTGATATACATAATTGGAGCTCTCAGTTCCTTAGTACACTGCAATCTACCCACAGATACATATTTGATTTTGATCACATGCAATGTTATTTTCCTTGATGTACATCTAAGGATTTCTTAAAGTCTAGGGAAATATTTTTTAGTAAAGGTGAAAAAATGTGGGTTAAACAGATCTTTAGGGTTCAGGGTGAGACAGATTCCTAAGTATTTCAGTGCTTTTTCTTCCAATTTGAAAGGGCAAATTCTATGAGCTGATCTCAGTATTTCTCTCAGTAGTGTAATATTCAAAGCTTCTGATTTGCTATAGTTGATTTTTAAGTTTGAAACGTTTGCAATTCTATCTGAATCTGGCCCAAAGTGTACAAGCTATTTACTTAAAGTAAATCAACCCCATAATCATCAATTACATATGTATTAAAGTTCTAGAATCCATTCATAGTTTTAGTTAAAGAATTCATTAATAGTTATTGTATAATATTCATTTTGTGTATCAATATACAGTACTCATTTGATAACACTTTTTTGTCATGATGTTTTCAACATACCGTATTTGCCGGCGTATAAGACGACTGGGCGTATAAGACGACCCCCTAATTTTCCAGCCAAAATGTTGATTTTGTGATATACTCACCGTATAAGACTACCCCCTTCCTACTAGTCATGCCTCGCCTCACGGTGCCACCATTACATGCCAGACTGTGCCCCATTACATGCTAGACTGTGCCCCATTACATTACATTACCCCTCCATTGTGCTGTTCTCCCCGTCCGCGCTCCGCTCCGTGTCCCCCCTCGCTGTGCCCTTACCTTATCCACATGCAGAATCGCGGCCGTACTGTACGTTTTTTCAAAAAAAACGCCTCCGACGTCTTCTGTTCCGTGATAGGCGAAACAGTAAGCTTCCCAGGAGGCACTGTATTCAGTATTCGCCTATCACGGAGGCCCTCTCGTCCGAGGACGAGAGGGCCTCCATGATAGGCAGACACTAAACACAGGACGAGAGGGCCTCCGTGATAGGCGGACACTGAACACAGTGCCTCCTGGGAAGCTGAGTGTTCCGCCTATCACGGAACAGAAAACGTAGGAGGCGCGGCTTTTGAAAAAACATACGGCCGCGATTCTGCATGTCTTTAGGATAAGGTAAGGTTAGGTTACCGGCGTATAAGACGACCCCCGACTTTCAAGAAGATTTTAAGGGGTTAGAAAGTCGTCTTATACGCCGGAAAATACGGTAATAATTTTGTGTAGCCATGCAAGCTGATGGTACAAAGGCCAGCGGAAGGTTCAATTGACATATCTGATCTAAACATGTGCATCACTGCACTTCATTTCCAAAAGACAATACATGGCCTGTTAACAGACATCAAATGAGAGCCAGAGGCAAATAAATCAGTTCTTACAGTGTGAAGAAATGAAATAAAGACAGGACTAAATGAATGGCTCAAGTCATGCATGGGTCATTTAGAAAGCTTACTTTACTTATTATTTAGATGGGTCATTAATTCGGGAAAATGAAATCTTCCCTCTTAATAAATTAACTTGTACAGTTAAAAAATAAATTGATTTCTAATACTATTTCACATTTGATGAATTACAAATAAACATTTTTTTTTTCATTATTTAAAGTAAATAAAGAAACATAAGAAGTCTGTATCTTAACAGGCTGAATAATGTGACAAAAATAGATGGAGGCTTACATGAATGAGTGAATAAAAGGGTGATGCATGGAAATGTTGAATATGCAATTGCAAATACTGACAAACAGACAAAAAACATTGGAGCAGTGATCAGGAGCGGAGGGTCTGAAGCATTTTGGAGAGTCCTTCCTGGGGCTCCTTTGATCCAATCGGCAGTTGTTTGGGGGTCTGGACGGGGAGTTGAAATGAGGATCTGCATGAAGCTTGCGCAGGAAATATTCTGCTTCGGAGGGTTCTGGGAAAGAGAGCTGATCCCCATTGGGGGCCTTGAGGCAGAGAATGGTGGGGAAGGCCAGATTGAATTTCAGTTGTAGCTGATGAAGTTGTGAGCAGATGGATTGGAAAGCTTTCTTCTTTTGGAGACTTCAATGGAGTAGTCCACAAAGATTAGCACGTTCACTCTGTCTATTTGAAGAGAGCTGGACTGTCTACATTTTTGCAGGGTGTAGGCTTTATCCAAGTTATTTAGATATTTCGCTATCATCGTTCGGGGAGTCTTGTGATCAGAGGTGAAAGCTCCAATGCGGTGGGCCCAATCTTTTGTACAGGGGCCAGGAAGACCCAGAGCTTCCGGAATGCGCCTGGCGCAGAAATCCATGAGGGCAGATGTTTGGAGGGACTCTGGGATTTCGACAAAATGTAGATTGCTCCTTCTGGACCTGTTTTCCAAATCTTCCAGCTTTTGGAGTACATATTGTTTTTTTTTGTCTTGCGCCCTTTCTGTCGCTTGTGCTTGGTACAATTCCTCTTCTACATTGAGGGCGACTTTTCAGTTCATTCAGTCTGGTATTGTGTTCCCCCAATTGTTTCTTGATCTGTGTCATGCCTTTTCAACTGAGTCAGCAATCATGGGGGACAAGAGTGCAGCCACTGCCTGAGCTATAAGCTCAGTATTACTGTCCCAATGGTGTGAGGGGGGAGGGGAATGATGTGAGGATGGAGATATTTAGCAGCCGCTCACCTCCATTTCTGGAGCGTCTGCGGGAGTAGATGACAAGGCCGAGACCGGGGCCTCAATTTGCGGCTGAGACAGTCGCACCATCAGCGCCATCAGTGCTGTTTGCGCGGGGCATTTTTGTCCACAAACCTTTCCATCAGGGTGCAGGGTTTTCCCGAGGTGGCTGTGGTTCATTGCGGAGGCGTGGGCTGATTTTATAAGCCAGTGTGAGGGTCCATCAGCAGGAGCCGAGTAGCCGTGCAGCTACTCCATGCGGCACCATAACCGGAAGTTGTAGGTCAACATTAAAGATGCCATCTTTATAAACAGCTCTCACAGCTCCATATTATAATTAAGCCTGTCATAGATGTTTGAATGTGTTTTGGCAATACATGAAGCATTAAGAAAGATTTACATACCACAAGCTTTGAAAAGTACTACCAATTAGCTTGTGAGGTGTCTTGTGTATTCTTGCTCCAATAGTTTACAGAGGACTTAGAATGAAATACATTTTTCATTCTGCTAAAAAGAACTAGACTACTTCTCACTCACACAGGCCACCACATATCCACACACCAGTATTCTGTCCACGGGAGGTGCTTGCAAGTAGTGCACATCACAGGAGTCTTTTGATAGATTTTATGTAAAAACTTACATTTGGAGCAAAGTCAGGTTATTTCCATATGTTGCTATCTTGTTGCAAGTTTTTGTTCAAGCAACACTTCTGTAACATCCCATGAAAGCTTAGTGCAAGTATTTATTCACTAAATTCCAGGTAAAATACCTTTACAGCTGCTGTAATTCTTCTGTGTTACTTTACTGCTGCTCGGAGCCTAAACACACTTCTACGTACTGTACAGTGATTTATTTTCCAAACAACTGTACAGTGACTTCAATAATTACTAAAGTCACCTCAAGCTTTAAATAGTGTTTCAAAGGCCACTCTGAAATGCGGTCTTCCTCTAATCTCCAATTAGTGCAGGGGTAGGCAAGACTCTGGATTTAATCGTAAATTCTTAAAATTCTTAAGATATATGTACAGTTGCCATTGCATTCTTACTTTCTAAAAGATCCAATTCTCAGTCTGTCCCTGACTTTAAAACATTTGAAGGCAGACAGAACAGGTATTCAGAGAGTGAACCTTAAACTGAAATTGTGGATGCCTCTCAGGTTGTTGGAGTCCAAATCAATAAACCTGACCACTGTGGGGCACATGCGCGGCTCTCGGACATGATGAACGTGTAGAGGCTGAGCTACGGATCCCGCCTACTCTTCAGACCCCCATACCGCTTCTCTCCTGAGCCTATCGACACGGGGGTAAGCACAAACACTTCCAGAATGCTTTCAAGACCCCCCAAACACTGCTATAAGCCGCTGCTAGACCTGCGTTACCAGACCACAATGGACAAATACCTTACTAGGCCGCAATCCCCGGCCTTGCCTACACTCGTGGATCCATTCGCTGCCATGGATCCCTTATTGGGGTCGGACAATCGGGACAGCGGTGCTTCTCAAGCCCAAGACACTTGGGGTACTCCCACAATGCCACCTCAAGTCACATAGGCTATCTTGACCCCTAAGATGCTGGATGTGAAGATCCAGGCTCTCCTCCATCAACTAAAACTCAACATTGCTGCAGAGGTGGATAAACTGTCCCAGGAACTTGCAGGGGGAAATCGCACAAATAGGAGAAAGGACTGATGCAATAGAAACTAAATTTGACAATCTTGTCCAATATGTCAGAGAATTAGAGGAGGAAACCTCCTCACTGAAACACTCTATATCCCAGCTCCAACTGCAACAGGAGGATCTGGAAAACAGGGAGAGACGTCAGAACTTGCGCTTCAAAGGTATACTGGACACTGTAGAATATAACACTCTGTGACAATACTTGTTAGGTCTCTTTAACATCTTAGCCCCCAAAATTGAGGACAAAGACTGGAAGCTGGACCAAACTCATAGGTCCCTGGGCCCTAAACCACCCTCTGGAGCTAGACCTAGGGATGTCATAGTTCACGTTCATTACTATGACAACAAGGAGGCCTTGACCCTTGCCATGCACAATAAATCATCCATTGAATACAAAGGGGTGAAAATTCAGATATATAATGACCTCTCTCCGATTACTCTGGCTAAAGCTAGAAACCTCCATCCAATTACCTCCCATCTACAAAATCATCGCATTCCACAGTTCTGGGGCTTTCCATTTTGACTGATTGTCCCTTGTGAGGGATCCCAACATTGCCTGCGTGACATACAAGAAGGTGAAGCATTCGTAAAAAGCCTGGGCCTACCTCCTCTGCCAGATCATTTTATGCTCCCGCCTGCTGCCCTGCTGGGCCGAAATGTCCCTACTGCGCCTAGCCGGGTTTGGCCCCGATCCAAAATAAGCAGAAAAGATCCTTTTCCACTCCTCAACACTCCTCCAGATGCCCTCCTTGAACAGTTGACAACCACAGTTGTCCCTAACCTACAGGCGGGATCGTCTCTACCTTGGTGACAGACTGGCTTTGGTTTTTCTTTTTCTATTCTTGTTTTATTGTTTTTGGTTTGGACTCTAGGTGGAACTGTTCTCCAAAATTTGGAGAATTCACCCCACATACCCATGGGGTAAAGTTTATATTCTCGGTTTTCTTTTACTCCTTACGCTTGGTTCCTGTTTTTTTTTTCAAATCCAGACTTTCTGTTTACAACATGCTACGAGAAAGAAATACACATATTTACATTCTCTTGTTTTGATATTTTTCATTACGCTTCAAATTCGCTGGAGAGCGGGGGGGATCCCTCCTCCTCCTCACATCTCCATCTGATGGGAGTATCCAGATGGCCCCGAATTGTCCAAGACTTCGGTCTGGGACTCCTGAGTAGTACATACTTCTCAGGTGTAATGACTTTTTTCTTTTTTTGTTCTGGACCTCTCCGAGTCCTAGGTCCCACCTTTGATGTTCTTTTTTCATTGTCTTTTTTTTTGTTTCAAGGGCTGTTTAACCACTTAAGCCCCGGACCAGTGGCGTAACTAGAACCTTCAGGGCACCGATGCAAGAAACCATGAAGGGCCCCCCTGACCCCCGGACAGGGCTCTTTTCTCTGAGCCCGTTGGTGGAACAGGACCCAGTTACAAGTGGGTGGCTGCATATAAAGGAACCGATTTCTCCAGTTCCCACTGCTTCTCCTCCTCTCCCTCCTGCAGGTATTCAGCGGATGCAGGAGGAAAATGGAGGCATCGGTTGCTCTATGTCGGTGTTTCTCAATCTTTTTCCAGTCAGGGCACCCTTGAAGTATACCCCTAGGTGAATGGGGCTACACTGCAAACCCCCCTGCAACTGTGTGCATTGCATGCAGTTGCAGCATAGCGATGATGCATTTAAGGGGTTAAAACAGGCGGTCAGTAGGCAAGATATTGCCTCTTTACCGGCTGTCAAATGCCTCTGAAAAGCGATCTGAGCATGGATCGCTTTTTGGAGGAACAGACTTTTTTTGCTGGTACTATGAACAATCAAAAAATAAATAAACAAGTAGGTTCTGATTGTACACATATAGGGGGTCAGGATTAAAAGCGCATACATAAAATGTGCATACATACATGTAAACACAAACACATATAAAAACACACACATATATATAAATGCACATATGCACGCACATATAAACTAGTGGCGGCTGGTGCTCAAAATTTTTAGGGGCGTAAGCAAACTGAAAAATTCTTAAAAAAACATAATTTGCAGCCACTGTGCCCTTCATTTACAGTCACCCTGCCCATCAAAAGCTGCCACTGTGCCCATCAAATGCTGCCACTGTGTCCATCAAAAGCTGCCACTGTACCATCAAATGCCACCACTGTTCCCATCAAATGCTGCCACTGTGCCCATCAAATGCTGCCACTGTGCCCATCAAATGCTGCCACTGTGCCCATCAAACGCTGCCACTGTGCCATCAAATGCCACCACTGTTCCCATCAAATGCTGCCACTGTGCCCATCAAACTCTGCCACTGTGCCAAACACTGCCACTGTGCCCAAATGCTGTCACTGTGCCCATTTCAATGCCGCCACTGTGCATCAAATGCTGCCACTGTGCTCATCAAATGCTGCCACTGTGTCCATTAAATGCCGCCAGTGTGCCCATCAAATGCCAGTGTGCCCATCAAATGCCAGTGTGCCCATTAAATGCTGCCATGCTGCAACTGTGCCATCGAATGCCATCGCTGTGAATCCCCCTGCCCGCTCAGCCAGAACTTACCCTGTCTCGTGGGGAAGCAGGTGACCGCCACAAGCGGGGTCCTTCATGCGTCTCCTGCCGTCCTCATCTCCCTTCCTCTCCTCCTGATAATCGTCCAATAGCTGCTCCTATCGTTTCAGCCAATCAGGTGATGGGTAATAGACCCGCACACCTGATTGGTGGAGAGGTGGTTCAGTGTTAGGAAAGTGAATATTAATTTGCCCTTCTAACACACCTGGGTGGACTGTGAGCTCCCAGCATGGCACTCGCAGTTCACCTATTTTGAAGCCTATTAGAGCCTATGGCTCAAACCCCCCCCCGCTGTAATTCAGGCACCCAGTGCCCGAAAAGGGGCCGGACATCTAAATATGGGGGTGGCAGCGGTGACCATGGATAGATTCATGCTATGCATGAATCTATCCATTAGTCATAGAGGGGGTGGCTGGAGAGAGGGGGCGGCACCCATGCACCCTTATGGACGCACCACCACTGATAAACATATGCACATACATGCACTCATATACATACATATGCACACACACATGCATACATACATACATGCACACACACACACACATTAGGGTGACCAGACATCCCCGGTTTCTGGGGACAGCCCCCGTATTGAGAACACTTTCCCCTGACCAAGTCTGTCCCTGGTTTTGTCCCCGGATTGGATTTAAACAGGGGCTTGGGAAATTTCAAAGACGGTCAGTGCAGAATAGAAAAAAAAATCTGAATTACACACCCGCCGCTCCTACTAGCTTAGGGGGGGTGTAATTTTTTTCCATTATCTGTGCTCTTTTCTGATGATTATGCCTCTTCTGCCTTGGCTCAAGCCCCGGCCTGCTGCCTGCCTGCTTATCTCCTTGCCTTCCCCTGGCGGAGTGATCTTCCTCCGCTCCCCACCCAGTAGTAGCCGGGGCCCAGAGAGTGAGACTTGACAGGCTGTTAGGCGGGCGGTGGCGGCAACGGGCAGAGAGTCACTGATTTCCATCATTACTAGTAAAAAAAAAATATGTCCCCGGATTTCCTTTTAAAGATCTGGTCACCTTAAAGTGGTAGTAAACCCTGTACTACCACTTTAACCTACAGGTAAGCCTATAATAAGGCCTATAATAAGGCTTACCTGTAGGTATAAAGAATATCTCCTAAACCTGTAAGGTTTAGGAGATATTCCCCCCGCAATGCGCTGCTGACTGCAGCGGCACATGCCCAGCGGGGATCCTCGGCTAAAGGGCCGGCAGCCGCCGGACCTTGCCGGAGAGAAGTCTCCTGCGTGCATGCGCGGGAGTGACGACATCGCCGCTCCAGCCAATCACAGCGCTGGAGCGGCGATACCCGGAAGACACGCCGAGGAAAGATGACATCTCCCTCGGCGTGGGCCAGGTTCGTTCCAAGGTAAGTATTTCATAATCAGCTAGTATGCGGTGCATAATAGCTGATTATGGCTTTTGCTTTTCAGGTTTAAAAAAAAAATTACAGTGGGTATACAACCGCTTTAACATACATACATATGCACACACACATGCATACATACATGCGCACACACACACACACATATATACATACACACACACACATATACATACACACACACACACACACACACACACACATACATGCACATTGCGCACACACACACACACACACACATATAAACACACATACAGTAGATAGAAAGTCATAAAAAAAAACGGCAGACATTTACCTTGGCTCTTCCTGCCGGGTACTGCACTCTAGGGGGAGACAAAGAGCACACACTACTTTCATGTGACGAGCTCCTTCCCTGCACAGTTCGGCTGACGATCGAGGAGCTCATCTCAGCCGCCCCTGCCGCTCAACTGCCGATCCTTCTATCGAAGAGTACAGGGGGCCCTCAGCAAGGGGCCCGGTCGCCATTGCGATCTCAGCGACCCCTATAATTCCGCCACTGCCCCGGACCAATATGCTGCTAAATGCCCAAAGGCGTTTTTACAATTCGGCACTGCGTCGCTTTAACAGACAATTGCGCGCTCGTGCGATGTGGCTCCCAAACAAAATTGGCGTCCTTTTTTCCCCACAAATAGAGCTTTCTTTTGGTGGTATTTGATCACCTCTGCGGTTTTAATTTTTTGCACTATAAACAAAAATAGAGCGACAATTTTGAAAAAAATGCAATATTTTTTACTTTTTGCTGTAATAAATATCCCCCAAAAACATATATACATTTTTTTTTCCCTCAGTTTAGGCCGATACGTATTCTTCTACCTATTTATGGTAAAAAAAAAGGCAATAAGCGTTTATCGATTGGTTTGCGCAAAATTTATAGCGTTTACAAAATAGGGGATATTTTTATTGCATTTTTATTATTATTTTTTTTTACTACTAATGGCGGCGATCATCGATTTTTTTCGTGACTGCGACATTATGGCGGACATTTCGGACAATTTTGACACATTTTTGGGACCATTGTCATTTTCACAGCAAAAAATGCATTTAAATTGCATTCTTTATTGTGAAAATGACAGTTGCAGTTTGGGAGTTAACCACAGGGGGCGCTGAACGTGTTAGGCTTCACCTAGTGTGTGTTTACAACAGTAGGGGGGTGTGGCTGTAGGTCTGACATCATCGATTGTGTCTCCCCTACAAAGGGGATGACACGATCAATGCGCCGCCACAGTGAAGCACGGGGAAGCAGTGTTTACATACGGCTCTCCCCGTTCTTCAGCTCCGGGGAGCAATCGCGACGGAGCGGCTATAAACGAATAGCCGCGCCGTCGTCCCGGATCACTCCCCGAGGGAATCCGCCCGCCGCACACAGCGGGGGGGGGGGTCTCGATCGGACCCCCCACCCGCTAGAAGGCAAGGACGTATATATACGCCCTTCTGCCTGTCCGTGCCATTTTGCGGACGTAAATAGTCGTGCGGCGGGCGTTAAGGGGTTAAAAATGGTACACTTATATACCAATATAGGGCATTCTCTCATTTAAGAGAACTACAGGTGTCTTGGTTTAGAGTTTCAATTAGCAAATACACTGTTAATGTATTATGGCTTTGAGAATAGTCTCTCACAATGTTAAGGGCCTAAATTCCATCCAGACATGTTTGCTTGCCCTTAAATATTTTAGAAGGTCTGGTGTTGATATTGTGCTAATCCAGGAGACTAATTTCCGTGCTGGGGGTTCGATGAGATTTGCATCAAACCACTTTCCTAACTCCTATGTGGCCTCTGCTCCTTCTGTTAAAGCTGGAGTAGCTATCCTTATTAAACAATTCTGCCCTATTAGGGTCAAGGACAAGTACATCGACCCCCACGTGAGGTTTGTTATCCTGGTTTGTGAATACATGTCATCTACATTGATGTTGGTAAATGTTTATGCATCCAATTCTGGTCAAAATTTTTTCTAGATGAGTTTTTCAGTCGGGTACAGCATTACTCCCAACCCTTTATGATAATAGGGGGTGATTTTAATTTGATTATGTCCCATAGAAGAGATAGACACACACTCTTTGGGGACAGGCCACCTCAACAAGTGATCTCCCAGGCCACCTCTTTTAGAAAAATAATTAGATCTCACCGATTGTTAGATGTTTGGAGAATTAAGCACCCAACACAAAGACAATATACTTTCTACTCCATGGCCCACAAAATGTATTCTAGACTGGATATTTTTTTTATAACGACACCACTACTTCCCCATACAATATATTCTGATATTTCACCCATTACGTGGTCAGATCATGCCCCCATCTTATTGGACCTCTTGTTGCACAATTCTTCCTCTAAGACTTGCAACTGGAGGCTTAATGAACACTTTCTTAACTCTACTCTTATTAAGGAAAGATTGACCAGGGAATTGAGCGAGTTTTTTGAGCGGAATGTAGGTTCAGCGCAAAAGTTCTCGACCCTTTGGGAGGTTCAAAGCCTGCTTTCGCTGCTTCTGCATTGCCGAGGGCTCTCGCCTTAAGAGAAATAGCGAGAGCCATCGGGTTTCTTTACTAGCAGGCCTGAGGTGGGTGGAGCGGGGACTTGTGGGCTCCCCAGCGGTTGAGGGCCTCCGTAAGGTGATAGCTTTACGTAATCAGCTAAAATCATTAGCATACAGTAAGGCAACAAAATCCCTCATGTGGGCCAAACAAAAATGTTATGAATTCTCTAATAAGCCACACAGAATGTTAGTTAATAAGCTACTCCCACATCCTTTCTATTCCTTCCCTGAGCTATTGATTCAAAAAGACGGTACACCCACTCACTGCCCTCAAACTATGACCAAAACTTTTTGTGACTTCTATAGGGAGCTCTATAATCATCTTACCCCCGAAAAACATTTTCAGTTCACACAGGATAAATTTGATCAGTTTGTTAATAATCTATCCTTACCTAAACTGACGTCCTCGGATCTAGAAAAACTTAATGCCCCTATCTTCCCTGAGGAGCTAACCAGCATAGTTAAGGATCTCCCTTTACATAGGTCCCCTAGGCCCCTGATGACCTTACGTATATTTATTATAAGACCTTCCTACCCACTTTAATGCCACATATTTTAAAATCATTCAGTTCATTATTGCGAGGAGATACCCCGCAATCCCAGTTCACTCACTCATCCAGACTATCCCAATTTTTACCCAAATTGATCAAAAGGGACCAGGTGGGTTTTGTACACTTCAGACACGCTGGGGATAACACGCGGCACACTATAGATCTTATTCATCTATTGAACAAGTTCCCTCCCCAGTACTTATTTTAAGGTTAGATGCCCAAAAGGCGTTTGATCGCCTAAGTTGGCCCTATACGTTCTCTACACTTAACAGATTTGGGTTTGAGGGCCCTTTCCTTAAAAGCCATACAGGCCCTGCACAGGTGCTGATGGCCTCATTTCTATGTCAAATGGCACCAGACAAGGGTGCCCTTTGTCCCCCCTTCTTTTCATCCTTTGCCTAGAGCCTTTGGCTGAGGCTATAAGGTGTCATCCTGACATTAAGGGGGTACTGATGAGACAACGGGAGTACAAGTTATCCCTTTTTGCAGATGATATTTTTCTAACGCTGAAAAATGCCATTATTTCACTTCCTTCTCTACACGCCCTTCTACAGACATTTGGATCCATATCAGACTATAAAATTAATACTGCCAAAACTGAAGCACTTCCCTTACATATACTACCAGATATGTTAACACAACTTAAAAGCACATATCCCTATAAATGGTGTCCTCGTGCTCTAACATACCTGGGTATTAAGCTTACCTCGACATACTCTAGCTTATATTCCACTAACTTCCCCCCTTTGTTCCAGGACATATATTGAAATCTCCATCAATGGGTCGTATATCCTATTACCATGCTTGGTAGAATTAACATTCTAAAAATGTCCATTTTGCCTAGGTTACTGTACCTCTTTGAAACCCTACCAGTGGTGGTACATATTAGTCAGCTTAAAGCTCTTCACAGGGGTTTCTTGAAACTTATATGGAATAATAAGACACATCGAATTGCTAGCTTATGGTTTTCTCTTTAAAACCGCAGGGAGGTTTGGGAGCCCCTAACTTTGGGAGCCTGCAAAATAAGGAGACAGGACCCGGGAACCGCGAGTAGCAGGGGGCGGGTCGCAACCGTGATGTCACGCCCCTACTAGCAAGAAGAGTCAGGACCAATTGTCTCGTCAGAACTCCGGGAATCGCAAGCAGCAGGGGGCGGGTCGCACACGTGATGTCACGCCCCTACTTACGGCTATGCAAGCTTTTCATCTCAGACCTGAGGTGAGGAGCGGGGAACGGACGCACGCACACACGCATGCAGCGTTCCTTGGGGGAAACTCGCGGTCCCAGCAAACAAACAGCTGCGGACATTAATGATTATACTGGCAGCCTGGCGGTACGGGCAGAAGCGGCACTCGGTCCGGACTCGGACCGCGGACCGCCATTTAGTGATGGCTGTATTAGATGATACCCAACTTATATATGTGTAAATGGAATTTGCTATTAGAATTCATTAAGATAAAAAACCTTCTGCCTTTACAAATTCTTTAAGTCTGAAAAAAGAAAATGCAGTCACCACATCTATGGATTGGCAAGTCGCAATATATTACATTTTTGGTTTGCTTTTAGGTTTAGTTTTCTTTTAATTTATGGAGCTTTTTTAATGGATATGGAATGCAAATTTTTTGCTGGATCTTATCAGACAGGGAACATTTAAATTGATCTTAAAAGCCTGTACACATTAACCATTATATAAACTTAAATGTAGCAAATCTGAGAGACCATGTATCAGAAAGTTACTAGCTTATGGATTTCATTATAGAGCAGTCAAACCATTAAAACCTGAAAACATATATGAGAGTTGGCAACACTGCTGAAGCCAAAATACACCTATAAGACAGTAATTGTTGCATGTGTTGCCTTGGTACTAAAAGGCAGCTTTTATATCTTTATAGGTCTTTATAGACTTAAAAAAAGATCTTTATAAGTGGGTATAAGATATCAGTATGTATATCATGCTAGAATTTAATCATATTCAATTGCAAGCCTTATATAATGTGCTTGCAATAATAAAACACAACATTTTAAGTGTCCGGCATGTGATTTGAGTCATACAAAAGAGATATACAACTGAGATTGTAGACCTCTTATATTTTCACTGAACTTTATTAATGATCGCCCTGCAGGTGAAACACAAAATCACTCTGCTGTCATAAATCGGAGCTGGTGCCAGTAGTAACACAAGTCTCATAACATGATATGATATAATGTCACTTCAAAGAGGAGTCAGCAAATTTGGAATTTTAGTATCCCGAATAGCAGAGGCGGCCCGTCCATAGGGGGCGCCCGGGCGCTGCCCCCCATCCCCCAGTCAGTAAAAAAATAAAATAAAAAAAAATTTAAACCTGTCCCTTTAAAAAAAAAATCCAAAAAAGGGCCAGGCCCCGGGCACAGTGCAGAAAGAGTAGCGCCACGTCTGTGCAATCACGGGATTGCAGACGCGGCGCTACATTGGAAGGCAAAATATGCCTTTGCGGCGTTTTCCATCGCGCCACTTACTTCCGGCGCGATGGACAGTATTGTTATCGCCTAGCGGGTGCACCCGCTTTCAGTGTGCACCCGCTCGTCTCTGTGCTCGTTCTGACGTCACTGGCAAAACAGGAAGTGACGTCGGGACTGCTTGAGCTCAGTGCGCCCGACCGAGGAGCAGGTAAGCTGAGCTATGCCTGCATGCCTGCCTGCCATGTCGTATGGAACAAAACAACACCCCACACAACACCAGCGTCGGTGACAGCATCCAACCCCCTCCGCTTATTCAACAAAAAATATTTTAATCGACGGCGGCACCCCCCCCCCGCTTATTCAAAGACGTTTTTATCTAATATTCGGCGGACCGCCCCACCCCCCCCCCTGATTATTTTAAAAAAACGTTTTTGCATGTAATATTCGGCTGCTATTTTTTTTTAATATTCAATATTCAGTGAAAATAATGCCAGGCAACAACCCCCCTCCCCCCAATCAATGTTTTTTTTTAGATTTAATATTATTAACAGTTAAGCTTATTAACCGTTTATTTATTATAGTTGATTCAATTTAGCAATAAGTGGGTAAATGAATTATAAAAAAAAAAAAATTCAATAACCGGGGCCCCCCCCCCCTCGGTTATTAAAAAAAAAACTTTTTTTATAATTCATTTACCCACTTATTAACAACACTTATTTTCTATGTAAAAATTAATTACAGCACAAATAACGGCCGGTAACACTGGTGGATTCTATAAGGGGTGTGGCTTATGAGAAGTGGGAGGGACCAAATGTGGAAGGGCGGGGTATTGCGCCCCCCCATCCTAAAACTTCACCAGCCGCCACTGCCGAATAGGGATGAGCTTTATGTTCGGGTCAAACATGAGTTTGACTCGAACATTGGCTGTTCGTCCCCTTTGCCGAATAGCAAACAATTTGGGCTGTTTGCGGCAAATTTGAAAGCCGCGGAACTCCCTTTAAAAGTTTATGGGAGAAATCAAAAGTGCTCATTATAAAGGTTAATATGCAAGTTATTGTCATAAAAAGTGTTTGGAGACCTGGGTCCTGCCCCAGGGGACATGTATCAATGCAAAAAAGTTTTAAAAACTTCAGTTTTTTGGGAGCAGTGATTTTAACAATGCTTAAAAGTGAAACAATAAAAGTGAAATATTCCTTTAAATTTCGTACCTGGGGGGTGTCTATAGTATGCCTGTAAAGTAGCGCATTTTCCCCATGTTTATAACAGTCCCTGCACAAAATTACATTTCTAAAGAAAAAAAGTAATTTAAAACTACTCGCGGCTATAATGAATTGTCGGGTCCCGGCAATACAGATAAAAGTCATTGAACAAAAACGGCATGGGTTCCCCTCAGTCCATTACCAGGCTCTTTGGGTCTGGTATGAATATTAAGGGGACACCGAACCCAAATGAAAAAAAAAATTGTGGGGGTCCATATCAGGCCCTTTAGGTCTGGTATGGATTTTAAGGGGAACCCTGTGGCAATTAAAAAAAATGGCACGGGGGTCCCCCTCAAAATCCACACCCTTCAGGTCTGGTATGGATTTTAACCACTTCAGCCCCGGACCATATTGCTGGTCAATGACCGGGCCACTTTTTGCAATTTGGCACTGCGTCGCTTTAACTGACAATTGCGCGGTAGTGCGACGTGGCTCTCAAACAAAATTGGCGTCCTTTTTTTCCCACAAATAGAGCTTTCTTTTGGTGGTATTTGATCACCTCTGCGGTTTTTATTTTTTGCGCTACAGACAAAAATAGAGCGACAATTTAAAAAAAAATGAATATTTTTTACTTTTTGCTGTAATAAATATCCCCAAAAATATATAAAAATATATTTTTTTCGTATTCCACCAGTTTGGCCAGGAAACCTATAGCAGAAATGGGTCTGTAGTTAGAAAGACAGCCAGGGTCCAAGTTGGGCTTTTTTAAAATAGGTGTAATAATAGCATGTTTTCAGCGGGCCGGAAACACGCCATGAGTTAGGGAAAGATTGACAAGTATCAGGAGGAGTATCATGACTGCACAACTGTACCATACATGCACAGAGATTTTTAAATTAACAAACTACAAGTCCAATCTTTCCCCCACATGAGGCACCTGTAGTTATCAGCGGTAATCACAACATGTGTAGCATTTACACTTTTCAAAGCCCTGTAACTAAAGGTTCATACCTCAGAAAGAGTCTGCAGAAGTCTGTGCTATGCACCTGCGATCCATTATTTGTAGTTGCAATGTTTTGCAGGCTACTACCTAGCCACGCCCCAGAAGATGTCATCTAGTGCTAAAATGCGTAGGAGTTTCCAGACATGACGCCATCATGCACGGTAGCCAATGGTCAGCGATTTCCCTGCTTGCTAATATAATTTGGATTCATGTGATGATATGAGGTACTTACCTTTTTACCTACTTTTCCTTCTTAATTAAATCAATTAATTTTAATATACTACACCAGGGGTCTCCAAACTTTTTAAACAATGGGCCACTTTATTGTCCTTCAGACTTTAGGAGGGCCGGATTGTGGCCATCGGGGACAGAAAATGTCCCGGACCCAGCTCCAGTGAGAATAAATGTGGCCTCAGGGTTGGTGGTCAGTAGGAGGAAGAGTAGGGCCCCTATCAGTAGGACGAGTAGTATCCCATCATTGATATTAGTGGAAGAAATAGTGCCCCCTTGTTAGTGTCAGTGGAAGGAATAGTGCCTCATATCAGTTGGAGAAATAGTGCCCCAAGGGCCGCATAAAGGCTAGCAACGGGCCATATCTGGCCCTCGGGCCGCAGTTTGGAGACCCCTGTACTACACCATTGAGAATGCTCTTTTTTTTCTCTTCTGTTTGTGAAAATATTTCCATACCAAGGTCGCATACACACGATCGGTTAAACCGATGAGAACGGTCTGATGGACTGTTTTCATCGGTCCAAACCGATCGCGTGTCAGCGCCATCGGTTATTTATCCATTGGTTAAAAAAAAGCCAACTTGTTTTAAATTTAACCAATAGATTCCTAACCGATAATTAAAAACCGATCGTTAGTAGGCACAACCATCGGTTAAAAATCTATGCATGCTCAGAATCAAGTCGACGCATGCTTGGAAGCATTGAACTTCGTTTTTTCAGCACGTCGTTGTGTTTTACGTCACCGCGTTCTGAAAACGATCGTTTTTTTAACAGATGGTGTGTAGGCACGACTGACCATCAGTCAGCTTCATTGGTTAACCGATGAAAACGGTCCATCAGACCGTTCTCATTGGATGGACCGATCGTGTGTACAGGGCTTAAGAGATGAACAGGTTTGACCCAAGGCAATAGATTTTGGGCCAAATTCTCAAAAGAGATACGCAGGCGGAACTGCTGTTCAGCCTGCGTATCTCTGTGCCTAACTTTGGAAACGATCCTCAAAAGGCTTTTTCCAAAGTTAGGCAGAAGATCTGACATGTGTAAGACACTTACACTGTCAGATCTTAGGATGCAGTACCGCATCCGCCGCTGGGGGCATTTCTCATTGAAATGCCGCTTTGAGTATGCAAATGGGGACTTAAGCAGATCCACAAAGCTTTTAAGCATTGTGATTTCTGCGTAAGTTCCGATTTGCTTGCGCAAAACTAGGGCTGGTTTTACAATGTGGAAAGTTAGTCACACCATGTAAAAGCCCATTCAAGCGACGGCATTTGGTATGCATTCCTGAGGGAGAACTCCACGGCAATTTGTAAAATCAAAACCGGCATGGGTTCCCCCCCCAGGAGCATACCAGGCCCTTAGGTCTGGTATGGGTTGTAAGGAGACCCCCCCTACGCCGAAAAATCGACGTAGGGGGTCCCCCTACAATCCATACCAGACCCGTATCCAAAGCACGCTACCCGGCCGGCCAGGAATGGGAGTGGGGACGAGCGAGCGCCCCCCCTCCTGAGCCGTACCAGGCCGCATGCCCTCAACATGGGGGGGTTGGGTGCTCTGGGGCAGGGGGGCGCACTGCGGGCCCCCCCACCCCAGAGCACCCTGTCCCCATGTTGAGGAGGACAGGACCTCTTCCCGACAACCCTGGCCGTTGGTTGTCGGGGTCTGCGGGCGGGAGGCTTATCGGAATCTGGGAGTCCCCTCAAATAAGGGGGCCCCCAGATACCGGCCCCCCACCCTAAGTGAATGGATATGGGGTACATCGTACCCCTACCCATTCACCTGGAGGCAAAGTGATAGTTAGTAAACACACAACACAAGGGTTTTTAAAATAATTTATTATTCTGCTCCGGAGGCCCCCCCCTGTCTTCTTTAGCTCTAATACCAGGGGGGGCTTCTTCTTCCGCTCTCCGGGGGTCTTCTCCGCTCTTCGGGGGGGGCTTCTTCTTCCACTCTCCGGGGGGGGTCTTCTCCGCTCTCCGGGGGTCTTCTTCTATCTTCGCCGCTCTCCGCTGTTGACTCGGCGCACCCCGGTTCTTCTCCAGCTGTCCGGTGCCTTCTCCTTCAGCGCTGGCTGCCTGCTATCTTCGTGTGTTAGCTCAATTACTAGCAGGCAGCCAGCGCGGTCTTCTGTGACGTCATCTTCTTCTCCCTTCTTCCGATGTTGACACGTCGCCTCTTCTCACTGCAATGATGGAAGATAGCAGGCAGCCAGCGCTGAAGGAGAAGGCACTGGACAGCTGGAGAAGAACCGGGGTGCGCCGAGTCAACAGCGGAGAGCGGCGAAGATAGAAGAAGACCCCCGGAGAGCGGAGAAGACCCCCCCCGGAGAGTGGAAGAAGAAGCCCCCCCCGGAGAGCGGAGAAGACCCCCGGTGTTTACTAACTATCACTTTGCCTCCAGGTGAATGGGTAGGGGTCCGCAGTGCACCCCCCTGCCCCAGAGCACCCAACCCCCCCATGTTGAGGGCATGCGGCCTGGTACGGCTCAGGAGGGGGGGGGGGGGCGCTCGCTCGTCCCCACTCCCATTCCTGGCCGGCCGGGTAGCGTGCTTTGGATACAGGTCTGGTATGGATTGTAGGGGGACCCCCTACGTCGATTTTTCGGCGTAGGGGGGGTCTCCTTACAACCCATACCAGACCTAAGGGCCTAGTATGCTCCTGGGGGGGGAACCCATGCCGGTTTTTTCTTTGAAAATTGGCATGGAGTTCTCCCTCTCAGGAATGCATGCCGAGCGACGCTGTCAATTTTTATTTTTTTTATTTGTTTTCCCGGCACGTATTTTTTTTTCCACCCGTCGCAACTTTATTGTCCCGTCGCAATCCACAAAGCCCGGCGTAAATTACGTTCGCGCGCTGCACGTCGGGAAAATTACGTCACACGCATGCGCAGTACGGCCGGCGCGGGAGAGCGCCTCATTTAAATTGTAAACGCCCCCCGGAGAGGAGGACCGCCTTGCAACGGAGGCACTTAAGTTACACGGCGTGTAATTTCTAGGTAAGTGCTTTGTGGATCGGGCACTTAGGTAGAAATTTAACGCCTGTGTAACTTAACTGCTGAAAGTTAAGTTAGGCAGCTTTTTTGAGAATTTGGCCCTTTATTCCCACAAAAGCTACTGGCCACTCAGTCATAGAGGGTCATTTCATTCCTGTAAGTAACTTGGGTTTTCCTTGTCTTCATAAAAAATAATTCATAAAGGTATTTAGTGATAGAAATGTTGTTTAAGGGGGAGAGGGCAGAAATCATTAGAGGGGAAGGTTTTTTCGGGAGTGAAGGTCCACTTTAACTATAAAATGTATATGTGTGTTTTTTTTGTCAGGGAACATTCAGAAGAACACATTATTAGCTTTCAAGTAACAGAGGAAAAAAACAGTTTGACATTTTAATGCTTGGGGCAATAAAATCACAACTGATTGTAAAGATGCCATTCCTACAAAGTAAAGTGAACAAAATACGTGTAAAGCAGAATATAAAGTCACTATAAATTTTAGATAAAATGGTAGCAGTGTTTACAATAAGATGTTAGCCCCATACACACCATGAGATTATCTGCAGATTTTTGTCTTCAGATTTACCAAAACCATATAATAGGAGGTCAAACCTTAAGAGTTTCAATTTGTATGCAATCAGGCAGGCCCTTGTACTACATGGTTTTGGTAAATCTGAAGACAAAAATCTGCAGATAATCTGATGGTGTGTATGGGGCTTAAGTTATAGCCACCTATATTGTCAGAGATCCCAAAGCAACCATATATGTTTTCATTTGAAATTATACTATTAATCACAGTATTGCAAAAGACTGTCTGGGATACAGTAGTTTCATTAGTGGTTGTATCTTTGTTCATCAGGACCCCTAAAGAGAACAATAACAAAGTTACTTCTTTCATAGACACAGAATTCATTTATTCTGTGCAGTAATGTTGGAAAAGTGTAGTTAATTAAAAAAAAAAATCTAATGTCAAAATTAAAATCAGCCCATGTATTTTATGTAGGGCTTAGGGAAGATGTTTAACCAATTCCGTCCATACCTGGTGTCCTAAAACCCACCCTCTTTGCTGCTGCAGTTATGCTTTACATGAGCGGCAAGAGGTTAAGTAGTACTTACCGTATATACTCGAGTATAAGCCGAGTTTTTCAGCCCTTTTTTAAGGCTGAAAATGCCTCCTTCGGCTTATACTCGAGTCAGTGTACCTGAAATTCTTGACAGGCTGCGGGCGTCCATTGTTTAAAAGTCGCGGTCTCCTCCTGGTCCCTTCCGGTGTTTCCCAGCAGACACAGTTCCGCCTATCACGGATGTTCTCTCATCATCGGACTCAGTTTCCCAGGAGACACTGTGTTCAGTGTTCCGCCAATCATGGACGTCCTGAAAGGACCAGGAGGAGACCGTGACTTTTAAACAATGAATGGACGCCCGCAGCCTGTCAAGAATTTCAGGTACACTGACTCTGGCAAAGTGAGGCTGCAATGGGCACAGTGAGGTTCGGCACAGTGAGGTTACAATGGGCACAGTGAGGTTGCAATGGGCACAGTGAGCCGTGCAAATGGGCACAGTGAGGTTGCATGGACACAGTGAGGTGTGTAAATGGGCACAGTGAGGTTGCATGGACACAGTGAGGCGTACAAATGGGCACAGTGAAGCTGCAACTGGGCATTGTTGACCCTCTTTTCCACTTACAGTAGCTCCTGCATTCTCTCCCTAGGCTTATACTCGAGTCAATACGTTTTCCCATTTTTTTGTGGTAAGATTAGATACCTCGGCTTATACTCTGGTCGTCTTATACTCAAGTATATACGGTACACACAATGTTTTTGACTGCTATAGCCCAATAAATGCAGATTCTCTGAGTCATTTAGCAAATATAGGGGATGATTAATTAAAAGAGTGAATACTGTTCACTCATTAAAGAGAATGATCTCTCTGTACATAAAGGTGAGGCTGTTTTCAGTCAAAATAACTAATTACGTATAAGATCAATAAATAATAATAATAATAATAATAATAATAATAATAATAATAAAAAGGAGTTTTACTTGTACCTAATCCCAGATTTATGCATGCATTGTCGGATGGAGTGATCTCCTCCTGACAGTACGTGCATAGTTGTGACACAGAGGAAGGGGTGAGATAGTAAGCGGCATGGGACACAGCTTTGCCAATATCAGAGTTCCAACTGTGCACCAATGCTTTACCCCCCCCCCCAATACCCCACCACTAACAATAATGATTCATTTTTTCCTCCACCCACAATGAACATTTCTATAATTTGTATAATTGTACAATCATATGCAACATGAGGGCCTACCTAAACAATCCAATTATTTATATCCTATGAATCAGGCACTCGCATTGCACAGATGTTTAAAAAAATCTAAATTCTGTATGTGTAGTCTGTTTAAGGGCTAGTGTTGACAGACTTTGGGCTTGTGGTAAAGAGAAATTGCCATTTTTTCCAGTTTTCAATCCATTAGATCAATTTAAGATGCTTCTGATTCACAGTTCATTGTCAGGTGCATTTATCTTCTGTTGTTGACCTTCCTCTGACCTGCATGTGACCTCCTTCATTCCTATTAACTCGTATTAGGAAATAACCAAGTTGTGACACGAACAAAAAGCCCATTGGCACAATCCCTTAGTCCAGTCAGATGAAAATTAAAGATGTGCAAGATGACTTACAATACCTAGAAATCAGGCATTGAAAATGTAACTCTGGGGTAAATGAATATAGAATCAATTATGCAACAAACAAAACTGACAAACAACACTTGCCATTTGTAATACTTACACATTGGACAGACACTTTGTTAGCTTTGATGGCACCTATTTAACTAGTGTGCTAAATTCTGAATGGTGATAAATCCTAAAACGTTAGTGACCTCTTCAAAAAAACATAAAAAAATCAAAAAACTATGCGAGACATAAGAGATGTTGCCTGTATAGCACTTGTTACAAAGCTCTATCATGCGTTATTATGCATTTAAGGATGGAACAAACAACTATATCAAAGTTTGTTTATTGCCAAAAATGTTTATAATACAATAGGTTTGATTTACTATCCTATTTGCACTACAATTGCACTGCAAGTGCACTTGGAAGCGCAGTCGAAAAGTGCAGTCTCTGTAGATCTGAGGGGAAGATCTGAAATGAGGGGAAGCTCTGCTGATTTTATCATCCAATAATGTACAAGCACAAATGCTGTTTTTTTCCTTGCATGTCCCCCTCAGATCTACAGCGACTGCACTTCTAAGTGTACTTCCAAGTGCTCTTGCAGTGCACTTGTAGTGCAAAGTGGATTTACCTTTAGTAAATAAAGCTCAATGTCTACAATTGTGTGCCGAATGAGTGTGTCGCTGCTTCTTTTTTGTCAGCAGGGAGTCAGTGGAAACAAATAGAACAAAATTGCATATGCAAAGAGTTTTTATTTGTGGGAAGGTGTGTAATTACAGTATCTCACAAAAATGAGTACACCCCTCACATTTTTGTAAATATTTTATTATTTCTTTTCTTGTGACAACATTGAAGAAATTACACTTTGATACAATGTAAAGTAGTGAGTGTACAGCTTTTATAACAGTGTAAATTTGCTGTCCCCTCAAAATAACGCAACACACAGCCAATAATGTCTAAGCCGCTGGCAACAAAAGTGAGTAGAGTACAAAAATGTCCAAATTGGGCCCAAAGTGTCAATATTTTGTGTGGCCACCATTATTTTTCAGTGCTGCCTTAACCCTCTTGGGCATGGAGTTCACCAGAGCTTCACAAGTTGCCACCGGAGTCCTCTTCCACTCCTCCATGACAACATCACGGAGCTAGTGGATGTTAGAGACCTTGCGCTCCTCCACCTTCCATTTGAGGATGTCCCACAGATGCTTAATAGGGTTTAGGTCTGGAGACATGCTTGACCAGTCCATCATCTTTACTCTCAGCTTCTTTAGCAATTCAGTGGTCATCTTGGAGGTGTGTTTGGGGTCATTATCATCAGGACCAGTAGAATTAAGCACATTGAAATTAATACATCAAGAAATTTTAAAACAGATCTATAACAAAAAATAAGAAAATCCTACATCATATAAAAAAAGCATATTTTTAAAGTGTTGGTACTGGTCAACTTGTTACAATTTATACACAAATAACTATTCTTTTCATTCCTGATGAAAAAAAATATATATATATTTATGTCTTTAATATTACATATCAATTCATCCTATGGGAAGGGGTGACTAACTCAGAATGAATGTAGTATAGTGTGTCCATTAGGGTTGTCCCGATACCACTTTTTTAAGACCGAGTACAAGTACTTTTTTTCAAGTACTCGCCGATTACCGAAAATGTATTTTATTATTTTTTACAATTTTTTTCTTTTTTCTTTTTTACAATGCTTTTTTTTGTCTGTTTGTTTTTTGTTTTAATTTTTATTATTTTCCACAATTATTATTATTTTTTATTATTTATTGCAATTCTTTGGTAAGATATCAGAGACCCCTGATATCTCCCCTTTTGAGACAGAGAAAGAGACTGAGGATAGAGATTCCCCAGTCCCTTTCTTTTCAGCCTCAGCTGCACTGAAAATGGATGGAGAGGAGTCAGCGGCTCCTCTCCATTCATAAACTGAGACATTGTAATCACAGGAGGTTACAATGTTTCAGTTATGTGAATGGATAGAGTCAGTGATCACTGACTGTTTATTCCGAAAAGGAAGGAGGAGGACATGGAGAGGGACAGCAGAACAGAGGGGGACAAAGAGGAATAACTGCAGCAGAACAGAGGGGGTCAGCAGAATGGAGGGGGACATGGAAGGGGACACAGAGGGGGACTGGAGGAGGATGCGGGGACAGTCAGCGGTGATCGTGTGTGGGGGAGTTACAAGCACCGATCACCGCTGAATGGGATTTCACTAAAGCAGCTGAAGCCGTGGGGGGAGAAGCTTATAACTACCCCACACCGATCACTGCTGATTGTCTAGGTATCAGGTGAAGCATCGGAGCATTTGCCTGAGTACAAGTACTTGGGCAAATGCTCGGTATCAGTGCTGATACCGATACTAGTATCGGAATCGGGACAACCCTAGTGTCCATGTAAGGAAAGGGTCAATGATCTCAAAAAATATCCTGCCGACCCATGGGAGGACAACCCTCAGGTTATAATATCAAGACCAGGTAAATAATAGGTAATACCTGCCTTTCTCTCTTGCTGATATAGTTTGCCTGGCCTTGCTATTATAATCTGAGGGTTGTCCTCCCAAAAGCCGGCAGGCTATTTTTTGAGATCATGATATGTAACAATCTGACCCGTACCAACGCTTTAATAATGTTTGTATTTTTTGATTTGATGTATGATTTTCTTTGTTTTTGTTACAGATCTGTTTTTAAATTTCTTCATGTATCAATCTCAACCGTTTTGGTGGTAAATGTGCGCAAAGGGGTATATTTAAAGTCCCAACACCCAATTTCCCTCTTTGCTAGCAAAAAAATTTGATCACTCTACTGGCTGTGTTGTCTGACAAAGGTATATCAATTTTGACTGTGCTATTAGTGATTTGTCTGGAGTTCACTTTAAAAGATTATGTATGCTTGTTTTTTTGTTTTGTTTTTATTTTATTTCCTTATTTTTTATGGTCAAGACAGAAAATAATAACAGCAGAAAAAAGATCCCTCCAACATTTATAAAGCACAGAGACTCTAAACCAATGGAGTGTTAATAAATTAATCAGTGAGCAAAAGAAAATAGTGGAAAACTCTAACCATCCAGCCTGTTATGTCATGTGAAAAGCCTCACATGGTCACATCCATGCCCCAGCTGATCCCGGCATCTGACACATCGAGCCGAGCTATAGGACACCACGCCGCAAGCTGAATGCTATCAGAGCAGAGGCTGCCACATAGGAACCTGCAACGCTTACAGTCCAGTGCCGGGTAGGCACTTTTTAAAGTAAGAGGCCAATCGGCTTACTGTTTTTTATGCTTTTTAAATAAATGGAATTATGCTATGAGATCCCCTTTGTATTTTTGGTTTGACTACACATCGTCTATGAATTTGGAGTTCCAGGTCCAGTCCATGTCATCCAGTGTGCAGGCACTTATCCTGTTAAGCGGTATATGACTATCTTTTTCACTAAAGTAGTCCATGTGTTGTGGTTGAAGTTCCAGGTCCAGTCCATGTCATCCAGTGTGCAGGCACTTATCCTGTTCAGCGGTATATGACTATCTTTTTCACTAAAGTAGTCCATGTGTTGTGGTAAGCGCAATATCAATCCTGAGCACTTCGGGTGAAGCTGTGTTTTATGGTGAAGGCATTACTATCACGTTGAACTCAGATTGCATGACAAGTTCTGGAAGAATCTCCTTCATGTGTTGCTTTTTTCGCTTTGGCTGTTGGACTTAAATTTATCTCTTATTGGGACATTCATTTTTAAATTGTTCACATTTTTATTGTTGTTTTTTGTTCAATCAAATTTATCTGTGGTCACTCTCACAGGTAACCCACTCCCCATGGTATTATAATCACTATAATCACCTACTGTTCCTTGTAGGAACCACTAGCGCCCTCCAATTTTTCCTTTTTCACAATCACAGTTCACCACTGTTTTGAGGAGCAGCTTTATTTAACTATTATTTTTTATTTATAATTAATTCTATATATTTTGGTGCGGAAATCCACCCCTTTTTTACAAGGGAGCGTGTCTATGTGAATGTTCGACCATTCTTCCAAAAGTGCATTTATGAGGTCAGGCACTGATGGACGGCCTGGCTCGCAGTCTCCGCTCTAATTCATCCTGAAGGTGTTTTATCGGGTTGAGGTCAGGACTCTGTGCACTGGTCCAAATCATTTTGGTGAGGGGTTGTTTTTTAGGGGTTGGGCTTAACCCACTAGTTCCAGTGAAGGGAACTCTTAATGCGTCACCACATACCAAGACAACTTTGTGGGAACAATTTGGGGATGGCCACTTCCAACATGACTCCACACCAGTGCGCAAACAAGGTCCATAAAGACAAGGGTAAGTGAGTTTTGGGTCAAGGAACTTAACTGGCCTGCACAGAGTCCTGACCTCAACACAATAGACATGGGTAAGTGAGTTTTGGGTCAAGGAACTTAACTGGCCTGCACAGAGTCCTGACCTCAACACAATAGAGCACCTTTGGGATGAATTAGTGCGGAGACTTTTAACCAGGTCCACATTAGTGCCTGACCTCACAAATGTGCTTCTGAAAGAATGGTCAAATACTCCCATAAACATGCTTCTACACCTTGTAGACAGCCTTCCCAGAGGAATTGAAGCTATTATAGCTGCAAAGGGTGGGCCAACTCAATATTGAACCCTATGAACTAAGACTGGGATGCCATTAAAGTTCATGTATGTGTAAAGGCAGGCATCCCAATACTTTTGGTAATATAGTGTATGTGTATTACTCTCCTAGTATTGGATGCTAGGTACATTTAGTTTGGCTTGCTTTGTAATTAGAGGAGCAGTGATTGGTTACACTGGTCTGCTAACAGTTTCACAGGCTGAGGATTTTGATTGTTTTCCCCTGTCTTTTTAAGAAGACTTCCAGAGCTTAGGGTGAGAAACTTGAAATTACTGGCCTTAATATTTACTATGCCCTGGCCAATTCCTGAGAGGTGTGCCCAGAAGGTGGTCAGGAAGGTGGTAAACAGCCTGAAGCCCAGAGGAAACAGTTATTTCCCCTGCCAGGGATTGTTCCATGAGCTTCAGGGAGCATCTTGTCCCTGCAGCACTTTTGGACTGAGTTGTACTACTGCTGGGCCCTGGCTTTTGCTGGGTTGGAGGCTTGGAATTATCTTGATTCTGAGTTCTGGACTTATCTACCAGGGGATTGAGTCTGTGGATTTCGTTTTTTTTTGGATTTATGAGTTAAAAATCCTGACTGACTCCCTGCAACTGTGCAACATCCTAAATTAATTTATTTTGCTACTGCTAGAAGTCAGAGAGATTTGCCTTATGGTTCCCACCTGCAGGGCTTTTGATGGTCTCCAACTATGAGACATTAAACTATTCTGAAGCTATCTTATGACCTACAGCTATGAGACCCTAAACTAAACTGAAGCAATCTCATAATTCTCAGCTATGTGAGCTAAACTGTGCTATTTTTACTGAGAGAGAAAAGGGTCCTCTACTTAATGTGTTTGGTGTTTTGGAGTATCCCAAATCCCAATTCCTCTCCTGTTTGCAATTCCACTAGGAATAAAATAGAAAAAGACAACCCCTAAATCCGGGGTGCTCAACCTGTGGCCCTCAGAGCCCTCCTATGTGGCCCTTCACCTCAAACTGAATGCAGTGCTTTCAGAAAAACAGATCGTGTCAGAACACGGTCACGTAAACCACGTACGACGGCACTATAAAGGGGAAGTGCAAATCCAATGGCGCCACCCTTGGTGCTGCTTTAGCTGATTTTGTGTTAGTAAAAGACGATTCACGCTTTTCTGTCCGTTACAGCGTGATGAATGTGCTATCTCCATAACGAACGCTAGTTTTACCAGAACCAGCGCTTCGGCACTAATTTTGTCTGAGCATGCGTGGATTTTTAACCGATGGACGTGCCTACAGACGATCGTTTTTTTTCTATCGGTTAGTTAACCATCTGATAATTTTAAAACAAGTTCCTATTTTTTTAATCGATGGATAAATAACCGATGGGGCCCACACACGATCGGTTTGGTTTGATGAAAACGGTCCATCAGACCGTTTTCATCAGACAAACCGATTGTGTGTATGCGGCATTACATTCTGTTTTACACTTGGACAGGGGGGCAGCGGGGGCGCATATAAAGAAATCAATCCTGTCCATATTCCTCCTGCAACCGCTGCAAAATGGCTTCTTCTTCTCTCCCTCCTGCCGAAAATCATCAGCTGCAGGAGAAAAATCTTCATTATGCTATTCAAAAAAAAAAAAAATACTAAATTCTGAACCATTTAATTTTATTGTACAAAAATAAAAAAATATAAAATGTAGCGCCAACCTATGTGAAAAAATTTTGTTTATCCACAAAGTGGCCCCAAATGGACAGACACCCTATAGGGAAATATGTCCAAAAACTTCACTGGGTACACGATGGGAAAAAGATCATATATACCATGAACAAAAAACAACTGATGATCACGGTTAAATATGAATAAGTGAACCAACAAAGGTAAATAAAGTAATTAATAAGTCCTGTAAAAGTGTGTGACCACAAATACAATTTATAATTGAAAAAGTCCCATGTATATATGTGGGGGTGGTTCTTTATGATACATTCATAGCTTGTGACTACGTTCAGATATTTCCCTCAGTTGAGAAAACAACACCACTTCACACGGAAAGGCAAAAACCTCTTCTCATGGACATTCCTTGGTAAGTTAAAAGATGAATACTCTTACCAACTCCCGTTGACCCACATCTCACCGTACGGTGGGTAGGTCTCCAAGGCTTATATGGGCTCAGATACCCTCCAACAGCACCGATGAAGGAAGAAATCCTGATTCTGATGTTCCTGAAGGAGATTGAAGTATTGGCCCCAGGAGCGTCCGTGAGATGGTGTGGAATAAACACTCCAGGTTTCAGAGGGAAAAAAGGGAAAAAGAACACCTCCTCATAGTGTAGAAAAATTTAATAAAATCTCTCAAAAGATATAAAAAATGTTCCACAGCAGAGAGAGAATCCAAACAGTACAGATGTATATAAAAATCCCGACAGATAAAAAGTTCCACACTTAGGTCAACACAGCAGGTCACATCACCACAGCAAATCAAATCAAGAGAATCAAGATCAAATGGCGTAGTGAAAATGATTGGAGTCCAGTGTAGCCGACCGGTTTCGTCCTCATAGACTTCTACTAGGGCATGGAACTGGACTCCTTCACCTCCACACGCCTATAAATAGCCCCCATAATTGCCTACCTGTTGTCTATGCATGCCACGCCGTTCCCATCCAGCGTGCGTTCCACAGCCTGTGTGTTCCCCTTCCTGCGCTCCACGCAGCGGAAGTGAGCCACAAGGATCTAACGAATTGTAGGGGGTAATCACAAAAATCTCCTCCTCCTGTTTCACGTGTATCCCTCTGTCCAATGCGAGGGAGTGTGAGTGGATAGCCCCGCCTTGCACCCGCTGTCCAATCCGAGTCCAGGGCTCAGCACAATGCTGTCCATTACTGAACTGGTCTTCCATGGGGCCGGCGATGACGGAAGCGCTAGTATCATGTGACCGCTTCATGCGCGTCACCCACGTCCAGACGTAGTGACGCCGTGCACTCCATCACAATGACGGAAGTGTCGGTGCCATGTGACTGCTTCATGCGTGTCACCCACGTTAGAACTTGGTGACGCCGTGCGTTCCATCGTGAGCATCCCAGGATTCATTGGGAGAAAAGGGATTTAGCGCAGTAGCGTTAACCCTTCGCTGCGGAACAAGTACATTAACTCCTATGCGGACGAATACTGGTATACAGTGTCCCATAGGTGGGAAGGTCATAGCTGGCGTGTACATGCAAGAATACAAGTGTGCAACGTCTAACAACCGCGTTAGCAAGTGTATGGATAAAACTCATGGGGAAACAGAAAAAATATATAATACAATACATAAACAGCTCAGTCAAAACCATTATTGAAAGGGGGTTTATGAAGCTGTACTGGACTGTTTATCAGACTATTAAGATTGATTAATGAAAGAGTTCACGTCCCATTCCACGTTGAGGCCATGGGGCGTGTAACTCTTAAGTTGGTAGATCCAGAACACCTCCAACCTTGACACCCCACGAGTGGCGGGTTCACCCCGCCAGTGGGGGACAAAATGGTCGATAATCTGGAACATGGTCCCTTCCACTTTTTTGTCATGGTGTTCCAAATAGTGTCTGGGGACCGTATGTTTTGGATAGCCTTTAAGTATCTTGGCAATATGTTCACCTGCCCTTGTGGAAAAATTCCGTATAGTACGTCCAACGTACTGTTTTCCACAAGGGCAGGTGAGGAGGTATACCACATACCTCGTGGCACATGTGGAAAATTGTTTTATGGGAAATTCCATCCCAGTGACGGTGGACCTAAAGCTGACAGACTTCTTTTTCTGGACATTATAAACACATACCTTACACCTCCTACAGGGGTGATACCCCTTAGAAAGAGGGAAGAAGGTTGGTTTAATGGGGGGGTCAGGAACATTGGGTGCGATCTGGTTTCTCATAGACATGGCACCCCTATAGATCACGGCAGCATCATTTGGGAGGGTTGGTCCCAATGTAGAATCACTCTTTAATACCTTCCAGTGTTTCTGGATGATAGACTTGATCTGCCTATGCTGTATAGAAAATGTTGTGAAGAAGGAGTTCTTAAACCTATTTTCTTGGGCCGACCTAATTTTTTCTTTTATTAAAGTTGTTCTATCTATGTATGAAATCCGTTCTATTTCCTCCTCAATATTGCTCTCAGGGTAACCCTTATCCACAAATCTCCTTTTAAGGACATTTGCTTGATCTCTAAAGTCCCCTAAATTGGAGCAATTACGTCGGATTCTTAGAATCTGGCTACGTGGAACTGATTTCAGCCATGACGGATGATGGCAGCTATCAACTGGGATAAACCCGTTACGATCGGTCTTCTTAAAGTAAGTTTTGGTCTGTAATTGATTATTCTGCACGAAGATTTCTAGATCCAGGAAATTAATGTTAGTGGAGCTAGCCTCAGAGGTCAAACTAATTCCGACTTGATTCCCATTAAGGTAAGTCATGAATTCATCCAGAGATCCTCGGTCTCCTCGCCAAAGGAGGAGGATGTCGTCTATGTACCGCGCCCAGAGAACTATCTCCGACCGCTCTGCAGCATAGACGACATCCTCCTCCCACTTGGCCATGAATATATTGGCCAAACTGGGAGCGAATTTAGCCCCCATTGCAACTCCCCTTTGTTGCAAATAGAAATCACCAGCATGCCAAAAGTAATTATGGGTCGTTGCGAATCTAAGAAGGTCCATAATAAACAGCCTCTGTGCAATGGGGAGCTCTGAAGATCTATTGAGGAAACAGTCTACCGCTTGAAACCCCAAGTGATGTGCTATACTGGTGTACAAGGATGCCACATCTGCAGTGACCAGAATAATGTCATCCGTGTACTCCACCTCTTCCAACCTGGCGATCGTATGCCGAGTGTCCTTGAGATAGGACGGAATCTCTCTAACTATAGGTTGGAGATGGAAGTCTATGTACTTCCCTAGCCTTGATGTCACAGAATTAATGCCGCTAATGATCGGCCGCCCTGGAGGGCACTTGTTGTCCTTATGAATTTTTGGCAGGTAGTACATGACGGGTATGCGTGGCACCTTAGGTACTAAATAGCATCTTTCTTTCTTGTCAAGTATGCCTCTCTGTACACCCTTGTCCACAAGTTTTATTAAAGAGGTAGTAAAACCAGTAGTGGGGTTGGAAGGTAACTTTACATATGTCTGGTGATCACCCAAGATCCTAGACATTTCAAGATTGTAGGCAGACTTGTCAAGGACTACTATACCCCCCCCCTTATCCGCTGGGCGGACTACAAGATCTTTCCTCTCGCACAAGGATTTAAGGCCATTTTTAATGTTGGGATCGGAATAAGACCTTTTTATAGGGAGCTCATCTAAATCCTTCAAAACTAGGTCTCTAAAGACTTTAATACTTGATGCCAAAGGGCAAGGTGGATTAAAGAGTGATGGGTTTGAGAGTCCCGTGTGTCTAACAGTAGTGACTTCTGGAAGACTGGGTCTCATAGGGTTAGAAATGAAATACCTCTGGATACTCAACCTTCGTGTGAATTTTTGGACATCGATGAATGTCTGAAATTTATTAAGACCTTTGGGAGGAACAAATTTCAGGCCCTTGTCCAAGACGGACTTTTCAGCATCGGTAAATTCAATCGTGCTCAGATTGAAGACCCCAGTGCTTGTTAAACTCTTTGTCTTTTTCTTCCGGGCGCGCCGCCCCCCTCTCGACCCCCGTTTTGTTCTCCCCCTTTCGGATAATTCCCCTGACCCCTGTGAAAATCCCCCGGTTGGGCAGACTTAGGGTGGGTCAGGTTGTAATTGTAAGGAGGTCTGTCGAAATGATCATCCTCCCTGCCATTATATCCATAGTAAGGATCATAATGTCTGGGTGGATAGTCATTCCTAGGTGTGTAGGGTCCACCACCTCTTCCTGGTGTCCCATATGTCCTAGGCGGATAATAATGGGAATCAGTCCTTCTATATGGAGAATGGTCATGGGTGTAGTGTTCTCGGGATGGGTCTCGTGAGTGATGTGAACTCCTTCTAGGTCCCTTGCCCTTCCCTTTATGTTTGGGTGCGGGACCTCCCTGATGTTGGTTAGGGGTTCGAGGGCCAGCTTGGTGATTATATCCAGCATCTCTGCTGGGAAAGCTTGAAGCTGGTATGAGATGGGAAAAAGTGAGGACTTTAGCCTCACTGGTTGAGGGTTGGGAAACCTCCATCTCTAAATTGGAAGAACCTACACCTGTCCCAATGTTATCTTTGTTTTGCCAGCTAAAGACTGAGCAAGCCGCATAGTCAGCAAAATCTCTCGCATATTTTTTCTGTTTTTTATTCTTTTGTTCTCGTTCTTCCTTTTCCAGGTGATTCTTCAAATTGGTGGATAGTGTGGTATATTCAGTAGTGGATTTAGAGGGAAGAAGTTTCTCTCTAATCTCCTTAATCTCTTTATCTAAATTGGACAATCGGGTTTTCTTCTTTTCAATTAAAAAGTTTAAAAGGGATATTCCCTGAAGGTTAAAAAACTTGTACCAGGACTCTATATCTAAGTCTCCCTGTTGGGGGTGTACGTCCCATCTTAACCCTCTGGGGACCATGCGTTCCTTTACGTATTGTTCAAGGAACGCTATGTCCCATTGGAGGTGGAGTTCTGAGGTCATCACGTTCTTAAGTCTCAAAAAGAGACCACCCATTTCTGAGTCTGTTTTAAGAGCAGTGAAAACACCATCAGTGTTGAAAGTGCGACTAGTGCGATAATCAAACACGTCCATCTAAGTGGCAGCAATATTAACAAATCCAATGTGAAACGTAAATATATACAAAAAATATTGCGCTACTCGGAAAAAATGTATACTATATATCAGTGGTTGTGGGCAGCCAACATACCAATGGATAATTGTGCAAAAATAAAAAAATATAAAATGTAGCGCCAACCTATGTGAAAAAATTTTGTTTATCCACAAAGTGGCCCCAAATGGACAGACACCCTATAGGGAAATATGTCCAAAAACTTCACTGGGTACACGATGGGAAAAAGATCATATATACCATGAACAAAAAACAACTGATGATCACGGTTAAATATGAATAAGTGAACCAACAAAGGTAAATAAAGTAATTAATAAGTCCTGTAAAAGTGTGTGACCACAAATACAATTTATAATTGAAAAAGTCCCATGTATATATGTGGGGGTGGTTCTTTATGATACATTCATAGCTTGTGACTACGTTCAGATATTTCCCTCAGTTGAGAAAACAACACCACTTCACACGGAAAGGCAAAAACCTCTTCTCATGGACATTCCTTGGTAAGTTAAAAGATGAATACTCTTACCAACTCCCGTTGACCCACATCTCACCGTACGGTGGGTAGGTCTCCAAGGCTTATATGGGCTCAGATACCCTCCAACAGCACCGATGAAGGAAGAAATCCTGATTCTGATGTTCCTGAAGGAGATTGAAGTATTGGCCCCAGGAGCGTCCGTGAGATGGTGTGGAATAAACACTCCAGGTTTCAGAGGGAAAAAAGGGAAAAAGAACACCTCCTCATAGTGTAGAAAAATTTAATAAAATCTCTCAAAAGATATAAAAAATGTTCCACAGCAGAGAGAGAATCCAAACAGTACAGATGTATATAAAAATCCCGACAGATAAAAAGTTCCACACTTAGGTCACCACAGCAGGTCACATCACCACAGCAAATCAAATCAAGAGAATCAAGATCAAATGGCGTAGTGAAAATGATTGGAGTCCAGTGTAGCCGACCGGTTTCGTCCTCATAGACTTCTACTAGGGCATGGAACTGGACTCCTTCACCTCCACACGCCTATAAATAGCCCCCATAATTGCCTACCTGTTGTCTATGCATGCCACGCCGTTCCCATCCAGCGTGCGTTCCACAGCCTGTGTGTTCCCCTTCCTGCGCTCCACGCAGCGGAAGTGAGCCACAAGGATCTAACGAATTGTAGGGGGTAATCACAAAAATCTCCTCCTCCTGTTTCACGTGTATCCCTCTGTCCAATGCGAGGGAGTGTGAGTGGATAGCCCCGCCTTGCACCCGCTGTCCAATCCGAGTCCAGGGCTCAGCACAATGCTGTCCATTACTGAACTGGTCTTCCATGGGGCCGGCGATGACGGAAGCGCTAGTATCATGTGACCGCTTCATGCGCGTCACCCACGTCCAGACGTAGTGACGCCGTGCACTCCATCACAATGACGGAAGTGTCGGTGCCATGTGACTGCTTAATGCGTGTCACCCACGTTAGAACTTGGTGACGCCGTGCGTTCCATCGTGAGCATCCCAGGATTCATTGGGAGATCTCCCAATGAATCCTGGGATGCTCACGATGGAACGCACGGCGTCACCAAGTTCTAACGTGGGTGACACGCATGAAGCAGTCACATGGCACCGACACTTCCGTCATTGTGATGGAGTGCACGGCGTCACTACGTCTGGACGTGGGTGACGCGCATGAAGCGGTCACATGATACTAGCGCTTCCGTCATCGCCGGCCCCATGGAAGACCAGTTCAGTAATGGACAGCATTGTGCTGAGCCCTGGACTCGGATTGGACAGCGGGTGCAAGGCGGGGCTATCCACTCACACTCCCTCGCATTGGACAGAGGGATACACGTGAAACAGGAGGAGGAGATTTTTGTGATTACCCCCTACAATTCGTTAGATCCTTGTGGCTCACTTCCGCTGCGTGGAGCGCAGGAAGGGGAACACACAGGCTGTGGAACGCACGCTGGATGGGAACGGCGTGGCATGCATAGACAACAGGTAGGCAATTATGGGGGCTATTTATAGGCGTGTGGAGGTGAAGGAGTCCAGTTCCATGCCCTAGTAGAAGTCTATGAGGACGAAACCGGTCGGCTACACTGGACTCCAATCATTTTCACTACGCCATTTGATCTTGATTCTCTTGATTTGATTTGCTGTGGTGATGTGACCTGCTGTGGTGACCTAAGTGTGGAACTTTTTATCTGTCGGGATTTTTATATACATCTGTACTGTTTGGATTCTCTCTCTGCTGTGGAACATTTTTTATATCTTTTGAGAGATTTTATTAAATTTTTCTACACTATGAGGAGGTGTTCTTTTTCCCTTTTTTCCCTCTGAAACCTGGAGTGTTTATTCCACACCATCTCACGGACGCTCCTGGGGCCAATACTTCAATCTCCTTCAGGAACATCAGAATCAGGATTTCTTCCTTCATCGGTGCTGTTGGAGGGTATCTGAGCCCATATAAGCCTTGGAGACCTACCCACCGTACGGTGAGATGTGGGTCAACGGGAGTTGGTAAGAGTATTCATCTTTTAACTTACCAAGGAATGTCCATGAGAAGAGGTTTTTGCCTTTCCGTGTGAAGTGGTGTTGTTTTCTCAACTGAGGGAAATATCTGAACGTAGTCACAAGCTATGAATGTATCATAAAGAACCACCCCCACATATATACATGGGACTTTTTCAATTATAAATTGTATTTGTGGTCACACACTTTTACAGGACTTATTAATTACTTTATTTACCTTTGTTGGTTCACTTATTCATATTTAACCGTGATCATCAGTTGTTTTTTGTTCATGGTATATATGATCTTTTTCCCATCGTGTACCCAGTGAAGTTTTTGGACATATTTCCCTATAGGGTGTCTGTCCATTTGGGGCCACTTTGTGGATAAACAAAATTTTTTCACATAGGTTGGCGCTACATTTTATATTTTTTTATTTTTGCACAATTATCCATTGGTATGTTGGCTGCCCACAACCACTGATATATAGTATACATTTTTTCCGAGTAGCGCAATATTTTTTGTATATAATTTTATTGTAGCCCCGTAACAGTTACCAAATCACTAAAGTGGTCCTCGCTCTTCAAAATGTTGAGCACCACTTCCCTAAACTTTTCATTTGGAGCCAGATTTGCTGGAGTGACTGGTGGCATCTGCACTGTTTGGGAAGGAGAAAGTTAAATTCAGGGGCCCCTGTGGGGCAGAACTATGTATGCCAAACGATTATGTATAGTATGCTCTGGTTATCAGTGTACAATGTACAATACCTTTAGCTAATCAGCTAAAGGTATCATGATCACTTTGCTTACCTACATCTGTGCATGTATGTGGGTCTGCTGTGTCAGTTTGCCATAATGATTTATCTTTTGTTCATTTATATCAGTAAAATACCCCCAGTATCCATATGTATTTCCGTTCAAGATGACCACTACATGAAACTCTCCATGAGACATTTTAAAAGGCATTGTCTAGAGATAAAAGGCCAATCTTTTGCCAAACTGAAATAGATGAAGAGATTTATATTAAAACAAATGATCTCAGCAATAGATCTGTGTTTCTCAGTGGGGAAAAAAATAAATATTAGAAGCCTAAAAGTAAGCTGCTGTATTGGCTTTCAAACAGAGGCCCACACAAATGATGAATAAAGCCATGCATTATGGACTTCTGTGAAACAAAATGTGGATCCAAGGTATAAGCAAACATGAAAGATGTGCAGATTTCTAGTGACACTGTAGAAGAGGAATTCACTATGTGCAACCACTGTTTAAATGAACTCATTCATAGATTCAAACTGTGCCCTTAATTTACCTTGTAGCTTGATGAGAACACTAGTATTAATTTAATGCTTGTAGAGTGCGATCAGTGAGGATTTGGAAATCACAGCTACCAGAGTAAAAATATTTATAAACAATTACAACTTTTTCTCTGCTTATGATCTTAGCTGAGAGAAATGCCTTCATATATGTGCTAATGGAGCATGTTAAAGTGGAACTAAAGGCTGATTTGAAAGCCATTGCTGGCAGGTAGTCTTTTATTGTAGAAGAGACTATGTATATATCTTCTGCAATAAAATGTATTTGTTGCCTGCCAGCAATGTTGTTTTAAAGTGGTTGTATACCCCCCAAAAAATAAAAAAAAAATAAAAAAACTGCAAGGCAAAGGCATAATCAGCTAGTATGACTAGCATACTAGCTCATTATCAATTACTTACCTTAGATCAAAGCCCCTACAGCGGTCCTCGGACACATCCTCCATCGCCGCCATAGTACCTGGAGTGACTTCTGGGTATCGCCGCTCCGGCATACGCGCGGAATGGCACGATCCCCCCACATGTGCACATTTCTGTCACTTTCCAGCAGGCTCTGATTCAAGAGCCGGCGCGCTCAGTGTGCCTGCTCCACTGTCTACGGCGCGCATGTGCAGTAGACATCAGTGCCCGCGTTTCTGCAAATATCTCCTTAACCACGTAGGTTAAGGAGATATTGCAAGCACCTACAGGTAAGCCTTAATGTAGGCTTACCTGTAGGTGCAAGTAGGATATGAGGGTATACAACCACTTTAAATGTACACCGAGCATGTGCAGCTCAGTGTAAGGTGTACGGCATGCAAAAATGAATTAACTACTGTACACATGAACGGGCATCTATACCATCTAAGGTAGGCAAATCAAATGCTGTGCATACTTGCATTTTATCACTTAAAATTACCCAATAGGATGCAGATTTAGATCCACTTTAAATCTTCACCAGTAGAATAGGATTATACATCATATTTATCTATTGTTTTTTTTTAAATAAAGCTGGTACCTAAAAAGGCAATGGGGTAGATTTACTAAAACTGGAGCACTGAGTATCTGGTGCAGCTGTGCCTGGTAGCCAATCAACTGATATTTCCAGCTTGTTCAATTAAGCTATGGCTATAAAACCTGAAAGCTATTTGGTTCCTTTTCAGAATTGCACCAGATGTTGCACCCTTCAATTTTAGTAAATAACCCCCAGTGATTCTCAATAATGTATATGAAAACTATTGGATAAGGACGTGCTCCTGGTAAAACTAAACACAAGTTTGCACTGAAATTTGCTCATTTGGATGTTTGTCTGGGGATTCCCAAGACATCAATAACCAAATATGGTCATGTCTGTATTCATCATGGTTAACATGCATCTACATCACTGATGGCAGTGTTGAAGGTTGAAGGTACATTGTGAGAATTTCTGTGTGTTCTTTTTGTTATTGAAGGACTTGTCCAAAACTGTGTGTGATTTTAATTACTGCTTCTTTTTTGTTAACTACTATGTAACCCCCTTCATTTGCATAAGGAGGCAGCATCTGGGTGCCCTCTTATTTTTAAGAGGTACTCTTATATTCCAATAGGCCTCTGCCCACAGACCCCTGAAACCACTGGCCCAAGATTGTAGGCCCTTTCCTCATTAACATTATAGGGACACGATGCTTTGCCAGGAAGGTTGCCCCTTGCAGGATACTTCCCTTCTGAGGGATAAGGGTCTGGTATAAATGAAGGGAATCCCCAGCTGTTTGTTTATAAATAGAAGTAAAGCGGCTGAAATTGTCAATTGTTGGCAATTTAAACAGATTATTTTTGTTTGCTTTTGTACATTGTAAATTGTGCTATGCCCCATTTACTAAACTTGAATTTACTAAGCAGCATCCTCATGTGCCTTCCCAAGGCAACCCTATGACAAGGGGCTCACAGGAAATTGGTTGAATAATAGCAGGCATCCTCCAACCTGAAAGAGGAGTGGTGGGTGGAATTGTTAAATGGGAATATGGCAGACTCAGCTCTTGGGGAATTCTTTCTCAGGGAATACATCCATTAGAAAAGTAAAGTAGTCAGGATTCAAACATGTTGATATTGTTATTTTATTCAAATAGAGAATAGGGACATTTCTCTTTAAATTTATATATAATTTATTTATGCTGACTATTTTACTTTACCAATGTCTGAGGCCCCGTACACACGGCCGAGGAACTCGACGTGCCAAACACATCGAGTTCCTCGGCCAGTTCAGTCCTGGAGCCGCCGAGGACCTCGGCGGGCCGAGTTCTCCCATAGAACAACGAGGAAATAGAGAACATGTTCTCTATTTCCTCGCCGAGGTCCTCGTCGGCTTCCTCGGCCGAAAGTGTACACACGGCCGGGTTTCTCGGCAGAATTCAGCCAGAAACTCGGTCGGAAGCTGAATTCTGCCGAGGAAACTGGTCGTGTGTACGGGGCCTGAGACGTAGTTTCAACATCTAATTTGCCACAATGTTATTTTCTGTGTGTTCTTTTTGTTATTGAAGGACCTGTCCAAAAATGTGTATGATTTTAATTACTGCTTCTTTTTTGTTAACTACTATGTAACCCCCTTCATTTGCATAAGGAGGCAGCATCTGGGTGCCCTCTTATTTTTAAGAGGTACTCTTATATTCCAATAGGCCTCTGCCCACAGACCCCTGAAACCACTGGCCCAAGATTGTAGGCCCTTTCCTCATTAATATTATAGGGACAAGATGCTTTGCCAGGAAGGTTGCCCCTTGCAGGATACTCCCCTTCTGAGGGATAAGGGTCTGGTATAAATGAAGGGAGTCCCCAGCTGTTTGTTTATAAATAGAAGTAAAGCGGCTGAAATTGTCAATTGTTGGCAATTTAAACAGATTATTTTTGTTTGCTTTTGTACATTGTAAATTGTGCTATGCCCCATTTACTAAACTTGAATTTACTAAGCAGCATCCTCATGTGCCTTCCCAAGGCAACCCTATGACAAGGGGCTCACAGGAAATTGGTTGAATAATAGCAGGCATCCTCCAACCTGAAAGAGGAGTGGTGGGTGGAATTGTTAAATGGGAATATGGCAGACTCAGCTCTTGGGGAATTCTTTCTCAGGGAATACATCCATTAGAAAAGTAAAGTAGTCAGGATTCAAACATGTTGATATTGTTATTTTATTCAAATAGAGAATAGGGACATTTCTCTTTAAATTTATATATAATTTATTTATGCTGACTATTTTACTTTACCAATGTCTGAGACGTAGTTTCAACATCTAATTTGCCACAATGTTATTTTACTCGCATTTGGTTTAATCTGTGGTCTAATACTAAAAGGCATTAAGAATAATTCCATTAAGTACATTTTTATTGAAGTTACCTTCTATCAGTAGCTCAAGCTTGAGGTAGTGGATATTATTAACTATTTTTGATCAAATACTTTTGACAGTTTCTGTTAATCCATAGTTTCTTACACATAAGATGCTAATACAAGTACACACTCATATACTGCATACTAAATATTATACTATACATGATATTATACACTGAATTTTACCAGTATGATAAGGTCTGATGTTCCCTTTTTAATGTGAGTTTTATTATTTGAAAACATCATATTGTGAATAGATTGTGTTATTTCTGCTATATTTTACATGCCTTGTATTATCTTTTCGCGCTACAGTTATTTTATGTAAAGACTTTATAAAATTTTTAGCCCTGCTTAAAAAAATAGCAACATTCATTGCAACAACACACACACACACAACTCTTTCTAACCATGAATATGCAACATTCCATAAAACGTTAAACTAAAATATTTGTGCTACAGTTATTGTACTACTTGTTAATTTACCAAACAGATGCCAGCTTTGCTATCTAATTTTAACAAATGTTTTAAATTTGCAAACATCTTCAGTTTTGAAGTTAAGGTCATTTTTCTTCCGTTCAAAAAGGCAGATTGCTAGAACAGGGCAATATAATGGATAGCAGTCTCAGAATTCAAAGGTAGGAAATGGTCAATTTTCTTGTAATGATTAATGCTTTAAAGAAGGTAAGATCTTTTGTAAAACAATTGTAATCACTGTATGTGGAAAATTAGAAGTGTAATTGTTTACATGTTTGTTAAGTATTTTCTTTACTGTCCTGTGTCCCTCACGTTATTTCAACAAGAACATGCTTTCATTTGATAACTATATACAAGTTTAGCATTTGTATTGTTCTTAAAGAAAAGTTCTAACATTTTTTTATCTGGTAAATAGGGAGGAGCCGAACACCCCCCCTCTCCGTTCGGTTCGCACCAGAACCTTCGAACGGACCGACCGTTCGCGCAAACATTTAGAACCCCATTGACGTCTATGGGACTCGAACGTTCGAATTCAAAAGTGCTCATTTTAAAGCCTAATATGCAAGTTATTGTCGTAAAACATCTTTGAGAACCTGGGTCTTGCCCCAGGGAACATGTATCAATGGAAAAAAAGACAATCTACAGTTTGCAGGGAGAAAAAACAGTTTTTATTATATAAAAGTACATGTAGGGCTCTGGGCAGACCACTAGGGACAAGGGGTGTGTGTATTTTTTACATACAGTACTGTAATCTATAAGATTACAGTATACTGTGTGTATTGTGTTTGTTTACATTTTTGAATTTGGCGCCGTTCTCCTCTCCCGTGCGTAGTAACGTCGCAGGGAACGGAGATCGGCGGCACAGGAGGACGCTGTGTGAATCGAGCGAGCGCGGTGGCATCGCTGGATCCAGGGACAAGGTAAGTAAACACTGTCTGTGGATGCTGCGAGGCAAGCCCGAGTCTGACTCGGGGTTACCGATCACAGCACAGAAATCTAACCCCGAGTCAGACTCTGGAACACCGCCAGGAGGGTTAATGATGTATGCTGGGAGGAAGATTAAGGGGCTAATAAAATGAATTCCTTCAAAATTGTAAATTACAAAAAAACAGAGTTAAAATATTAAGTACATCACATAAAAATGAGTGTGAGTACACAAGGATTTATAGGCAATGAAAGTTGTCATACCCTAATTCATGACTAAAGTGGATTTAATAGATCCATTGCATGATAATGGATTCAGCAATTACAAACTTGGTAGTCAATAAGTGTAAGGTGCAAAAATGCAATGAAAATATCTGGTACAGTGACTGTCACATAGGTGTGCACAAGTGTGCGTGGGCGAAACATGATAAATCCTTGAATGTGACAATGAATTGTCCAATGCTTTTGGGTGAACGCAATCACACAAAAATAAAATTGGTGTGATTACGTTACGCCAAGCTTTGTGGATCGCGCCGGGTCAATAAAGTTGCGTCGGGAAAAAAAAAAGATACTGCGAAAAAAAAAAAAAAAACGCGTCGCAGGACAGAAGGGTCTGCTTTTACAAGGTGTAAACAGTTTACACTTTGTAAAAGCAGCCCTAATTTTACGATTGCAAACTAAAACTTACGGAGAAAAAACGAAGCTGAAAAGCTTTGTGGATCTCCGTAAGTGCTAATTTGCATACCCGAGGCGGCATTTCGACGCAAAATACCCCCAGCGGCGGATGCGGTACTGCATCCTAAGATCTGGCAGTGTAAGTCCCTTACACATGTCGCATCTTTTGTCTATCTCTTGGAAACTGATTCTGTGGATCAGTTCCAAAGATACAAACAGGGATACAACGGCGTATCAGTAGATACGCTGGCGTATCCCTTTTGAGGATCTGGCCCATAGGGTCTACAAACTATGGTACCAATTACTGAAAATGTATCAATTTGATCATACCTGATGTACTGACAGCTTCTCTAATTTCTTGAGACCCTAACAAGCCAGTAAAGTACAAATACAGCCCAAATGACCCATTTTTGGAAAGTAGACATTCCAAGGTAGTTAGTAAGAGGCATAGTTAGTTTTTTGAAGTTGTAATTTTTTCCACAATTCTTTGCAAAATTAAGATTTTTTTTCACACCATATTGTCATTATAACAGGTTATTTCTCTCACATGGCATATATATTCCACAAATGACACCCCAACATATATTCTGCTGCTCCTCCTGAGTATGGCGATACCACATGTGTGAGACTTTTACACAGCCTGGCCACATACAGAGGCCCAACACTGAAGTAGCAATAAATTACACATCTAATCTCTCAACCACCTATTAAAATTTACAATCATAAAAAAAACATGTTTGATGCACTTTGTCAGACTTCTTCAGAGAAATTGTCCTGTCTACGTGCCTATATGCTTATACAAATTAGCTGCTTTGTCAATATTGATAAGCATATTAAATCTTACATTGTTAATGATAATAACTAGTCCTGTAATTTGACTTCACCCTTAAAGCGGAGTTCCACACAAAAATGGAACTTCCACTTCTCGGAACCCTCCCCCCCCTTCGGTGTCACATTTGACACCTTTCAGGGGAGAGGGGGGAGCAGATACCTGTGTAATACAGGAATTCTGCTTCCACTTCCGGGCATAGATACCCGAGTCACCCGTGGGTATTTACACCACTTCTGACAACTTTTCCACCCCCGCTGTCTTCTTGGAGACACACAGGTCCCAGAAGACAGCAGGGACCAGTGGGAAGGCACAGTAGGGAACCAGGAAGTGAAGCAGCAAAACTTCACTTCCCGATTCCCTTACCGAAGATGGCGGCACCTCCACCTGAGAGCTGAGGGATGGATCGGCTTCAGGTGCCGACATCACAGGCACCCAGGACAGGTAAGTGTCTTTATTTTAAAAGTCAGCAGCTGCAGTACTTGTAAAATGGCGGAGCTCCGCTTTAAGGAAATATCAAAATATATACTAAAAATGTAGTACTGATATCTGTCTATATATAAAGTTAAAGATAAAATAACTTAAGGAGTCATATTTGACTATACATAAAATCCACTCTTAATAATTAATTAATAATTAATATACGCCGGCATATCTACTGAAACGCCGTCATATCCCTGTTTCTATCTATGCGACTGATTCACAGAATCAGTTACGCATAGATATTCCTAAGATCGTTGTGGATCTGGCCCTAAATATCTAATAACTACATTTTCCTATCCAAAAAAGTACAACTTAAATAACATCCATATTTTTTATTAAATCAGCAATTACCTATCTCTGAAGAAACTGTTTAAATAAATGTCATTATTCATTCAATTTGGTTGAAGAGCATTGAGCTTATGAATTCAATATGTTTCCTTATTTAAGACTTTTCTTTTAATATTTGTCTATCTCCATAATCTATTTTCTCCAGTCCTTAAAATGTAATACCACTTGAGTCAGACAATTCTTTTGACAATTCTTAAAATGTATACGGTCAGTATGACTGTGGCAATCATGAGAAAAGATGGTCATAACTCCTTGCTTGCTCTTTAAAATCTTCAAAATGTATTGATTCTCCATAAAAGACACAGTAACAGACAGCAGATGTAAACGTGTTTCAGCCTTGTGGGCCTTGTTCACTACAAATGCCTTGTAGAAAAATGCAAAAAAAAAAAATTATGTTTGTGTTTTTGATTAAATTTATGTATATGGTGTTTCACCTCTCCAAGTAACTTAGATTAACTACTAAGTGGCAAACTAATGACATGTGCTGCCCTGCCAGGAGGGGTTTATACACTATATATTGTGGTATTTTGTACATTGCATTTGTAGTGAACAAGGCCTACAAGGCTGAAACGCGTTTATATATGCTATCTGTTAAGCCCTGTACACACGATCGGTTTGTCTGATGTAAACCGACCGATGGACCGTTTTCATTGGAAGAACCGTTCGTGTGTGGGCCCCATCGTTTTTTTTTCCATTGGTGAAAAAAAATAGAACCTGATTTAAAATTTTCCTATAATTAAAAAAACGATAGAAAAAAACGATTGTTTGAGGGGAAGTCTATCGGTCAAATATCCACACATGCTCAGAATCAAGTCGACACATGCTTTTGAGTTTTGCGTCACCGCGTTGGACACGATCGGATTTTTAACAGATGGTGTGTAGGCAAGACTGATGCAAGTCAGCTTCATCGGATATCCGATGAAAAAATCCATTGGATTAGCTTCCATCAGATATCCAATCGTGTGTACAGGGCTTTACTGTGTGTTTTATGGAGAATAAGACATTTTGAAGATTTTAAAGAGCAAGCAAGAAGCTGCGGACCATCTTTTATCATGATTGCCATTGCAGCTGTGAGACTGCCTTTCCACATCCAGGTAGCCTTTAAAAAAAGTCTAATCTTATTGGGCAGTAGCATCCTATCTGTTTTATTTTATGGCCAGTATGATTGTGGGCTTTCATTAACATATGGATATATGTGTGCACTGCAAGCACGATACCTGAACCTTGCTAACAAATCGTATACTGATGTTCAATGCATATGGTGAATATTCATAGAGTAGTCCTAGTTTGCCATGGGGATTGAACATTTAAATATTGCTGCTTTTGTGCCTTCTGCTGTTCACATGTGTGTGCCAACAGTTTATCTGAATATGAAAGAAAATTAAATTTGGTCAGCACCTCACTTGGCCGTCTGTTGTTACTGTATATCTTTGGCACTGATCATCTACCTGAGGATTTTCACCATTCCAACATCTGTCCTGCCTGTTGTCAGCTGTTGCCATTGCCAGCAAAAAGATCTATGACACCATGAGGATACAATTTGTTTGCATAAGCTTTGGTAAATCATACCTATGGATTGTCAGGTTACAGGTTTAGTACAAATATGCAATTGGAATTGAGTTGTGTATGTAAAGATGTAACTTTTATATTACACATTCAATCCTAAAATAATAAATCACTGTTCAATATTAGCTTGGAACACCAATTAAAACTGTCATGTGTAGCTTTGTACAGAGTTGTGAAGATATTAGATTGAGTCAGGTTTATGTTCCTATGTTCTGGTTGCAGTATCTGTGCCCATACAGTTGACATCATGACAGAAAGTAAAAAAAAATCCTACCATTGAAAATAACTACAAGAACAGAATGAGAGGGAAAACCTCCCTAAATACTTACCTGTGTCCTCAATTGATCCACCGTTGTGCACTGTTTGATCTCTTTTCCTCTCTTCCTCTTCACACATGGACTCAAGCAGAAGTAGGAGCCATTGGCTCCTGCTGTTGTCAATCAAATGCTGTGAGGAAGCAGGGGGTGGGACCAAGATGTGCTACGTGTGTCTATGAAGTGAGATTCCACACACACAGCTTGGGAGCGAACACGCACATGTGCCCCCATAGCAAGTGGCAAGTAGGAAAAGTCAATATTAAGGAGGTGCAAGGAGAGAAGGATTCAGAAGTAAAGGTTCAGGGCCTTTCTGTGCAATGTGGATCAATGCACAGAGGCGTTAAGCATAACATGTTTATTATTTTAGTGGAAAAAAGAGCCGTTAGTGACACTTTATGGATAATTTTTAAAGGTAAGCTCTGGTTTAGGATAGTAAAAAACAATTCAGGAGGAATTGAGGGAAAAATGGACTTTGTAGGCACCTTTATATAAAAGTACAAAATGTAATGTTTCACAAAGAAATAACATCTAAATACATAAAAGTATAAAGGGAAAATGTTGATAAAAACAATACAATACAATATTGGGAACAACCAGTGACCCTCTAACAGGAGTTACTCAATAATAATGTAAGTAATTGGCTATAGAGATGTCTATATAGTAATTGCCTATATTGAGTATAAATATCTCCTTGATAGGAGGTCCACCGGATCCACAATGAAAGACTTGTGCTCTACATGTTTTGCGATATATAATTGCTTCATCAGGAGCCTCTAAATTGTATAGAGAGAAAAAAAAGTTTCAGTTAAATTGTCGGATACAACAACATTAGTTTGATTTTAAACAAAGTCAAACCATAAACATTATAATGTGAAACGCTCACCAAATTTTTTTGATGCTGCTTTAAATGTGTTTATAGAGCTGACCACCCCATACGGTTGCAGTGCTGGTTGACTAATATGGTAAACCCCTAATGGTAGTGGGGTGAAGACCCGGATGATGGATAAATTGTACCCACAAAATTGCAGCAAGGCAGAATGTGGGAATGCGCCAGATAACTAGAAAGAAATTTATAGAAATCTATAACTATGAAGTTATTGAGTATGGCCTATTGCTAGAACAATAACTTAAGTTTTTGTTAAGACACCGGACAAAAGACCGCAGGCACATACATGAGTGTCAGAATAAAACTAATGTATTAATAGAAAGGTCCTAGACTAGATGTAAGGTGATCAACAAACAGGGGATATTTTCTGAATTTAGATAGATAGTACATAGAATATAAAATTGTAGTAATGAAAGGTGTATATGTACAATACATGTACATGTTAAATGCTGAAGCATGCACCAAACATATCATTGAATGCCTATTCTATAGGCCAGAGACATAGACCCATATGAGGATGTTAAAGAAAAGTTGCCTAGAAAGGTAATTGAGAACAATAGATACATATAGGTATGTCCTATTTTGATGTAAAAAGGAAAGAGTAGGACAGTGAGAACATTTACCTTGGGAGAATATGCCAAATCGGGGGTTAAAGATACATTTTGAGTAGTATATGTCCTTTTTGTAGCTAAGTAATAAATACCCAGCAAGGAGCCTGAGAATTAAGGTGGTCTCTGAGAAAACCCAAATCAAACAAAGAAAAGAAAGAGGCTCTTACTCGCAAATTGTTGAAAAGGGATGAATCTATAAGGCAGAGATGCAGTCCCCAGAACTGCTGATCAGTGTATGGAAATATCCGCCGTAAACACCTCTCAGGGATCTAACAAAATACAAAGGTAAATTTGCCATGATTGATCATGGAAAACAACAAAGGGAAGTCAAACTTGAAAACAGAGCCCAAATTGGACTGCTATTAAAGATGGATAACCCACCTCCAAGTGTCGAGCACCTACAAAAACGTTGCCAAGGACCGATAAAACAGGGAGGTGAAGAGTGTGGTTCCACTCAACGACAACATCTGAGGAGTGGCGTCACAGCCCCGCTTATATACGCATTCCGCTCGGGTGCACATCGGAAACGTCCGCTCGTAATCACATCGAAGACGACCAACGTCACGCAAGCCAGCCAAAGAGACGTACTGCGGGCATGCGCTTGTACCACCGGTGCGAGCGTTAAAGCAAGTGTACTAAGAGAGACTACCTATAATGCAGCCAGCTCCCTGTATTGAGAGTAGCTGACCTGTCTAAGCCCATGGCTTGAGTGGCCACACATTAAGCCCGCTGTTTGGGTCCATGATCCTAAACGGGGAACAAACAGGTCAGAAAAATCAGTCACCATGCACAGCAAAGGGGTGGGCAGTCAAGAAACACGGAAATTGTAACAAGAGCACATGCTTTTGCATGTGATTACAGAATTGCATAAAAACAATTAGGTAATAAATCATATCATGCTAGGGAGATGGCATGGTGCCTGACAAATGGCAACCAATGAAAAACTTCCGGCATGCAGTGTACATAAAATGTAATTGTCACTTATACAAAAATAACTAATGTATACAAGAACAGACTCATTGTTGCAAGGGCGATCCAAATAGATATAGAATTGTCTTAAAGATTTTTTTTTTTAAAGCTATGAAGCTTTTTAGAAAATATGCTTGGGCGTAAATGGAGAACAATAGACAAATTATTGCAAGACATGTGACATCAAGTGCCAGCCAGTCACTCACAGAATTTCATATTTCCTCTGATTCAGGCTGTGAACACATGGACGATGAAAGAGTGACATCTGGGACCTAAAGACTGCATTGTGCAAAACAGCTGAAAACCCACAAATCTAAGTGAGTTACTTGCTTAACTGTTTACTGTAGCATATCACTTCAGTGAATATTTTCTTAGATGCTAGAGCACTTATGTTATTTTCATATAGATATTCATAACACTGAGTACAAATGTTCTTTTTCAGTGATGATCATTTTTGTTTTAAATGAGAGAGCAAGGAATCATGGGAGACTATATAAAGCTACTTACAAAGTAACTCAGTCAGTCAGGTCCTGACATTTCGAGAGGAAACCGTGATTTCGAAACTAGCCGGGCTAAATGTACTAAAGCTTAAATATATGCTTCATCTAACTACTTTGTTTGCTTAGTTGTTTATTTAGTTGTTGAACTAAATTGTTCATTCTGGGTCCTAGCACCATGCCCTAAAAGATTAAACATATTGATACAGTAAGGATATCTAACAGGGGTTTTAACAATGGCGGTTGGTGCTCAATTTTTTTTTGGGGGGGGCAAACAAACCAAAAAAAGAAAACATCAATTGCAGCCTCACTGTGCCATTAAACGTTGCCACTGTGCCATCAAATGGGCCATGCCATCAAACGCAGCCACTGTGCCCAGCAATTGTCACCACTGCACTGTGCCCAGCAATTGTCACCACTGTGCCCAGCAATTGTCACCACTGTGCCCAGCAATTGTCACCACTGCACTGTGCCCAGCAATTGTCACCATTGTGCCCAGCAATTGTCACCACTGTGCCCAGCAATTGCCACCACTGCACTGTGCCCAGCATTTGTCACCACTGTGCCCAGCAATTGTCACCACTGTGTCCAGCAATTGCCACCAGATTGCTTCCCCGTCCCCCAGCACTTACCTTCCTCGGGTCAGCCATCCTCCCTCGATGTCTTCTCCCAAGTCCCACCCTTGATGTACCTTCAGCCAATCAGGTTACCGGTAACCAGACCCGGTGAACCTGATTGGCTGAGATAAGTGTCAGTGTTAACCAGGGAACGCACACCCCCTGCGTCCCCTACTTAACTATTTGGAAGCCGATTAGAGTTGGCTCTTATAGGCACTTCCAAACACCAACAAACTGCTGTTATTCAGATGGCCGGTGCTCACCAGGGGGCCGACCATCTGAATAGTTGGCAGCAGCGGTGACAATACATAGAGATTCATGCATTGCATGAATCTCTATGTATTGTACACCTGACAGCGCAGGGGAGAGAGGGGGCGGCGCTCCTGCGCCCACTATGGACGCACCGCCAATGGGTTTTATTTTATTTTTTATTTTACCCAAAACACTTTTATAATAAAATCAGCTTTTTTAGTTATTACATAGAATATTAATATTATATTGATATTATAGAACTTTAAAAGCTCAAATCACAGAATAATTTCAACTAAAAACATGTCATACACAGATACAGAGGCTTTGTAATCAGTCTTCTAGGACACCCCCCTCATAAAAATTTGAAATCTTCCATAAGTTCATTGACATGATTCACAACCTTGCTTCCTCAGGAGGAAAGGGGAATAATTTAACATGACAATGACTACATTAGGACATTGTCCCGTAAAGTAGCCACACCAGGAAAGTGAGAACAACCCATATCCCCAAATGAAGGGAGTAGAGCCATCTGGAATGTCTCTCAAGAATCAGCATTTAATGATAATGTGTACTAAAGCCCTAAACAAATGTAAGGTAAGTATAAAATTATCATCATTTAAACTCATTTAAATGTAATATACAAATCAAAAAATACATTGTAAAATATTGCCATAATGCTGACAAAATAACATAATATAACATATATATGTAACTAAATAAATGTTATTCATTAATAAAACCCCCAAATGAAATATGGTTCATGTTTTTATGGTAAAAATCACTCTGATAACCACACCTCAATTATCAGTCTGATAATTTCCAATAATGAGATAATAGTCTACTCCTCTTTTTCCCAGAGCCATTTTAACTCCAATATAATGAACAGTATTTAGCTCTCATTCATACATGCAGTTATACTTTAGCTATGTTGCCTCCTTATTACCTACATTAACCCTTAAAAACTCCAACCCACCTTGCCACAGGATTGCAAGGCAGTTGTGGCACGGCCTGATTCACTTGAATTGGTCCTGTTTGGTGCGTAAGAGGCCTTCTGAATGCAACATGTTTTTTCATGTTTGACACAAAGCATTATGGCTGTAGCATGAGTACAGCCCTGAATGTCTGAATTAGGGATGAGCTTTATGTTCGGGTTGAACATTGGCTGTTCGCTCGTTCGCCGAATAGCAAACAATTTGGGGTGTTCGCGGCAAATTCCAAAGCCGTGGAACACCCTTTAAAAGTCTATGAGAGAAATCAAAAATGCAAATTTTAAAGGTTAATATGCAAGTAATTGTCATAAAAAGTGTTTGTGGACCTGGATCCTGCCCTATGGGACATGTATCAATGCAAAAAAAAAGTTTTAAAATGCAAGTTTTTTTGGGAGCAATGATTTTAATAATGCTTATGAAACAATAAAAGTGAAATATTCCTTAAAATTTCGTACATGGGGGGGGGGGTGTCTATAGTATGCCTGTAAATGAGTGCATGTTTGCCGTGTTTATAACAGTCTCTACACGAAATGACATTTCTAAAGGAAAAAAGTAATTTAAAACTACTCACGGCTAATGAATTGTCAGGTCCCGGCAATACAGATAAAAGTCATTGAAAAAAAACGGCAAGGGTTCCCCCCTTAGTCCAGAACCCCAAACCAAAATTAAACAAAAAATGCATGGGGGTCCCCCCAAATTCCATATCAGGCCCTTCAGGTCTGGTATGGGTTTTAAGGGGAACCCCTGCCAAAAATCCATACCAGACATGTTGATGGGGACAAGTGCCTCATCCCCACAACCCTTGCCCGGTGGTTGTGGGGGTCTGCGGGCGGGGGCTTATCGGAATCTGGAAGCCCACTTTAACAAAGGAGACCTCCAGATACTGCCCCCCATGTGAATTGGTAAGAGGTACATTGTACCCCTACCATTTGACAAAAAAAGTGTCAACATTTTAAAAACCACAGGAGACAGCTTGGGACAAGTCCTTTATTAAACAGAAAAAAATAAAAAATAAAAAAAAGATCCCAGCGATGTAATCTATTCTCAATCTCCAGCGATGTATTCCATTCTCAATCTCCAGCGATGTAATCCATTCTCAATCTCCATTGATGTAATCCAGAAAGCAGCCAACATCTTGCCTGTATGTACATCAGCCTATCCAACAAAAGCCAACCGAATTGCTGGCTTCTGTTGAACGGACATGATGAAAAATCAGCAGCCGATTGACATCTGATCAGTGCTGGCAATGGCTGCCATGGTAATTACCATTGTCTTATTATAGTCACTTATTTATCCCTATTGACCTCTTGGAGTTACTGTTTCACATCTTCAATAAATTCAGCGTGAACCCCAGGGTGGGGAGCTCCACCCTGGGGTTACTACCTCACAGCTCCCGGGACAGACATTCACAATGGCCCCTGTCCATCCAGCATTATATATAGATAGTTTAGCTCACATGTAAGTAGGGGGATTATGCCCTCTTCTCCTGATTCTTTTCCCCTTTTTTGCTCCATTTTTGTTTTGTACGCTTTTTCCTATGGGGTACAAACACCAGATCATTTTGGTCTTACATATAATCTCTTCTACAGATATTTTGTGTGCAATCCCCGAAACCCATAGAGCTTTCCTAGATGCATACATATATGTTTTTTTATGCATGATGTATTTTACTCTATGTAATTTTTATGATCTGTATGGAGCAACATGGCTCATGACATATACAGTTTATCATGTTGTGTATTTTATTCTATATTACGGTATACTACTGCAATTGATAAACCTTTGGTTACTATATTTGTTAATATATGCTGTACGTACTGACCCAATAAACATCAATTTTTATACAAATCTGTTTCCTTTCATGTGCCTCATCTAAAGTCACGAAAACCCTCCTTTTTCTATTGCAAATAGTAGGGATGAAGGCAACCCTCCCCTTCCCCTGGCTACCTCATTTAAAGTCCCAAATTCCGCCCCTTAGTTTTTTTTTTTACCAAAACACAATAGCTTAGTGGGGAGATGCTGTACTAATATCACATTGTTAGTAAAGTGAGATGATCACCAGCTCCTCAGTTAACTTTGAGTTAACTTTAAGTTAAAAACCTAACGTATGTATCAGGCTTAAGAGAGCAATTGAAAGCATAAACGGATGGGATGCTAAGGATGCTGTGCCGGCCCACATTGATAAGACAGGCAAATGCATGCCTGGAAGGATGCCGGGGATGTTGTACAAACAAAGTTGATGGATACAGGATGTGTGCCTTAATGAGGTCAGCTGGTGAGCGGCTTCCTGTGTCTTACTGAATTTACATCCTTTAGCTATACACCAGGAAGTCATGAACCTTTCTATGCAACAAACCAGGGGCCTTGTTCTAAAAAATCAAAGAAAGGTTTTATTTTTCTGCAACAGAGGTACATTAATGTTATATTGGTACATAGGGGAGCTAAAATTTTGAAAAAAAAAAAGTGAACGTAGCTTTAAAAAAAATACAGTATATGTATTAACTTGTTATCTTAAGTAATGACATCACCAAATTAACAGGTCTATAGCAGAATTCTAAAAATTGCTCCGTTCCATATTGGGTGTGAGAGGCAAATTAATCAATGTTTACAGTTAACGCAATCTTGTCCTTTTGCCATTTCACCTAAATGTAAACCCAAACACTAAATATCCAAACTGTTAACATATTATTTTCATTTCAAAAGTTATTTTTAATATTTTGAATGTACAGTTTTTATTAAAATAATACTTAGGCCTCGTACACACGGATGGACAGTCTGCTGAAAATGGTCCGCCGGACCGTTTTTAGTGGACATGTCCGCCCGGAGATTTCTGTCTGATGGTGGTACACACCATCAGACAGAAATCCGCGTGTAAACAATACGCGGGGACGTGGCCGTGCCGTCGCCGCGACGATGACGCGGCGACGTAGGTGGCCCTGGAAGTTCAAAGCTTCCACGCATGCGTCTAATCAGTACGACGCATGCGAGGGATGGCGGCTGATTGGACGCGTCCGGTGAGTCTGTACAGACGACCGAACACGTCCGATGGACAGGTTTCCAGCGGACAGATTTCTCAGCATGCTAAGAAATTTGTGTCTGCTGGAAACTGTCCGATCCGCCGGACAATTGTCCGGTCGGGGCTACACACGACCGAACATGTCTGCTGAAACTGGTCCGTGGGACCAGTTTCAGCGGATAGATCCGGTCGTGTGTACGGGGCCTTAGAGAGTTTGCCCTAAAAGTTTTCGTTAGGCGCCTGGGTTATAGGTTGACAGCTTTCTGCCCCTGTCTACAAACTGTGGAATTTTAACACACATTGTGGGGGCATGGTTCACTCTTGTCACCATCAGGGAACCTTCTCAGAAATCTGCCATGCAACCATTGCTGGAACACATGCATATGGGAAGGAACTGCAGGTGATCAGCAGTGCTAAGATGCAATAAAGAATTAAAAAGTTGTGAGTGCAAGTACTGGTATTTTATTTAATAAAGGCAATTGTTTATAATACAGTGGAATGTATTTACTTAAACAGGAAAGTGCATAATCTGGTGCAGCTGTGCATGTTATCCAATTGGCTTCTAACTTTATTTTGTTCAATAAAGCTTTAACAAAAACCTGGAAGCTGATTGGTTTTGCTTTGCAGAGCTGCAACAGATTGTGCACACTCTAGTTTTAGTAAATCAACCCCACAGTGCTTTAACCACTTAAGCCCCGGACCATATTGCTGGTCAAAGACCAGAGCACTTTTTGCGATTCGGCAATGCATCGCTTTAACTGACAATTGTGCAGTTGTGCGACGTAGCTCCCAAACAAAATTGGCGTCCTTTTTTTCCCACAAATAGAGCTTTCTTTTGGTGGTATTTCATCACCTCTGCGGTTTTTAGTTTTTGCGCTATAAACAAAAATAGAGCGCCAATTTTGAAAAAAATGAATATTTTTTACTTTCCCCCAAAAATATATAAAAAACTATTTTTTTCCTCAGTTTAGGCCTATACGTATTCTTCTACATATTTTTCGTAAAAAAAAATCGCAATAATCGTTTATTGATTGGTTTGCGCAAAAGTTATAGTGTTTACAAAATAGGGAGTATTTTTATGGCATTTTTATTAATATATTTTTCTTACTAGTAATGGCGGCGATCAGCAATTTTTTTTCAGTACTGCGACATTATGGTGGACACTTCAGACACTTTTGACACATTTTTGGAAACATTGGCATTTTTATAGCGATTAGTGCTATAAAAATGCATTGGATTACTATAAAAATGCCACTGTTAGTGAAGGGGTTAACACTAGGGGGCGGGGAAGGGGTTAAGTATGTCCCTGGGTGTGTTCTAACTGTAGGGGGGTGGCCTCACTAGGGGAAATCACTGATCTTCTGTTCATACATTGTATGAACAGAGGATCAGCATTTCCCCCCCTGACAGAACCGGGAGCTGTGTGTTTATACACACAGCTCCCGGCCCCCGCTCTGTAACGAGCGATCGCGTGTGCCCGGCGGGCACGCGCACGGGAGTCGTGCATGCCCCTAGTGGCCTGCAAGAGAGCCGACGTAGAGCTACGGGCTCTCGCGCAGGGGAGCCGACCTGCCGCCGTAAAACGACGACGGCAGGTCGACAAGTAGTTAATTCCAGTCCAACAGCATGTATTTGCTTTCTTCACTGCAACACTCAATTTGCCACCTGGAGCTATGGGAAATACTTAGCACTTCTAAGAATGGGGAAGCATCATTCTCCATGTTCTATGTGATATGGGTAGGTGTCTTCTGATTGTCCTAGCCCAGTCACATGCTCTGTGAAAACCCCCAAAATTGGTTTGGGCTTTCTTTCCCAGGTCCTATTGGTTAAGCAGAGTGGTATGGAGTGCATGGCAGAAGGTAGATATGTGACCCTTTTACTTTAATATTCATTGGCAAAGATGGGTCACTTAAAGAAAAATAATAATATATATATATACATTTTTCCAATACAGGCTTCCTGTAGGAGGACAACTTCAAAAGTCCAATAATAATAGTAATTTACCAATAAATTAAATTCATCACTGTAAATGCATTAGTACATATTATTTTTTAGCTCTGTATATGAAATATTGCATATAATTTAGAAGTAATGCCTGTTTTCAACTTCTGTGCAAACATGGGGTCAGCCTAAAAAAAATATATGTAAAAACACTCTAAATCCACGTACACACGATCAGACTTTTGTCCAGCCGAATCACATCGGGATTCCATCGGAAAAAAATAGAACATGTTCTATATCTATACTCCGATGGAATTCATCAGAATTTCCGATGAAAAAACTCAGATGGGCTACACACAATCCGAAAATCTGATGGAAAAAATCCATTTGACTTTTTCCATCGGAAATTCCGATTGTGTGTACGGGGCATAACAGTTATGTTTATTTTCCTTTTGAGCCTAATTAAAAATAAATGTATGCATGTTATAATAAAGTACAAGATAAAATAAATCATAATCATAACTCAAAAATTACAATAACAGTTACATACACTTAACAATTTTTCACCCAAGACACACTTATCTGTTTGTTGTTCTTTCCTATTTAAGCTCATTTGGCACAGAAACAAATAGTTCTACCAGTTTGGAGAAATTCCAGATAGCCTCTGCTGGCTGGCAGTCACTAGATTAAAATCAGGAGCTGAGAACATTGTAACTGCCAACATCAATTCAGTTTCAAATCATCTAGAAAAAAAACAAGACATTCTAATTATGAGGGAGTGTTTTTAAAGTGACTGATCACTAACAATATGTTAAGTATAACTATAAACAGGGTTGTCAGTAAATTTAGTATTTTTAGCACTCATGCTTTTCCATCGAAAACTGTTGGCAGCAATGTTTTAGGTAATGAAGAGAAATGTGTAAGCCCATTTGGCCCATATAGCTCATAATGCGAACTATGACAATCATTCATAGTGTATATGTTTGTATGTTCACATCTATTTTTGGCACTGGTAACAATCAATAATCTCTCTAATGAAAGGTTGTCCTACATGTGTTCTTAATTGTCCATTGCTGGAAATAAAACATTCTGCACATTTGGCAAGGTAACAGCACCTCCTTTTATGCTGTTAAACTTGTACATTACATTGTTATGCTTGTATAATACAAGTGATATTACTTGGCTTAGTTATAGATGTGGCAGTAGCAGTGGATAAATCTATAGTAGATAAGCTATTAATAATAATCTAATTAGATATTACCTCATAAGTAGGGGTAGTAGACATCAGTTAGGTACATTTAAAACCAATAGAAAACCCAGAAAAATCCTAAATAAATTACATTGAGAAATAATATTTCTACATTTGGGTTTATGCTATATACCTTATTTTAATGGAAACGTATAGTCATGCATGTAAAAGGAATAACCCTTCTCTTGTTAAAAAAAAAAAGGAATAAACCTAATGCAATTTTTTTTTTCAAATACACATAGATCACTTGGAGAGAACACGAGATGTTTATGTGGAGCTATCAGCATAAACGGTCAGTTACATCACACGTGATGGCGTGTAGTGATGAGTTTTTTGTGGGAGCCAAATGTCATATAAGTTAGCAATGGAAATACTATTACTATATATGACAGCTTCTTTGCTGTTAATGGTTGCTAAGGAATCTGTGGCCAAGTAAACAAGATAGTGAGGCTACCATGACATCACAAACCTAATATGGCTGTGTGGCCATATTTAGGCAATTACAAATATGACCATGGACATGTTTGGTTAATGACTTTCCCCAGGAGACCCAATCCCTTTGTTTATTCGTGGTGGCAGTGCAGATGGATGTCTTTCAATGTGAGTGACGGTATCACACATGGCCATCAGTCAGGGGACTGCTTCTTTCCATGGATGTTGGACATTGTTCATCCTGACTGACTAGAATTTGCACTGCTGTGCAAGATGATTGACAATTACTTTATACTGTGGGACATTTTTGTGGGATTTTTTTAAATAAAGGACTTTTGTGTAACTTTTTTGTGTAACTCATTTACATTGGATAGGTGGTATTTTGGTGCCCTTATTGTTAAACAAAGCTTTCAGATCCTAATAAGTCCCCTGCTTGCAGACCACCACAACCAATGAGCCAGTATTGTGGGGATAAAGCCCTTTTCCTTATTAACATAGGAGGTGCCCCCATGTTTAGAACATTCCCATTTAACTGGCCTGCATTACTGCATGCTTGGATAAGGGACTGGTATGATTTTTTTATTCACATTGAGGGCAATATCTGGGGCACGGTTATTATTAAAGCAAGCTTCCAGATTCTGATAATTACCCTGACCTCAGACCCGCATGTACATGCAGACATGTTCCCTAGGGCAGTTCCCAGCCCCCCATACAATGTGTTTGATAACCCCTTTATCTATTAGTGTGGAAAACATCTGTTACTCTTTCTTAACATTTGGCTCCTATTGACTTCAAAGGGGTTTGGATTCAGCAACTAAACTTTACTCGTGTTCTGGGAACCTATCTCAAACCATACCCAGATACTTTCAGCTCATTGATAAGGGCAATAAAAGACAGTGTCTAGTAATTTGCACTCTTTGAGGGAAATGACTTGTCTTCCTTAGTTCATCTGGCCAAAAGGATTGTGGTCCTTTGGGGAAACGTTTAAACTGAGTGTGGTATATACTAAAGGCAACTAAATACTAAAGACTGAGGGCAAAACTTTTTTTTTTTCATTTTGGATAGAGGAAGGGTTAAAACCATGTGAGATTTTTCCCCTCTGTGTACCATTAAAGAGATTTTCATGCACTTTCTTTCCCATAGCCTAAACAGGAACTGAGGCGAAATCTCTCCAAAGAGAGGAAATTAGTTGTTGATACCAGGGTCACCAGACCAAGTGCCACCATTGGAAGATGTCCCCCTTATTCCTGTTTTGGTGACAACCTAAAACTTGAGATATTCTTTTACTTTCCCCTTTACTCTTGCTGATAATAGTAAAAAGGACAGATGGGGTGAATCTCCCTTATGGGGAAACAGATAGTAATAAAAACCAGATAGATGGTTTAATCATTTTCTACCTTTTTCTAAAAGAAAAGACAATTGAGCTTAGTTATACTTAAACTAAAGTGAATTTTAAACAACACAGCTGTCAGTGTTGAACAGTACTGCAAGGACAATCACGGCACTGTATATGAGGTATATACAGCAGCAGAACCCAGTGTCTGGATATGGCTGTTACCTCCTCTTGGATCTAAACACCATGTTACCACTTTGTTATTTAGAAGGAGCATTAATGAGGTATGTGGATTGAGTGCTGATGCTCCTTTGGAGTTTATTTTTACACTGTGTTTTCCACAAGAACTTTGTAAAGAACTGTCAGCAGCAGTTAAATGTACTCACCCATATAAATCCCGGAGAGGCAGATGGAGGGACAGGATAATGTGGCTTATGTTAGTTATTACGGTTCCTGTTAAGTAGGAAGGTTAGAAATGTGAGTAATGTGTATATGTTACTTGGAAGAGAATCAGATCATTGATTGTAATTCTAAATAAAATAAAGCAATGTTATTGTTTGAAAAAAATTCAAATAAAAAACCTTCAGGCTGTTGGGGACTGGAACTGGAAGGCTGAGTGGCTCCTATTCGGAATTCCAGGAACAAACAATGACACACCAAGCAGATGATGGTCAAAGCGTGTTCACTTATTAAAGGAAATATCCCTTGGTTTTATATGGATGGATTTTAATACATTAGGGCTGGGTTACAGAGAAAGAGGATGACAATTCTAAGAAAAATGAGTTTATCTCCATATGACGTGCAGTCCTATAATACTCATAACATTTTTGATAGAAAGTACATGTCAGAATGTCCTTATGAGAAACCACACTAATCTATTAGCCTAAACATTTGTAATTGGTAAACACATTCCAAGTCAAACTCAGAGAATAGAAATATGAGGGTAACATATACTATAGAAACATCATTAACATCATTAGCCCTTCACAGGCTTAGTTGACTACAGTTTGTTATTTGGCAGTGCAGCCAACACTTTGTTTTTTTGAGATGGAAATTAAACATCAATATTGTCTGAACAAATCGTTCCAAGCTCGATGTAGTGAATTATTTTCAAAATTGTCAGTGTTTTTTTGTTTATAGCACAAAATATAAAAACCGCAGAGGTGATCAAATACCAGCAAAAGAAAGCTCTATTTATGGGAAAAAAATTATCAAAGCCCTGGTTCACACTGGGCTGCGGGAGTGAAGCCGTGCGAGTTCAGCTGAACTCGCACAATTTCACTCCCGCTGGCAGTCCCGATTTCGGCCGCAATTTAAGAGACATCTGTGCAGGTTTCTGCACAGATGTCTATGTAAATCGCGGCCCTAAAGCGCAAAAAGTAGTACAGGAACTACTTTTTGAAATCGGTGCAGCGTCGCAGATGCGGCGTCGCACCGATTAGGACACAAGTGAAATCGCATCTCAAATCGAAGCAAATCGTACCCAGTGTGAACCTGGGCAAAATTAAATTTGGGTACAAAGTCGCACGACCACACAATTTTCATTCAAAATGTTACAGCGCTGAAAGCTGAAAATTGGCCTGGGCAGGAAGAGGGTGAAAATGCCCTGTATTAAAGTGGTTAAAAGAAAAAAGACCAACTGTTTTGGAATTTTTTTTACCCTTACTTTCTGTTATAAAACATACCAAATAATGATGTTCTGACTGCCTAACACATTTCCTGAGGTCCTAATATGCCAGGACACCCCTTAACCACTTCCAGACCTTAGGTGTTTTTCAGATTTGGTGTTTGCAAGACTAAAACTGTTTTTTCTGCTAGAAAATTACTTAAAACCCCCAAACATTATATATTTTTTTCTAACACCCTAGAGAATAAAATAGTGGTCATTCCAATACTTTTTGTCACACCGTATTTGCGCAGCGGTCTTACAAGCGCACTTTTTTTGGAAAAAAAATCACTTTTTTTAATTAAAAAATAAGACAACAATAAATTTGGCCCAATTTTTTTATATATTGTGAAAGATAATGTTACGCTGAGTAAAATGATGCCCAACATGTCACGCTTAAAAATTGCCCCCGCTCGTGGCATGGCGTCAAACTTTTACCCTTAAAAATCTCGATAGGCGATGTTTAAAAAATTCTAGAGATTGCATTTTTTGAGCTACAGAGTAGCTCTAGGGCTATAATTATTGCTCTCGCTCTAACGATCGCGACGATACCTCACTTGTGTGATTTGAACACCGTTTTCATATGCGGGCACTACTCGCGTATGCGTTCGCTTCTGCGCGCGAGCTCGTCGGGACGGGGCGCTTTAAAAAAAAAAAAATTTTTGTTTTCTTATTTATTTTTATTTATTTTATTATTTTTTACACTGAAAAAAAAATAATAATAATTTGATCACTTTTATTCCTATTACAAGGAATGTAAACATCCCTTGTAATAGAAAAAAGCATGACAGGTCCTCTTAAATATGAGATCTGGGGTCAAAAAGACCTCAGATCTCATATTTGGGCTTAAATGCAAAAAATAAAAAAAAAATAAAAAATGTCATTTTTTCAAATGACCAAAAAAAAAATTTGTCTCTTTAAGAGGCTGGGCGGGACTGACGTTTTGACGTCACTTCCGCCCAGCCGAGCTATGGGGACGGGCAAAGGAGATTTTTCCTTCAGTCTCGTCCCCGCTCACCAGCCGACAGCACCCGATCGCCTCCGCCGCTACCGACGGCTACGATAAGCGTCGGAGGGTGCGGGAGAGCGGTGGGAGGGGGGGTGCCCCTCTCCCGCCACCGATAACGGCGATCTCGCGGCGAATCTGCCGCGGAGACCACCATTATCGGATTCCATACCGCGCACCCTAAAGATCGATACCTCGGTTGTGGCAGCAGCTGCTGCCGTTACCGAGATATCAATCTTTAAAAACAGGACGTACATCGTCGTGCGCAGGTCTGGAAGTGGTTAAATACCCCTTTAATGACCAAGCCTCTTTCTAAAATTTGGTGTTTACAAGTTAAAAACATTTTTTTTGCTATAAAATTACTTAGAACCACAGAAAATTATATATATATTTTTTCTAACACCCTAGAGAATAAAATTGCCGTCGTTGCAATACTTTTTGTTACACAGTATTTGCGCAGCAGCTTACAAGCAAACTTTTTCTAAAAAATTCACTTTTTTTAATTAAAAAATAAGATAAAGGTAACCCAATTTTTTTTATATTGTGAAAGATAATGATACCCAACATGTCACGTTTCAAAGTTGGCGACAAACTTTTACCCTTAAAAATCTCAAAAAGACACCAGATCTCATATTTACATTAAAATGTAATAAAATATTTAAATGTCAATTTAAAAAAAAAATTCTCTTTAAGGGCATTGGGCGCAAGTGACATTTTGACATTGCTTCTGCCCTACAGTGGTATGGAGACAGGTGGGGGATAATCATCTCACTTGTCTCCATACCACAGATGTGGGAGGATCCGATCACCTCCACTGCTGCCGATGGCTCCAGTAAGCGGTAGAGGGCACCGGTTAGCTGCGGGAGGGGGAAACTCTCTCCAGCTGCCGATAAAAGTGATCTCACCGCGTATCCGCCGCAGAGACCACTTTTATTTGAAATCGGACAGCTCACTCTTGAAGAGGATACTGGGTTTATCTGCTAGCTAGCTGCTGCCATAACAACTGTATTCTTCTTCAAAGTAGCAACGTATAACGACGGTGGGCAGTCCGGAAGTGGTTAAAGATTTTTTCCACACGTTTTTGGAAAATGGCCAAAGTAAATCAAATTTCACAAACCTATCATTTTAGCAAGCTATTTCTCCCAGCATGCCCACAACATGGACATACTTGGGAATAAAACACATTATTCTACCCTTGCTGATCCCTCTACCTTGACTTTACTACAACTAACAGTCCCTCCATGCCAGGGTGCTAGGTGTCCAGACTATGCATTCTCCTTGGACCTCACATCCAATCACTGTTTAAATCTTTCCACCCTCACCTCTGCAACATATCCAACATTCACCCCTCTTAACTAACAAGGCCAAAAACAATCAACCCACTCCCTAGTTATTTCCCATCTTGACTATTGTAACTCCCTTCTTACTGGCCTAACTCTATACAGGCTATTCCCCCTCTAGTCTATCATGAATGCTGCTGTTAGACTCACCCACTTTGCCAACCAACATTTTGGCTGCTTTCCCTCTCTGCCAATCACTCCACTGGCTATCGCTAGCACAATCTATAAAATGTAATATACAAACTACAATATACAAAGCCATCTACAACTCTGTCCTCAGCTACATCACCAACCCCATCTCAAAATTTCACCTAAATGATTCACTCTGCTCCTCACAAGATCTCCTGCTTTTTAAACCCATCATCATCTCCCCCCCAATGCTCACAACTACAGAGCCTCTCCCATCCCCTGGAACATTTTAGCCCAATTTGTCTGGTTATCCTCTACTCTGTCCACCTTTAGGGGATCCCTGAAAACTCATTTCTTCAGGGAACTCTACACTGCCTCCACCTAAAACCTATTCTTTGTACTTCTCCATCAGCTCATCCCTCACAGCTATTACCATTTGTACAACTTTCCCCTCCCGTTTAGATTGTTAAAGGAGTTGTAAAGGAAAACATTTTTTTGCTGAAAAAGACATAATAGTTAACTGATTCCTTTTAAAAATGATTAAAAATAGATAAAAATCAATCATATAATGTACCTGTAGTTTCAGTTTCGTTTATGCATCTAGTTTCATGCTTCTGTGAAGTACAGAGACACAGAGCCAATAGAGGGCAGTGATGGTTTGTAAAACGAAAGTGATTGGTTCTGAGGGGTTTAAGACACACGGTAATCACACCTCCTTGATTAGTGCCACAGAGAGAAAGCTCCCATGACTTTTTTCATCAGGAAACAGACTGTTCAGAACAGAGAAGGATTACAGCAACATCATAGCAAAAATGAACAATGAGGACATTAAAACAGGACTGCAGTAAGGTAAAGGAAGCTATTTAGCTAAAAAGTTTTTTTTCCTTTAGTGACCCTTTAACTCCATGATCAGGGCTTCGCTGAACATCTTGTATTAAATTGTATTGTAAGTGTTCTGTCTTCCTTTATTTTGTTAAGCACTGTACAAAGTGTTGATAAATCCTGTAAAATAATAACAAATAATCAAAACAAATAATAATGATCCTCTGAATTAAAGCGGAAAGTAAAGTAAAGTCTGCTATAATTTATTTTTTCAAGGCCCCCAGGTGGGTTATTCCATAATGTGTCAGTATGCACAGCATATTAGTACATTATGGCAGACGTACTTGTTATATGGTGTCCTCCAGTACAGCGCTGGGACCAATCTGGCAGGTCCCTGAAGCTTCCATCATGCCACTTCTACACATGTGCACGGGAATCACGTCACCATGGTATGAACCAGGGACCGCACTGCACTTGCTGTCAGCAAACTGGCACATACTGCACTTGCTGTGATCTGCAACCTGGGACATTGCACTTTCTATAATAAGAAATATGGGACACGCTGCATGTGCTATGATCTGCAAACTGTAAAAACAGTCTGTGATCAGAAAAGTGAAATTACTGGAACTGGCTACTGGCATTCACATCCAACTATTTGTTGGTTCTACAGTCACTCACTCATGTTTAGAAAATCAACAGCAGTAATTAATATATGTTCCATTGAGACTGAGGGGAAAGAAAAGACACAGGCATTCCAAGAAAATACATTATACTTTCCACTGCAAAAACCTTTTTGAGCCACTATAGAACCTCTAGTGGCCTACACATTTACTATAGACCTGCTAAATTGGTTACCTCCAAAATTTAGACCCCCCCCCCCACAGATTTATCTCAAACAATATCTCACTCCTTGGCCTTGTGGCACTCCCTATGTACAGTAAATCTACCAGCTTCCTCTCTCACCACACTTCCCCCACTATTCAACAACCCTGTATTCCCATTGGGTCTATCCCCACAAAACTTTCAGTGGTGTATTTTATAGATTGCGTTTTTATCCCCAAGGCACTATTAACATTGAAGTACATTCACATTCAAAAAGGTCTAGATTTTAGCAAATGCATTATTTTTTACATACAATCTCATTCTGTAACACCGAGATATAACTATAATTCCCCATAAAAGATGGTATATGTAAGCCTTGGATCAGAGTGATGGCAACAATATTATAAGAGCTGCTACTTGGCCCCCTGTTAAACTATTCAATGTAACAGCATGGGAATCAGATATAATGATATCTTTTTCCATGGAACAGTGGTTCAGTTGCTGCTCTAGAGCCTCCTGGGGTTTCCTCAATGTGTCTCTTTTGAAAGCTAATTTAAGGTTCTATCAAGATGATATTAAGTTCTTTTGAAAAGTTCCCAGGAACCTTGCCATTGTGTTTTAGGGGTTGCAAAAACCAGGGGACAATTTCGTTTTTACCCTTTTCAGAAAAGGTAACTGGTATATGGGGCCTTAGACACCCTCAGTATGCACTCCTAAATGAATTGATCCAGGACAGCCCCAGAGACTTTCATTCACTCTACTCTTCTAATAATTTCTAACAGCAAACATATCCATTGCAAGAGCTTTGAAAACCTTGTTGGTTTCTCTGTCTCTAACTAGATCTAACATTTCTTGAATTATGATTCACATAAAATTTGCTAAAATCCTTAGAGATAAACACAAACATTTTAGAAGTGTCTACAACCCCTGGATAAGTAAGAATGAAGCACACTAGTCCCCTAAAAAAAATATTTGCTTCATATAAAGTGTTATAACCTGCTTCATCTTGTTTTTTATTTTTTTCAGCAATTATTTAGCAATAACACATGACAAAAAGCATTTTCTTTTACGTTTTAATGCAAGTTTCACCCAAAATTCACCCGTTTTTCTGGTTTAATTCAAATGTATCTTTTGTGAAAGTTGTAGGACTCTTGTATGAAAAATGTCTATAAATAAAACCATTAAAATGGGTTGATATAAGTAAAGAGGCAGGGAATGCTTACTTTGCAAAATTACATTTTAATTAACCTATATATAATTAATCAAAGACACTCACCAGATACAAAATGCATAAGAACACATTTTCTTTCATATACTGAACTCCATGAAAAAGTTTTCTGATTATAATTTAAGTTTTCAAAATGCATAAAGTCTCAAAGATCTGTGTCTTGAATATAATATACATTCTAGGGGCTGTTCTCACTCACAAAGGGGTTTCTGAGGGGTGATAATAATAAAGAACTGTAGATAAATGCCCACTCTGTTAAAACCAACTTAGTCAGTACAACTCTACAAAACAATTTGCTTTTTTACTTGTAATACATTGTTATGCTAAAAAAATTAGACAGACAAGGGTGAACAAGCCCTTAATGTACAAGTCTTTTTTTTTCCTGTCCATTAGGAGTCCTCTGCTGGTTTATCAAAACATAAAATATTACACAGAAAAAGCAAATAGAATACTAGGATGCATCATTAGAGGGACCACCAGCTTCAAGAAGGAGGGCCTCATTCCCGTATATAGATCTTTTGATGGACCTTATTTAGAATAATGTCTCCAGTTCTGGCGACCTCACTTACAAAAAGATATTGACAAGATAGAATGGGTCCAAAGATGGGCAACAACAATGGTGAAAAGTCTGAGGGCTATCAGGAGAGACCTCAGGAACCTAATATGCACAGTCTGGAGGTAAAAATGGAAAATGGAGCAACAAAAACCTTTAAATACATTATGGGGTGAATAAGGTTCAAGAAGGCAGTATTTTTAAGACCACAGGGACATGACCTCAAACTAGCAGGAGGAGAGTTCAAAACTAATTTTTCAAAGTCATATTTTACCAATAGACTTACAATAGTAAGTGCATTTAAACATGCTTGGGGCAAACATGTATAGCTCAAACATAGAGTGTAATGCAGACACAAACAAATGAATATATATATATATATATATATATATATATATATATATATATATATATATATATATATATATATATATATATATATATATATTAGGGCTGTGCGTTAAACGCGATATTAACGGCGTTAACGCAAACCCATGTTAACGCCGTCAATATTTTTATCGCGCGATTAACGCAGGAGCCCTCGGGGTGGACATGCAGAGTGTGCAGCGGCGCGGCGCGGCTTACCTTTTCGCTGGATTCACAGACAAGTTACTCACCTTGTCCCTGGATCCAGCGATGCCACCCCGCTGTGTGATCGAGCGGGTCCTCCTTGCTTGGCGGGTCCTCCTTGCTTGGCGGGTCCTCCTTGCTTGGCGGGTCCTCCTCGCTTGGCGGGTCCTCCTCGCTTGGCGGGTCCTCCTCGCTCGATTCACAGTGCCTGTGTGCCGCCGAGCTCCGTTCCCTGCGACGTTACGACGCACGGGAGCGGAGAACGGCGCCAAATTTAAAAAAGTAAACAAACACAATACACACAGTATACTGTAATCTTATAGATTACAGTACTGTATGTAAAAAATACACACCCCCCTTGTCCCTAGTGGTCTGCCCAGTGTCCTACATGTTCTTTTATAAAATAAAAACTATTCTTTCTGCCTGAAAAACTGTAGATTGTCCAAAAGTGTCCCTTTATGTCAAAAATGGTTTTAGATCAGCTAGAAAACAGCGATAATAAATTATAATCACTTGCAGAATTGTGCGATATTTGTGGGGAAATTCGTCATAAATTAGAGCGATTAATCGTGAGTTAACTATGACATTAATGCGATTAATCGCGATTAAAAATTTTAATCGTTTGACAGCACTAATATATATATATACCAAAACAAATATATAATTATAAAAAAAATGGGCAGACTCCATGGTCCACTTAGTCTGTATTTTAATTGTTTTACTTATGTTTACTTATGTTCACATGTTTATACTGTGGCATGAAGGGTGAATACAAGATATAGATTTGAATGGTCAGATATCATCTTGGTGCCTTCGTTTAGAGCTTTCAGTAAACAACTGTATATACAGCATTAGAGGCAAATGTAGAAGCAATAAAATCCCATGCATTAAAGAATAAAACAAAACACCCTCTTATGTCCTATTCTATGAGAAACACAGTTCTTCAATAACAATAAGGATTGCATCATTAGACATTAAAAATAGTTACTAGATATATTGCAAGTAATGGTAACTGTGGAATCTTGGTAACATTAGTTAAAGTGATTCAAAACCTTACTAGTGTACCCGCATCTAAATGAATAGGGTAAATTAAAATTCACATATTTACATTGAAAATTCTTTATTAATCTAGTATTAAATATCCTTTTTTTCCTCTTGTAAAGTGGCAGCCCTTTTGTTTTCCTTTCCCCTGCAGCACAGCTCATGTTGGGGGTGGGGCTAAGCTGGAGTGGGTCACATGTTCTGGGATGTAGGCTCATCTTTTTCAGGCCCTCCAACCAGGCTGTGCAAAGTGGATTACAACTGTTAGTTAAGGATTTGTTCCGTTCAAAGGCATTGATGAGTGGATCAGATCCTAGACAGACAGATCTACTCTGCTTTACCCAATCTCATTTGCTGGCTGTCACTGTGCTCAGTACAGAGAAGCATACAGCCTTGTACAGCACACCACTGTTATAAGAATCTAGTGTCCCAGTCAGAGATCATTCATCTCTGTCTCAGCTGGGAATGCTCTGAATGTTCAAAGGCAGTTATGGTTCATTGACAGGTGACCCACACCAGCATATCCCTGCACCCAATCCAGGCCGTTACAGGGATTTCCTTCATGGGCTTATTTACTTTGAAAGAGGGGAGCATGCAAAGTGAGGTGGCAATGGTGCAGAGGCTCTGTGAGCCTACAGATTGATATTGGTGTATGCAGGGTGCAATTGTCACTTATTTATAAATAAATAATTTTAAGCTAAACAAAGGGCACATTATACAAATTATTAGAAAGGGTATGTATTTATTTATTTTTTGAGTTTAGTGACACTTTAAAATCACTTTTATTTACATGTAATGACTGCTCCCAAATTCCCAATCAATACTCACTGAAACTACACAGAATTTTTGTTACATGTGAAGCCCACCTGGGAGTTTTGTCTGTTTCATTATTTGTATATACTATAGACTACAAATAAAGCTTTTATTCCACACATTCTTAAGCACTTCTCATCTTCTCTATTGCCATAATTTATTTTGTTCTCATAAAAAACGCTTTTCAGCACACATGATCACCTGCAAGGATTAGTCTTGAACAGGGAGACATTGTTCTCCACAAAGTTACATTAGTTGAAGATATCTGAAGCTGGTTTACAGGGTTGGCTAGATTTCACAGGCTTTATTTTAATGGAAAATTAACTTTGCGTAAAATAAAGGGCTCAACTTGGTGAACAAAATTTACTGGAGGGCACAAATTCATTTTCCATACATATCATATTAGCATGCAACACAATTTATTTATCCAGTTCTTTCAATAACCTAATTTACTAAAGAGCATCAGATACAAATACTTTGAAAAGCAGATCTTTTATTCCAGTTTTTATTTTGACAACAGATTTGAATGATATTCCACTGACAACCCAGGAATCCGAGAGAACTTTTAATATCTTTTTTTTTATATATATTTAAAAAAAAACAAATGGCACTAATTATATACAGTACTGATATCATTATATCATTTAATTTATTTTTTTATGGCAACTGATCAAATTAGGTTTTATGGCATTTGTGGAAGAATTTGGTCTTGCATTGTTTTTCAGCTTTCTCATATACTCTGGCAGTCAGTTCAGAGTCTTCAAGCTACTCTTCATGTAGCACTAGCATTGTCTGCTGCTACATAGTGTCTCTTCCCATTATACTGTAAATGCATAAGGATAAGAGGAACATTTTGACATGTTCTTGGAGGCAAGAGGCATGGTAAGATATTTTTCAATGATGCCTTAAGCCTGGTACACACATTGAATGATCGCCCATTTTTTTTTTTTTTTTGCATGCTAGTCTTTATATCGAAGAGGTTACTAAAGTTATGAAAATTCTCGTATTAAAGTATACAAATTCGGAAGTGATGTAATGTATTGTATTGTATTTGTATTGTATTTTCTGATAAAACTGTACTGATTAAATGAAAATTGTACGATCTAGTATTGTAGAAGAAACATGTTTGTACTTGTCCCATCAGATAATTTCTCACAACCTGTCCTAATCGGCTTTCAAAAGCTGTGTACTAACGATCAGATTATTGTATGATTGCGTCAAATACGGTAGGTATTTTTCATACTATTTTCTGATTGTGTGTACTAGACTTTAGTTAAAGGTCTAAAACATGTCTCCAACTCATAATTTCCCAACTACCCTAAACAAACCCTATAATTTTTGTAGTGTTCCTCAAAATCACCAAACACACATTCACTAAATTAGAATTTGCATGTTATTTACTATTAGATGCGACCCTTACTAGGCTTAATTTAGACTTTTTCATTCTTACATTTAAATGTTTAGTCAAAGTTCAAGTAACAATCTTGCTGTGAAAAATAATACTTTCTCAAGCTTCTCCAGACCCCCTCCAAAGTTGGCCAGATATCTTGATACTTTTTTTTTAACATTTTGTTTACTGAAGAGGAGAATCAACTAATCTTAACTCTGACCCATATTAAAGAGGGGGTTCACCCGAAAAACAAATTTTTAACATTAGATTGAGGCTAATTGTGGGAAGCACTATCGGGTGTTTTTTTTTAAATCAATGCAGTACTTACCGTTTTAGAGATAGATGTTCTCCGCCGCTTCCGGGTATGGTCTGCGGGACTGGGCATTCCTATTTGATTGACAGCCTTCCGACCGTCTTATACAGCGCGTCACGAGTTGCCGAAAGTAGCCGAACGTCGGTGCGCAGGCGCCGTATAGAGCCGCACCGACGTTCGGCTTCTTTCAGCAACTCGTGACGCCCTGTATGCGACGGTCGGAAGGCTGTCAATTAAATAGGAATGCCCAGTCCCGAAGACCATACCCGGAAGCAGCGGAGAACATCTATCTCTAAAACGGTAAGTACTGCATTGATTTAAAAAAAACACCCGATTGTGCTTCGCACAATTAGCCTCAATCTAATGTTAACATTTTTTTTTTCGGGTGAACCCCCGCTTTAACATCTTTTGACCACATTTTGATTGCACCCAGGATAACAATTTCTCTATGAGAGATTTTTCAACTAATCTACCCATTCCTGGCATATGTTTTCTGCAGCAGTAATGCTAACTATGGGTCTTCCTCCAGTGCAGGTAGAGAGTTAGGGTTTCAATTTTACAAAACCAGGCAGCACATGTTTGTACAAATACATGGCAATTCATTGCAAATGTCTGTCTGAAAATGCTAGTTGACTGGCTTTCCTGGTTTTAATATTTTGATCTGGACCAAACAAGCAAAAAACGGAACTCTTCATCTGTGTAGATGTTTCGATAAATGACAATTTAAGAATTGAAGCCAGAAAGGTCCACATGACAGCAAGGAAATTCATATTTTCAAAAATCCGGCTCCCCGTTGGCCCCACCATCCAGGCTTCTCCACGCTCCGGTCGCCATCTTGAGGCCTTCCCGACCGGCGACCTCCCCACACTGGTTTGCGGCTTCCCCCGGCGTCTGGACTCCCCCTGGACACCATCCGGAATACAACGGGGACCCGGTCCGGTCGGCTGGTTGCTGATTCGCCGCACTCCGGGAGAGCTCCACTAAGCTGGGACTGGGCGCCATCTTGGGGCCTACGAGACCTCCCGCTCCCGATCCATCAACCTGCGGGACGAAGGACCATGGCATCGTCCCTCCCCATCAGCGGTAACCCCGGCTGGGCTGAAGCAAGTCCTCACCTGCGGAATCGCGGTGGTTTGATCCCGAAATCCCGCGGCCAGACACACCTCCGCTGGACTGCAGATCTAGGCGAGGCCGCGGCTTCGGCCTAGTCCCGGAGGTCGGCGGCCATCTTGGTGCCCCCTAACTGCCTGCCTCAATCAGTTTTTGTCCCTCTGGACACCTGAATCCCCCTAGGGAACGTAGAGGACTCCCTGAACTGCTGCCATCTGTCCTGGACCCTCAAATTAACAATAGTTATGCTATTGTTCCCTGCAGCTGTCAAAGAAGTTGTTTTTTTCAGCTGACTAATGCATCTAACGAAAGTTTAAAGACGGGAGGGGGGCGCATGTACAGCCTGTGAAATGGAGGAAATTTAAAATCATAACCTTGGCCTCACTTTATTCCTCAGTGGCTCCCGTTCTGCATCACCAGCTTTTACAGCCCCGAGAGTCGTTTCACTAGCTCCAAGAACTGCTCAACAGACGTTTTATATGGGGAAGGTCGGAGACCAACGTCGCATATACAAAAAACCCGCATCGCAGACCACGATTCAGCCATCCCCTCTTATGGACCGCTTTGTGCTCAGGCCCCAATCTCCGGCCCCAGACTCTGCGACTGCCGTCACAGCCCCACCTGACGCGGACCCGCTGACTGATCCTTCTCTTTTTACTGTACAGACCGCATCTCAGCCATCAGCTTCTACCCTTTCAGCAATGGCGGCACCGGTGACAGAGACAGTACTCGACCAAAAGCTACAAGCTCTGCTGCTGAACCTCACCAACAACATCGCTAAAGAGGTAAACAAACTAGCACACGAACTTAGAGGGGAGATAGATCAATTGGGGGAGCGCACTGATAACCTTGAGACTAAATTTGATGATATGGTCCAATATGTCCATGCTTTAGAAGATGAAAATGCTACCCTTAAAAATGCTGTGACACAACTCCAAATACAACAAGAAGATCTCGAGAACAGAGAGCGCCGACAAAACCTACGGATCCGCGGGGTCCCTGAGTCAATTCCCGATAAGGAAATTCGGCCCTACCTGCTGGCTCTCTTCATTTATCTTGCACCCGATATCCCAGATATAGATTGGCGCCTTGATCGGGCACATAGATCGCTAGCTCCTAAGCCTCCTCAGGGAGCCAATCCCAGAGATATCATTGTCCGCTTCCACTTCTACGAAAGCAAAGAAGCTTTGACCTCCATCACACGCAACAGATCGAGAATTGAATTTAAAGGCACAAAGATTCAACTTTTTAGCGACCTATCTCCCATTACTCTAGCCAAACGGCGCGCTTTGAGGCCTGTTACAGCACACCTACAGCAGCACCAAGTCACATACCGTTGGGGCTTTCCATTTCGCTTATCAGTAACCAAAGATGGGATGCAGCACTCCATGAGGGATATTCAGGAATGTGACTCTTTCACCAAGAACCTAGGTCTTCCTCCCATCCCGGAGGAGGATCTACAGGCACAACCTCCAGTGCCCAGACCCCTCTCTACTCCGGGCAAGATATGGACTCCGGTTCGTCATAGATCTCGGAACGCCGTCTCCACTCCTCAAAGGGCTACATCATCTAAGGGTCACACCTGAATTTGCCTTATTTTCTTTTTGTTGCTCTTTACACGGTGACCCTGATCTTCACCTTTTGTGCCTGAGTGCTCTGATCCCCAGATCTAACTTTTCTTTTCTGTCTGCTCCATGCAGCTGGGTTTTTACCCTCCGAACACCTGTTTGATAAAAATCCCTTGATTGTTTATTATCTTTTCATTGCAGCTTTCTTGGAATGTATTGAGGCCAATAAACTGGCTCTTACGGGCTGGCATGCCCCCCCTTTGTCACTGTCATGGTCCTGAAGTACGACCGTGACCTCCTGAGGGGATCTCCCCCCTTAGGCTTCATACCTGATAGGTATTTTTTTTCCTTTTTTGTTCATGTTGTGTTTTTTTCATGTTTCATAACTTCTTTCCTTCAAGCAATGGAGACCCTAGGGGCCGTCTTGATCTCTGACTTCCTTTTCAAATGCCCCTGGAACTCCCACATATTACCCATGTTTTTTTTTTGTTGTTGTTGTTTTTTTTTAGGGTCCTTTTTTGACCCGTTTCAGAAACACGGCTGTGTTTCCATTACCTTGTGCCAACTTTTTCTATTTGCACTTATTACTACAATCACTAGTTTTTCTACATCATGGTCTCTGCTGATTATATGTTTTTTGTACGCAATGCAAGATATACTTACAATGCTTAGTAATGGCTATTAATATACTGTCTTACAATGTCAAGGGCCTGGGTTCCATCCGTAAGCGTTGGCTGGCGTTGAAAGAGTTCAGATCCTTTGATGCTGACGTGGTCATGGTTCAGGAGACACATTTTAAAGCCAACGGTTCATTTAAATTTGCATCTAAACACTTTCCTACTACATTTATTGCCTCTGATCCCTCCGGTAAAGCCGGAGTGGCTATTCTCTTTAAACGTTCCACTGCCATACGTGTTAAATCTTCATTTCTGGACCCTCGTGGTCGCTTTATTCTCCTGAACTGTGACCACATGAACACGTCTTTCACTTTAGCGAATGTGTATGCCCCCAACTCGGGTCAGATTGGGTTTCTTGAGGGTTTTTTTGAAAAACTTGCGGCCTTCTCCCAACCCTTCATGATCATTGGAGGAGATTTCAATTTGTGTATGTCCCCCTGTAAGGATAGACTTTCTTTGGTCCATAAAACTCCCCCTGGACAGGCACAGAAATCTTCTGCCTCATTTCGAAGGACAATTAGAGCCCATAACTTGTTTGACGCTTGGAGAGTAAAACATCCGATCGCTAGACAATTTACCTTTTTCTCACCCTCATGCAAATTATACACGAGATTAGATCATTTTTTCATTACCGCTCCACTGTTGTCTTATTTAACTGACTCTAATGTTCACCCGATTACATGGTCAGATCATGCGCCCATCTCACTCGAGCTCCTCCTGTCTGCACCATCTCGAACATGTCATTGGCGTCTCAATGAGTCCCTTCTTAATACCCCTGCTGTTCACCTACACTTAAAACACCAACTATCCGAATTTTTTCAACTCAACGAGGGCTCGGTGTCTGAGGTCTCTACCCTGTGGGAAGCTCACAAGGCCTTTTTTAGGGGTGAATGCATTGCCGCTGGATCTCGCCTTAAGAGAGATCGTGCTCTTCAACGCACGACTCTATTAGCCGACTTAACTAAAGCTGAGAGGAATCTTCTTAGTTTTCCCACGGTGGACCGCCTCCGCATTGTGACCTCCCTGAGAAACCGTATCAAATCCCTAGACTTGAACAGAATTGATAAATCTATGCTCTGGTCGAAGCAAAAGTTTTATGAATTCGCTAACAAACCTCACAGAATGTTAGTCAATAGGTTAAAGCCTCGCCCCCATGCCTCTCTACCTGATTTCATTTTCCAGCCAGACGGAATCCCCACTTATTGCCCCCAGGGTATGACTAAAATTTTTGGACAATTCTACCAAGACTTATACAACTGTCTATCTAAAGACTCTGAGTCCCAGTTCTCTCAGGAGAAATTTGACGCTTTTGTTGACACTCTTAATCTTCCCAAATTATCCCCAGGTGACCGTTCTGGACTTAATGCACATATCACTGCTGAGGAGATTTCCAGGGTCATTAAAGAACTTCCATCTCATAAATCCCCAGGCCCTGATGGACTCCCTTACTCTTATTATAAGAAATTTCTCCCAGAATTACTGCCCCATATGGTATCTTTATTTGCATCCCTGTTAAAAGGGACTGTACCCTGCACTCAATTCCTACATGCATATATAACGGTCATCCCGAAACCGGATAAAGACCCATCAATTCCTGACAACTACCGCCCTATAGCTCTTTTAAACTCCGACTATAAAATATTCACAAAAATATTGGCAAACAGACTCTCCCTTCTTCTTCCATCTTTGATACATAGGGATCAGGTGGGTTTTGTGCCTACTAGACACGCAGGGGATAATACAAGACGAACCATTGATCTTATTGACCTTCTGACCAAGACCGGGAGACCTGCTATCGTGTTGAGCTTAGATGCTCAAAAAGCTTTTGACCGTCTAAATTGGTCCTTTATGTTTGCCACCTTGACAAAATATGGTTTTTCAGGCCCATTTATGCAGGCCTTAAAGGCGCTGTACTCCATACCCACTTCCCAGGTTCGATTGGCTTCCTACGTCTCATCGCCATTCCCCTTGAGTAACGGTACAAGACAGGGTTGTCCCCTGTCTCCTCTTTTATTTATTTTAAGTCTGGAGCCCTTGGCTGCGGCTATTAGATCCCATCCAGATATAAGGGGGGTGGCGCTGAGACAGGAGGAGTACAAACTCTCGCTCTTTGCGGATGACATATTGCTAACAATCACTCGCCCACATATCTCCCTTCCTTCCCTCCACATTACTCTAGACTTATTTGGTAGCCTCTCCGGTTTTAAGATTAACTCAACCAAAACGGAGGCCCTCCCTATAAACATCCCGACAGATACACTCGCCTCTCTGCAAAGTAATTTCAATTATCGCTGGTGCAACCAATCCCTGAAATATTTAGGGGTACGTCTGTCCAACCTTTATTCTACCCTATACCAGGTTAATTTCCCTCCTTTATTTATTGAAATAGGTAGATTACTAAAATTGTGGACGAAGCTTCCGTTGTCTCTCATCGGAAGGATAAATGTCCTCAAAATGTCTATACTCCCTAAACTATTGTACTTCTTTGAAACTCTTCCCGTACAGATTCCCATGACCCAACTGAAAGCATTACATAGGAACTTTCTAAACTTTATCTGGAATAACGCCTCCCATAGAATAACCAGCTCAGTCCTCATGGCCCCCCGCTCACAGGGTGGCTTAGGTGCTCCCGATATAGTCAAGTACTATTATGCCACCCACTTAAAAGCTATAACCTCATGGACGTCTAGACTTGCCCCAAACAGATGGTCTGAAATAGAGATGGGAATTACAGTCCCTGCCCATCCATGCTCACTGTTGTGGCCCTCACCCGACAAATCCTTTGCTCATATACGAAAGGTCTGTCTGAATCCGATGCTATTTACTCTCTTAATTTGGAGACGCTGTTCTAGTAAATTTTCTTTATCGTCCCCTTGCCCACCCCTAATAAATATCCTCTTTAACCCTGAAATTCCTGATAGCTTATCCCACGACTCAATGTTACCCTGGACCCATGCAAACATATTTCAACTTCGTCACCTAGTGCACCCAATATCGCGTACATTATTATCTTTCACAGACCTACAATCAAAACATAATATCCCGAAAACCCTTTTTTATTCCTTCCTACAGATTAGACATTTCTTCGCTTCCCGCTCCCCCCAACTGACCCTTAGCGTCCCTACTGACTTTGAACTGATATGTTCTAGAGGACCTCACGAACTTCACCAAATCTCCACTATCTACAAAATTTTACATTCAGCCTCTCCCCTCTCTGAAAATACTCACTCATACATGAGAAGATGGTCCCACATATTGTGCAAGCCCATCACATTGACAGAGTGGAGACGAATTTGGGACGCTTCCTCTAGGGCCTCTAGATGTGTAGCTCAGAAAGAAACTACATATAAAATACTTATGTTCTGGTACAGAACCCCTGAATTTTTAGCAGCACATAAGTTGTCCCCGCACAGCCAATGCTGGAGATGTGGTTCCTCTGTAGGTACACACCTCCACATCTTTTGGGACTGTCCGGTAATTACTCCCTTTTGGTCACAAGTCCATAATCTCCTGGTGAAGATTCTAGAAATAGACGTGCCCTTTCAGCCTTTACATATGTTATTGGGCTTACCACTCTCGAAAATCCCCAAAAATCTTGGCAAACTAATGACGTTTCTTTTACTGGCAGCCAAACGTGTCATACCTCAACGCTGGAGAACTACCTCCCCTCCCACTTTTGCACAATTTTTATCGACAGTTGCGGACATTAGAAGGATGGAACGTCTTACAGCGGTTATAGATGACTCTTTACCCAAATTTGAAGCTATCTGGGAGAGATGGGATTCTTCTGAATTTAACACGGAGCCTCATTCCACTCTACCATAGCTGCATACCCATTGCCCATATCCCCTACAGTTTTGTATAGGATGATGACCCCCTTTTTATTTTATTTTATTGTATCTCTTTTCTCCCCCCTTCTTTCTCTACATAGGTCAGTGATTGTTGATATATACTTCTGCTCAGCAGAGCCATGATAAGTTGTTCATGTTGAACTCACCACTTATTTTCAATTTTATGGTATAACTAACTTGTATACAACCAGACTTGTCTGTGTCCTGTTATAAATGTGACTGTATATCCCTCGCATTTTTTTTTCACCATTCAAATGTCTGGATTTTGTGATTACTTTGTCTGATTTGAAAATCTATAAATAAACAATTTAAAAAAAAAAAAAATTCATATTTTCAGAATAAGTTTGATGATGGCAGCCCCATATTAATGTAATGATGGGTTTTCTATAACTGTATGAATGGTTGATTATACATCTGCAGGGTAGGTATGTGAGCCACGGGTTTTGCCTTGGGCTATGGCAATAGGCTGTAATAGGAACCAAGCCATTAACTGATGGTTGATTGTTACTAGAAATAGTGTATTTAATTAGGTTATCAGATCATCTGTTTATGTAGACTGCACATTTAAAAGCCTGGAAAATATTCTTCAAATGTGCTAATTTTGATGACAGCTAACACCTTCGCATTTTCTCTTTTAATGGTCTGAATTATCTTAAAGGGTTCTTGTGGTCCTAAAGTGCTTTCAGAAATATATACAGTATTACATAAGCCAGTCAAATGTGGTTGATGTGGCATTGAACGGATCTAGAGACCTCAAGAGTGATATGCATTTCATACATAATATAACATTATAAATCACTGCTACAATGATAAAGTGATGGATTTTACTGACATATAGCATAGTACATTATAGTTTTTTATCCATTAGGGACTCGTATAAATAAATAGTATTTTCTTTTTGGATTGATGGCATGCATAGTGAAGGAATTGCCATAAAAATGAAAGCAAATCCATATCTAAATATTAAATACTCTTTTTGACTTTTCCACAAGTTCTACAAAGATGGTAAATGCAGCAACAATAGACAGCTTATTGGTTTGCTTAATTGTTCTAGAAAGATAGAAACAAAATACAGAGCCCTGCATGCAAAGTTTGAAATAGTGTAATTTTGTCCTAAATAAAAACTGTCTTTGGCATGCATCAACAAATTAGATAGAACACAGAGGGTCTGATGTACAGACTGACGGATTAAACCTGCTTTAAAAAACTGAAGTAGTGTATGCAGTACTGCAATATCAAAAACAACTCAATGATAAATGAGAAAGTGTTTGAACTATATGTGGAGGCTAACATCATTGCACTTGTGGTGTGATGTTATGCACCAAATCTTGTTTCTTGATAGATGTATGTCTTTATTGTCTGCTTTATTGTCTTGCTGTCGTGTTGTGTTTTCAAAGTTCAGATAACATTTTGTGTAAGGGTGCTCTGAGTAACAAGACTAAGCAGAATATTGTCTTTATTAGAGGTGAAGGGATTTGGATAATGAGGAGTCTTTAGTGCACTTAGGGCAGTACTCCAAAAGAACAGCAAACGCTAGTAAAAAAAATAAACAAAAAAGAGGCGCCTCTAAATGCAATATTAAAAAAAAAAAACATTTAATATCTCAAAAAGGGATTAAGAACACTTACAGGATGGATGCTGAGAGGAATGCATCATATGTATAATGAGAGTGATCCGGCATCATGTGGTCCCAGTGTATATCAAGAATTCCCAGAGAAGTCACTATGCAGCATAAGAACGTCCCAGCAGGGCCAGTAGGAAGATGCCACAGCTCTGGAGGCACCAATGGAGTGGCCACACTGTCAGAATCAGAGTTGGACATGAAAATCGGAAGTGACGTCAGTGGAGGGGGGCTTACAACCAGCATGGACCGCAAACAGGAAGTGAGGTAATCAAAGAGGGATGCATTTCAGAACTTCTGATTGGTTCCTTCTTCAAGCCTATAGCTAAAAACTAGGATGACATAGCTATTTATACTCTATGGGCGGGCTGTGGGCAGGACCTTGAGCGGGGAAGGGAGGGGGAAAAGGGAAAAATGTTAGTTCAGTAATTATAATGTGCTGTGCAAACATAAAGACACAGAAAGTGATTAAAGATTGATGCATAAAAGGCTTAGCACACAGAAGGAAAACAGATAAAATAGGGTAACAGAAAAATACTGAGGGACTGCAGTGCTCGAAGTGTCAGTGACACTGGACATGCAGATGTAAATTGGAACAAAGCCACTGATCCACACAGTAATCCCTCTGTGCACGAACAGTAAACATATGATTAATATATGAAATACATAATAAGGTATATTAAAAAAATTATATATATATATATATATATATATATATATATATATATATATATATATATATATATATCCTATTAATCCTCCTCCTCCCCCTAGGGAAATGTGCAATAATGCACAGAAATATTCTGCGTTAAACGTGCACTAAGGCATTGAAATATACTGCGTAACACACTAAAATATACTGTGTTAACCACCCTGGCGGTATGATTATGGCAAATTTTTGCATCTCAAAGCGGTACATTGTTTCACATGGAAATTTGGCATTTTATATTGTAGGCCTGTAGTTCTTATGAATAACTCACCTAAATCTGTCCAAACAAGAGTCTAGTTGACATCCCGGGTATGATAAAGTTTGAAACATGAAACCATAAATTATAATATAATAAATAAGTATAAATATTTATAAAAAATAATAATATAATAAAAAATGTATTTGCTCACAAATTCACTATCGTTCAATTCTGCAAGTGTTATAATTTACTATCGCTGTTTTCTAGCTGGTCTAAAACTACTTTTTAACGTAAAGGGACACTTTTTGGTTGCTATGGACAATCTCAAGTCTCCAGGCAGAAAGAAAAGTATATATAATATAAAACTACATGCAGGGCACTGGACAAAAAGGAGGTGAAATGATTTAATACAGTAATGTAATCTGTAAGATGTGTATGTGTGTGTGTTATGTTTTGTGTACTTTTTGAATTTGCCTCCGGGCTCCACCCCATGCATTGGGCAGAGGACACAGCCCACAGACACAGCGGGATCCTGGTGACAAGGTAAGTACACTGGACCAGGATTCTGCAATGCAGTTCTGAGTGTGACTCTGGGTTACCGATAATGGTAATGAAAATTAACCTCGAGCCACACTCGGGATTACCGCCTGGGAGGTTAAACATGCAGTAACGCACATAAATATACTTTGTTAAATGTGCATTAACCTCCCTGGCGGTATGATTATTTCAGAAAAAAGGTGCTGAAAGCGGTACCATTTATTGCAAGGAAATTTGGCATTTTATACTGTAGGCCTGTAATTTTTAGGAATAACTCACTTAAATCTGACCAAACAAGAGACTAGTAGGCATCCCGGGTATGACATTTTTTTAAAAACAAAATTATAAATTATAATATAATAAATAATTATAAATAATTATAACAAGTAATAATATAATTATAATAAAAATGATGCAATAATGTAATCAACTCAAAATCACTGAAATTTGCTCAGTTGCAGAATTGTCGCTGTCATTACTTTTATTTTTTTATGACGAATTTCCCCACAAATCGCTATCGCACAATTCTGCAAGTGATTATAATTTATTATCGCTGTTTTATAGCTGCTCTAAAACCATTTTTTACATAAAGGGACACTTTTGGTTGCTATGGACAATCTACAGTTTGCAGGCAGAAAAAAACAGTTTTTATTATATAAAGGTACACGTAGGACACTGGTCGGACCACTAGGGACAAGGGGGTGTGTATTTATATCTATAAGATTACAGTATACTGTATGTAATGTGTTCGTTTACATTTTTGAATTTGGCGCCGTTCTCCGCTCCCGTGCGTCGTAACGTCGCAGGGAACAGAGATTGGCGGCACAGGAGGACACTGTGTGAATCGAGAGGGACAGCGCGGTGGCATCGCTGGATCCAGGGACAAGGTAAGTAACTTTGTCTGCTGCTGCAGCGAGGCAAGCCCGAGTCTGACTCAGGGTTACCGCTTTTGGTATAAAAATCTCACCCCGAGTCAGACTCGGGAATACCGCTAGGAGGGTTAAGGCACTGAAATATACTGCATTAAACTACATGTAAGGCACTGAAATATACTGTGCTAAACGTACACTAATGCACTAAACTATACTGCAGTATACCTGCCCTGACAAACTAAACTGACACTCACACTGACTGAACTATCACTAGATTCACACCTAAGTGACACTAAAGTAAAAATTAATAGTTACTTCACTTACACTGACTGAACTATCACTAGAGTCACACTATAGAATCACAATAGCACACTATAGCACACTAACTCTCTAGTAGCACTGAACAGTGCCCTGTTCTATCTCTGTCCACGCTGATATCAGACTACAAATGGCCTCTATTGAAATAATACTTTTATAGTGTGGGGTGGGACTAATAGCAATAAGCCATAATTTTTTTTTATAAATTTTTTATTTATTTCATGAATTACTTAACAGGATAATACACCTAAGCTCATCTACTTAATTAAACTATATCAGAAAGTTAAGAGAGCGATGGAAAGAAAAAAAAAACACCGTCCCCCCCTCCTCCTTCCTCCTCCGTCCTGGTTTTGTAATACTTCTCATTTTCCTCTCTTTCTTTCTAACTCTTATTGCCCTCCCCTCCCCCTCCCCTTCCCAAAAAAGAAAAGAAAAAAAGGGGGTTCATGTTGGCTATTCCCCACCCCCCCTCCCCAACCCCTCCCTATACCTCTCGTACGGAGCCCAAATCGACTGGTATCTCTTATCCTGATCTTTCAATGCCATTGTTAAATTCTCCATTTGTTGGATCTCTGCCACTTTTGCGAGCCATTGTGCTCTTGATGGAGGAATCTCCTGCTTCCACATAGCCGGGATACACGCTCTCGCAGCTATGATAAGATGTCTTATCAGCGAGTTTTGGTATTTTTCCATTGTCAGTGGGATATCTAGTAATAGGACAGCCAATGGTCTATCCACTAAATTGATTCCTGTAATTTTATTAATTGTTTCCGTTACCGTTTTCCAGAATTCCTGTATTTTTCTACACTCCCACCATATATGCACTAATGTCCCTTCCGCTTACAGACATCTCCAACATACATCTGACGTCTCTGGGTATATTCGGTGTAATACTGTTGGTGTTCTGTACCATCTCGTTAGTATTTTATATCCTCCCTCCTCATATTTACTTGCTACTGATGCCTTGTGTGTAAATCTCAAGATCCTATCTCTTTGTTCTTAAGTGAATGTTAGTTCCAGGTCTCTCTCCCATGCTTGTATGAATGTAAATTCTTGTGGTATGTCTAGATTTACTAATATTGCATAGAAGTATGACTGACAGAGAGTGTCTTATTTAGCTCCCTTCTAGGCATATCTGCTCGAGTTTGGACAGGGCCTTGACTACTGTGTAAATAACCTGCCTTTGTCCGGAGAAATGCTTCTAATTGCAGCAGCCTCAGGAAATCTAGTTCCTGCATCCCTTCTCTTTCAATCTCTCCCCTTGTCAATAATCGGTTATCTTTTGAGAAGTGATTGATCCTGCTTAAACCCCTCTGTTGCAGGGCATTGAACCTTGGATCTGTCATTCCTATTTGAAAAGCCTTAGTGCCCAGGATCGGTGTGAGTGGGCTTGGATATTTTGACAAATTTGTTTTTTCAAAGATCTTTTAGATAATCCGTATAGTGGCTGCTACCATTGGATGTTTCTTTGCCTCTGCTGTTATTTCACTATCTGGGGTCCATGCCAATCCTTCTAGTGGTACCTCTACCGTCGCTTGTTCCATTCTTATCCAAGGCTTTTTATTCCACCCACACCACTCCACAACTTTGGCTAAGTGTGCTGCTTCCTGATATTTTATCAGATCTGGGAATCCAATCCCTCCTTCCCCCTTGGGTAATGATAGAATAGCCCTGCTTATCCTCGCTGGTTTCCCTGCCCATATACATTTCAAGAATCTTGATCTTAATTCTCTTAAAAAGCTTTGTGGGATCTTGATTGGTAAGGCCTGTATTATAAATATATACATTTTTGGGTGCACATTCATCTTTAATATATTTGTCCGCCCAAACCAGGTAAAGATACCTTTATCCCATCTGTCTAGGTCTGTTTTTTTTTCGCCTTGCCAACGTTGCGTGGTTAAGCTCAAATAGTCTATTTAACCTCCCTGGCGGTATGATTCTGTCTGGAATTACATACCAAAAGTGGTACAATTATTTTGCAAGGAAATTTGGCGTTTTATACTGTAGGCCTGTAATTTTTAGGAATAACTCACTTAAATCTGACCAAACAAGAATCTTGTAGGCATCCCGGGTATGACATTTTTTTAAAAAACAAAATGATAAATTATAATATAATAAATAATTATAAATAATTATAACAAATAATAATATAATTATAATAAAAATTATTCAATAATGTAATCAACTCAAAATCACTGAAATTTGCTCAGTTGCAGAATTGTCGCTGTCATTATTTATTTTTTTTATGACGAATTTCCCCACAAATCGCTATCGCACATTTCTGCAAGTGATTATAATTTATTATCGCTGTTTTCTAGCTGATCTAAAACCATTTTTGACATAAAGGGACACTTTTGGACAATCTACAGTTTGTAGACAGAAAGAAAAGTTTTTATTATATAAAAGTACATGTAGGGCACTGGGCAGACCACTAGGGACAAGGGGGGTGTGTATTTTTTACATACAGTACTGTAATCTATAAGATTACAGTATACTGTATGTATTGTGTTTGTTTACTTTTTTGAATTTGGCGCCGTTCTCCGTCCCCGTGCGTCGTTACGTCGCAGGGAACGGAGATCGGCGGCACACAGGAGACTGTGAATCGAGCGAGGAGGACCCGCTCGCTCACACAGCGGGGTGGCATCGCTGGATCCAGGGACAAGGTGAGTAACTTGCCTGTGGATCCAGCGAGAAGGTAAGCCGCGCCGCTGCACACTCTGCACGTCCAGCCCGAGCGTGACTCGGGGTTACCGATCCTAACATTGAAAACCAACCCCGAGTCATGCTCGGGTTTACCGCCAAGGGGGTTAAGTTCCCTGTTATCTTTGTTCCTAGATAATTTATATGGGAGTCTGTCCACCTAAAGTCAAAGTGTGTTTTAATCTGCTCCAATGTTTCCTCTTTTACTTCTATTCCTAATGCTTCTGTTTTCCCATGATTGACTTTAAAATTGGACAGCTTTCCATACTCTCTTATTTCTACCATTAAACACGGTAGGGAGATAACTGGAGATGTTATGAAAAAAATTAAATCATCCGCGTATTCCGCTACTTTCTGTATCTCTCTTTTCGTTGCTACCCCCCTGATATTCACATTAGCTCGTATTTTTCGTAGGAGGGGCTCCATAGTCAGAACAAAGATTATGGGCGATAAAGGGCTTCCTTGTCTTGTCCCATTTCGAATATCGAATGGGTCGGATATCTTACCTTCTATTTTAACTTTTGCGCGTGGTTCTGAGTATAGGTTCGTAAACCAGCTGAACATTCCTTCTCTTAATCCTAAATGTTGCAGCGTTGCTTTTAGAAATGACCATTCCACTCAGTCAAACACTTGTTCTGCATCGCTAGCTACTAATATCATTGACTTCTTTTGTTTTTGTGCTAAATATATCGCATTTACCACTCGCTGTGTATTCTCTCTCCCCTCCCTACCTGGTATGAATCCAACTTGATCTGGGTGTATCAAATCTGGAATAAATTCTACTAACCTTGTAGCAAGAATCTTGGTAAATACTTTTAGGTCCACATTCAGAAGCGATATAGGACGGTAGCTGGCACACTGTGAGGGATCTTTCCCTTCTTTTGGAATAACTACTATATGCCCATCAATGTTTCGTTTGGTATTTTCTTTCCTTCCCTTAATGAGTTAAAAGCTGCTGTAAATCTTTGTGCTAGTTTCTCAGCAAACATCCTATAATATGTTAAGGTAAACCCATCTGGGCCTGGTGCCTTACCCAATTTTAATATTTTTAGGGCATAAGCCATGATTGAATAAAGTCATCATTACTTTCTCCAATCATGACTCTGACAGTGCTCTGTGCCCTGATTGGGCAAAGCTTTCATTGTTTCAGCCATTGCTTCAGCCATTGCTTTAATTGCTGCGGGTGCAGTGCATTGTGATTATTTGGCGGGCCGAACAAATAGTCGAATGATCCAAACATTTGGGTGATAATCGAATGGGCGAACAGCCAATGTTCAATCCAAACTCATGCTCAGGCCTAACCATTTGCCCATCCCTACTCACCAACTACCATACCTGCACACATCTAACATATTCTCCTTTGTTTTGGTTCACTCACATTATTTTAATCCGTACTTATTAAGTTCAAGGTGCATCTATGGCCAAAATTCAAAATCATATCTTCACTTCCACATTGAATTTCCACTATATCTAGCCTGCTGTTATTAATCTTAAAGATCATGAAGTTTAAAAACTTGCTTTTGAAGAATGCCAAATGTCCTTGAATTATGTAAAATTTATTTACTATGTCCTGTGAGTAGGCATTGCTGTTCTACAGAATTCATTGATCCTGTCTTTTGAACTGCTGATGTGCTGAGAGGAGGATTTTCAGGAGACAGTCAATAAATGCAAGGTACCATTGGATATGTAGTCCTTAGAAAAAGGATATGCTGCAAAGAATGCATGAAATCCAGGAAGTTGTGGAAAAAGATGACCAGCAGACAGGCAGCACTCAAAACATGGATTTTTCTAGTAAGATGATATTGTCAAAAACAACTGTTGCGTGTATTGCTGTTACAATGTTGATGCTATAAGATGAAAATACAGTATATGTTGTGACTATGTGTCCCCTTTAAGTCACCTTGCACATTATACATCAATCTTGGTCTTTATAACTTACCAGCCTCCTCTTCAAAGCTGCCAGATCTTTGTAAGCCTCAGGCACACTTCAAGATGCTGCATTACAGTGCTAACCTTCTTTTTTGGCATTTGCTAGGTAACTAGTCATTGGTTCATTTGCGATAGTCTAAGTAAATTAGTCCTCAAATGTCTGCTAAGCCTGTTACTGCCTAAATTAATGATAAGGCAATGATAATTTTAGTGAATATGGGGCCATAGAAAAAAAGATCTGCTGTTTTCAGGCAGAGAACAGTTTTAAGAATTCTAAAACCTATAACATCTTCTATGATAGTGTTTGACAAATAAAACAAAGACAGCATAACCGCTGTCCAAAAATCAGAATTGTCAAAGTAAAAGTTTCTAGCATTTCAGTAACTCTGCTAGTCCACAACCATATATTTCTGACATTTCATAAAGTGTAATAAAAACCTCCAACTTTTATCAAGATAAGGCAGTTTATTGACATTCAAGTGAAAGGGCTGCCCTGTGCATATAGCTTTAAAAGGTTTAAAAAAAAACATGGAAAAAATACGAGCAAGAATGCATATTCCCACTACATGAAGTGTGAATGGGCCTAAGGGAAATAACTTTCAGTGTCATCAGGGTAGAACATGTCCATTTGCATAGGAATTTTCACTTAGTGAATGTGGTGAATTTTTTTTTTGTTTTGTTTAAGATTGAAGCCAGAAGAACATTACCATATCCACTAGGCTAAGGAAAATGCCCTTGTAACATAAAAAAATCACTCTTCTGAAGTGGACAGCTTATATCCAACCCCCCTGAATCAACTCTAATGATTGTCAAAAGTCACTAACTTCACATGGTAGGCAAAATACTTTTATTATCATGTAGTTGTAAAGACCCTTTAAATTAAATATTTCTAACTTAATTTTTAAAACAGCTTGGACATGTTAACTTTAGATATCTTTTTAAGTACATCAGTCAAGATGTTTTAATTAGGAGCTGAATAAGTCACTAAAAAGCACAGTTTATATCTATAATTTCATCACAATGTCTAAAGTTTTCTTTCAAACAACTTCTTTGCTTTTAGGAAAAAACAAATTCTTATGTATTATTTTGTAATTTATATACTATAAGTAAGCATTTAAAAGCTCAAAAAGGTTGATTGTTCTTTCCTGCAGCAATAAAAACAGCTATCCCTTTCAATTTATTTATGTTATTCATTCATGATTCTGTATCTTTATTATTAGGTTGTTTGCACTTTTGACGCTTAGTTTAATGTGTTCACTTGTTTATTTATCTGAACTGGCTCATTACCCAAGGAAACACAATCAAAAAGCACTATAACGTTTTAAAGACTTTCTTTTATCCCTATTTGTACACCAGGAAAATAATGGATTTGCAGGTATAAAATTCAGACCATCGGGTTGCAAAGCATTTTTTGCTTCTGAGTAGTAGCTTCACAGTATGCTCCGTGCACAAAATCTCAAGAGGTAGTGTTGTGCATTATTTGCAGAGCCATATGCATTTTAAGCTTCTGTAAAAATGCCCAGACACAGCAGCAGTTGCTGCTTCAAGAAGTGGTTATAATTTATCTAATACAGATGTCGCTGTTGACCTGACAACACTTAACAATCAGTACTCATATCTGCTGGCTTATTAAATAGTACAGGAGCTCTTTGCTGCTTGAACGACTGCATAAAACAGAATACTAAGTACAGGCCTGTACATTCCTGATTTCATACCTATGATCCCAGTAGGCTTGTATGGAAATTGTTCACTTTGCTGCTCATGAGGAAAGCATTACATGAATAAATCAGTTTAAAACAAAGCTTGAAGATGAACACAGAAAAGGAATAATCATAATATTTTGAGACAATTACCATGAGTCATTAAATAATACATGCATTCCTTCATTCATTTTAGCCTAGAGGTGAAAATTGGGAACAGTATTCTGCATGTATATTATATACATATCATCAGAAACTGAAAGTGGATGAGTATACCCAACCAGTGTGAATGTCACATATGGATATCAGTGTCATGCAATTGTTTCAAGTCTTCAATAGCTAGGTTTTCCCTATAATTTATAAAACCTCTACACCACCCTTTAAAAGGATATTACATTATCCAGTATGTGTTCGTATGAGGAGATCGCTGCACTGATCGGCAGAAAAGGCTACATTTGAAGCTGTTTTTGATCTGGGGTTCCATGAATGTAGCTGCAAACACTGCATATATGTTCTCCCATTGACCCACAATATTTGCACCATATCTTGTTTCCTTTTTTCATGAGCTGTGTCACCTTGAAGCATTAGAGCGTCAGCTGGAGCTTACAAGCATTGTGAAAACTCCCAGTACACCATAGGATTGTTCCTTCTCAGTCCCAGCCTATCACACTGATCTGTGTCTGGAAGGGGAGGTGTTTTTGTTTATCAATGACATTATATTTATGCTTCGTTGTTTTATTTTGCTTCATATATATTTTGTTTCACATTATATATTTTCCTTCACATTGCGTGACTTGATTGATACCTTCTACTTTTGGTTATATTTGGTATCTTTGGCACATGTTGCACATTGTACTAACGGCAACAAATATTGGTATTAGCGCATTACTACTATCTTTTTTTACTGTAATTGGTTTTGTACACCTTTTTTGTATGCAGCTTCACCATTTGGTTATTTTTGTTGTGTGTTTTTTTGCTGCTCAATATTTAGTAGTAGCGCTGTAGTACCACTTCACTTATACACATTATCCAGGGCATTACATCGTTTTAGATGTTTCACCAACTAAAAACACATTTACAGGTAGGTACAAAATGAATACTAACAAACCATTTGTATTACCAGCTTTCCCTTTATCACACTTGTCACTTTAAAGGGGTACATATATGCTAGCTTTTTTAACCAGGTTTCAGCATTTGAACTTACTGCAACTGTTTTTTCACATGATGACTCAGTGGGGTAAATGTAGTTGGCATAGCCCAATACAAAATCGGAAACCAATTACAGTATGCACTAAAATGATCCACATAGCATGCTTGCAAAGTGTTAGTGGATATTGACAACTGGTTAAGCCATTTTAACAGTATACATTACCTGACATGTCTATGATTACATTTGCACACAAATACTGCTATCAAATGCTAAATTCCCATGGTGGCTTGAAAAAAAGACCTTCATACATGCTGTCTGCTATCATATTAGTTAAGAATGAATAACATTAAGCCTAATTTACTAAAAGGAAAAGAAGAGGAGAGAAATTGGAATGAACATAATTAGCATGATTGTCTTGTAAGGCACATAGACCACTGTACAACCCAACAAAAGTTATCCTTTAAAGTTGCACTTTAGACAAAACACATCTGTAACAAAAATGTAAATGTTTACAAAGCACACACTGATCTTGCTTTCTTTTTTCTTGTATTGCCCTTGGGTTTCATGAAGTAGAAGAACAGGTGCCTTTTGACTGTCATAAGGAAACCTATTTCCTTTTTAAAAGATGAGTGCCAGACCAATTGGTGAAAAAGTTGCTTTTGATGATTTTTTGATATGATCTAATAAAAGAGCCAATGTGTATCCGGGCCAAAGATCCCTCTTTTAATCAGGGCTACAAAATAAGTATAAGCTTATGTATAACCATATACATACATAATACATAAATATACAGTATGTACAAAAACATACTATGTGAAAACATAAAAAAAGTGTATCAAACTGAAATTTATTATGGCATTATATGAATGGTGAACTGTGGTCAGGTGGCAGAGTGTGACCTAAAAAATGTGGTTTGGAAAATGATCCTGCCTTTACCTATTTATGTCACCTTTTCCATCAGACTTTTTCCAGTGTGTGTTGAAGTTGTATCAGTAAGGATCAGCTGACAGGGAGAGCTTTAACCACTTCAATACAGGTACTTTTACCCCTTCCTGCTTCACTGTACCCAAACAAAATATTTATATATTTTTTCCCACAAAAAGAGCTGGGTCCGGATTCACAAAGCACTTGCGCCGACGTATCTCCAGATACGCCACGTAAGTGCAAATATGCGCCGTCGTATCTATGCGACGGACTCAGAAACTAAGATATGCCTGAAAATAGGCTTCATCCGACCAACGTAACTTGCCTACGCCGGCGTAGAGTGGGCGCATATTTACGCTCGACGTATTTGGCGCTCCCATTGATTTTCTATTCTATTGCACGTAAAGGCATACGTCTGGCGTAAAGTTTTGCCCCATAAAGGAGGTGTAACTCAGCAGCATCAATGCAAAGGGCTGCACCAGGGAACACAAGCCGTCGTATTTTACGAAGTTTACGTAGGACGTGAATATGACTAGGCGTAGGTTACGTTCACGCCGTAGGCAGTGATCCGACGTATCTTAGGGAGTAGTTCTGATGTGATTCTGAGCATGCGCACTGGGATGTGTCCACGGGACGGCGCATGCACCGTTCGTTATACATATCTGTCTGGCGCTCAGCCCATCATTTGCATGGGGTCACGCCTCATTTGCATGGCTCACGCCCACTTCCACCTACGCCGGATTATGCCTTGGAAACCCAGCGCAGTTTTGGCAGCACTGGCTTTGTGAATTCAGTGCTTGCCTCTCTGCGCTGCGTCGTGGTAGCGTACAAGAGATACGCTACAGCGGCATAAATGTGCGCCGCTGTCTGTGAATCTGGGCCCTGCTGTTATTTTATTTTGCCATATAAGAAAATTAAAAAAAAAAAATTCTTTGCTTCTGTTATAAAATGTTGCAAATGAGTAATTTTTCTTCATAAATTTGGGCCAACATTTATACTGCTACATATCTTTGGTAAACATATCCAACATTTGTGAATATCATTTAGTCTGTGTGAAAGTTATAAAGTCTACAATCATTAAAAACTGATCAATCCTGATGTACTGACTGTCTATCTCATTTCATGAGGCCCTAAAATGTCAAATACCCACCAAATGACCTCTTTTTGAAAAGTAGACAATCCAAGGTATTTAGTAAGCAGCGTGATGATTTTTTTCCCACAATTCTTGGGAAAGTGAAAAAAATATGTTTATTTGTTGCACAGAATTGTTATATTAACAAGTTATTTTTCACACACGGCATATGCACACTTGCAATTACACCCCAAAATACATTTTGCTACTTATCCTGAGTATGGCAATGCCACAAGTGTGAGACTTTTTCACAGCCTGCCCAGCTACAAGTAGCACCCCCAGGCGTTCTAGGGACATAAATTACACATCTAATTTCCTGACTACCTATCCTTTCCTGAGCACCAAGACAAAATTACCCTATTTGGAAAGAAAACACCCCAACATATTCTCTATGAGGCTTTAGGAGTATTTTGAACATGTTATTTTTTTCCACACATTTTTGGAAAATGTGGAAAGAAAATGAAAACATATTTTTACACAAAGTTGACAATTTATAAGAGAATTCTAACACATATCATGTACAAAGCCAAAATACATTCTGCTACTAATCCTGAGTATGGCAATATTTTTTTACACAAAGTATATTTAGTTACATAGTCAGGTTGAAAAAAGTCCATTCAGTTCAACCAATAAGAGAAAAAAAAATCCCACATACCCAATCCTACACCCACAGTTGATCCAGAGGTAGCTAAAAAAAACAGCAACGCATGATCCAATTTGCTACAGCAGGGGAAAATATTTTTTCCCGATCCCTGAAAAGCAATCTGATATCCCTGGGTCAACTTTACCTATAAATGTTAGCACCCAGTTATATTCTGTACATTTAGGAAAGAATCCAGGCCTTTTTTTTAAGCGATCTACTGAGCTGGCCAGAACCAGCTCTTAAGGAAGTCTATTCCACGTTTTCACAGCTCTCACCGTGAAGAAACCTTTCTTTATTTGGAGATAACATCTCTTTTCCTCTTGACATAAGGCTTGCCCCTTTGTCCTCTGTGATGAACTTAAAGTGAATAACTCAACACCAAGTTCACTCTATGGACCCTTTATGTATTTGTACATGTTGATCATATCACCCCTTAAGCTCCTCTTCTCAAGAGAGATTTAGCCTAGGTTCACACTGCTGCGAATTCAAAATCGCGGTAAAATGTGCGATTTTACCGCGATTTCGCGGCCGCGATTTCGGCCGCAATTTAATGTAAATCGCGGCCCGAAATCGCTAAAAGTAGTACAGGAACTACTTTTTGAAATCGCAGATGCGGCGTCGCACTGATTAGGACAGTGCCATTGCCGACAATTGCCGCCGATTTGAGATGCGATTTGACATGTCAAATCGCATCTCAAATCGTTCCAAATCGTACCCAGTGTGAACCAGGGCTAAATCCAGTTCCTATAATCTTTGCTCATAGCTCAGCTTCTCCACGCCTCTTATGAGTTTGGTTGCCCTTCTCTGCACTTTCTGCAGTTCCCTGATATCCTTTTTGAGAACTGGTGCCCAAAACTGAACTGCATATTCCAGATGAGGTCTTACTAATGATTTGTACAGTGGTAAAAATATGTCTCTTTCTCTGGATTCCATAACTCTCTTAATACAAGAAAGGACTTTGCTCGATTTGGAAACCGCACCTTGGGATTTATGTATGATGCATGCATATTCTTAGCCTCCAAGTGCAAAACTTTACATTTATCAACATTAAACCTCAATTGTCACCTAGTTCCCCAATTAGACAGTGCATTGAGGTTGGCTTGTAAGTTTGAGACATCCTGTAAGGACGGTGTTCCACTGCATAGCTTGGTGTCATCTGCAAAGACTGAAATTGTATTTTTAATCCCAGACCCAATATCATTTACAGTATAAAGTAAAAAGGATCCCAATACTGAACCTTGGGGCATACCACTGATAACCTTAGACCACTAAGGGTAAGAATCATTAACCACTACTCTTTTAGACAGTTTTCTATTGATTTACAAACTGATCTTTCCAAGCCTGTAGACTTTACCTTATACATTAGCCATGTGTGGGGAACTGTGTCAAATGTTTTTGCAAAATCCAAGTATACTAGATCCACAGCCACCCCTCTGTCCAAGGTTTTATTTACCTCCTCTTAAAAATAAATCAGTTATGTTTGACAACTTCTGCCTTTCATGAATCCATGCTGTCTGTTGCTTAACCACTTCAGCCCCAGAAGGTTTTACCCTCTTAAAAAGGAAGTAAACCTTCACCACTCTTCCTTCTGGGGCCATGGACTCTGGATCTTTGACTGTCCGGAGTCGCGTGACATCACTCCTGTGCATGCACCCGGGAGCTGACGGTCTTGGGCCCTATAGAAATGGCAGGATCGTATCCCCTTCCTGACCAGAGCACTTTTTACAATTTGGCACTGCGTCACTTTAACTGACAATTGTGTGGTCATGCAATGCTGTACCCAAACAAAATGTGTGTACCTTTTTCCCACAAATGGAGCTTTCTTTTGGTGGTATTTGATCACATCTGTGACAATTAATTTTTTTTTTTTTTGGGGGGATATTGATTGCGTGGCAATCAAATTCCATTCCCTACCTTGGCATCAAAATGAACCCTTATTTGGCAACACTCTACCGCTCTAACTATTCACATATTTTTACTTAGTTAGAACAATGGTCTTCTGGTGGTCTCTCCCGGATGTGTAGAATACCCTAGATCAAAATGGTAGTGCTCCTCGTGATCCTTTACTATTTTTGTGTTCTACCTATTGCAGTCCCATCCTGGGAGTTACAGAAATTTCAAGCCCAGTTATTGAGGTTTATTTTGGCCCGGCGCACACTGTATAATTTGCTTGAACTTGGGGGCTGGGGGTCCCAGACCTTAAACAATACTGTAGAGCAGAGCAGGTGGCCCAGTTGGATCAGATATATTCCTTTCTGTGCAGACCACAGTGGGTGGCCCTGGAGGAGCAGGCTTGCAGGCCTCTATTACAATGCACACTGCTTTTGAGACCAGATGTTTCCAGGCGGAGGCCCGTGGGGGGCATATCGATGTTGTATAATTTGTTTGTTTACCCATCTGCAAAATTGCTGTATATGTTGGCGTGGGAGCCAAACTTAGGGGAGGAGTGATTTTAATAATGCTTGAAGTGAAACCATAAAAGTAAAATATTCCTTTAAATTTAGTACCTGGGAGGTGTCTATAGTATACCTGTAAAGTGGCACATTTTTCCCGTGTTTAGTCCATGCAGCAACATTTTAAAGGAAAAAAAGTAATTTAAAATTGATCGCAGCTGTAATGAATTGTCCCTGTGTTGAGGGCATGTGGCCTGGTACGCTTCAGGAGGGGGGCACTCTTTCACCCCCCCTTCTTTTCTTGTGGCCAGATAAGGGTCTGGTATGTATTTTTGGGGGAACCCCATGCCATTTATTTTATTTTGGCGCGGGGTTCCCCTTAAAATCCATTCCAGACCTGAAGGGTGTTTTTTTTACATTTTAGTTTGGGGTTCTTCTTAATATTCATACCAGTCCCAAAGGGCCTGCTAATGGACTGGGGGGAACCCATGCCATTTTTTTCAATGACTTTTATCTGTATTGCATGACCCGACAATTTATTATAGCCACGAGCAGTTTTAAATTACCTTTTCCCCTTTAAAAATGTCCTTTTATTGCAGGGACTGTTCTAAACATTTGAAAAATGTGCCACAGGCATACTTTAGACACCCCCAGGTATGACATTTAAAGGAATATTTCACTTTTATTGTTTTACTTTAAGCATTATTAAAATCACTGCTCCCGAAAAAACTTCAGTTTTTAACTCTTTTTTGCATGTCCCCTGGGGCAGGACCCGGGTCCCCAAACACTTTTTATGACAATAACTTGTATATAAGTCTTTAAAATTAGCAATTTTGTCGGGATCCAACAATTCATTACAGCTGCAATCAGTTTTAAATGACTTTTTTTCCTTTAAAAATGTAATTTTGCTGCATGGACTGTTCTAAACACGGGAAAATGTGTCACTTTACAGGCATACTATAGACACCCTCCAGGTACAAAATTTAAAGAAATATTTCACTTTTATTGTTTCACTTCAAGCATTATTAACCACTTAAGCCCTGGACCATTTTGCTGGCCAAAGACCAGGCCACTTTTTGCAATTTGGCACTGCGTCGCTTTAACTGACAATTGCCCGGTCGTGCGATGTGGCTCCCAAACAAAATTGACGTCCTTTTTTTCCCCACAAATAGAGCTTTCTTTTGGTGGTATTTGATCACCTCTGTGGTTTTTATTTTTTGCACTATAAACAAAAATAGAGCGTCAATTTTGAAAAAAATGCAATTTTTTTTTACTTTTTGCTATAATAAATATCCCCCAAAAATATATAAAGAAACATTTTTTTTCCTCAGTTTAAGCCGATACGTATTCTTCTACATTTTTTTGGTACAAAAAACGCAATAAGCGTATATTAGAACCCCCAAACATGATATATATATAGAGATGCTATTTTTTTTATGTCACACGGTATTTGCGCAGCAGTTTTTCAAACAAATCAATGCAGCCTATCAGTGCTCATCAATGCAGCCTGATCAGTGCCCATCAATTAATGCACATCAGTGCCCATCAGATAATCTCCAATTATCCTTACCCCCTCTCTGATCACTACCTTATTAATTAATACCTTATTAATTTCACTCGTGCCTAACAGTCACTCGTAGAAACCTTCATCATATCAACCCTTCTCTTCTATACTCTGCGACTGACCACCTCTATAACAAAATCTCACCCTTGTCCTGCACCCACCTAGCCACTTTTGTCTACAACACTTCACTTCTAGCATCACTAGACAGACTGGCCCCTCTCACTACACGCAGAATAAGGCCCCGTCCCCTTAAACCCTGGCAAACAGATGATACTAGAAGTCTGAAAAACACAGCCGTGCTCTCGAGCGCCTGTGGCGCAAGACTAAGTTCCAGGAAGACTTCGCCCAGTATAAATCTGCCCTCCAAATATACAATTCCTGTCTCCTCACTGCCAAGCAGACCTATTTCATCACCCTCATTAAAAACGTATCATCCCGTCCCCGTCAACTCTCATCTACCTTCAACTCTCTCGTTCGTCCTCCATTGCCTCCACCCACTAACTCACTCACCGCCCAGGAGATCGCCAATCGCTTCAAGCGGAAGATCGATACAATTCGCGACGAGATCTCTACTGTTCAGATACCCTCCGTGCCTCATGCCTACAGGTACACTCATTACTTCCCTCTTTCAACCCCACCACTATAGACGAGGTCGCTAAATTACTTGCTAACGTCCATCTTACCACCTGTGCTCTGGATCCTGTTGCCTCGCAAATGCTAAGTTCACCCTCTGGCTCGATTCTACACTCTCTAACCCACGTCTTCAATCCCTCCCTCTCTTCTGCATCTTCCCTAACTCGTTGAAACATGCACGAGTCAGCCCCATACTTAAAAAGCCCTCACTGGACCCATCCAATCTTGACAACCTACGCCCCATCTCCTTGCTCCCCTTTTTATCCAAACTCCTTGAACGTCCAGTCTTCAACCAACTGAGCGCCCACCTTGCTCTTAATAACCTCCATGATCCCCTTCGGTCTGGATTTCGTCCTCAACATTCCACAGAAACTGCTCTCCTTAAAAAAAACTAACACGCGATATACTAACGGCCACGACTAAGGGACACTATTCGGTGCTCCTACTCCTGGACCTCTCTGCCGCCTTCGACCACCCACTCCTCCACAAAAAACTCCACAATTTTGGTCTCCGTGACTGGACTCTTCGCTGGTTCTCTACCTACTTATCCAACCGCACCTCTCTACTTCCTCCTCTCCTCTTCCATTCTCTGTTGGGGTCCCCCAAGGTTCTGTTCTTGGACCTCTCCTATTTTCTATATCTACACCTCCTCCCTGGGTCAGCTGATTGCCTCCCACGGCTTCCAATACCATCTTTACGCTGATGGCACTCCAATCTATTTCTCGACCCCTCAACTCACTTCTTCATTCTCCTCACGTATCACTAACTTACTATCAGATATATCAGTTTGGATGTCGCACCACTTCCTCAAACTCAATCTATCCAAAACGGAACTTATAATTTTTCCTCCCCCACGTGCCTCTTCCCCTGATCTCTCTGTCAAAATTAATGGCACAACTATCAGCCCATCCCCACATGTCAAGGTCCTAGGAGTAGTCCTGAACTCTCCTTTAAGCCTCACGTTCAATCACTGTCCAAATATTGCCTCCTCAACCTTCGCAACATCTCCAAAATACGCCCCTTTCTAACCAATGACACCACAAAACTCTTAATTCACTCCCTGGTCATCTCTTGCCTCGATTACTGCAACTCCCTCCTCATTGGCTTACCTCTGCATACTCTATCCCCCCTTCAGTCCATCATGAATGCTGCTGCCAGACTCATCCACCTAACCAACCACTCTGTCTCTGCTACTCCCCTCTGTCAATCCCTCCACTGGCTTCCGCTCGCCCAACAAATTAAATTAAAAATACTAACAATTACCTACAAAGCCATCCACAACTCTGCCCCCAGCTACATCACTGACCTAGTCTCTAAATACCAACCTGTACGTTCTCTTCGTTCTTCTCAAGACCTCCTACTCTCTAGCTCTCTCATCACCTGCTCCCATGCTCGTCTCCAGGACTTTTCTAGAGCCTCTCCAAGCATATGGAACTCCTTACCCCAATCTATCCATCTATCTCCTTCTCTATCAGCTTTTAGAGGATCCCTGAAAACCCTCCTCTTCAGAGAAGCCTACCCTTCCCACACCTAACTGTATTTTCATTTGAGTCCACCTGATCATCCCCCACAGCTAACTACCCTTTGTTCCACTTGACCCTCCCTTCTAGATTGTAAGCTATAACGAGCAGGGCCCTCTGATCCCTCCTGTATTGATTTGTATTGTGACTGTACTGTCTTCCCTGATGTAAAGCGATGCGCAAACTGTTGGTGCTATATAAATCCTGTTTAATAATAATAATAATAATAATAATAAGAAGAAGAAGAAGAAGAATCAATGCAGCCTATCAGTTCCTAGCAATGCAGCCTCATCAGTACCCATCAATGCAGCCTATCAGTGCCTATCAATGCAGCTTGATCAGTGCGCATCAATGCAGCCTATCAGTGCCTATCAATGCAGCCTATCAGTGCCTATCAATGCAGCCTATCTGTGCCCATGCTACGAGCCAGTCCAGGGGGCGGGATCGGTGGCAGGAGGGAGGCGGAGAGGGGCGGTCCCAGGTGGCTGTACAGTTCCTATTGAAATGCCCGTGCTGCAAGCCTGTGCATGGTGAGGGGGGCACTGGCTACACATTCCCGGGACAGCACAGCCCTGTCCATACTCACACTCCTTATATTTCCACTTGCCAAATGCGAGCAGGTGAGTGGACATTTTAAGGGCTGCAACAAATTCACAATATCAAACTATAGAATTAAGAACTAAAATAGATATTTGCTTAAAAAGGTCATGATGTGTCACTGGAGGCTCTAATCCCCAGTCTGAAATCCATTTGGCATATCATGACATAACTGGAAACATTGAAAAAATACCTGATAAATCTTTTTAAATAATTGTTTTTAAGGAAATGTAATTAAATCTGACAATTACATTACAACTCATTCTCTATACTCTAAACTTTACATAATTGTTTTAACATAAGTATTTTGATATTTTGAAACTCTGGTCTGCAGCCATTAACTGTGCAATATTTTAAATTCTGTATGAGCAAAAGATACTTCCTTCCCATTTGCTATGAAAACTTTTAAATCCTTTCTGTATTAATCACAGCTATCTGGAGGGCTTTAGTAAAATTTAAGCCAAGTTAAAACCTTTTTCTTAACATAAGATAAACTCAGCTGATCATTTCTATGTGCTTGTGCCAAGCTTAGCTTTGAAAAGCTTACATTCAATTACTGTACTGAAATGATATAGAAATTTAAATAGACCTCCACTTAGAAATCACCACTTTGTTGGGGAATTCATTGTAACTGCTTGCAATTTTTATTTAAATTAATTATAATTTAAGCATACTCTATTCAAAAAAATCTATCATACTTTTAATGAATCATAATGTCCAAAATACACATTTAGGTATGGACTATATATTGTTTATGTAGTAAATACGTACTGGACTGTGTCTCTTAGTTTTTTTTAGTTGTAAAGAACACTTTAGGAGAAAGGGGGGTGAGCCTTTGAGCTTTGTAAATAACAAGCTTTTTCAGCAAAGCAGTTAAGATGACTCTGTCATGAAATAATAGTGTCCTAACCCTTCCTGCTTCTTATGTTGCCAGAATATTGCTCTGTTCAATAGAAACCTCTCTCTGTAGTCCATATGGAAACCAACACTTCTGGAAGTGTGGGTCTAATGGATCACCTGCAGCTCTCACTGCCCTGCTGACCTCCAATCATTAAAAGGGACAACAGTAAAATTGAGGTTAATAGCAGGAACCAGTTAGAGCTGCAGATAGACTCTTCCAGAGTTTTCTCATTCCCTTTGAACTTTAGGGAAACATTTCTATTGTAGGCACACAGGCAGTGTGAAAAGTAAGCACTTTTTTTCTTATTTTACAAGCACGCTTGTCTAGGAAAACTTTATTTCATGACAGGGTCACTTTAACAGTATTCTTGTTAACATGTGAAAAAATAAAATATTATGTTCCACAAGGTGGAAATATTAAATATTCACATGCAATGTTTCATATTTATTTGGCTAATACAATTTGAAATAGTATTTGTTTAGATATATTTTTACATTTCATTTATTATTATGTCGAGAGAGGAAGAATAGTGCACACAGAGCATGTTTTAATTGTCTTTAAAGTGTAAATTCACCTTTACAGAAAATCTGTAAAGTGACCTTACACTGGACCCCTCTCCAACCCCTCTGCTCCCCCTGTACCGGTGTCCCGCAATTCCCCACTGTCAGGCATTGGAATGCCGCTTCACCGGTACGAGGATTTGAAATCCCTTATCCGTACCTCTCAGTGTGTACAGACAAGAGGCATTCTAATTGTTCAGCACCATCACATGGACTGCGCTGACCAATCAGAATCTGTCCAACCCGTTCTGTTAGCGCTGCAAGGAGGAGAGAAAGCCAGGATGATTTCAAATCCCCAGACCAGTGAAGCAGGGTCCTGATGCCTGACACTGGAGGATCACGGGACACTGGAACAACAGGACCAGGGAGAATGGGGAGGGGGTTTAGTGTAAGGTCATCTTATAGAGTTCCTGTAAAGGTGAACTTATACTTGTAAGCCTAACTGTACTTTGTAGGAAAAATAATAGTTAAACTAAAGGTGCTGTGTCGGACTGCTGCAGTGAGACCAATGACCAGTGAGACCAATGCTTCCAAAATACAGCAGTGCATCTCTGTAGTCTGTTGTCCTACCAACAACTTTATACTGTTGTTGGAGAAAGGTACAGATGGGCTTTAAGTAAAGACAGTTAAAAATTTTCATGAAACTGCTCATGCAGAAAATGTTGCTTACAGTGTTTTTCTGCCACCTTGTAACATCCTCTGTGATCTCCTTAACTCCCCATCCCCCCTCACCAGTTGGTTTGTAAGGAGCAGTACACACTGTAACCTCACCTAAGCAGGGTGGTGACATTAAAGCGGAGTTCCACCCAAAACCACTTCCGCCCACCATATAGCAACCATATAGCAAAATGACGGCTAGAATAAGCCGTTAACACGCGCCCACAGGGGCGTGCAGGATGGCGATCTGTGGTGTTGTATGTCAGTCTGACACACCACATCTCTGATCTAGGTAAAGAGCCTATGATGTAGGCTCTTTACCATATGATCAGCTGTGTCCAACTATTATTCGTGCACTCCACAAATCTAGCCTTTATGGAAGAATAGCAAGAAGAAAGCCATTGTTAAAAGAAATTTATAAAACGTCCTGTTTGCAGTTTGTGAGAAGCCATGTGGGGGACACAGCAAACATAGGGAAGACGGTGCTCTGGTCAGATGAGACCAAAATTTAACTTGTTGGCCTAAAAGCAAAATTTGATGTGTGGTGGAAAACTAACACTGCACATCTCCCTGAACACACCATTGCCATTTTGGTCTCACTCACAGATTAGTGGCTTTAGGTTTTGAGAAAGACCCCATACCATAAGTTTATTAGCAAACAGCACTATCTTATGCTTAACAGACCCATCTTCCCCTCTATCAAATTTCAATTTAGTTTTAGTCATAGTCTTTTGACCAAAATGCCATTTTAGTTATCTAAATAGTTTTCGTTTTAGTGGCATTTTAGTCGACTAAAATCTTCAGGACATTTTAGTCAACTAAAATCAATTTGAAAATAAAAAGTGTAATGCATTATTTAAGCATTGTTCTAGAATTTCCAAACTCATTATATACCCCTGGTGTAAAAATCTATTAATATGTTATTATTTATGTGGAAAAAAGGTGGAAATAAGGGCCGTCTAATTCAGCCACCCTCACTGCGCGTAGCTGGAGAATATAAGTGAACTATAGTGATATTAATAATATAAATGAATAAATTAATTAATAAATATACATGAGCTGCTGCTATAAAAAATATATAGAGTCAAAAATTGTTAATATGCAAATATTAATATTTTATTTGCATATTAACAATTGTTGATGTTATTATTTATGGTATTAAGGTTTGAACATACACTACAGGCACACATTTAGCCTTTGTGATATACTATATAACCACTGTTAATTTTGACATCAAATTTCTATTTGGTTTTAGTCATAGTCTTTTGACCAAAATGCCATTTTAGTTTTAGTTGTATTTTTGTGATCTGAATTGTTTTAGTTTTAGTCATCATTTAGGCCACTAAAATAGTGTTAACACTGGTGACAAGGAACCAAGAGAGTACAAGAACTTAATATAACCACTTTTAAATAACCTCTTATTGTCTAAATAAATAGCAAATAAATACATGGGGCTTCAAAATATTTTCATTGCTGTTTATTGTTTTCATTCTTTTAAAAAATCCTTTAAAACAGCCACATTGTAACTGAAGGGAAGAAGACAATTTTTCCTTGGCATCAACATCCATAGTTTTTTTTTATTTCACTTTATAAACCCATAGTTTAGTAAAACTTCTCATTCAAAAGTTTGGCAAAGATCACATTAAAGCGGTTGTAAACCTCATAAACTTTTTTTTTTTCCCCCCAAACCTGCAATGCAAAAGGCATAATAGGCTAGTATGCATCGCATACTAGCCTATTATGAAATACTTACCTCGGAACGAGGTGTGTACCACTTACCTGGTCCACGCCGAGCAGGATGTCATCTTGCTCCGGCGTGTCTTCCGGGTATCGCCGCTCCAGCGCTGTGATTGGCTGGAGCGGCGATGACGTCACTCCCGCGCGTGCGCGCGGGAGATTTAAAATCGGCAGGGTCCGGCGATGCCGGTCCTTCAGCCGTGGAGTCCCCCCTGCGCATGCGCCGCCCGCATTGCGGGGGTAATATCTCCTAAACCGTGCAGGTTTAGGAGATATTATCCTTACCTACAGGTAAGCCATGTTGTAGGCTTACCTGTAGGTAAAAGTCCAAATAGTGGGTTTACAACCACTTTAAGATTTTACTCTCCGATTTAATTTGAATTTTTTTTTTGATGCTTGGTACAGACATGCAGTTTATTTTTTCATTCAACCCAGCAGGCTGAATGAAAAAAAAAAAACGAAGGAGCTCAGGAGGAGCCACTTTACTAACTATGCCATGTTAGTACAGAGATCTCACTGCTGAGATATTATGTTTTGAAAAGGGGACTGCCCCCCCCCCCTCCCAGAACACACCAGTTAGCGCTTCCATTTTCTGCTAGGGCTGCTCTGATAATGATTGCCTGCTGATTTTCCAACATGCCCATTTGACTGAAGCCTGATGTTGGCCATCTTCTGTTGGACAGGTTGGTGAACACACTGGCCACTGGCTAAATGTTTCTGTTGAGCCAGCCAATACCAGCCGACATTCAGCTAGTATGTACCAACCCTAACACTTGTTTAACTAATGGTAAAAGTGTGATGATGAATGTATAATATTTTTTAAACTCATTTTAGTTCACTTATTTTAGTCTCACTAAAATTAATTCATTTCACAGTCACTTATAGTAAACATTTCTTGGATTTTACCTGCTCAGTCTAATGTAACAAATTGTGTGCTGATTTTTACAGCTAGACTGCGAAAAATAATATTTTGCTATAACATATTTCTAGTGCAATAAAAGAAAAACCAAAGGCATAATTTGTCTGTGTTGGACGGATTGTATTAGATGAAAGCAAATTTAATTATGTAGCCTCGGGTCTGGTTAGATTTTTTTGCTGCAAGATGTTACCATTTACACTCACTTGATTAAACAAGGAATAGTTTGAAACAAACTGAAAGGTCATCCTTGTTCATGCAAAACAAGAGGTGCATTAGAAGAAGATCTTATTTGTTCTCTAGGCTGTCACATGGTTTTACCAATGTTCCTTTTGTAACCATGGACAATTTTAAGCCAAATAATATCCAACTTAGTATTTCTTTAAAATAAGAATGCTTTACAAAATGTAAACCATCCTAGGTGGGGAATCAGAAAGGATATATTTTTTAGACTGCAACCCATTGAGGTGTCACCATGTTTGCTCAATTTTATGACTATAAACTCAAACAATAGCTTATACCCCAGATACATTTTTTACAACTCACTATGCAAGCTATTCCCACTTTAAGCACCTAAGATTTGGTTTACGGGTCTGGATATGGCCTGAAAAAGTCACATGGCATATATGCATATATATATATATATATATATATATATATATATATATATATATATATATATATATATATATATATCAACATCACTGGAATGGTCTTTCAAGACAGGAAGCTAAAAAGGAGAATGCTCCCTCACCTTTCAAAAAAGAATGAACCCGATACTGAGGAAGCACCGGACTGATCTGCATCTCATGGGCCTAGAGTTGCTATGCTACAACTGCACACTTATTTATTATAACTACCTCTGCATCTTATTTTACAGTGCATGTGCAGCACTGAAGGAAAAACCCTCTTATGTAAGCTTCATCTTTAAAATCTAGTGACCCAGGAGCAATACCCCTTGTTACAGAAGGGGGGTAATGCTGCGCTGTATAGGGTAAATGGGAAAGGGACTAAGTGAATATAACTAGTATTAAGAAATAGTGATCAGTCAATCAAATGTAAAACATGTAGGAAATATGTTAAAACAAATGAAACATATGTAACACTCAAACAAATATAAAGCCAAAATAAATAAAACTTAAAAAGATAAAGTGCTGAGTGCAATTGTGCAAAAAACATGTGTGAAAAAAATAAATTAAAAAAAGTCCTTGAATAGAATGTTGTATTCAAAAATCTTCAATATTTCAACAATGTATAATCTTCAGTATTCATGTGCAAACAGCAACAACATAAAGTGCCAGTGTCATGTTGCCAATGTGGATATCAAAATAGGAAAGTGCTCCTTTTCCCCTTGTGATTAGTGAGGATGTCCCCTTACCTTACTGCTGTAAGGTAACAGCATATAAAGATCTTTCTAGGTACACTCCAGCTGTTTCCTGGTGAGGCGTCTCTTGATACTCTTTAGCCTAGGTCTCTAAACAGAGTCTCCCTGTGGGGCCACGTCTGATATATCAGCAGTGATCCTCACAAAGGGAGATACATACGCCAATAGTGTAGTAGTTTAAAATATTTATTGATAAAAAAACACAAATCAGGGTACCTAAACCTAAAAAATCTTGTAATTATTCTTTATCTACAGAATGTGCTTGCTAAGTTTTTATTATATGACATGGAACATCAGAAGTTTTGAGATGTGTGATGTAGCCTATTTTTTGTATTACCGTATTTATCGGCGTATACCGCGCACCTTTTTGCCCTGAAATTCAGGGCAAAATCGTGGGTGTGCGATATACGCCAATATCCACTTCCCGCGCTTTGTTCGAACCACTGCACCGACATATACTGAGCGCAGTACACTCGGGTATAGTCGGGCAGGCTCGGCTCCTCTCGCGGTCACGTCATGTGCGTCCTGTACCTCGTTTACGCGAGAGGTGCCGAGCCCACCCGACTATACCCGAGTGTACTCCGCTCGGTATATATGTCGGCACAGTGGTTCGAACACATCGCGGGACGCGGGGATCGAGCAGGGATGGCCGCAGAAGAATGCCGGACCGGACGAGGCCGCCGATGGACGCGCTGGACGACAGGCAGGACGCGATGGACGGTGGGCAAGACACCGACGAGCGGCATCTAAACTGTACGTTTTTTTTTTTGCAGGAATCTTCCTCCAAGTTCAGGGGTTCGCGCTATACGCCGGGGCACGTTATAGCCCGATAAATACGGTATGTGCAAATTAATAAGATAAAAATAAAAAATAAAAATCGCAAAGGTGATCAAATACCACCAAAAGAAAGCTCTATTTGTGGGAAAAAAAGGACGCCAATTTTGTTTGGGAGCCACGTCGCATGGCCGCGCAATTGTCAGTTAAATCGACGCAGTGTCGAATCGCAAAGAGGGGCCTGGTCTTTTACCTGCATTTTGGTCCAGGTCTTAAGTGGTTAAGCTAGTGCATTGTTGGTTCACTTACTTTTTCCTTCAATTTCCCTTCTAAATATTTGTTTTCTTTGTTTTCTTTGTCTGAATTTCTCACTTCCTGTTTCTCCTCAGTAAGGTGTTCAGTAAGCTGTTCTAAATGACTTTCCACCACTCAGATGATGGTGGAAAGCTTACTGAGGAGAAACAGGAAGTGAGAAACTCAAACAAAAAAAAAACATTTAGAAGGGAAATGGAAGGAAAGGGTAAGTGAACCAACAATGCACTAGCTTAAAGGAACCTATTTAGAAAATAAAAGACGAACCTTTACAACCCCTTTAATATGAGCGCATCGAGGCCTGCTGGTAATGACTGCGCTCTCAATAAGCATTTTAAATAAATAAATAAATAAATACTTATCTAGGTGGATGCAGCATGGGTCCGATACTGTATCTGTACTCTGGCACTAGGCTGTGGGGGCCGGCTCAGTCTCTCAGCAGCTCTCTGAGAGGCTGAGCCGGGTGTCAGCCTGGGCAACTGGCGACTCCATTGTCACGATGACGCGGTGCCTGGAGCGACTTCTGTGACGTTAGCCGAGAATGAACTTCAGCCCTCTCTCTGCTGAAAATGGGTCACAGGCAGGGCCAGATTAAGAACATCATGGGCCTGGTGCTGAGGATTTTGGTGGGGCCTTTTATAAATAATAAATAAATGCGTGGGAATGACATGAACGCAGCCCGGCCAAGGCAAGTGACCAAAGACATAGAACCCAGAAGGAAGACCAGGTGAAGATGGAAGTGCCCGGGCCCCGCCTGATTCATCACAGCGCAGCACTGGAGGGCTCAGTCTGAAAATGTAAGTGTACCCTAATGTGCTAATATGCTGTGCATACTTGTACATTGTGGCATAACCCACCCCAGGGCCTCTAAAAAGTAGTAATGTCAGGAAAGTTTACTACCACTTTAATATCACAGGACCCCAGGAGCCTCTCATTGGGCCCCTACTGACCCAGTGGCCCTTGGGCAGTGCCTAAGTGCACAGTTGCCAACATTTTAAAAATATTTTCAGGGACACTTTTTTTACAAGTGCTATATTTAGAGAAGCTGAGATCCCCTATGTTCCTCTATACATCATAGTAGTAATCACAAAATTAAATGAGTACTAATAATGGGGCAGAACAAATATGAGAACTGACATTTCCTTTAGTTGAACTAACAAAAGTGTGTCCATTCTAGAGCTGGTAACATTGAGGATATTCAGTATAATTTTAAAGAACTGTTTTTGTGGGTAAGCGACATAGGGGGGGAGTATGGACGGTAAATAAGTGGGAAGTATGTGCAGGTAAGGGAGAGGAATGTGGAGGGTCTAACAGTGGGCACTATGTACAGGAGAGGAGTGTGAAGGGTATGGCAATGGGCAGTATGTACAGGAAGAGTGTGGGGGTATGACAGAGGGTAGTACGTACCAGAGAGAAGTGTGGAGGGTATGATGGGGCAGTATGTACAGGAGAGGAGTGTGGACGGTATGATAGTGGGCACTATGTATAGGAGAGGAGTGTGGAGGGTATGACAGTGAATGCTATGTATAGGAGAGGAGTGTGGAGGGTATGACAGTGGGCACTATGTACAGGAGAGGAGTGTTAAGGGTATGACAGTGGGCGCTCTGTATAGGAGAGGAGTGTGGAGGGTATGACAGTGGGCACTATGTACAGGAGAGGAGTGTGTAGGGTATGACAGTGAGCACTATGTATAGGAGAGAAGTGTGGAGAGTATGATAGTGGGCACTATGTACAGGAGAGGAGTGTGGAGAGTATGACAGTGAGCACTATGTACAGGAGTGGAAGGATATTTAGGGACTGCGTAGTGGTTAAGCGGGTCATACATGGATTGAAATTACGCCAATTGTGCAGAGACCAGCCATAGTCGATCTATGTATGGGCTAGCTGGTTTTACACAAGTCAATCTATTAATCGACTTGAGTACAACCAGCCTGTTAGGTTTTTACCAAAACAATCAGTGCTGCCAGCTATAGTTGGCAACACTGATCATTGTACTCACTGGCAGAACACAATAACACTGCAGGAGTGATTCCCCCATCCACAGGGCAGCAGGTGAGAGGGTGTGTGGGGACAGGCTGGGGAGAGATAGTAGTCAGTGGCTGGGTAGGCACTGGTAGTATCAGAGCCAGATACACACAGGTTACATACGCCACGATCGTTAGAGCGAGAACAATAATTCTAGTACTAGACCTCCTCTGTAACTCTAAACATGCAACCTAAACATTTTTTAAAGCATTGCTTAGGATACCAAAAAAAATGTGCTAACTTAACTAACTAGTGTTTTTTTTAATGAACACTAGTTGAATGTTAGAAAAATTGCTTCGCAAATACCGTGCTAGAGCTGCACAATCAATCGTTAAAAAAAATTGTGATCTCGATTCAACCCCCATGACGATCTCCAATACAGAGTTTGCTGATTCTTTCATATAACAAGTGGAAAGACTTTCAGCTATCAAAAGAAAATATCTGGGCAGTCTGCCAAGTTTTTAACAGGAAACATTGTAACTAATGCTTCCTTCTTAGATCAAAAGGGATAAACTTCTGTGTGTAAAGAAAAAAATCGGGGCAGTCTGCCAAGTTTGTAAACAAAATGAAACATTGTAACTAACTTCCTTCTTAGATCAAACTTCTGTGTGTAAATGCAGGAAATTTAACCACTTAGGCCTCGTACACACCACCGGATCTATCCGCTGGAATTGATCCGTGGATCAGTTCCAGCGGATAAATCCGGTCGTCTGTACGGCCTAGCGGATATTTATCCGCAGAGATTTCTCGGCCGGATCGATTTCAATCGGATATAAATTTCTTAGCATGCTAAGAAATGTATCCGCTTGAATCGGGTCCAGCGGATTGATCCGATGTTCTGTACAGACTCACCGGATCAATCCGTCCGCTCCCCTCCCTCGCATGCGTCGTAATGACTCGACGCATGCGTGGAAGTACTTTACTTTCCAGCGTCGCGCACGTCGCCGCGTCATCATCGCGGCGATGGCGCGACACGTCACCGCGGATGAATTCCGTGCGGATTTTGATCCGATGGTGAGTACAAGCCATCGGATCCAAATCCGGAGGAGGAATCTCTGCTGGAAACGGTCCGGCGGACTGTTTCCAGCGGAGATCCCCTCGTGTGTACGGGGCCTTAAAGTCCAACACTTGTTTCTTAAGTTAAAAAGCCAAACATTATATATATTTTAGCAGAGACTCTAGGGAATAAAATGGCTATTTCTGCAATATTTTATGCCACACTGCATTTGCCCACTTCAATGAATAATAAAAAACATAAAAACAAAACAGTAAAGTTAGCCCATTTTTTTTTTTAATGTGAAAGATGATGTTACGCCGCAAGATTTGTGAGAGAATCGTGATCTATCTTCTAAGCAAAAAAATTGCAATTCTCATTTTAGCCAGAATCGTGCAGCTCTATACCGTGCAACATAAAAAGTGCAAAGACCACCATAGAGTAATTTTCTAGCAAAAAACAAATGATGATTTTTACATGTAGTAGAGAAGTGTCAGAATTGGCCTGGGTGTCAAGGGGTTAATTACCATGAGTAATATACAAATAATTATTATAAGCACTGTGATCCTATCAGTCTGCTGCAGTGTGTCAGCTTGTATTTATATTGGCTGCTCTGAATGTAGCTTCTGGCAGGCTGTGCAAGCAGGCCCGTATCGCCGGAACCATAAATCAGGGGTTGACAAATTTGCTTGGAATCTAGGAGCCAGCTAAAAAAGTTAGGAGCCAGAAAACGCACCCTGTCCCGACGAGCTTGCGTGCAGGAGCGAACACATACGTGAGCAGCGCCCACATATGTAAACGGTGTTCAAACCACACATGTGAGGTATCGCCGCGATTGGTAGAACGAGAGCAATAATTAAACGTCGCCTATGAAGATTTTAAAGGGTAAAAGTTTGTCAGCATTCCACGAGCGGACGCAATTTTGAAGTGTGACATGTTGGGTATGAATTTACTCGGCGTAACATTATCTTTCATAATATAAAAAAAAAATTATCTTATTTTTTAATTAAAAAAAGTGTAATTTTTTCACAAAAAAAGTGCGCTTATAAGACCGCTGCGCAAATACGGCGTGACAGAAAGTATTGCAACGACCACCATTTTATTCTCTAGGGTGTTAGGATAAAAAATATTTATAATGTTTGGGGGTTCTAATTAGAGGGAAGAAGATGGCAGTGAAAATAGTGAAAAATAACATTAGAATTGCTGTTTAACTTGTAATGCTTAACTTGTAATACCAACGGCCACCACCAGATGGCGCCAGCTTACACATCTGGTGGTAATAACTTGTAATACCAACGGCTCACCACCAGATGGCGCCAGCTCACAAAAAAAATTTTTTTTTTTTTTTGGGCAAATGGGCCTATCTTGAGAAAGGGGCCTGGAGCTTCCATCAACCCCCTTGTTAATCCGGCCCTGGTCACAGGAGTGCAATACAAACTGTTCTCCTGTGATCCATAGAAGAATTACAACCAAACAAGCTTTGGCTATACCTCTCCTTTAACTCTAGATGGAAAAAAAAGTTTGGGCTGTAACTATATTATAAACTGTATATAACAAAGACTTTCAGTAGGTATCAACCACATACAGGGCTCAATTCATAAAGAATAATTTTCCTCTTAAAATCTGAGATAAAATAACTCATATCTTTTCTCAAACTTTTTTTGCCATTCACAAAACAACGCTACAAAAATAAAGAGTTATTTAATCAAAATGTGAGGTGTTTTATCACATGCAATATCCAATTGGATGGATACAGTGGAGAAGGATTAGCACTCCTGTCGGTTTTTAGTGCGAATAAAGGGGTATAATGTTTTAAACTGTAGAAATCTGCCAGCTCACTAAGTCAGTGCGGTCCCTGCTGCATATGTATTAATACGAAAGAAAAAAGTGAATGGAATACCAGTGAAAGGAGATTTTCTTTCACAGTCACACATGGCGTATCAAAAACAACTAAGTTCAATTAAGTAAATAAAATAAAGTGAAAATATCTTTATAAATTTCAAATATTAAATACAAATTGTATCAAATAAGACAGACACATATAAATACCCTTCTTCCACCAATAAAATATACTACATCACTGGGGAGATTTCTCATCACTTCTATCACATAGACAAAACAGAAAGTTATTGGAAATCCCTACAAATTAAAAGAATCCCTTGGGGACTCCCAGGTCACCAGAACCAGTGTCCCCATTAGAAGATGTCCCCTCTATTACTTTTCTGGGGTCAACCCAACATTTTGGATTGTCTTTAACTTTCAATGATAATTATAAACAGGAGAAATGGATGGGGTTAATCTCCCTAATGGGGGCACAGACAGCAATAAATACCCAACAGGGTGTCTAATCTATCCCCACTTTATCTAAAAAAAAGTTTTCACTATAGGTATGCTTTAAGTAAATCAGCCCAGATGATTCTGTGTTTTTCCATATTTAGGTTTCAATGCAAGCTGATCCAAAAAGGTAGAGACTACTACAAATTGGCTATTATATTTTTACATTCCTTAACCACTTCCCGCCCGGCCTATAGCCGATTTACGTCCGGTAAGTGGTTATGAAATCCTGACAGGACGTTCCAGAACATCCTGCAGGTTTTCATGCCGCAAGCGCCCGCGGGGGCGCGCAGCGCGGCGATTGGTGATGCGGGGTGTCATTCTGACACCCTGCATCTCCGATCTCGGTAAAGAGCCTCCAGCGGAGACTCTTTACCACGTGAACAGCCGTGTCCAATCACGGCTGATCACGATGTAAACAGGAAGAGCCGTCTGACAGACGCGAGTAGAGGAGAGCCGATCGGCGGCTCTCCTGACAGGGGGGGTTCGCGCTGATTGTTTATCAGCGCAGCCCCCCCTCGGATCGCCACACTGGACCACCAGGGATGCCCACCCTGGACCACCAGGGTGGGCAAAAAAAAAAAAGCCTGCAAAAAAAAAAAAAAAAAAAGAAGTCTAAAAAAAAAAAAAGCATCCAAAAAAAGAAAAAAGATGCCAATCAGTGCCCACAAATGGGCACTGACTGGCAACCTGGCAAAATCAGTGCTGCCCCACAGTGTCCATCAGTGCCACCCCAGTGTCCATCAGTGCCACCCCACAGTGTCCATCAGTGCCACCCCACAGTGTCCATCAGTGCCACCCCACAGTGTCCATCAGTGCCACCCCACAGTGCCCATCCATGCCCAGTGCCCACCTATCAGTGCCCATCTGTGCCACCCATAAGTATCCATCAGTGCCACCCATAAGTGCCTCCCATGAGTGCCCATCTGTGCCGCCTATGAGTGCCCAGTGCCGCCCATGAGTGCCCATCAGTGCCGCCTATGTGTGCCCATCAGTGCCGCCTATGTGTGCCCATCAGTGCCGCCTATGTGTGCCCATCAGTGCCGCCTATGAGTGCCCATCAGTGCCGCATACCAGCGCCGCCAATCAGTGCCACCTCATCTGTGCCCGTCAGTACTACCTCATCGATGTCCATCAGTGCCATCTCATCGGTGCCCATTAGTGCCGCCATATCAGTGCCCGTAATTGAAAGAGAAAACGTATTTACAAAAAAATTAACAGAAAAAAATAAAAACGTATTTTTTTTTCCAAATTTTCTGTCTTTTTTTAGTTGTTGCACAAAAAAAAATCGCAGAGGTGATCAAATACCACCAAAAGAAAGCTCTATTTGTGGGGAAAAAAGGACGCCAATTTTGTTTGGGTACAGTGTAGCATGACCGCGCAATTGCCATTCAAAATGCGACAGTGCTGAAAGCTGAAAATTGGCTTGGGCGGGAAGCTGCGTAAGTGCCTGGTATGGAAGTGGTTAAATACCTCATGCCTGGACTACTACTTATTTACTTCATACATTCATTTGTTTATTCCCTTTGGAAAATGTATATTAACACTGTTGTATGAGTTATTTACCTTGTGTTTTGTTTTTTGGTTTGTGAGGTAAATAACTCATAAGGTGATAGTGAATTGAAGTTTTTCAGCATCTCATGAGATAATTGGAACAAAATTTGTCACACGATTTAATTTATCTCATAAGATATTCTTTGGTGAATTAAGTCCACAGTCATTAGTAAATATTTTTTGTGAACCAAGTGTTGACCTAAAATGTGTCCTGTAAAAAATTACAAAACTGATACTTGTGCTATATTAGTAGATTGTAACTAGTTTTAAAAAAATTCAGTCATGGTAATAAATCATTCATTTTTGGGGAAAACATATTATTAATAATTAAACAAACTTTCTTTTTTGTATAGTTCCTCAGACTTCTGTTTGCTAGCAATAGTCTGTAGCATGAAACAGAGAAGAAATAACAGATGTAAAGTTTTCAGATGAGAAAGAATTATGCCACAAGCAAGCCAAGGGAAAATATACATCTCTGTAGATACCTACATTTAGAATGGAAATCTTTAGAGCTAAAAAAATCTTAAATATATTCCCAAAGTGCAATTTTACAAAAGGCCCAAGGAAAATTCTATATAACATTCCATTTACTGAAAGCTTGCTAAAAAGGAAAAGTGAATGTACTGCATATACTTTTATTAAATGTCAGCAAAACAATAAAAGGCTTGAAGTAGCTTGCAACATAATAAAGGCCAATGTTAAAAATGTACTACAATTTCTACTTTTTTATTCCCAATAATAACAAATCATTTTTTTTAAGTAAACACAACTGGATGGTTAGAGGTCTATTTAAATATCACAGGGAATATTATTATCATTGTGATAACAGCTTTTTGAAGACATTATCAGTAATACTAAACCAAATTTTTTGATAATTTTATACATTTTTAGAACATGCTAACACCAGGTTTAATTTGCATTATTTAAATAACCCCTTCCATCGGGGGTTATGATCACAACTTCGTGACATCTGTGGAAAATAAACAAAAGGCTCAAGTAGAAATCTTCACAGGTAGAATTTTACAGTTGTCTTTACTAATCTGACGTTTTGTGGCCATGGATGTGGTAATGGATGAGCCCAATGAGATTGGTTCCAAATTATGTGACCACTATGTCAGCTTTGACATAATAAGTCCATGCAGGTGGAAAGCTTTATTGCCAAAAATAAGTGCATTCAGCCAGCATATAAACACTGCCATCTTTAAGCTGTAGTGGTGTTGATATGTGGTACAATCTACTAATAGCTGAACTGTCAGAATCAGTTTCACTATTAATATAAAAAATAAAACAAAAAAATAATAATACATTCATTAATCAGTTCCTGCCCAGTCTATAATAAAATGATGGCTGGGCGGGCCTCTTGTTAATCCGGGTGGACGTTGTATGAGCAGCCACAGGGCAAAGCAGTGGCATGCTCTGTCACTGTCTGCGTCCACCTGATACAGCCGATTACTGATCAGTGTACCGGCTCGCTGTCAGTATCATGTGACCACTGTGATCAAGCACAGGAGGTCACATGACAGTTGTAAACAATGGATTGCTTCCTTTCATGCCATCTATTGTGAACAATTGTGTTGCTTGCTGTGATTGGTCAGTGGGATCACATGGCACAGACAGGGCCAATCACAGCCTATCTGTGCCGTGTGATTAGCTCTGGCCAATCACAGCACATAAAAACAAAACAAACGGAATGAATCTGTTTCATTCAGTAAAATGCTTACTTGTAGAAATGTAATGCACTGCTATAAGCAATCATATTGTGTAAAAAAAAAAAAAAAACAATCCTAATCACTTCTCCAGAGTAGTACAGGGTTTCTATGGTAACATTATATTGCTCTGGTCACAGTGTGTTAAAAAAAAGAATCGTAAAAAAAAGGAAAACATTCTATAAACAAGAAAAGAATTGAAAAAAATATTACTTTATTGTACTGTCACCAGTCAGTGTTCCTGATCACAACCACACCAGTTACATAATAACGCTATACTGCACTGGTGACAGTATGTAAAATAAATAAATAAATGTGCAGATTTATTTTTTACATTTCTTTCCCCAAAATGATGACAAAAATTAAAACTTCAAAAAACTCCCCATGCATTTTACTAAATGCTTTGTATTGTCAATTTTCCAAAAAGGGGGTCATTTGAGGGGTATTTGTTCTGTCCTGGCATTTTCGGCCCTCAAGAAATTAGATGAGCCATCAGTACATCAGGATTGATTAATTTTCATATATATATATTCATATATAACTTTCCTACAGACTAAATAACATACACTAATTTGGATTATTTTCACCAAAGAAATGTAGCAGAATACACTTTGACCTACATTTATGGAGAACAATTATTTATTTGCAAAATTGTATATCAGAAATTAAGGATTTAGTCTGTAGTCCACTCAAAAGGGGAAGCTCCGCTTGTTTGCACTCTCCTCCCCTCCACTGCCACATTTGGCATTTTTTTGGGGGGGAGGGGGGGGCGGGTACCTGGTTTTGACAGGTACCCACTCCTACTTCCGCATAAGATCGCTGCACAGTGATCTTTAACATTTTTGGTCCCTCCTCCTTCCCCCACTGCTTTCTGGGACACACAGAGGTGCCAGAATACAGTGGGACTATTCAGAATGTGCAGACCGACTCGTGCATGCACAGTAGGAAACAGACCGTGAAGCCACAAGGCTTCACTTCCTTTTTCCCTTACTACAGATGCCGGCACCAGCACCAGAACCTGATTGACAAATCGGCTAGGGGTGCCAACAGGTAAGTGTTCTTATTAAAAGTCAGCAGCTACAGTATTTGCAGCTGCTGACTTTTTTATTTTTTACAGACTAGAACTTCTCTTTAAATACCACCAGAAGAAAACTTGAGTTGCTTGAACAAAATGATAAAAAGCTACCTTGGGTACAGTGTTGCATGACCGCACAATTTTCATTCAAAATGCAACAGCACTGAAAGCTGAAACTGTGCCTAGGCAGGAAGGGGTAAAAGTGTCTTGTATTGAAGTGGTTAAAAAGTTTATTTTTTTAAATTTTTCTAATTTTGTCAGTCAAAATGAAAATAAAAAATTATTATTAGGCATTTAAATTAACCATAAGTTCTCATAAATAACTGGCACATGCTGCTTTATTTGGCCTAGAGATCTAAGCATCAATGGCCTCTGGTCACCAAAAAGGTACACATATAGATTGTATACACATACAGATTTTAGATTGCCTCCACAACAAACAGCTTGCTATGGGGGCACCCGAGCCACACCACAGCTCCCTATGTCCATTCAGACATGGAGCAATAGCCTGACCCCATCCCCTTTCTCTCTTCATTGGCTCACTGAATTTGATTGACAGCAGTGGGAACCAATTTCGCCACGCTGCTGTCTCAGCAAATGAAAAGGGCAGTCCCGGACAGCTGAGTCTCTTGTACAAAATTGCTGGAATCAGATGGACCTCAGGTAAGTATTAGGGGTGGCTGAGACGGGCTGCTGCACACAAAAGGTTTTTCATCTTAATGCATAGAATGCATTATGATAAAAAGCCTTCTGCCTTTACAACCACTTTAATATCAAAGTTTATTTTTGAAAACATGTAATTCTGTTATGTACTCAAATGTATTTTTACATACAGTATAAACTATACCTTCCTGTCTGGTTGATAAAGTTAAGGATACAGTCAAATGTTTACCTGTTTAGACACCTCAGGGCTGACCAATCATAGGAGAAAAATTGCTTGTCTGGAATGAATGGTCCCAGACAATTGCTATTGCTCTTCAAGTTTTCCAAAAATAAGATTTACCTTCATTTTGAGAGATTACTTCTTACTTCTTACTTCTTATTGTGTCTCTATAACAGTGAGTAACGGGGATTTTCTATAATAAGACACAACAAGCAACCATTTCTAACTCTGTCCAAATTAATAACAAAACTATTTTTTAAATGGTACATTTAAATTAATTGGCAATCAGTATATTTTATTGTGAAAAATATACTACAGCGCTAATTAAATAATCAATTCCACGTGCACCTAAATAAAAAAACAAATAATATAGCTGCTATCTTGAGTGATACCAAATCCAAACAGTGAAACATATAAAATATAGATGCGCTAATATTAACTTAAAAGGTGATAAAACGTACAAAGAAAAACTAATCAGGGAGAATACTCCATAAACTGTGAATTACTAATATGTCCTTAATTAGTGCACAGTGATTAGCAGGATTCCATGCAGGGAAAAAATCACTCTCTTCAATCTGAATGCTAATCCAGCCCTCCACCGCTGTGATCAGATGATACAGGCACTCACAGACAGGGATTGCATGAAAGAAAAGAGAAAAAATCTCATTGCGCAATATTCGATGACAGATCAAAAAATGTAATCAGAGCATTGACATATGCACTCACGAATCCCGGCTTTCAGTAAAGCATGAAAACGCCACTCAGTATGTTGTTTCCTCAGCTCGATCCGATGCACTCGGATTCGATCGCAGGCTCCTCCCTACGCGTTACGTCACAGGCACGCGACTTACTCATGGGTTCATACGTTATGAGAATGGCTTGGGGTTTAGATAGCCTTCTCATTGACAGCGTTTACATTAGTGTGAGCAACCAAAGGGAAAGACAAACATCATTGCGGCAAAACTTTACTCACATAGCTGAATTCTAGTGAGATCAAATGTCGATGCATAGACACACATAATTTTAATAAACAAATTTAAAAAAATGTAATTGATATAAAACTTTAAAAACATTCTATGTAGTTTGCTATGTGAATGGTGCATTTGCATTTGCATTTGCATATGCAATCTACTGCCCTCTTGTGGCCAGATATACAACAAGCATAGAATAAGTAGATGAACATTTAAAAATACAATTAAATAGATGCATCAACACTATTCAATATTATCAATAAAACATATAAAACCATCAAAAATATGTAATAAAAATTGTACTAAAGAGTTAAAAGATTATTACTATAATAACAGTAATAAAAACCATCATAATGAATAAAAATCAATATATATTAATAAAATTAATTATTAATACAAAACCAAGAGTATGTTTACGAATTGGAAATGAAGCAATTTAAATCAAATTCGATATTAAGGCCATTGGGAGATAGAGTCTGCATCTCATGTATCCAGCGAGACTCAGTTTTACTTAATTCCCTTACTTTATGACTGCCCCTCCAGTGTGGAGTGTATTTGGCAATGGCCCAAAATTTCATTTCCTTGGGATTGTTGTGGTGGCATAGATCAAAGTGCCGAGACACATTGTGTTTGGGGAAGGCTTTTTGGATATTTTGGACATGTTCTCTGATGCGCTTCCACATTGGGCGCTTCGTGCGTCCAACATATTGGAGTGAGCAAGAGCACTCCAATACATATACTACCCCTTCAGTCCTACACGTGATCAGATCCTTTATGTTGTATTCCTTCTGAGTCACTGTAGATTTGAATTTAGAACATTTTTGTCCATTGAAATTGGTTTGCCTACACGCAAAACATCGTTTACATGGAAAAAAACCTTTTCCTTGGTAAAAAGTGAGTAAATTGTTTCTCACTGGTGGGTCAGGAATATTTTTTGCCACCAAATCCCTTAAAGTTGGTGCTCTTCTGTACACCACCCGTGGGTAACTCGGTAAAATTCCCTGTAGCTGTCTGTCTGCTTTCAAAATTGGCCAGTGTTTCTTTATAATAGCTTCAAGTTGCTTGTGTTGGGTGTTATAATTTAGAATTATGGGTAATTCAGTTTCCAGCCTTTTTGTCTTGATTTTGTCTTGTGTTAGAGAGGTACGTGGAGTTTCATACACCTTTTGTATTTGTTCCATTATAAAGTCCTTGTTATACCCTTTATCAATAAATTTTTTCCCGATCGTTTTAGCTTGATCCAAAAATACCTCAGGGTCTGAGCAATTCCTGCGAATCCTTAGCATTTGACCCTTTGGTATATTGATTAGCCACGGGTCATGGTGGCAGCTATCCACAGGGATATAGCTGTTCCTCTGGACCGGCTTAAAGTGTGTTCTAGTTTTTAGTTGTTGATTGTCTATAGTAATCTCTAAATCAAGGAACTGAATAGTAGTGTTGCTCAAAGTGTAGGTGAGTTTTATGTTCTTCTGGTTATCATTTAATTTCTCAAAAAACTGAGTTAGGGTATTCTCATCCCCCTTCCAAATGATGATACAGTCGTCTATAAATCTTCTGTAGAGTATGAGCTGCTCCGGCATACCTTCATATATGGACGACTCCTCCCACTCAGACATGTACACGTTGGCTACACTCGGTGCATATTTAGCACCCATTCCTATACCATTCAGTTGCCGGTAATACTCTGATTTATGCCAGAAGTAGTTGTGCTGTAGCCCATATGCAAGACATCTCAAAATAAACCTTTTTTGTTTCGATATGAGATGACCAAAACTGTTCAATGCCCATTTTGTGGCCCCAATGGCTTCTTCATGGTTTATCACAGTATACAATGAGGCCACATCAGCTGTGGCCAACAAGTAACCACAATTAGGTTCCAGTACTGTGCTCTCAAGGATCTGTATTAAATGCTTTGTGTCCCTGAGGTAAGCCCTAGTTTGGGGCACTAACGGCTGAATAAATCTATCCACATACTCCCCTAGGCGTGAGTTGATGGATTGAATCCCATTGATAATGGGACGTCCAGGGGGTTTCTCAGGATCCTTGTGGACTTTGGGAACAGTATATATAATGGGTACTCGGCACACCTCAGGTATTAGGTATTTAGCTTCTCTTTTGTTCAGCACTCCTTTTTCTTTTCCTCTATAGATCAAGTCAACTAGCTCCTCCTTGTATTCTCCTGTCGGATTGGAGCGTAATTTGATATAGGTATTGGTGTCCTCGAGTTGCTTGGCCAATTCTTCATAGTAATAGTCTTTGGCGAGGACCACAATGGCTCCACCCTTATCGGCTGGTCTTATTATAACCTCTTTGTTTTCTTCCAACATCTTAATACCCTTATGTATGGCCATGGGGTTCGGTAACTTCTTCACTTTAAGTTGGTCCAAATCTTTCAGTACCATCTTTGAAAAGACCTCAATATGTTGATTATTTACAACTTGCGGGTTGAACAGTGATTTGTTTCTCAACTGACTATGTTCAACCCTTCCTGGCATATTAGGTACAGCCTGATACGTTATTGGCTGTGTTAGCATGTATTTCTTGATGTTTAGTTTGCGTGTAAACTTTTTGATGTCTACATAAGTATCAAATTTGCTCAAATTCCGCTTAGGGGCAAACTTGAGACCCTTATCAAGTGTTATCAATTCTGTTGGGCTTAGGTCTATCCCACTTAGATTGATAATGCCTTCTCCTATTCTAGTTTTCTTCTTTTTGTGTCCCCCTCTGCATCCCCTCTTCGATTTGGGCTTCGGCACTCCCTTTGACGCGTGGGTGAGGACCATACATAAGGGTATTAAGATGTTGGAAGAAAACAAAGAGGTTATAATAAGACCAGCCGATAAGGGTGGAGCCATTGTGGTCCTCGCCAAAGACTATTACTATGAAGAATTGGCCAAGCAACTCGAGGACACCAATACCTATATCAAATTACGCTCCAATCCGACAGGAGAATACAAGGAGGAGCTAGTTGACTTGATCTATAGAGGAAAAGAAAAAGGAGTGCTGAACAAAAGAGAAGCTAAATACCTAATACCTGAGGTGTGCCGAGTACCCATTATATATACTGTTCCCAAAGTCCACAAGGATCCTGAGAAACCCCCTGGACGTCCCATTATCAATGGGATTCAATCCATCAACTCACGCCTAGGGGAGTATGTGGATAGATTTATTCAGCCGTTAGTGCCCCAAACTAGGGCTTACCTCAGGGACACAAAGCATTTAATACAGATCCTTGAGAGCACAGTACTGGAACCTAATTGTGGTTACTTGTTGGCCACAGCTGATGTGGCCTCATTGTATACTGTGATAAACCATGAAGAAGCCATTGGGGCCACAAAATGGGCATTGAACAGTTTTGGTCATCTCATATCGAAACAAAAAAGGTTTATTTTGAGATGTCTTGCATATGGGCTACAGCACAACTACTTCTGGCATAAATCAGAGTATTACCGGCAACTGAATGGTATAGGAATGGGTGCTAAATATGCACCGAGTGTAGCCAACGTGTACATGTCTGAGTGGGAGGAGTCGTCCATATATGAAGGTATGCCGGAGCAGGTCATACTCTACAGAAGATTTATAGACGACTGTATCATCATTTGGAAGGGGGATGAGAATACCCTAACTCAGTTTTTTGAGAAATTAAATGATAACCAGAAGAACATAAAACTCACCTACACTTTGAGCAACACTACTATTCAGTTCCTTGATTTAGAGATTACTATAGACAATCAACAACTAAAAACTAGAACACACTTTAAGCCGGTCCAGAGGAACAGCTATATCCCTGTGGATAGCTGCCACCATGACCCGTGGCTAATCAATATACCAAAGGGTCAAATGCTAAGGATTCGCAGGAATTGCTCAGACCCTGAGGTATTTTTGGATCAAGCTAAAACGATCGGGAAAAAATTTATTGATAAAGGGTATAACAAGGACTTTATAATGGAACAAATACAAAAGGTGTATGAAACTCCACGTACCTCTCTAACACAAGACAAAATCAAGACAAAAAGGCTGGAAACTGAATTACCCATAATTCTAAATTATAACACCCAACACAAGCAACTTGAAGCTATTATAAAGAAACACTGGCCAATTTTGAAAGCAGACAGACAGCTACAGGGAATTTTACCGAGTTACCCACGGGTGGTGTACAGAAGAGCACCAACTTTAAGGGATTTGGTGGCAAAAAATATTCCTGACCCACCAGTGAGAAACAATTTACTCACTTTTTACCAAGGAAAAGGTTTTTTTTCCATGTAAACGATGTTTTGCGTGTAGGCAAACCAATTTCAATGGACAAAAATGTTCTAAATTCAAATCTACAGTGACTCAGAAGGAATACAACATAAAGGATCTGATCACGTGTAGGACTGAAGGGGTAGTATATGTATTGGAGTGCTCTTGCTCACTCCAATATGTTGGACGCACGAAGCGCCCAATGTGGAAGCGCATCAGAGAACATGTCCAAAATATCCAAAAAGCCTTCCCCAAACACAATGTGTCTCGGCACTTTGATCTATGCCACCACAACAATCCCAAGGAAATGAAATTTTGGGCCATTGCCAAATACACTCCACACTGGAGGGGCAGTCATAAAGTAAGGGAATTAAGTAAAACTGAGTCTCGCTGGATACATGAGATGCAGACTCTATCTCCCAATGGCCTTAATATCGAATTTGATTTAAATTGCTTCATTTCCAATTCGTAAACATACTCTTGGTTTTGTATTAATAATTAATTTTATTAATATATATTGATTTTTATTCATTATGATGGTTTTTATTACTGTTATTATAGTAATAATCTTTTAACTCTTTAGTACAATTTTTATTACATATTTTTGATGGTTTTATATGTTTTATTGATAATATTGAATAGTGTTGATGCATCTATTTAATTGTATTTTTAAATGTTCATCTACTTATTCTATGCTTGTTGTATATCTGGCCACAAGAGGGCAGTAGATTGCATATGCAAATGCAAATGCAAATGCACCATTCACATAGCAAACTACATAGAATGTTTTTAAAGTTTTATATCAATTACATTTTTTTAAATTTGTTTATTAAAATTATGTGTGTCTATGCATCGACATTTGATCTCACTAGGATTCAGCTATGTGAGTAAAGTTTTGCCGCAATGATGTTTGTCTTTCCCTTTGGTTGCTCACACTAATGTAAACGCTGTCAATGAGAAGGCTATCTAAACCCCAAGCCATTCTCATAACGTATGAACCCATGAGTAAGTCGCGTGCCTGTGACGTAACGCGTAGGGAGGAGCCTGCGATCGAATCCGAGTGCATCGGATCGAGCTGAGGAAACAACATACTGAGTGGCGTTTTCATGCTTTACTGAAAGCCGGGATTCGTGAGTGCATATGTCAATGCTCTGATTACATTTTTTGATCTGTCATCGAATATTGCGCAATGAGATTTTTTCTCTTTTCTTTCATGCAATCCCTGTCTGTGAGTGCCTGTATCATCTGATCACAGCGGTGGAGGGCTGGATTAGCATTCAGATTGAAGAGAGTGATTTTTTCCCTGCATGGAATCCTGCTAATCACTGTGCACTAATTAAGGACATATTAGTAATTCACAGTTTATGGAGTATTCTCCCTGATTAGTTTTTCTTTGTACGTTTTATCACCTTTTAAGTTAATATTAGCGCATCTATACAGTATATTTTATTAGTTAAAAAAATGTATTTTATATTTTTTTATATTTTATTAGTTGCAAATATATTTTCATTGTTTTGAAAGACAACCTGTTCCTTATCAACTCATTTGTAAAGTATAGCACGAAAGACTGCAAACAAGGGGGCAGATTCAGATAGAGATACGACGGCGTATCTCCTGATATGCCGTCGTATCTCTGAGATCCGACGGTCGGATCTATGTGGCTGATTCATAGAATAAGGTTCCGCAAAGATCTCCCTAAGATCCGACAGGTGTAAGTGACTTACACCGTCGGATCTTAGGCTGCAATCTCCCGCTGGCCGCTAGGTGGCGCTCCTGTTTGTATATGTGTCGAATATGCAAATGAGGAGATCCGCCGATTCAGAAACGAACGCCCGCCCGTCGCTTTTTTTTTACCTTGTCGTTTGCGTTCGGCTTTTTCTGGCGGATAGTTACCCCTGCTATATGTGGTGTATCCTATGTTAAGTATGGCCGTTGTTCCCGCGCCGAGTTTTGAATTTGTTACGTCATTTGTGTAAGTCGTTCGCGAATACGGATGGACGTAATTTACGTACACATCGAAACCAATGACGTCCTAGCGACGTCATTTGGAGCAATGCACGCTGGGAAATTTAGCCGGCGGCGCATGCGCAGTACGATCGGCGCAGGGACGCGCCTGATTTAAATAGTAAACTCCCCCTAGCCGCGGAATTTGAATTCTGCCGGGGGATTTACGATCCGCCGGCGCAACTTTAGAGGCAAGTGCTTTCTGAATACAGCACTTGCCTCAAAAACTTGCGCTGGCGGATCGTAAATAAGATACATTATGCGGATCTAAAGATCCGCTGATCTATCTAAATCTACCCCAAGGTGTTCTTATTTTGTTTTTTATCTTAAAACCTTGACAATGCTTATTTAATAATTCTTGAACGTACCCCCTAAATTACACTCAGGACACAGTACATGAACGGTGTGGATATTTAAAAAAATAAATTATTTTATGGTTCTCAAGCCTTTTTTTTTTAAGTGTATTTTGTGCGTGTACTCGAGAGAGGAGCCAGACTGCAGGAGTTGGGAGTAGGCAGGCCTCCCCCAGAGGCAATCTGCCACCTTTCTCCATGCCAGGCAATGGCGGGTGTGTGAGGGGGTCCTCCCACACAGCCCGCCCTACCTGCTCCGCTTTGAAGCCCAACGGGGCAGAGGGACTCCCTATAAGGGAGTGAGAGGATCTAGCCCGCTCAACCAGCCCCGTTAGTCCTTCGCCTCTCTTTTTTTAGAGACCGCGTGGACAAAGTGCGTGCATGTTAACCCAATTTTGAGTGCATGTAAGTGTGGTGGTTTTTGTGGGAGGGGGGTGGGCGTACTAAGCGCAGGCTTACATCGCATAGCACACCCACTGGGAGCCGGGCTGAGACCACCAAACTCAATTCACATGTAGCCGAGACCGGGATCCGAACCCCTAGCTGCAGAGGTGAATGGCTTGTCAGCGCAGTGCCAACCGCAGCTCCTCTAGTGAAAACATTTTTGAATGATATCTATAAACGTACAGTACTAGCTGCATAATTGTTAGTGCTGAGGTTCACAGTATGGTTCCTTTTGTCATATTGATATGTTGTCCAGGTATAACCCCTGTTTTTAAGGCATACTGTTAGACAGGTTAATTGGTTGTTCTGCGAGCTGGTCGGTATGTAGGCTTGGTTATTCCCTGGGCATTCCCCAGGTTTTTTTGTTATAACTTCTGATTTTACCTCATCATCACTTCTTTGTTTTACCAATTTCTACTATCAGAATCCACTTGAGTATAAATAGGATGCTGCTTGAATTTTCAATTCAGTTTTTAAATCAGCATTCTTGCAACAATTAAGTATGATAAAACAAAGGAGAAAAGTGTCTGCATGCATAAAATAACAAATAATTGTGACCCTTGCCTGTTGGTTCCAAATAAAGATCAATACATTAAACAGCTTACATTTGCAATTATAATTATACAAAGCTATAGTCTTTAAACTGGGAATCAAAACAAATCCTTTGCAAAACCAAAATCTGGAAGAAAATCACTAAAACAGTTACTAAGGTAAAACAGAACCTTATTTGAGTACTCCTAAGTCCAAACAATATTAAAAAAATATTGGTCTAACTGTTGGTCCATACACAAATACACACACATAATCCACAAACTACTCAACCCAACAGCACTCTAAAAAATAGTCTGTGGGCTGTGCGGCAGCAAAGGGCAATTGTTATGCCGCGTACACACGACCTTTTATCGGGTTGTAAAAAATGAAGTTTTTAATGGTCTAGAAAAAACAAAGTTTTTTTTAACCCAATCAATAAAACTGCCTTGCCTACACACGATCATGAAAAAAATGCTCTAGCAAAGCGCGGTGACATACAACACGTACAACGGCACTATAAAGGGGAAGTTCCATGCGGATGGCGCCACCCTTGGGGCTGCTTTTCTGATTTCGTGTTAGCGCAGTCAGTACAGAGAGCCATAATTGTCCAAAGCCAGGGTGGCTTTGGCCAATTATGGCTCAGGGCTTTAGTACACGCCCCACACTATAAAAGGCCGCCTGCAGGGCGGCCTCGTGTAGTGTGTTGCAGCGCTGGTTAGATATCAGTCACAGAGAGAGAGTGTCTTTTTTTTCTAGCTAGATAAAGCAGGCAGGCTAGTCAGTTAAATTTACAATGTGTAGAGGATACATATACATCCCAGGTGTTGTACATATATTTATACACTGTATAGTTTAGCAATATCAGTTCTTCCTAATTTGTCAGGCAGTTGATTGTGCTAGCTGCAGTGTTCTCACGTGTTGTATTGTCTGTGTGCTCTTTAGTTTTCACCTAAACCTACTTGGTGTTTACTGCACTTGTGCTCTATAGTTTGCACCTTAACCTACTTGGTGTATACTGCAAGTGTGCTCTGTAGTTTGCACCTAAACTTACTTGGTGTGTACTGCACTTGTGCTCTATAGTTTTCACCTAAACCTACTTGGTGTGTACTGCAAGTGTGCTCCGTAGTTTGCACCTAAACCTACTTGGTGTCTACTGCAAGTGTGCTCTGTAGTTTGCACCTAAACCTACTTGGTGTGTACTGCACTTGTGCTCTATAGTTTGCACCTAAACCTACTTGGTGTTTACTGCACGCATGCTCTGTACTTTGCACATAAAGCTACTTGGTGTGTACTGCACATGTGCTCTGTAGTTTGCACATAAAGCTACTTGGGGTTCACTGCACGTGTGCTCTATAGTTTGCACCTAAACCTACTCGGTGTGTGCTGTACTTGTGCTCTATAGTTTCCACCTAAACCTACTTGGGGTTTACTGCACTTGTGATCTATAGTGTGCACCTAAACCTACTTAGTGTATACTGCAAGTGTGCTCTATAGTTTGCATGTAAACCTACTTGGTGTATACTGCAATTGTGCTCTGTAGTTTGCACCTAAACCTACTTAGTGTGTACTGCACTTGTGCTCTGTAGTTTGCACCTAAACCTACTTGGTATGTACTGCACTTGTGCTCTATAGTTTTCACCTAAACCTACTTGGTGTGTACTGCACTTGTGCTCTATAGTTTGCACCTAAACCTACTTGGTGTTTACTGCAAGTGTGCTCTGTAGTTTGCACCTAAACCTACTTGGTGTGTACTGCACTTGTGCTCTATAGTTTGCACCTAAACCTACTTTGTGTGCACTGCAAGTGTGCTCTGTAGTTTGCACCTAAATCTACTTTGTGTGTACTGCACTTGTGCTCTATAGTTTGCACCTAAACCTACTTGGTGTGTACTGCACTTGTGCTCTATAGTTTGCACCTAAACCTACTTAGTGCATACTGCAAGTGTGCTCTATATTTTGCACCTAAACCTACTTGATGTGTACTGCACTTGTGCTCTATAGTTTGCACCTAAACCTACTTGGGGTTTACTGAACTTGTGCTCTATTGTTTGCACCTAAACCTACTTGGTGTGTACTGCAAGTGTGCTCTGTAGTTTGCACCTAAACCTACTTGGTGTGTACTGCACTTGTGCTCTATAGTTTGCACCTAAACCTACTTGGTGTGTGTCACGCCCCTGACGGTAAGAGCCTGATGTGCGGAAGACGGCCTCCCTTGCAGCTCTGACTCCGAGCTCCTGGTAAAGTGGACAGGAGACTCCAAAGTACAAAGTCGCACGAGTGCCTTGCAGGATCGCTGGTGAGTCGCTAAGCTGGAGTTGCTGAGCAGGTAGCGGAGAGGCACAGGTGCAGGTGGTAGTCCCAGGCAACTGTCAGCGGGTAGAGGAAGTGGTCAAGCCGGGTCATGCACTATCGGATACGTCTGGAACACAGGCGGAAGCCGGAAGCGAGGTCACAGGGCAGGCTGGGTCGGTATTGGGCTGGCAGCAGAGTAGCAGAATCAGTAGGCGAAAGCAGGGTCCAAAACAAGCCGGGTCGGTGCAGGCGGAGAGCAGGGATATCAAAGGCAAGCCGGGTCGGGTCAACGGTACAGGAAACAGGATACAGGTTACTAGGTAGGTTTAGCCAAACGCTATAGAACGGACAGCACCTGAGTCCAAGAAGAGGCCAGCCTAAATAGCCTGTCTGGCGCCAAAAACACTCAGAGAGTGCACGCCGCGGCGCCCGCACGTGCACGTGCACGCGCGCGCACGGGAGCGCGCACGCGCACGGGAGCGCGCACGCGCGCTAACGGCGCTCCTGTGGAAGCTGAAGACCCAGCTCGACCCCTATGGCCGCCATTTTGGGTGCTGGCATGCCCTTCCTGACATTGCCCCCTCCTAATGGGCAGCCTCCGGATGCCCAATCTAGCCAACTTGTCAGGATGAGAGTTCTTGAAAGCTTGAACGAGCCTTTGGGCGTGAATATTGTCTTCCGGTTCCCACGAGTTGTTCTCCGGTCCGTATCCCTGCCACTTGATTAGGTATTGAACCTGATTCCTCCTTCTTCTGCAATCTAGTACCGCTTCTACTACAAATTCTTCCTCGCCGTTCACAAGCACAGGTTCAGGTGGGCCAACGTCTCGATCAGGGAATGGATTAGACACAGCAGGTTTTAGCAGGGTTACATGGAATACGGGATGGACCCTTAAGGAGTCTGGTAACTCGAGTTCATAAGCGACATTATTGATTCGCCTCTTCACAGGGAATGGTCCCAGAAACTTAGGTCCTAACTTTTTCGAGGGACAAGCGAGTTTCAGATTAGTGGTTGCCAACCAAACTTGGTCGCCTGGATCTAGTATTAATTCCCCTCTTCTCCTTCTATCAAAAACTTCTTTGTTGTAAGCCTGGGTCTTGGCCATTGTTTCCTGTAACACTTTGTTGTTGGTATTAAAGAAGTCCACTGTTTCAAGGACGGCAGGTACTGAGCATTCAGGAATCGAGTTGAACAAAAAGGATGGGTGAAACCCATAATTTGCAAAGAAGGGCGATTGCTTGGTGGCAGAGTGGGAGGAGTTGTTATAGGCGAATTCGGCCAGAGGAAGTAAGTGCATCCAATCGTCTTGGGAGAAAGAAGAAAAACAGCGAAGATATTGTTCGAGAGTCTGATTGGTCCTCTCCGTCTGTCCATTCGTCTGCGGATGGTAAGCTGATGAAAATGAAAGTTCGATCCCCAGGGATTCACATAATGACCTCCAGAACCTAGAGGTGAACTGGACCCCTCTGTCGGAGACTATGTTTGCCGGTGCTCCGTGAAGTCTTATGATTTCTTTGATGAAGACCTGTGCGGTCTCCTGTGCAGAAGGAGTGCCTTTCATAGGTAGAAAGTGGGCCATCTTGGATAAGGGGTCAACGACCACAAAGATGGTATTATAGCCCCCGGATGGCGGCAACTCCACAATAAAATCGATGGAAATCATCTGCCACGGTCTGCTTGGAACCGGCAGTGGCTTGAGTAGGCCCCAGGCCTTAGACCTGCTGTTCTTGTTACGGATACACGTGGTACATGACTCCACATACTTTTTACAGTCTTTCTGTATCTCGGGCCACCAGAATGTTCGTTGCAACAGTTCGGACGTCTTATTCGTACCAAAATGTCCCGCAAGCTTGTGGTCGTGGCACAACCCCAAGGTGGGGACTCGCAGGCTTTCTGGCACAAAGACCTTGTCTCCGTGCCAGAGTAGCCCATCCCTTGCCAACAGAACGGTCCCGAGTGGGGAAGGGTTACCTACTGAAGCTTGCTTAATTTGATTGATTAAGTTTCCTTGCAACAGAAGAAAGTTGCCAGGAGACAAGATTGTATCGGGCGGGGAAGTTTCTTGAGGTTTGCTAAACATGCGTGACAACGCATCTGGTTTTATGTTCTTTGATCCTGGTCTGTATGTCAAATGAAAGGTGAATCGGGAGAAAAAAAGTGCCCATCTGGCCTGCCGTAAGTTTTAGTCTCTTTGCCGTTCTCAGATATTCAAGGTTCTTATGGTCCGTGTAGATTAATATTGGGTGTGCGGCCCCTTCCAGAAGATACCTCCATTCTTCTAAGGCCGCTTTGATCGCTAGGAGTTCGCGATCCCCGACATCGTAGTTCTTCTCCGCACTGGACAATTTACGAGAGAAGAAGGCGACAGGGTACAACAGAGCTTTAGGTCCCTGTCTCTGGGAAAGTATGGCCCCGACTGCCGTCTCTGACGCATCCACCTCAAGAACATATGGTTGGGCCGAATCAGGGTGTTTCAAGACAGATGCGGAGGTAAATAACTTTTTCAGGGTCTCGAAAGCAGTTTGGGCCTCAGAAGACCACTGGAACCTGACGCCTTGCTTGGTGAACTGGGTGATGGGGGAGATGATTGCTGAGAAACCCTTGATAAATTTTCTGTAAAAGTTCGCAAAACCTACGAAACGTTGGATGCCTTTCTTATCACTGGGAGCTGGCCAATCCAGGATGGCTGCGACTTTTTGAGGGTCCATCTTGATACCCTCAGTGGATATAATCAGGCCCAAAAATTGGATGCTCTGGCGTTCGAATTCGCACTTTTCAGCCTTGGCGTAAAGTCCATGTTGTCGAAGGCGGGCCAGAACATTTCTGACGTGTCTGCGATGGTCAACTAAGGAGGAAGAAAAAATTTGTATATCATCAAGGTACACCACAACAAACAGGTCCAGGAAATCTCGAAAGACATCATTGATAAAGTGCTGGAACGTGGCGGGGGCATTGCAAAGTCCGAAGGGCATCACCAGGTACTCAAAATGCCCAAAACGTGTACGGAAGGCAGTCTTCCATTCATGGCCCTCCCGTATACGGATCAAATTATAAGCACCCCGAAGATCCAGCTTAGTAAAAATGAGGGCAGCACCAAGTCTTTGGAAAAGTTCAGGCACTAACGGCAGGGGGTAACGGTTTTTGACCGTAATTTTGTTTAGCTCGCGGTAGTCTATACATGGACGTAAGGAGTGGTCCTTCTTTTCCACGAAGAAGATACCCGCACCAGCCGGGGACGTGGAAGGGCGGATGAACCCTTTTTTCAGATTCTCATCCACATAGTCCTTAAGGGCTACCAGTTCATTTTCAGATAAGGGGAAAATCCGGCCAAAGGGAACTTCAACTCCGGGGAGGAGGTCGACTGGACAATCATAGGAACGATGGGGAGGGAGCGTCTCTGCCCCTTTCTTACTAAATACGTCCAAAAAGTCGTGGTATACTGTAGGCACCAGTTGACGAGCTTTAGAGTCTGAATCAAGACATAGTAGGGAAGGCTGGTCACAAGGGGTGGGAAGGCAGTGTTGAAGGCAGTAGGGTGAGCGGAAGTTAATTTCATCTGTGGTCCAGTCGATGCTGGGGTTATGGACTTTCAGCCAAGGCATGCCGAGAATAATCGGAAATAAAGGAGAGGCGATGGCATCCAATCGGAGTAGTTCTTTGTGACCGTTAGCCATGGTGGCTAATAGAGGGACAGTCTCATGAGTAACTTCCCCGGACTTGATAACGGAGCCATCGGCCAGGTAGACGGAGAGTCTCTGTGGTTTGGGTTGGAGCGGGATACGGTGTTTCACAGCAAAGGATAGGTCCACGAAACAACTGCAGGCCCCGGAGTCAATTATGGCGGGCGTCTGGATGGTCCCTTCTGGCAGCTGTAATGAGATGGAGAGAGCAAGGTGAGCAGAAATGCTGGGTAAGTTCATATTTGCAGAGGGTGAAGTAACTGAGAGGCACTTACGGGGTTTGACTGGACAAGATCTTACGTAGTGGCCTGACCCTCCGCAGTACAGACACAGGTTCTGCTGGCGGCGGCGTTGACGTTCTTCGAAGGAGAGGGAAGGGCGAAGTAGGCCGATCTGCATTGGCTCCGGTGCGTCGGACGTGGTCGGAGTTGGGAGCGGTGGAGCAGGGTTGAATGGGCTGGGAATCCGTGGTAGCATCCATACCGGGCGTGACTGGCCCGCAGCCCTCTCTGATCTCCGTTCTCTCAACCGGCGATCAATCTGAATGGATAAGTCAAACAGGGCCGTCAAGGTGTAAGGCATTCCCACACGGGCTATTTCATCCTTAAGGGGCTCGGAGAGGCCCATGCGGAACTGGGAGCGTAATGCAACATCGTTCCAATCAGTGTCAAAGCCCCATCGTCTAAATTCAGCGACGTAGTCTTCCACCGGTCTGCGACCTTGCTGGAGAGAGCGAAGAGCCGCTTCAGCGGAGGCGGCCTGCTGGGGATCCTCGTATAACTGGGCCATGGCGGTGAAAAATGAAGCTGCATCGGTTAAACACTCGGACTTCTGTTCTAGGTGACGATGGGCCCAGGATTGCGGTTCCCCTTGCAACAAGGAGATTACAAAGCCGACCTTTGTGGCCTCTAAGGAAAAGGTGCGCGGCTGCAGTGCAAAATATAGGTCACATGCATTCTTGAAGGACCTAAACTTACTGCGATCTCCAAGGAATTTTTCTGGGGTCGGGACCCTGGGTTCAGGTGGAAGCATGACAACTGCCGGAGTGGCGGAGGCCCTCTGGTGGGCAGCAGAGGCAGATGCAGGTCCTGGGGCAGCAGAAGATAAAGCTTGCACTTGTCCTTGCAGCTGGGTATAGCCGGATTGTAAGTCCTTTACTGCCCGTGTTAGTTCGGCCAGATGCTGGCATAGTTCGTCCATAGGAGAGGGTCCCCGCACAGGCTCAGTCATGGCTGTCCGTTACTGTCACGCCCCTGACGGTAAGAGCCTGATGTGCGGAAGACGGCCTCCCTTGCAGCTCTGACTCCGAGCTCCTGGTAAAGTGGACAGGAGACTCCAAAGTACAAAGTCGCACGAGTGCCTTGCAGGATCGCTGGTGAGTCGCTAAGCTGGAGTTGCTGAGCAGGTAGCGGAGAGGCACAGGTGCAGGTGGTAGTCCCAGGCAACTGTCAGCGGGTAGAGGAAGTGGTCAAGCCGGGTCATGCACTATCGGATACGTCTGGAACACAGGCGGAAGCCGGAAGCAAGGTCACAGGGCAGGCTGGGTCGGTATTGGGCTGGCAGCAGAGTAGCAGAATCAGTAGGCGAAAGCAGGGTCCAAAACAAGCCGGGTCGGGTCAACGGTACAGGAAACAGGATACAGGTTACTAGGTAGGTTTAGCCAAACGCTATAGAACGGACAGCACCTGAGTCCAAGAAGAGGCCAGCCTAAATAGCCTGTCTGGCGCCAAAAACACTCAGAGAGTGCACGCCGCGGCGCCCGCACGTGCACGCGCACGCGCGCGCACGCGCGCGCGCACGGGAGCGCGCACGGGAGCGCGCACGCGCGCTAACGACGCTCCTGTGGAAGCTGAAGACCCAGCTCGACCCCTATGGCCGCCATTTTGGGTGCTGGCATGCCCTTCCTGACAGTGTGTACTGCACTTGTGCTCTATAGTTTGCACCTAAACCTACTTGGGGTTTACTGCACTTGTGATCTATAGTGTGCGCCTAAACCTACTTAGTGTATACTGCAAGTGTGCTCTGTAGTTTGCACCTAAACTTACTTGGTGTCTACTGCAAGTGTGCTCTGTAGTTTGCACCTAAACCTACTTGGTGTGTACTGCACTTGTGCTCTATAGTTTGCACCTAAACCAACTTAGGCCTCGTACACACCAGACCGTTTCCAGCGGATAAATCTTCTGGCGGATTTGGATCTGATGGCTGTACACACCATCAGATCGAAATCCACGCGGAATACATCCGCGGCGACGGACGATGATGCGGCGACGTGCACGACGCTGGAAGGCAGACAACCTCCACGCATTCGTCGAATCATTACGACGCATGCGAGGGATGGGAGCGGACGGATTGATCCGGTGAGTCTGTACAGACGACCGGATCAATCCGCTGGACACGATTCAAGTGGATATATTTCTTAGCATGCTAAGACATTTTTATCCGCTTGAAATCGATCGGCCGGATTTTAATCCGCTGGGAAATGTCCGCTAGGCCGTACACACGACCGGATCTATCTGCTGGAACTGATCCGCGGATCAATCCCAGCGGATAGATCCGGTCGTGTGTACGAGGCCATAGTGTATACTGCAAGAGTGCTCTGTAGTTTGCACCTTAACCTAAATGGTGTTTACTGCACTTGTGCTCTATAGTTTGCACCTAAACCTACTTGGTGTTTACTGCACGCATGCTCTGTACTTTGCACATAATGCTACTTGGTGTGTACTGCACGTGTGCTCTGTAGTTTGCACATAAAGCTACTTGGTGTGTACTGCCCGTGTCCTCTGCAGTTTGCACCTAAAGCTACGAGGTGTGTGTACTGACTTTGTCCTCTGCAGGCCATTATAATGTCTGGAAGGACAACAAGGAGAGGCAGAGAGTCACAAGGGCAAGCAGGCTCTGCGTCTAGAGGCAACAGTGCTGGTCGTGGACACGGTGCATCCTCTTCAGCACGTGGCTGTTGGACACGCTCATCTTTGTTTTCGGGAGCTGGCCGTGTTGAGCCTCAACATGCAGAAGACTTGGTAGAGTGGATGACCAAGCCGTCCTCATCCTGCTCATCCACTCTCACTTTGTCTGGAAAAACAGAGGTTACTTTGTCTGGAAAAACAGCTGCCAAGGCGTCCTTCTCCCTCTGCTCAATGGCATCACTAACTCCTTCCCTAGTCCCACAATGTCCTCCTGAGGAGTCCCCCGAACTGTTTGAACACAGTGTTGGGTACATGCTGCATGAGGATGCGCAGCGTTTTGAAGGCTCCGATGATGGTACACAGATAGAGGAAGGCAGTAACGTAAGCCCAGAGAGAGGGGGTGCCCAAGAAGGACAGCAATCTGGCAGTCATGTTCCCCCAGCTGCAGCATACTGCCAGGTTTTTGACAGTGATGAGGAGGGAGGGGATGATGAGGTCACTGACTCTACGTGGGTGCCTGATAGGAGAGAGGAGGAGGAGGAAGCACGGGCACATCTCCAACAAGGCAGGGTGCCCTCCAGGGGCCAGCTTAAGGGCAGCACACCTGTGCAGGGCGCAGCTGTATCTCAGCGTTATTCAAAAAGTTCTTTGGTGTGGGCCTTTTTTGAGACGAGTGCATCAGATCGCACCGTTGTTATTTGCAACATATGTCTCAAGCGTATCAGCGTATCAGCTGGGATCTCCAACCCTACTATACCCTCAGTCCTCTCTGAAGCCTGCACTGATAGGACTGAAGGTGTAGAATTAGGTGTGTCTCAGCCTAGTACATGTGGGCAATCTACTATCGGTACACCGATGGCAGATTGTACCAGGCAAATTTCCCAGCCATCCACATGCCCAGCGGTTGAATGCTAGCTTAGCTAAATTGCTAGCACTTCAACTGCTGCCTTTTCAGTTGGTAGATTCTGCCCCCTTCCGTGAGTTTGTGGAATGTGCGGTATCTCAGGGGAAAATTCCCAAACGCCACTTTTTCTCACGGAAGGCAATTCTGGTTCTCTACCGGCATGTGGAAGGCAATGTTAATGCCTCGCTGGACAGAGCGGTCAGTGGTAAGGTGCATATTACCGCTGACTCATGGTCCAGCAGGCATGGACAGGGATGTTACCTCTCTTTCACAGTGCATTGGGTGACTCTGCTGGCAGCTGGGAAGGACGCAGGGCAAGGTACAGTAGTGTTGGAGGTTGTTCCGCCACCACGCCTCCAAAATACTACTACTGGTTGTGACAAACCTCTCTCCTCCACCCTCTCCTCTTCTTCTTCCTCTGTGGCCTCTTCCTGTGCTGATGTGTCCTCAGAACCAGCGGTGCTCCGTAGGCGTACGAGGGGCTACGCAAAAGAGATGCCATGCAGTGCTTGAGATGGTGTGCTTGGGAGACAGGAGCCACACTGGGGCAGAGGTTCTGTCACCTCTGAGCCTGCAGGGGCAGGCTCAGAGGTGGTTGACGCCACGCCAGCTTAAGCCACGAATGGTGGTTTGCAACAATGGCACCAACCTCCTCTCTGCCCTGCGACAGGGACCACTGACCCATGTGCCCTGTTTTGCTCATGTCCTTAATTTGGTGGTTCAGCGGTTCTTGGGCAGGTACCCTGGCTTACAGGATGTCCTGAAGCAGGCCAGGAAAGTCTGTGTGCATTTCCGAAGGTCATATAATGCCAGTGCTCGGCTGACCGACCTCCAAAGGGAATACTACCTGCCCAAGAACCGCCTAATCTGTGACATGCCCACCAGGTGGAACTCTACGTTGGCCATGCTGCAGCGGCTGCACACACAGCAGAGGGCCATCAATGAGTATCTGTGCCAATATGGCAGCAGAACTGGGTCAGGGGAGCTTGGTTTTTTTCCCCACGCCAGTGGGCCTTGATCAGGGATGCATGCACTGTCCTGTCACCATTTGAGGAGGCCACGAGGATGGTGAGCAGTGACAGTGCATGCATCAGTGAGACTGTCCCTCTTATTCACATATTGGAGCACACGCTACGTGGAATAATGGACAGGGCACTTGAGGCAGAACAGAGGGAGGAAGAGGAGGACTTCCTTACCTCTCAAGGCCCCCTTTATCCAGACAGTGGTCCTGCTTGCCCGCTTATCACACAGGAAGAGGACCAGGAGGACGAGGAGGACGAGGTGGAGCAGGAGGAGGATGATTGTATCAGCAGCATAGAGGTGGAGCCTAGCACTCAGCATCAGCAGCAGTCTTCAAGGGATCAATTACTGTCCCAAGGAACCCATGGACTTGTACGTGGCTGGGATGAGGTGGCTGCAGATCCTGTCGTCCTCAGTGACCCAGAGGACTCTGCACCGAATGCCTCAGCAAACCTACGCTGCATGGCGTCCCTAATCCTGCAAAGCCTGCGTAAGGATCCTTGTATTCGTGGTATCAAGGAGAGGGATCATTACTGGCTGGCAACTCTCCTTGATCCACGTTACAAGAGTAAGGTTGCGGACCTTATCTTGCCATCGCAGAGGGAGCAGAAGATGAAACATCTTCGGGAGACCTTGCAGAAAGGTCTGTGCAACGCATTCCCAGAGACTGGGGGGTTACCAAATCCTGGTCCTGGACAACGTGTTGCTGAGGTTTTGGTCAGTCACAGAAGGGGCGGTGGAGAAGGTGGCCGTCTGATCGATGCGTTCAGACAATTTTTTAGTCCGCAGCCCCAAGGTATGACTGGTTCCAGCAACCATCGCCAGCGTCTGTTTTACATGGTTCGGGAATACCTAGGGGCAAGATCAGACTTGGACACCTTTCCCACTGAAAATCCTCTGGCTTACTGGGTCTTGAGGATGGATCACTGGCCAGAGCTTGCACAGTATGCAATTGAGCTACTGGCTTGTCCTGCATCCAGCATTCTTTCAGAACGCACATTCAGTGCTGCTGGAGGCTTTGTGACTGATCACAGGGTGCGCCTCTCCACCAACTCCGTCCATCGACTGACCTTCAAAAAAATTAATCAGGCTTGGATCGTCACCAGCTACCAAGCACCTGATGCTGATGTAACTGAATAATTTTTTTGAAATGTCAGATCCCTTGGAGACTGCCTATGCTGATGCTGAGTGACTATCCTGTTATGCTGACTGAATATCCCTTTCCTCCTCAAGATCTTGCTGATAGCTTGTAAGAACATTGTTGGTTCTGGGCACCGCCACCAATGCCTAAGGCCCAATTTTTCTGCCCCTGTTTAACAGGGGCGTGTAATTAAAAATTTTGATGCAATACTTTGAAGCGGGCTCTTTGCTGTGCTCCAACTAGAGTATCTGTGAGGGGTTGCAGTGTTGTGGCACCAGTACCAGTGCCTAAGGCCCAATTTTCCTGCCCCTGTTTAACAGGGGCGTGTAATTAACATTTTTGATGCAATGCTTTGCAGCGGGCTCTTTGCTGTGCTCCAACTAGAGTATCTGTGAGGGGTTGCAGTGTTGTGGCACCAGCACCAGTGCCTAAGGCCCAATTTTTCTGCCCCTGTTTAACAGGGGCGTGTAATTACATTTTTTGATGCAATGCTTTGCAGCGGGCTCATTGCTGTGCTCCAACTAGAGTATATGTGAGGGGTTGCAGTGTTGTGGCACCAGCACCAGTGCCTAAGGCCCAATTTTTCTGTAATTACACAGGGGCGTGTAATTACAATTCTTTATCTAATATTTCACAGCAGGGCGTTCCAGCGCCCACCAAGCCTAACTATGAGGGCTTACATTGTTGTGGCAACACCAACACCTAGGGCCCAAATTTCTGCACAGTATATACGGCAGGCCCCTACTTTCTAACATCCAACTTACAAACAACTCCTACTTGCAAACGGAAGGAGACAACAGGAAGTGAGAGGAAATCTACCCCTAGGAAGGGAAATTCTCTTCTGTAAAAGGTGTCTCCTGTCCACTGATGCTTTATCACCAATCCTTGTTTCACCAAAAAAAAATAAAAAATCTTTTGTCATTGGGACAGAAAGTGAGGTGCAATCTTCTGAACAGATGCACATAGACAGCAAAACAAATGTTACAGGGGTGATATCCCTTCTCTATCTTTTCAGAAAAGCTTAAAAAAAGATTTTATGGCTCAAGCTACACTTTAAAGAAGTACCAGTTGAAAATTACAAACAGATTCTACTTAACAACAAACCTACAGTCCCTGTCTTGTTTGCACCGCCTGTATACTGCTGTTCAAAGTATATAGGGCCAAAGCGGCTTGTAATGACCTGGGGGGAGGGGGGCGGGGAAACCCATGCTATTTTTCTCAGTGATTTTCATCCATATTGCAGGGACCAAACATTACATTAAACCTGCAAGCAGTCTTAAATTACTTTTTTCTTATAGTAATCTCATTTTGTGCAGGGACAGTTCTAAACACGTGCCACTACTATAGACACCCAGCAGGTACGATATTTAAAGGAATTTTTCATTTTTTTTTTTACTTTAAGCATCATTAAAATCGCTGCTCCAGAAAAAACGACCGTTTTTAAAACTTTTTTCCATTGATACATGTTCCCTGGGGCAAGACCCGGGTTCTCAAAGACGTTTTCCGACAATAATTTGCATATTGGGCTTTAAAATGAGCACTTTTGAATTTGAACGTTCGAGTCCCATTGACGTCAATGGGGTTCTAAATGTTCGCATGAATGTTCGGTCCATTCGAAGGTTCTGATGCGAACCGAATGGGGGGGTGTTCGGCTCATTCCTTCCCACAACCACAGCCCAGAGTTGTGGGGAAGAGGCCCCCATGTTGAGGGCATGTGGCCTGGTATGGTTCAGGAGGGGGTCACTCGCTCGCCCCCCCTTTTCTTGCCTGCCGGAGTGCATGATCAGATAAGGGTTTTGTATATATTTTGTAGGGGAAGCCTACGCTGGTTATTTTGAAATGTTGCCATGGGGTTCCCCTTACAATCCATACCAATTCTGAAGGGCCTTGTATAGATTGGGGGGACCCTACAATGTTTTTTTTTCAGAATTTTCTATTCTTTTGTTTGCATTTCAGCTCTCAGTGGGAAAGCCCACTGACAGCTAATGAGTCATCAGTTGTTAAGCAATTATTCACACAGAATTTGTATCTGTCGCTAATTTTTTGACCAATCCGAATTCGAATCGTTCCGTAAATTTAAAATTTGTTAGAAAATTCATAAACTAAGCAAAATTAAACAAAAAATTTAACTAAATGAATTCCGAAACAACTCAAAAAACAAAATTAGTAACATAACAAATCTATGCAAAATTAAATACATTTTTCCATTCTGCACATGTCTAAACAGGGCATCCACCTTACCTTCTAAAGTTTGCAGACTTCAGCTGTGTGAGTGGCTGAAGCGGCAATAACGTCACTCCCTAGATTCCGGGACGGTGCTCTGAAGGTCTTGCATGTATGCCGGACCTTCAGAGCACATGCACCGGCTGCATCCAGTGTGAATATCTCTAAACAGTGTCCGTTTAGGAGATATTCACCTTATCACAAAGCAGATTTTACTACTGCTTCAAAAGTCTGATATGTAATACAGATGGGAACTAACAATTTTCTGTTCTATAAAGGGAAAATGGTATGGTCTAGTAAAGCTGCCCCTCCACTAGGTTTTGGCATTTTGAAAAGGTGTTATGAAATGGCCTTTGGTACCACAAAAGGGAAAGAGGTTGAGGTACCTTTTGCATAACATGCTGGCCCTTCAGATTGCATTTACCCATGATGTCACTGGCTGCATCCAGTATAAATATCTCTAAATAGTGCCCGTTTAGGAGATATTCATTTTACCTACAGGTAGGCCATATTAGGTAAACATCACAAAGCAAACTTTACTACTGCTTTGAAAGTCTGATATGTAATACAGATGGAAATTGATAACTTATTGTTATAATCAGGGAAAATGGTATGGCCTAGTGAAGCTGTTCCCTCCTCCACTAGGTCTAGGCATTTTGAGAAGGGGTTATGAAATGGCCATTGGTGCCACAAAAGGGAAAAAGGTTAAGGTTCCTTCTGCAAAACCTCTTTTGTTTGGCTAGGCGATTGTTCCCAATCTGCATGGGCTTTTCTGGTGGAATGGTGGCAACCTGAGCCTCAGGTAAGGGTGAGGATGAGGGTAAAGAATCCCATTTTTAGAAGAGCCAGCTGTTCTAGGGTGAAGCTGGAAATACAGTTTGAGAGTTTTTGATGATTACCATTAACACGGTTGGATAAAGGGATTTTAGGTTCAGGACCTGGAGCAGCAGATGCAAAAGCTGAGCTGAGGATTGAGGAGTGTGTACAGAATAACTGAGCATTCTCTCCATTATGAAAAAAAAACTTCCACTGTCTGACCCCCCCCCCTCCAACACTCACCTGACACCTCAATTTACCCAGTGCTCTGCCCAGCTGCAGGTTCTCTCTCACCCTCTCCTTGCTTTCAATTGCATCACTGATAGCAGTCGGCTCCTGATACTGTCAGTCAAATCCTGTAAGGACAGAGTGGGGCTGAGCCGCACTGTGTGTCTATGGATAAACACAGCCCGCCTCAGGTGCGCACCTGCACGTGTGACACCATAGTTATTGGCTTGTTATGGGGGCACACACATAATAGGAGTAGGAGACAGCACTGGCAAGGATCCCCAGAAGAGGACATAAGGGTCTGCTCTGTGCAATACCCTTGTACGAAGCAAGTTAGTATAAACCTGTTTTCTTATTTAATAAAAAAAAAATGGAATAATGTAATTATTAAAAAACAATGTTGTAATAAATAACACAAACTATATTATAAAATTGCTTAAAAAAACATATGTGTTTGTTTAAATTCATACAATTTGCATATGCATATTCACATATACAGAGAAGAAAAGAAAATCTCCATCCATCAGGCACATGAATGCCAAGAGGGTCTCCAATGCGTTTAAACTCTCAAACTCTTCTTCAGGGTTTTTTTTAAACAATGAGATGGATAGATTAATGTGCTAGATGGAGACCAGATATATACAGACACCCCGAGGACCTCCCCAGGTGACCCAGCAGCTTGCGGGTAGTTCAAGGAACAATGGCTTGATAGATGGAACCAAACCAAGTCCAAAGGTATGAGGAACTTTATTACAAGGAGTATGAAGATAAGTAATTGCCAAAGTGCAAGATTTGATCATCCTGGAATCCCTCAGTCCATCTAGAGTGCTGACCACGGAGCTTTTCAGTTTGAGGTAGTATACGATCCTCCATTTTGCGGAATCAGTGGGGCTTCTTATATGATATATTTACTATAGCCCTCTCTATCTTGACATTTTGTGAATGCTCACTAGTACAAAGTCCTTGGCTACCCCACCTTGCACCTTTGGCAATTGATGGATGGAGATTCTCTTTTCTTCTGTATTTTATATTTGAATATGTATATGCAAATTATATGCATTTTAACTACCGTATTTATCGGCGTATAACACGAACAGGCGTATAACACGCATCCTAACTTTAAGAGGGAAGCTTCAGGAAAAAAAACTATCCATGGCTACCTGCGTATAACATCAAATACCACCAAAAGAAAGCTCGATTTGTGGGAAAAAAAGGACGCCAATTTTGTTTGGGAGCCATGTCGCACGACCGCGCAATTGTAAGTTAAAGCGACGCAGTGCCGAATTGCAAAAAGTACTCTGGTCTTTGACCAGCAATATGGTCCGAGGGGTTAAGTGGTTAAGAAATACATTTGGTTTTTTTAAGCGGTTGTATACCCAATATGACGACTTTTCTTTTTGTGGACAATTGCAGGTTTTATAATTATTTGCTTTAGAAGACTGTCTTATTACCTGCTTGCCTGGGAGTTATAGGTTTATTTGTAGCTAATGACGGAGCCAGCACATGCACCGTATGTCCAAATGTTTACATTTTTCCAGCAAGCGACCCTGCTAGAAACTAGCAGTTTTTTATGCAGGGGCTGCATCATTTGCTATTGTCGAGGTCAGCCCCAACATCCTACGATACTTCCAGGTAAGCCAGCAACAGGATAGTCTCTGATTCGCTCAATTTTCGTTTCCGGTAACCGGAAACTAAAAAGAGGCTTGGATACGGCTATTAGTGCACATGCGTGGGATTACAGAGAGGAAAATTTTATGTGGGCAGAAGTATATTAGAATACAGACAGGGAAGACCCCAGTTGATATGGTGACGGCTATTACAGAGCAGCAGCATTTTGAATATAAAGTGTTTTTACAATAAGAATGATTTTTGGGCTTACTCTTAGTGCCCATTTTAATCTACATAAATATTTAGATTGTAATATTGGTTAATTTTTTTTTCTTTTGTCGAGTTTACTACCGCTTTAGAGATGGTTCACACACAGGCGTCAAGACTTTGGGGGCGACTCGGCAAGGCGATCTCAAGGCGTCTTGAGAGGCAACTTGCAAAATGACTTCTGTATAGAAGTCAATGCAAGTCGCCTCGAATTGCCCCCAAAGTCGTACAGGAACCTTTTTCTAAGTCTGAGCGACTTGCATCGCTCCTATTAGAACGGTTCCATTGACTACTGCGGGCCGCGACTTGTCAGGCGGCTGAGTCGCCTGACAGGTCGCCCTGTGTGTGAACCGGCTCTATTGTATAATAAACTTTTTCTTTGTATTTTATTACAACAATGGTTTTTAACAATGCCTAAAAATCATTTACATAGTGTTGCTCTTTCTGTTTTGTTCAGGGAGGTTGCACCATTCTGTGGGCAGTTAAGGCATATCTGATATAACTTAGCAGTCAGAAGAGTAAATAATGTCCTAAGGATATTATCCTCACACTGAAGGGGGGTTTTCAGGAAATCTTGGGTTGTGCCTCTCCTGATGATATTGAAATTGATAGGACCCCTCTCACAAGACCTGACTAACACTAGAGATGTGATTTGCAAGCTACAGTACATAAATATACTATGAGGGATCAGATAATGCATTACTTGCGCAACAAAACTTACTTTGATTTTGATGGTGCCCACTTGTCATTCTATCCAGATTTATCTTAACAAAACTTATGCAACAAAGGACCCTTCACCCCCTTCTAGATGCCTTCTGGGCCAGAGGCATATTGTATAGATGGGGTTTTCCTTTCAGCCTTCAGGTGCAAAACAATGGGAACTTGTTTGTGCTACTTGATAAAGAATACCCTCCCAGCTTTTTTTTTCTCAGCTACACTTTGAACCTTTCCAGACTGGCAATATACTGCTGATGTTCCTCTTCCTGAAAGCCTCCGACCTTGGCTGTCAGCATGCTCTAGAACAGGGATATGCAATTAGCGTACCTCTTGTTGCAAAACTACAAGTCCCATCATGCCTCTGCCTCTGGGTGTCATGCTTGTGGCTGTCAGAGTCTTGCTATGCCTCATGGGACTTGTAGTTCTGCAACAGCTAGAGGACCGCCAATTGCATATCCCTGCTCCAGAAGATGCCACTGCTGTTGTATGAGTGGTTCTGTGGTGAGAACCCCTCTATTGCAAAATCCTGGTGAGCATCTTAAAAGTTAAACTGGTGTGTTTGAGGCTTTGATTGCTGCTTTAATTTCTACTTTGGAGCCTGTGTAGCTATATCTCTTCTGACTCCAACGGTTTTGAGGACTCCTTATTGCTCTTGTGGTGACCTATTTTTCTGAGCTTTAAAATTAACATAGTCAGTCCAGTCATACTTTTGTTTATTTACAACAGCTCCTGCAATGGAGTGGCAGAATGTGAGACCACTTAAAAACACCTCTGTGTTCATTTATATGGCCTACCTGACCATCAGGACCTCTCTTCCACATGCCTAACTTTACAGTAGGCAGGTCTCCTTTTGGAGCTTGTTCAGATTGGAACGCCTTGCCCCTGCCTGGAGCCTGTTCACTAGTTGAGCAGGGATCCACGCTGGTGCTTTTTGATGTTTGTACAGTCTCCCATGTGTTTGATGTTTTTTCTTCACTGTTTCTCTGTATTGTAAATTATTGTTGCTTTTTACCTTTTCAGGATGCGGACTTAGTGGTCATTCTTCCTCCATTCTTCTTGCTGCTCAACCTCATTTAAAGTCATTTTTTACAACACTTATGGATTCTGTTCTCCTAATAAATGCAGTAGATTATGGTTGGAACTGAATAGGTTATAGACGTATGTGGTCTTCTTACAGGAGACGCACTTTAAACATTCCTTAGTACCTAAACTCCCCACTCACCTGTTTAACAAATGGTTCCTGAGCAATTTGCCCATAGCTAAATCCTGGGGTACCATGATGCCCATTCTTACCACAACAACAATATGCTGATCCCAATGACAGATTGATTTTCCTCAAAGGTACAGTTGTGGGACAAACATCACCTTTGCTACTTCATAGGCCCCAAATACCCAGCAACTAACTTTTATAGATTTGGTCTTTGCTCACTTAGCAGACTTTAGGTAAGGTAGATCCCAAAAGCACTTCATCAATATGTTTTCCTAATCATTAACTCTAACTGTAGCTATTACGCCACAATTCACAGGGTATATGTAAGGATCAACCTCTTATTTATAAACCACCATATCTTGTAAAACTTCAATGATTCCACTATAGAACAGAAAACCACATCTAAAAGCTTCCTTTATTATCCCCTACTCTGCAGCTAGGCCGTGATCCTGGTGACTTAACAAAAATCTTCTGGATAATATTTCTATAGTAAGGAAAGTGGCAGAGGCTATTTAACCACTTACCCCCCGGACCATATTGCTGCCCAAAGACCAGAGTACTTTTTGCAATTCGGCACTGCGTCGCTTTAACTTACAATTGCGCGGTCGTGCGACATGGCTCCCAAACAAAATTGGCGTCCTTTTTTTCCCACAAATCGAGCTTTCTTTTGGTGGTATTTGATGTTATACGCAGGTAGCCATGGATAGTTTTTTTTCCTGAAGCTTCCCTCTTAAAGTTAGGATGCGTGTTATACGCCTGTTCGTGTTTTTTGAAAAAAATGAATATTTTTTACATTTTGCTATAATAAATATCCCCCAAAAATATATAAAAAAACATTTTTTTTCCTCAGTTTAGGCCGATACGTTTTCTTCTACATATTTTTCGTAAAAAAAAATCGCAATAAGCGTTTATTGATTGGTTTGCGCAAAAGTTATAGCGTTTACAAAATAGGGGGTATTTTTATGTCATTTTTATTATATTTTTTTTACTAGTAATGGCGGCTATCAGCGATTTTTTTTTTCGGTACTGCGACATTATGGCGGACACTTCGGACACTTTTGACACATTTTTGGGACCATTGGCATTTTTATAGCGATCAGTGCTATAAAAATGCATTGGATTACTATAAAAATGCCACTGGCAGTGAAGGGGTTAACACTAGGGGGCGGGGAAGGGGTTAAGTATGCCTGGGTGTGTTCTTACTGTGGGGGGGGGGTGGCCTCACTAGGGGAAACACTGATCCTCGGTTCATACATTGTATGAACCGAAGATCAGCATTTCCCCTGCTGACAGGACAGGGAGCTGTGTGTTTACACACACAGCTCCCGGTCCCCGCTCTGTACCGAGCGATCGCGTGTGCCCGGCGGCGATCGCGCCCGCCGGGCACACGCACGGGAGTCGGGGGCGAGCGGGGGGCGCGCCCCCTAGTGGCGGCTGGGAGAGAGGACGTCATATTACGTGCTCTCGCCCATCCGAGCCAACTTGTCGACGTATAACGGCGGTGGCCGGTTGGCAAGTGGTTAAGATTATTTTCCTGAGAATGCTATGGATGGCATATGTGACAGGGTTTTCTGGGAAGGCCACAAGGCTGTAATATGGGGGGGGATTGATCTCCTTGTGCTCTAAGCAAAAGAGAGAACGTCAGGAAGATTTTAAATTGGTTCTAACCTACTTGCAGGTAGCCAAGGCCCAGCACAAAAACAGCAGCACCTCAGACTAGCTGGAGTGCCCTAATGATCTCCACAGGGACTTCACTTACTGGTCCACTGCATCGGCAACTAATTACAATATGTCTTACATGGGTATTATTAGTATGGTAACAAATGTGACTGGATGCTGGTGAGAGCCATTCAGAATCAGAGATCCTTTATGCATGTGCACAAGTTCCAATCTTGATCTAGTGCTATAGTGTTGCATTTGTCTGACAAATTATAATCTATCAAATTTTAACCCTGGAGGATCATACCCTTTCCCTGAAATTATTGCCCCATTTCTTTAATAACACTGACATAAAAATCTAAAGATTTAAAAATCTAAAGATGATTATTCTGCTTGGGTTTTGTTATTTTTTTGTTATTTTTTTACAGAGGTTACTGGTAGCTATTTTGCTCAACTTCTTAGGAGCCTATTCCCTGCTTTTGTGTGTAACAATAGGAGACCAAGAAGTGCCATGGCAGTCCTTAGGAATTTGAAGCAATCTCTTGGCCCGCATATGCCAGCTGTCTTAGTAGTACTATTTTCCCATTGCACTTAAACAAATTCTTAATTGGTGTTTCCATGCCTCTAATAATTTGTGGAAAAAGTTATAGAAGGCAGAACTTCTCACGTGCTCCTTGGATCCCCTGATCACTTTGTGGGCTTGCATTAGATACTTTGCTCCTCCCGGTCCATACTCTCAATTTATGGGACAAATAAAACAACATGTATCCCCCATGTCCCCTCTACAACCAGTTGGAGATTTCCCTTGGTTCCTACATGGAGAACACATATCATTTTTGGCATCTGGGCTTGGGATGGGGATGTGGCAAGTGCCTCACACAGACTAAATTGTTGCCTTAGAGATTTTATGAAATAGGCTTGGGAGATTCCCTGTGATACAGACAGCTCTACACTCTTTTCAGATGGAGGTGCATATCATTTTCCCTGAATCTACAATGACACAGTTCTAGAAACTCTGCACTGCTCATGTCCAAATTAAGCACATATCTGTGCTGTATAACTTTTGATTACTTTTGATTACTGATCTCTCCTACAAAGCTAGTATCTATTTGAGAGTGGAAACGTGATCTTTAATGTGAATTTTCAGATTTAAAGTTGAGCACCCTGTATTACCAAATTCGAGTTCAATTAAATCTAAGACACAAAAAATAATTACAAGGTATTAACTAGGTGGTACTGTGTACTCGCTAAACTGGCATTAATATAAACTATATTGCCAAAAGTATTGGTATGCCTGCCTTTACACACACATGAACTGCAAGGTCCATAAAGACATTGATGAGCGAGTTTGGGGTGGAAGAACTTAACTGGTCAGTCCTGTCCTCAACCCGATAGAACACCTTTGGGATGAATTGGAACGGAGACTGCAAGCCAGGCCTTCTCATCCAACATCTGTGTCTAACCTCACAAATGCGCTTCTGGAAGAATGGTCAAACATTCCCATAGACAGACTCCTAAACCTTGTGGACAACCTTCATAGAAGAGTTGAAGCTATTATAGCGGAAAAGAGTGGACCAACTCAATATTGAACCCTACAAACTAAGACTGATATGCTATTAAAGTTCATGTGTGTTTAAAGGCATCCATTTCGATACTTTTGGCAATATAGTGTATCTCTTAGTCTCACCCCTCTACTAAAGCAATTATGGCCAGCAGGGTACATTCCTCCATATTTAGAGGAAATGCCTCAAGGTTTATACTTTTTGGATGAGTATCAGAGACCAATAAAACTATGCTTGACATTGAAATATCTTTTTTACCACTCCATTTTCTTCTATAATTTCCCATGATACCAATTAACCACTATGAATGTGTGCTACACCACCTGCTTAACACAGCCAGAAGCTTGGTGTCAATTTAATGCAAACTAACCAGCTACTTTGCGTATATAGCAAAAATGTGTAATCAGGGCCTTTTTTACATATTCTTATGAAGACATTTGTTGTGTGACACGTTGACACTTAAAATGTTGATTGCACTGTTTGTACTTAACTTTTAAAACTGTGAAAATAAAGCTTTTACAAAAAAAAAGTGATATTGATTTAGAGTTTAAAAAAATAAAGTAACATTTAAAAAATAAAAAATATATATATATGTTTTAAAGTCCCCCACTTACTCTTGCAAAAGAACATAAACACATTTGACAGGTGAACCTACAAACAAACATGAAGACTGCTCTACACATGTTGCATAGTGCTGTAAAAATTGGGGAAGAAAAATAATTTTAGGGCCATTATTAATAGTTAATTCTAAACTGATAACCCTGTAAAGGCTTTAAGAGTGATGCCTGTGGACAGTTTTGTGTTCCAAAGTTTGGCACTCCTTCACAGGCATGTGCAATTTTAAGGCCTCACATGTCGGTTGTCTATTTATATTTTATAACCTAACCTTTTATATTATACAAAAAAAATATTATACAAAAATATTTAAAATACATTGTGCATGTGTACACCAAATGTGACTTTTGTGTATTTTTTGATAAACATGAGCACTAATATCACGTGAGATAAAAACAAAACTGAAACTACTTCCATTTTATTTTCTTTGCTTTTAGAAAACCCTTGGGGGTTTAACTAATCTCCAGGCCTAAAATGTGCATTTTAATATGCATGTAAAATCAGAAAAAAAGGCCCAGGTAGACAAATGGTTAAGTGTACATTTTTAGTCTGAAAAGTATACTTTATCAATCCAGATTGTACAGTGCTTTTAAAGGGCAAACTAAATAAAAGTACAGACTTAATGCTATCAACAACATAACCACAGTTCTAACCTCTGTCTGACTCTTAAATGGAATGAATTTAATGATCTTAACATAGGCATCCATGAAGCCCACAAGGATAGCACTTTATGTATAATTTAGTGCTCTACTTTTGACTTACATTACGGATATATAAAAAAGTTACATGGAGAAGATTGTCACATAAGCAACTTTGCAAGAATTATTGTGCTCTCACTGTCACTTTGCTTTATTTCTGCAAGAGTACTTGTCAAATGCACATAAAGAAAGGCCAATGACCAAATTGCTTTCCTTTAAGTTTTTCTTCCTCTTTTCTTCGAGATTTGCTGTTTGTCTCAACAAAATGTTGGTCTCAAACTTAGAGTTGTGCAACTCATTTGTAGGAAACGTATACTGAGAAAATATGGAGGGTACCATTGTTGACCTTTATTTCTGAGAATACTGGTTGCTTGACTAGTATTAAAAAATAATGTATGTTTTGAACTAATGCTGACTTTCTAACCTTCTTGTTTATTCCAGGTCAGTGATTGTGAAAGCATTGTAGCCAGAACCTTACAATAAGCTGAAATTTACCAAAAGAGGTAAGCAACAAGAGCCCCTAGATTTTTCCTAGCACAGGTTTCCTTAAAATTATCTAAATACATATGATTTTACCTTGCTATTTTGTCTTCAATCTTTTTGATAGCATTATGTTATACAGTAGTTACATAGTAGATGAGGTTGAAAAAAGACACAAGTCAATCAACTCCAACCCATGTGTGTGATTTTATTTCAGTATTACATTGTATAATCTCTGTATGTTGTGGTCATTCAAGTGCTTATCTAATAGTTTTTGGAAATTATCGATGCTCCCCACCTGTGGAAGAGAATTCCACATCCTTACCGCTCTTACAGTAAAGAACCCTCTACACAGTTTAAGGTTAAACCGCTTTACTTCTCATTTTGTTAATTGAAATCATATCCCCTCTCAAGTGTCTCTTCTCCAGAGAGAATAAGTTCAGTGATCATAACCTTTCCTTATAACTAAGGGCCTAATCCACAAAAACCTGGCGCAACGTAATTTTTCCCATTTAAGTTACACCGCCGCAAAATCTCTACCTAAGTGCCCGATCCACAAAGCACTTACCTAGAAATTGTAACTTAAATCCGTCCGGCGCAAGGCGTTCCTAATTTAATGGGGCGAGTCCCATTTAAATTAGGCACGCTCCTGCGCCGGACGTACTGCGCATGCTCCCAACGTCATTTTCCCGACGTGCTTTGAGTGGTTTTACGTTGCGCCGGGTTTTAAGAATCGCGACGGGCGCAAAAAAAAACGAGTTGCGGCGGGGAAAAAAAAAATGACAGCGACGCGGGATAGAAGGGTCTACTTTTACAAGGTCTAAACAGTTTAGGCCTTGTAAAAGCAGCCCTAATATTGCGACGGCAAACTAATACTTACGGAGAAAAAACGAACCTTAAAAGCTTCGTGGATCTCCGTAAGTGCTAATTCGCATACCCGAAGCGGCATAAGGTACTGCATCCTAAGATCCGACAGTGTAAGTCCCTTACACATGTCAGATCTTCTGCCTATCTATGTGAAACTGATTCTGTGGATCAGTTCCATAGATAGAAACAGGGATACGACGGCGTATCAGTAGATACGCCGGCGTATCAGTAGATACGCCGGCGTATCCCTTTTGTGGATTAGGCCCCAAGGTCCTCCAGTATATTTACATTTTCTTATATTTTTGTATAACCATGTGTTTATACTAAAAAAAAATAGAAAGTCCGTTTAAAGGGGGGGGGGGGGGGTTCCACCTAAAATAATATATCATGTAAAATTAGCACACAAGCCATTCTCTAGAACAATGTTAATAACAACATTATCCTTCCATTTCAATCTGAAGCCACTGGAATTTTCTAAAAGGATCAAGCAATTCAGCACAATATGGCAGCCTGGATGTGTTCTGTGTGTTGTGTAGAGCACACCTCAAGACATGTAACATTCTGCTTAAATAGTTGGTATATTGAATTTCTCAGACACTGACAATTACTCAGTCATACAACACTGTACCCAAATTTTTGCGTATTTATTTACCACTGTTTTTTTTTTCTTTCTTTAAAGAAAAATATAAAAGAAAAGTTTGTAGAAAACGTTTTTTTCTTAAAAAAAGACCCTTAGAAATGTAAATCAAAATGTAGTTTGATACATTTATTTTCTAAAAGAAATCAAAATGAGTTTATCAGAAAGTTTTACAGGAGAGTTCAATATAACTATTAACTGCACTTTTTGGGGGATAATTCCCTCAAGAGCTGCCTGCCCCAAATTTAGGCAAGCATTTTTGCCAGTGTCAGTGAAATTACCAACACATGGAAAATTCAGGAAGTTCTTTCTACTACCACTTTAAGAATCTTTCGCTATGGCAGTGAAAAACTCTTGAAGATTTAAAGATGTCTGACTGTTTTTGCCAGTTAGCACTTGCTGCATCAGAGGCTAGAAACTTGCCAAACATGTGGTTATATAGGGGAAGATCTAAAAAGAGGGGAAGCTCAGCTGATTTTATTATCCAATCATGTGCAAGCTAAAATGCTGTTTTGTATTTTCCTTGCGTGTCCCTCTCGGATCTAAAGCGACTGCACTTCCAAGTGTACTTTCAGTGCAATTTTAAGTTTGCAAGTCGGTTAAAAAAAAGGAGTTCATACTTTTCATACTTTTCACTGACTTCACTACCTGTGTGATTTTCTGGTTCAGTGACAAAGTATTGAGGCTAACTAGCATTTTCCGAAGAAGGTCCACAATGGCAGACATACAACTGCCAGTACAGATTTCAGGAAGTGATATCAGGGAAGAGTTAAAAGTGCACTTATCCCTTAAAGTAAATGGTAAATTAATTATTTAAACAGCAGCCAAGCTCCATTAAGATTGGAAATATTCTTCTTTTTCTGCTGAAGCTTGCTTTTTTACTGACTTTGGCTGCAAGATATGCTGTGTGCTGTCATTGTACTATGTGTTGGATTTTACTTTATACTGCTTTGTCCCCTTCCCACCCCTGTGGTATATGGTGTCTACTGCTGTGTCTCCTGCACTAAAAATGGTGTGTGCTGCTGTGTTCTCAGTCCATTGTGTTGGGAATGATGTTTGCAGCTGTATTGCTTGCCCACTATGCTGAATAGTAGGGGTTCTGCTGTGTCCATTGTGCTTCATATGACGTGTGCTGCTGAGTTCACTGTGGTTGGTATAATAAGTAATGATGTGTCCTCCATTTACACTCTTCTGGGAATGGAATGTGTTGTTGTGCATCTTGTACAGTTTCCCAGTGTTATGCTTGTTGCTACATGCTCTGTCCACTGTGCTTGGTACAGTGTGTAGTCACTGCTATGGTGATAATGGAGTGTGCCGCTTTGTGCTGTTTCTAGTGTGCAGGGTATGGAGTGTGCTGTTTTGTGCTGTTTTCAGTGTGCTGGAGTGCTGTGTGGATGTGATGTGTGCAGCTTTATGCCATATTCCCTGTGTTGTAAATGGTATGTATTTTTTTTACTGCAAGTTTTTGGGGGAAGTGTGCGCTGCTGTATACTCTGTTTAGTATTGTGGGTATGGTGTCTGGTATGTGCATGCTTCCCAAAAGTCCCTGATTCTGCAAGACTGTCCCAGATTTTGATACAAATCTCACAGTCCTGCAGATCTGATCACTGGTCCGTAAATCCCCTGCCCAGCATTGCTTATATGCACAGTGGTGCAGCACGGAAGGAAAAAACAACTGATGGTGGTAAGTCAATCAGCATCAGTCATTCTTGACAGAAAAGAAGAGGTCATACACCAATGACATCACTCAGTTCAGCAAATTTTTATTTAGCCATGCAAGCAACACAGCTTAACCCCACCTGGAGCTCACCCCTCTCTGACATATTTCAACCCTTTGTGCTTAGTCATCAAGAGATAATATTAGACTGGCATGTTAGTTGGCCAATTAGTAAGGTAGGCCATAGATGGTACAAATTTCCAAGCAACACAGATAGTGCGGACAGGGAATTTCCAAATTCCTTCCTGCCGAGCAATTGTCTGCTCCCGAGTGGGGCAGTGATTATTGCTAGCCACTAGCTATAATCTGGCAGGCTGGTTGTGGTCAATCAATCAACTTGGTACATTCAGCCTGCCCATGCACGGTTCAAATCTCAGCCAGTTCCTGCTGAACCAGCCAAGATTTGTCTATTACCAGCCTAAGTGTAACATTGCCAGCTCTTTCCTGCTTGGCTGAAGTTCCAGTGATTCAAAATGGAAACAAGATACAAAGACAGAGTACACTCACTTTCAGGCTGACTGGTGCTGATTAACTGATTAACAGAAGCACAGCTGCAGACTAAACCCAGGACCATGTGATCCTGATGGTAGGGTGGGGAACTGCGGAAAGAGGAGAAACAAAATACTCTGACATACAGGAGGAAGGGAATATAGCTTTACACCCAGTGGCATCGCTGGGGGCGGGCTTCTGGGGCTATAGACCTGAATCTGGGGCCTATAGCCCCAAGTCTCTTACTTGGTGCAGTAGTCTGCTCAGCGTCATGGGCATACCGGGATACCCATGTTAATTGTACATGCGCTGCCGCCGCTAGGGAAAGCCCATACAAGCTTGTCCCTTTTTGCGCAGTCTCTACTCCTGCACCATGTCAGCAGCCTCTGACTATCTCTTCCTGCACCATGTTGGCAGCCTCTGACATGTCCTCCTGCACCATGTCTGCAGCCTCTGACTATCTCTTCCTGCACCATGTCCGCAGCCTCTGATCATTTCCCCCTGCATCATGTCCACAGCCTCTGAAAATTTCCCCCTGTACCATGTCCGCAGCCTCTGACAATCTCCTCTTGCACCATGTTAGCAGCCTCTGACATTTCCTCCTATATTATGTCCGCAGCCTTTGACATCTCCCCCTGCACCATGTCCGCAGCCTCTAACATCTCCTCCTATACCACAGCCAGTTTAGTTGCAGGCTTATCATACAGATTATCCTGCTGACAATACATTCCCATGATTTACTGTTTTTCATCACAATGTGATGCCTATGACTTCTTTCTATCATATATTTTAGCAAAGTCTCTCTAATGAGGTCCAATTTAGTGTCAGAACATTATTCCATGTCCACATAAGGCAAAAAGTCAACATTTTCTAAGAATTACTTACTTCCCTCTGGTGCACTACCCATGTCTATAATGTCTATAATATCTATAGTAGGGGTCAGCAACTTTTTCCCTAAGGGCCAGATTCAATGTATGTGAATTCATGGAGGGTCTCATTCACCTGCTAATAAATGAAGATAATATCCTAACATAGTAATAATAACCGTACAAGTTTACCTAACTTTAAGGTGCTTCACTAATACAGTTCACCCTGAGGGAGCGTGTGGCTGGGGATTCAGAATTTACTGTCCCCTCCCACATCCTGGCACCCAAGGGTGACTGACACCAGCCCTGCCAGCCAGCATGGTCTGGATATGGGGTTTCTATCTCTAAGGATGATGGGGTCCCTGTCTCCAGGGGTTATGGGGTCCCTGTCCCCAGGTGAGAAGGGGTCCCTATTCCCAGGGGACAAGGTGTCCCTGTGCCCAGGTGAGAAGGTGTCCCTGTCCCCAGGGGTGATGGAGTCCCTGTCCCCAGGTGAGAAGGGGTCCTCTTGCCCAGGTAAGAATAGGTCCATGTCCCAGGGGTGATAGGGTCCATGTCCCCATAGTTGATGTAGTCCCTGCCCCCAGGTGAGAAGGGGACCCTGTCCCTAGGGGTGATGTGGTCCCTGTCCCCAGGTGAGAAGGGGTCTCTCCCCAGGGGTGATTGGTTCCCATGCCTAGGGGTGATGGGGTTACTGTCCCCAGAGCAGATGTGGTCCCTGTCCCCAGGTGAGAAGGGGTCCCTGTCCCCAGGGGTGATGTGGTCCCTTTCCCCAGATGAGAAGGTGTCCCTGTCCCCATATGAGAATGGGGTCCCTTTCCCCAGGTGGGTTTTTCTTTGCATCCCAAACAATTTTCCTGGCAGTTGTGGCTGAAATTTTAGTTGGTCTACCTGACCTTGGTTTTGTTTCAACAGAACACCTAATGTTCCACTTTTTGATTAGAGTTTTAACATTGCTGATTGGTATTCTCATTTCCCTGGATATATTTTTATATTCCTTCCCTGTTTTATACAGTTTAACTAACTTTTCCCGCAGATCTTTTGACAATTCTTTTGCTTTCCCCATGACTTAGAATCCAGAAACATCAGTGCAGCACTGGATGAAAGAGGCAAGGGTCTGTCAGGAGTCCATAAACTCATTGGCCTTTTATGCACACACATTAATTACAAGCAAACAGATCACAGGTGACGATGGATACCCTTAACAGCCATTCAAACCCCTTTGTGTCAACTTGTGTGCATGTTTTTAGGCCAAAATCAAAAACTTTTGTTCAGGGTCATTTGGGTAGTTTCTGTTGTGATTATGATTGAAAAAAGTAAACACAAATGATTAATAATAGTGTATATGGCTTCGGCCAAACACTAACCATGAGTGAAAGATATGTTTTTGTGTTATTCATATTCTCTGAAAAATGGCCAAGAAATCATACAGTAGATTCTGCCAGGCTATGTAAACTTATGGGCACAACTGCATATATATATATATATATATATATATATATATATATATATATATATACACTGTATATGTATATATATATATATATATATATATATATATATATATATATATATATATATATATATATATATATATATATATATATATATATATATATATCATAATGATGCAGTTTGGAGTGACTCTGACTAGCATTTAAATACCTTAACAAAAGTAGTTATATCTTGTAAGTATATGCAGCTAATTTTCTCCCAAAGAAAATAACAAAAAAGCCAGAAAAATACCTGTGGATTTGCAGCTTTAATGTACTTTTTCCCTTCATTGGATAGCTTCCACTGTACAAACCACCTCCCTTCCAGAAGGATGGAAAGGTAGCATGGCCTGGAACACACAAGCATTAAAAGGTAATAATCAGCATGTATTTTTGATCATGCCAAGTTCTTGCTGGCACTTGTGTTAAAAAGGTACATTTGCTTGAATGGCTTAATATGTCAAGCAGAACTGTAATTAGAAAGAAATAATGACTACACAATACATTGACGCTAGGCAGATTGTTATTACTTGGCTAGATGTTCTTATTTTTCAGCTTTTAAAATCTGGTGAAGAAACTTCATTAAACTTTGAACAATCATCTGGGTGATGTTAATAACAAGAACCTAGATTTCTTGATAAAAGGAATGAAAAACACACTGCTTGCTAATGGTGTATATTGTAGTGTAAAGATAAGTATACTACTTTAACATCATGAAATATGGTGCTGAAATTTTCTTTGCCAGTAAATAATTACTTTATTTATGGGCAAATCACCTTTATTGTTTGACCTTTGGATGGTGATGGGAGGGTGATTTGGGTAAATTGGGAATTAGAAAACTGCACCAAATTGTGGATTTTTTGCTCCACAGACTGATCCAGTTCATAGAGCCAATAATCCAGGGGTCATTAATTATGCATGGTGCTCTGACCATTACAGATTTTAGGCCTCATACACACTGGAAGTTTTTTGACTTTTTGTACAGCTGCTGTTTTTGGCTTCAGACTGGTATCCTATGTGTCCATATCCTATGTGTCCTATGTGTCCTTGCACAAAAAAAATAGTGGGTTCTGAGAGGAGTATTTGAGCTGTAAAAATGCTCTAGCATCAAAAAGTTCCTAAAACGCAGATAAATGCTGTAAAATGTGGTTCACCAGTGTTTAACGATTTCAATCCCATTGGGGGAAAAAAACGCCTAAAAACTAAAAAAAATAAACATTATTGCAAAAGCGTTGAATAACGTTGAAAAACTCACTGCACAGCTACTGGTGTTTTTATAACATTATTATAACGTCCAGTGTGCATGAGGCTAGAGTAAATCAATTATTGCTTTCCTGAGTAATTTAAAAAAAATAGTAATACTAAAGTAGAACAATTAGTCAAAATGTAAAGTAAATCCACGATTTGGCCTTTTAAGGCAAAGAAACAGCTTAATTAATTGCTTTCTTGCTTCTTGTATTCATCATGCTGCCAATTAGGGGCAAAGATAAGGTCCAAGTCTATCAATAGGAATAAGCGAACGGTTCGGCCTCAGCATAAGTTTGGGCAGAACTTTTGTTGTTTGGTTGTTCGGCGAACATCGGAACAAACGGGTTGTTCGACCATTTGTTTGCCCCCCCACGAACCAACCACAATGCATTGCGGCACTGAACAGTGCATTGCAAGTCCTGATTGGCTGAAGCAGTGAAAGCTTCAGCCAATCAGGGCACAGAGCACTGTCAGAGTCATGATTGGACACGTTGAGGTTGAGGATGACAGGAACATGAGCCTAGAAAGAGGGGAGAACACTGGTAGACAAATTGGCATTCATGTTCCCCCAGCCACAGCGTATTGCCAAGTTGTCTCCAGTGATAATGATGATAATGAAAATGGAGAAGATGGAAATGATGATTATGATGAGGTAAATGATGCAACTTGGGTGCCAGATAGAGCAGAGGAGGAAACTAAGCGTGAGGCGGCACAACCCCAAGGAGGCCGACATCAAGAAAGAGTAGAAAGCAGCCACCCTATTCTATCATATTCTGCAGCTGTTATCTCCTGGCCCACTCCCCAAAGCTCAGCTGTCTGGGCCTTTTTCAGCACATCTGCAGCAGATCGCACTGTTGATATCTGCAAACTGTGTCTCAGGCCCATAAAATGTAGCAAAAACACCAGCCGTTTAGGTACCACATGCTTAACAAGGCATTTAACGTCCAACCACTCAGCCTGTTGGCAAGAACACCTAAAAGCCACACAAAAGGGGCACAAATGTTCCTCCTCCTCCTTACCCTATTCAGTCTGCCCCAGCTATACCAAGTCATTACCTCTGAGCAGCCTCCACTGACAGGAATGATGGTATAGCACAGGGTGTCCCAGGTCCTAGCAGAACATCTGCCAGCAGCACACCACCAGCTGTAGACTGTACCCGGCAAATTTCTCTGGCCCATTTACTTTTGCTGAAAAAAAATACAGTCCCTGACACCCACATACCCAGCGTCTCAATGAAAGCTTGTCAAAGCTGTTGACTCTCCAACTTCTGCTTTTCAACCTGGTGAATTCTGACCCCTTTCATGAATTTGCATAATATTCTGCACCACAATGGCAGGTTCCCAGTCACTACTATTTTTCACATAAGGCCATTCAATCTCTCTACGCAGCATAATATTTTTCCATTCAATCTCTCTACCATCACGTGGAAGTGAATGTTCTATAATCATTGGGCAAGACAGTCAGCTGTAAAATCCATCGTACTGCTGACACATGGTCCAGCAAGCATGGACAGGAATGATATATTTTGTTCACAGTACACTGGGTAACACTGCTTGCAACTTGAATAGATGCAGGACAGGGCTCGGTGCTGCAGCTTGGTGTGCCCCCATATCTTCATACAGTAGGTGGTGATGATGCCAGACCTGTGAGCTCTACCCCCTTATCCTCCTCCTCTGCCATCTCCATGCCCTCCTCTGCAGAATTGTCCTGTGAACATCAGGTACCCCCTAAGCATTCAAAGGACTATTACCAGAGTCAGGCTAAAAGGTACCATGCAGTGCTTCAGCTGGTGTGTTTAGGTGACAGGAACCACAAAGGAGCAGAGATTCTTTCAGCTCTGCAGGGACAGGCCCTGAGGTGGTTCACACCACACCAGCTGGACCTAGGAACAGTGGTGTGCGATAATGGCTCAAAACTCCTGCCTGACACATGTCCTCAATTTGGTGGTGCAGCATTTCCTAAATATGTACCCAGGGTTGCAAGATGTGCTAAAACTGGCCAGAAGAGTCTGTAGCCATTTCAGGCGGTCATACACAGCCGGTGCTCGGTTGGCTTAAATTCAGCAAGGAAATCCACCTGCCCATAAATTGCTTGATTTGTCACATGCCCACCAGGTGGAACTGTCAATGCTGCAGCAGCTATACATGCAGCAGAGGGCCATCAACAACAGGCTCAGGCCGCTTCAGTGTTTTTTCCCATGCCAATGGCTGATCATTAAGGATGCATGCACTGTATTGTCACCTTTTAAGGAGGCCATAAGGATTGTGAGCTGTGACAGTGCATGCATCAGTGACACGATCCCTGTCTCTGCATGGCATTATGGACAGGGCACTGGATGCAGAGCAGCAGGAAGACGAGGGGGGCTTCTTTTTCTCTCAAGGCCCACTTTATTCAGACACCATCATTTCTATGTCACAGAACACACAGGAGGACAGTTGGGAGGAGGATGAGGAGGAGGATTCTTTCATCGACTTTGAAGAAGAGGAAGACATGCATCAATCCTTAAGCAATGGCTTTCCAACCCCAGGACCCTTGGGAGTAGTATATGGCTGGGAGGAGGTGCTGTCATCCTGAGTGACCCTGGGAGTCTGCTTCTCAAGCCTCAGGAAATTTGAGGCGCACGTGCAGCCTCATACTTCAAAGCCTGCGAAAGGACCCAAGAATATGTGGCATAAAGGAGAAGGATGATTACTGGTTGGCAACCCTCTTTGACCACCGTTATAAGGGGAAGGTCTCAGAACTAAAATCTCTTGAGGACACATTAAAGAGGATTTTATTGAATGTTTTTCCTGACTCCAGTAGGTTACAGTGTCATGGAAAACGTTGTTTTGAGTATTCTGTTGGTCAAGAGAGGAGTGTTGGAGAAGGCATCTGTCTAAGGGAGGCAATTCTGAATTTTTTTAGTCCTCGCCGCTCAGGGCTGTCGTTTCTTTTACATCCTATCGGCATCTGCATCACATGGTGTACGATTACCTTGGGGCCAAAACAGAGATGGAGTGCTTTTCAGCTGATGATCCTCTATAGGGTATGGTGGGAAGGCACCACCGACACCCAAAGATCAATTTTTCTGCACCTGTTTGACAGGTGCATATCATTGAATTTTTTGAAGCAAGGCCAATTCTTGCTTTCATCAAGAGTACTCTCTAGGGTTACGGTGGGAATGTGCCAACAACACCCAACGACCAATTTTTCTGCAACTGTTTGACAGGTGCATATCATTGTAATTTTTTTTACAGCAGGACCAATTCTTGCTTTCATCAATAGTACGTCTATAGGGTTACGGTGGGAAGGCACCACAGACACCCAAAGACCAGTTTTTACACACCCGTTACTTCTATTCAAAGTGACACCAGAATGTATCCAAAACATCTCTAATCTTTTTCCCAATGCACTACATTGTGGCCTCATCATACACACTGGCTCCTCAGCTGTTGCTGAGCAAAATAAAGGCAGCTTGCAGGGAATTTTTCATTTTTTGGCTTTATAAATGCAATTATTGCTGCAGCAGATTCTAGACATGGTACAGATCTGCCACTTTACAGGTAGACTAAGGGGACATCCCAGGCACTATATTGGAATTTTTCATTTTTATGCGTTCACTTTAAAAATCACTGCTCATTTAAAAATGACGTTTTTTACAAACTCTTTTTTTATTGATACATATCCCCCAGGGGAGGACCCAGACCCTATAACCATTGTATGACCAATTACTTGCATATAAGCCTTCAAAATGGGCACTTTGATTTTTGACATTCGGATCCTATTGACTTTAATGAGGTTCGTTATTTGGCTTCAAACTTTTGCTGTGTTTGAAAGTTCTGGTGCAAACCGAACAGGGGTCCATTCGGCCTATCCCTATCTATCAATTCTAAAGACTAAATATTTTCTTTCTGCCCTCATGTGACATCATTTTGGACCTTGCATGCTGCTTGCCACTTAGACATCTATTGGTTCACTGTTAGAGAAACAGAGGAGATTCACATGTTTCTCCATATCATGAAATCACTCCACTCATAACTAATTTAATACCCCAAGTATTATTGTTCAAGAATGACATAAATGCATTAAGGGATTCTGCATCCCTCTCTCCACAGAAAGAATGCACCTCCAGATTATTCATTCTTGGTGAAAATGACTATATAAAAATCTCTTTCTCCCACCATACCATAAATAAATTGGCAAGACTTGGAGTGAACTGGTATGGATTTTAGGGGGGAACCCCATGCCATTTTTTTTATTTTGGTGAAAGTTAACCTTAAAATCTACACCAGACCCTTCAGGTCTGGTATGGATTTTTGGGGGGACCCCTACGCCATTAAAAAAAATAATTGGCGCAGTGTTCCCCTTAATATTCATACCAGACCGGAAGGTCCTACTATGAAATTTGGGGGGGACCCCCACACATTTTTTTGGGGTGGTTCCCCTTAATATTCATACCAGACCCAAAGGGCCTGGTAATGGACTAAGGGGGAACCCATGCCATTTTTTTTCAATTACTTTTATCTGTATTGCCGGGACCCAAAATTCCTTATAGCCGCAAGTAGTTTTAAATTACTTTTTTACCTTTCGAAATGTCATTTTGTGCAGAGAACACGGGAAACATGCGCTACTTTACATGCATACTATAGACACTCCCCAGGTACGAAATTGAAAGTAATATTTCACTTTTATTGTTTCACTTTAAGCAATAAAATCACAGCTCCTGAAAAAACTTTTTTTGCATTGATACATGTCCCCTGGAGCAGGACCCAGGTCCCCAAACACATGTTATGACAATGACTTGCATATTAACCTTTAAAATTAGCACTTTTGATTTCTCCCATAGACTTTTAAAGGGTGTTCCGCGGCTTTCGAATTTGCCGCGAACACCCCAATTATTATTTGGCGAACAGCCAATATTCAAGTCAAACTCATGTTCCACTCGAACATAAAGCTCATCCCTACTCTCTACAGTTGATAGGCATAGAGAAATATTTTCCTCTTTGAAGGGGAAGTAATCTCAGGAGAACTATCTTGAAGAGAGAAATTTGTTGGATATTTGATCTCAAGACATGGGGTTTAAATGTTGACTGGAATATTAATTGGTAAATTAATAACACTTGAGCCCCTTTATTTATCTGCTGTGTTTTAATTTATTTTACAAATAAAGTTTATATCATTCATTTTTTTTAGGTTTATTAATAAAATTAAACTTTTTTTATAATTTTTTTTGTTAAAGAACATTATTTGCATTTTAGCCACTTCACCCCCGGACCATTTGGCTGGCCAAAGACCAGACCACTTTTTGCGACCTGGCACTGCATCACTTTAACTGACAATATCGTGGTCGTGCGACGTGGTTTCCAAACGAAATTGACGTTCCTTTTTTTCCCACAAATAGAGCTTTCTTTTAGTGGTATTTGATCACCTCTGCGGTTTTTATTTTTTACTTTTTGCTATAATAATAATAAATTTCCCCCAAAAATATGTAAAAAAATCTATTTTGTTCCTCAGTTTAGGACGATATGTATTCTTCTACATATTTTTGGTAAAAAATCGCAATAAGCATTTATTGTTTGGTTTGCGCAAAAGTTATAGCGTCTACAAAATAGGGGATAGTTTTTATGGCATTTTTATTAATATTTTTTTTTTTACTAGTAATGGCAGCGATCAGCAATTTTTATTGTGACTGCGACATTATGGCGGACACATTGGAAACTTTGACATCATTTTGGGACCATTGTAATTTTTACAGCGATCAGTGCCATAAAAATGCGCTGATTACTGTAAAAATGACACTGGCAGTGAAGGGGTTAACCTGTAGGGGGCACTGACTGAAGGGTTTAAGTGTGACCTAAGGAGTGCTTCTAACTGTTAGGGGGCGTGGCTTGCCGTGACACATCACTGATCGCTGTTCCCGACGACAGGGAACAGACGATCAGTTACATGTCACTAGGATGAATGGGGAGATGTTGTGTTTCACTGACATCTCCCCGCTCTTCAGCTCTGACCTGATCGCGGGAGCGCACCACCGTATATAAACGCCCATTTGCGCAGCCGTGCCATTCTGTCGATGTATATGATCGTGTGGCGGTCAGCAAGCGGTTAATAACGCATTTCTACACGATTTATATATTTTTCATGTTTCTTTAATAAATATGCACATTCATACACTGAGCGGAAGTTTTAATTTATTTTACTTTTATTCTTCTAACGAAGGGATATTGCAAGTCGGTATTACTCATTTAGAACTGTACTTATTAAAACCGGAGTCAAAGGCAAAAAAGAGGATATTAACGCTGCTATGGGTTTATGTTTTGTGTCTAATTTACTGTAGATGTATTTAGTGTTTAGCAAAAATCTGCTCTAATTTTGATTCACTAGCATCATTGGAAGCACTAAAAACCTTGGGCCAAATTCCCAAAAACGTAGCCTTACTTAACTTTCAGCAGTTAAGTTACACAGGCGTTAAATTTCTACCTAAGTGCCCGATCTTCAAAGCACTTACCTAGAAATTACACGCCGTGTAACTTAAGTGCCTCCGTCGCAAGGCGGTCCTCCTCTCCGGGGGGCGATTACAATTTAAATGAGGCGCGCTCCCGCGCCGGCCGTACTGCGCATGCGTGTGACGTAATTTTCCCGACGTGCAGCGCGCGAACGTAATTTACGCCGGGCTTTGTGGATTGCGACGGGACAATAAAGTTGCGACGGGTGAAAAAAAAAATACGCGCCGGAAAAATAAATAAAAATAAAAAATAATTGACAGCGTCGCTCGGCATGCATTCCTGAGAGGGAGAACTCCATGCCAATTTTCAAATAAAAAACCGGCATAGGTTCCCCCCCCAGGAGCATACCAGGCCCTTAGGTCTGGTATGGGTTGTAAGGAGACCCCCCCTATGCTGAAAAATCGACGTAGGGGGTCCCCCTACAATCCATACCAGACCCGTATCCAAAGCACGCTACCCGGCCGGCCAGGAATGGGAGTGGGGACGAGCGAGCGCCCCCCCCCTCCAGAGCCGTGCCAGGCCGCATGCCCTCAACATGGGGGGGTTGGGTGCTCTGGGGCAGGGGGGCGCACTGCGGGCCCCCCCACCCCAGAGCACCCTGTCCCCATGTTGATGAGGACAGGACCTCTTCCCGACAACCCTTGCCGTTGGTTGTCGGGGTCTGCGGGAGGGGGCTTATCGGAATCTGGGAGTCCCCTTTAATAAGGGGGCCCCCAGATACCGGCCCCCCACCCTAAGTGAATGGATATGGGGTACATCGTACCCCTACCCATTCACCTGGAGGCAAAGTGATAGTTATTAAACACACAACACAAGGGTTTTTAAAATCATTTATTAGTCTGCTCCGGAGGCCCCCCTGTCTTCTTTAGCTCTAATACCAGGGGGGGCTTCTTCTTCCGCTCTCCGGGGGGGGCTTCTTCTTCCGCTCTCCGGGGGGGTCTTCTTCGTTCTCCGGGGGGGTCTTCTTCTTCCGCTCTCCAGGGGGGTCTTCTCCGCTCTCCGGGGGTCTTCTTCTATCTTCGCCGCTCTCCGCTGGTGACTCGGCGCACCCCGGTTCTTCTCCAGCTGTCCGGTGCCTTCTCCTTCAGCGCTGGCTGCCTGCTATCTTCGTGTGTTAGCTCAATTACTAGCAGGCAGCCAGCACGGTCTTCTGTGACGTCATCTTCTTCTCTTCTCTTCTTCTCCCTTCTTCCGATGTTGACCCAACGCCTCTTCTCGCTGCAATGATGGAAGCGCGCCTTGCATCCCATTTATATAGGCCTCACCGTCCCATCATGGTCCGGTAGGTACCCACGTGGTGGGTGCCTACCCACGTGGGTACCTACCAGAGGTACTTATTTGAGGGGACTCCCAGATTCCGATAAGCCCCCGCCCGCAGACCCCGACAACCAACGGCCAGGGTTGTCGGGAAGAGGTCCTGTCCTCATCAACATGTTGAGGGCATGCGGCCTGGTATGGCTCAGGAGGGGGGGGGGCGCTTGCTCGTCCCCACTCCCATTCCTGGCCGGCCGGGTAGCGTGCTTTGGATACGGGTCTGGTATGGATTGTAGGGGGACCCCCTACGTCGATTTTTCGGCATAGGGGGGGTCTCCTTACAACCCATATCAGACCTAAGGGCCTGGTATGCTCCTGGGGGGGAACCAATGCCGGCTTTGATTTTACAAATTGCCGTGGAGTTCTCCCTCAGGAATGCATACCAAATGCCGTCGCTTGAATGTGCTTTTACATGGTGTTACTAACTTTCCACATTGTAAAACCAGCCCTAGTTTTGCGCAAGCAAATCGGAACTTACGCAGAAATCACAATGCTTAAAAGCTTTGTGGATCTGCTTAAGTCCTCATTTGCATACGCAAAGCAGCATTTCAATGAGAAATGCCCCCAGCGGCGGATGCGGTACTGCATCCTAAGATCTGACAGTGTAAGTGTCTTAAAGATGTCAGATCTTCTGCCTAACTTTGGAAAAAGCCTTTTGAGGATAGTTTCCAAAGTTAGGCACAGAGATACGCAGGCTGAACAGCAGTTCCGCCTGCGTATCTCTTTTGAGAATTTGGCCCCTTGAGACAAATTAACAATCAGACTGGAACTTTTTGGAAAGCCCAACTGTAACAACTGATAACCCAGAACTGCATTCACAGTATATACAGTCAGTGCCGGCCCAAGACATTGTGCTGCCTGGTACCAAGAATGAAATGCTGCCCCCCCCCCCCCCCCAAAAAAAAATGACGCCCACCAAAATGCCCCCACATCCATTATTTTATATCATGATAACTAAAGTGGACCTATCATGGCTCTATACATGTATATAGGAGTATAAAAAGGACCTGTTATGGCTCTATTCATGCAATTAACCCCACAGTGGAGCGGAGAGCGGAACGGGTGGAGCGGTCGGGCAGCAATTAGCCCCACAGTGGAGTGGAGAGTGGGGCTGGCGGAATGGGATGGCGTGCAGGCAGAAAATGTGCTGCCCCCGTGAAAGTGCTGCCTGGTACAATGGTACCATCGGGTCCCATGGTAGGGCCGGCCCTGTATACAGTATCTGATATACTGTAGATTGTACCAATAATGAAATATTCTGTTAACAACCAACCAGATGTTTTTATCTTTGACATCTTTACCTAAAGCCCATTAGGGATTTTGTCTCTCAGAAACAGGATCCCAGTTGCCATCTAGTGACTAACAGAAAGCATAACAATTCTTATTACTCAAGTACTAAAATGAGCAACAGATTGAAGATCTTTGTACAAATTATTTATCAGGCTTTTGTAACAGTTTACAAACAACACCTCCAATCTGCTTAGCTTAACAGAAAGAAAAATACTTAGATGTATTATATGCTGTATTTTTTTCAACTACACAATCAGGAAATTGTTAGAGTTTGATACCCACTTCATAACAGAATGTGTTAAACTAAATTGTATAAATATGTATGTGATAGTGTGAGAAGGTTGACACTTAATATTACAGAACTCTAATATTAGTGTAAAATTCAATGATAAAGCTTGGACTAAAATAACCTTAGATTACCGCTGCTTTGAAATTGAAAGCAAGGAGCAATTGCAAATGCTATAGACTGCAATTAAGATCCATATTTCATATTCTTCAAGATTTTCTCTGTTATCAGTGTATATCTTAATGCATTTCAATGCCTTCTCTCTCTCTCTTTTAAAATACTTTCCTTCGAGCAGATAGCTCTGTGTGCCCTTGTGGCAGCATAATGGGCATTTATATTTGCATTATTTATTATTGCAGTTCAGTTTGATTCATACCGTTTAGGATTCTAAAATGGGTAGCAATATATTCTAATTAGCTATTCCTTGGCAAGAAGCAAAGTGTTTTCAGGGGCTTGCTTTGCTTCCAGATGTGAGATTTTCGCAAAACTCTCAAAAACCTTTTGTTGATTGCCAAAAATGACAGAATCGTGTTATGTCAAAGATATGCAGCAAAAATACCGTATGTTTCCTCTAGAATACATTAAATACATGGATTATTTCTTGTAAAGTCATTGTGTCTCAGAAGACTAAAAAGAATAGAGTGGGATGGCAGGCAGGATTAACTTGTTCCAAATGATTCATTTGCAATCTGCAGATTATCAATAAAATATCTAGTTTCCTAGTTACTTGCAATTAAAAAAAAAAAAAAAGGTTGGTCTCATGAATTAAAAGAAAACAGTTCTGAATGTCTGCTGGTTTCAGATATGCCAGCTGGCATGCTGCAGTTTTTTTATGCAAATGAAGAATTTTCAGAAACTTTGTTCACATTATTAAACATGTGCAGTGCAGCCTAAAGACATAGTATACCTTCCAGATTGACAGACTGTCCGACAGCCTAGGTTATCTATGAATGCTTGTCATTTAAAAGGGACCTGATTTGATACAAAACACCTGATTGAAGGCAGTGTCATCTTAGGAGCATTATAGGCCCCCGGGCAATAGAGTACACTGGGGCCCTGTCTACACAATTAAGCACGAGAATTTACTGACAAAAATCATGAAATTTACTGGCAGAACCACATTTTTTTACTGGCACTGCAAAAAAGTACCTAAAATTACAGTTTTCAGTGCCAAATGTCAGTATTTAAACTATAAACATATAGCTAGTGCTATTAGCATGAAGGTCAGGTTACTATAACCCAGCCTGCACAGAGCTGCCTCTTACATCAGAGTCTGCAGGATTCCCCCTTACAGTGAAAGGGAACTCTTATGTAAAGGGGAACGCTGCAGTTCATGATCTAAGGGGGAACTCTGATGTGGAGGGGGGCTCTGGTGACAAGAGACCACCTTATATCAGAGTTCCCACTTACATCAGGGTCCTCAGACTAAGTCCCCCCTTGCATTGTAAGGAGGAATCCTGCAGACTCTGATTTAAAGGGGAACACCAGGAACTCTGATGTGGGGGGCACTCTGGTGACCAGAGACCACCTTCCGTAGAGTAAATACACTAAGGTAAGGGGGGTTCACTATTTTTCACTATTTACTTACATCACTGACCCCCTCTCAGGTGCACCGTGCAAGGCTCAGTCAGATGGCTCCAGCTTGGCTGCTCTAGTTTTATCCTACAGTCTCCTCATGTCTAACTTCTCCCCTGACCCCCGTCTCGGCGGTGCTCCCACTCCTGACTCCTCTCCAGGCTCTTCCTCAGAGACTGTAGACACGATACAGTTCTACAATTCTGACCTTCCGCTCTCCACCATTTTTTACTGGGGTCGCTGGGCAGCTGATGGGGCCCCCCAGGCAAGTGGGGCCCCCGGGCAACTTCCCAGCGTGCCCAATGGAAAAGACAGCCCTGATTGAAGGGAAATTAGAGAAGCACCCATTCCATAGCTCATGCTACTCGCTAAGATTTGAACAGGAGTGCTATTTCAGTCTTTTTTTTTTTACAATAAATATTTTAGTCTTGAGCCTAGTACACACTAGTAGTCTTTTTTTTTTACGTTCAACCCAGCAGGGCTGTACAAAAAAAACTGGAGGAGCTGCTGTACTAACCGTGAGATGTTAGTACAGTGATCTCCCCTGCTGTGCTATTGTGCTCTGATCGGTTGATAGCCCCCTCTCCCCCTGCCAGAACACTCTGTTCAGCGCTCTCAGCCATTGGATGAGAGTGCTGATCGGAAGCTAATTGGCAAACCTTTTTTGGTCATGCCCCATCCACAGAAGCCAGCCGATGAACGGCTTCTGTCCAACTGGCTACAGTACACACAGGGGCCAAATGTTGGGCCCGTACTTTGCAGTACACACAGGCCTCTATCATTAAACAAAATACCCGAAGAAACAATTTCCTGACTTTAAATCACCAAAAATAAGCCCAGGTCTTATATTAATTTTGGTCACCAAAAACACAGTAGGGCTTATTTTTGGGGTAGGGCTTGCCATTTAATATGCTGTCTTCTCTCCCCTCTCCCTCCCTGCCTGTCAGGAATCCCCAGTGTGAATAATAGTAAATATGGTTGTAAAATGCTAGATGCATGTAAAAGGTGTATGTTTCTGTAATCTGATTGAGTCACATACCATCTTATAGCGCCTCGTGACTTGCCTGACCTGTCTTCCCCACTCCAAGCACTGGATTCCTGTGTCCTTTCCTTTACTGAGATCACTCCACTATCTTCTGCACCCAGGGGGGGGGGGGGCAGGACGGTGCAGGATATAGTGGAGCAAACTCAGTAAAGGAGAGGACACAGGATTCCAGCATTTTCCAGCATTTTCAATGTTTTCTCTGGTCTAATATAGAGTGGTGCACTGCCGAACCCATGAAATGTGAGTACCCTTCACAAAGGGCTAATTTTTAATAATAAATAGTGTATAAACGATATCACACTATCAAGACTTTTTTTATTATACGGCTATGGAAAACGGTATCAGCAACCAACCCACTCTGGGGCTCCTGATCTGCCTGCTACACTTTACACAAACAGATGGCTGGGGAACTTCCCTTGCATCATACTCTGAGTTGGATACTCACTGACTGCCCTAGCTTACCATTAGATCCTGCCAATTAATTAGTAAGGCAATCATGAGTGACAGTAAGGCAATCATTAGTGACAGTTATTTAAATCTGAACACTAAGGGCCAGATTTTCGTAGTTTGGCGTATCTTTGCGCGGGCGTAACGTATCTGATTTATGTTACGCCTCTGCAACTTAGACGGGCAAGTGCTGTATTCTCAAAGCACTTGCTCCGTAAGTTGCGGTGGCGTAGCGTAAATCGGCCGGCGTAAGCCCGCCTAATTCAAATTTGGAACAGGGGGGCGTGTTTTATGTAAATAACTTGTGACCCGACATTGGTAGCCAAAAGTGATGGCCAGGGCCAAGGGTGGCCACATATTCCCCTCCTCACACAGTTGCTCACTGATTCAGTAGCTGAAAATGGGGAAGGAGGAGAAGCGGAGATAGCATCCATGCAAGTCTTTTTTCTCCAGCCATGCTGTAGGTGACTAATAGGAATAGGTTTCCCAGCAGAAATTTTGTTTATCCATCCCACTCTGGGGCTCCTGATCTGCCTGCTACACTTTACACAAACAGATGGCTGGGGAACTTCCCTTGCATTATACTCTGAGTTGGATACTCACTGACTGCCCTAGCTTACCATTAGATCCTGCCAATTAATTAGTAAGGCAATCATGAGTGACAGTTATTTAAATCTGAACACTAAGGGCCAGATTTTCGTAGTTTGGCGTATCTTTGCGCGGGCGTAACGTATCTGATTTATGTTACGCCTCCGCAACTTAGATGGGCAAGTGCTGTATTCTCAAAGCGCTTGCTCCGTAAGTTGCGGTGGCGTAGCGTAAATCGGCCGGCGTAAGCCCGCCTAATTCAAATTTGGAACAGGGGGGCGTGTTTTATGTAAATAACTTGTGACCCGACGTGATTGACGTTTTTCACAAACGGCGCATGCGCCGTCCGTGGAATATCCCAGTGTGCATTGCTCCAAAGTACGCCGCAAGGACGTATTGGTTTTGACGTGAACGTAAATGATGTCCAGCCCCATTCACAGACGACTTACGCAAACGACGTAAAATATTAAAAATTCGACGCGGGAACGACATCCATACTTAACATTGGTACGCCGCATGTACGCCATCAGATAGCAGGGGTAACTTTACGCCGGGAAAAGCCTAACGTAAACGGCGTATCTGTACTGCGTCGGCCGGGCGTACGTTCGTGAATTCGCGTATCTAGCTGATTTACATATTTCTAGGCGTAAATCAGCGTACACGCCCCTAGCGGTCAGCGTAAATATGCAGTTAAGATCCGACGGCGTAACAGACTTACTCCAGTCGGATCTAATAGAAATCTATGCGTAACTGATTCTAAGAATCAGGCGCATAGATACGACCGCCCAGACTCAGAGATACGACGGCGTATCTGGAAATACGCCATCGTATCTCTTTTGAGAATCTGGCCCTAAGGAACTGACAAAAAATACTCCTGAAGTGGGGCTCCCCCTGCACTGCAAGAGCTGAATGCTTGTTTTTGCCCATGGTACTAGAAAAAATTACTTACTACTGTACATATTTTATCCCTTGCCAAGTGTGTCTTTTTACAACTATGATTGTCAGCCCTAGGCTTCGGGGCGGCTTTGGGGACCAGTTACATGAAAGGAGAAGCCTGCAGGTGCTTAAGTGAAAGCCCTGAGTACTAAAAAATGTCTCTTATGATCCTCCTTAAAGGGACCACAGCTAAAATAATGGAAAAACATACCTGCCATAAAGGACACATTCCTGGCATCCTGTACAATACATACTATATATGTGTCAGCGTCAGGATCAAATTGTGGGTTTATGTCTCTTCCTTCCTAATGTGTCTTTCTTACTTCTTGTGTTGTGATCTATTCTACACATTCCCTTGTATAAATGATCACAGCACAAGTTATGCCGCGTACACATGACTGTTGTATAATCTATGTCATTACCTCTAAAACACTACTTAACATACTATACCTTCTAAAGTAACTTAGACCAAACCGAGGGTGTGGAGTAAAACATGGCCGTAGCAGCCTCCTTTATTTAAAAATATAAAACTTTAACATACTCAAAACCAAAACTCGTTCAAACCCAAGGTGTGATCAATTTTGCAGGCAACCTTTATTAACCTTTTTAACCACTTCTTGCACTGCGGCCTTCTTCATCCGATACTAGGCCTCAAGCCGCCTTCCTGGCTAAAAGACAGATCCTGACCGCAGTGCCCCATTTACCGTGCTTCCAACTAAGCCTCCGCTTGCTGAAAATCCCAACTATCAGGAACCCATACCAACGACGAGTCCTGACCCTTCTTTTACTGGTATTTTCTTCTCCTGCAAAACGACTGACACCCGCCACTGCCACGACATAGGCAACGTCATAATCTAGATAGATAAGGAAACAAAAAAGGGGGAAAAACCAACACAACTCCCAGTCCCGTAATTCTTGGGGAAGGGTGGGCGGGAAATTTCGTTAGGGGAAGTGTTACAGGAGTGGGAGGGACCTTACATTTTATACTGTCTCCCTCCCCCTCCCCTCTCATCTTGCCAACCCACTTCCCTCTCTTCATCCATTCCCAGATTAACCCCGTTATGCCAGCCCTCCGCCTATGGCATTCTTTTATTTTGCTCCGGGCTTTTCTTGACTGTTGTATAATCTATGTCATTACCTCTAAAACACTACTTAACATACTATACCTTCTAAAGTAACTTAGACCAAACCGAGGGTGTGGAGTAAAACATGGCCGTAGCAGCCTCCTTTATTTAAAAATATAAAACTTTAACATACTCAAAACCAAAACTCGTTCAAACCCAAGGTGTGATCAATTTTGCAGGCAACCTTTATTAACCTTTTTAACCACTTCTTGCACTGCGGCCTTCTTCATCCGATACTAGGCCTCAAGCCGCCTTCCTGGCTAAAAGACAGATCCTGACCGCAGTGCCCCATTTACCGTGCTTCCAACTAAGCCTCCGCTTGCTGAAAATCCCAACTATCAGGAACCCATACCAACGACGAGTCCTGACCCTTCTTTTACTGGTATTTTCTTCTCCTGCAAAACGACCGACACCCGCCACAGCGCACCACTGTAAAAGCCTTTACAGTTGGGCGACCCTCCACACCCTAAGGGCCCTCTGTATCCCGTCTTGCAGACCTAGCACCCACATGTCGATCCCGACATCTGATAAGTGCACCCCATCCCTGCGCAAGTACCTCCACGTCTCCTCCTCAAGCTCCATGTGCCGAATGACCAACCTTCCGTTCCTCACCATAAAACGCCCAACGTCCCTGTTGACCTTTCTCCTGGCCCTATTAATCCCCCCCCATGATCTGGCGAGGCGCCACGACGTACGCGACACCATGTCAGACCACACAACCACCATGTCTGGGAAAGCCATGCGCAGCCTGAGGACATCAAACTTTATGTCCTTGATCAGGTCCAACATAGACTGAAGGCCGAGATCATTACCACCCACGTGCAAAATGAGGACGTCGGGCGGTCGGTCCAGCTGCGCATATTTATGCACTTCGGGAACCAGCCTGCTCCACAGCATCCCTCTCACCCCTATCCAATGAATCCTAGCCTCCTCCCTGGGAAAACCCAACTGTCTACCACCCGGTCTAGCCTCTGCCCTCTTGGCCCCCCAATACACATACGAGTGGCCCATGATCCATACCAGGGCCGGCACCGAACCTGTAAGACAAAAGAAATAGCTCCAGCGTAACCCAGCTGCCCTACCAATAAGATACATAACACCAACATATTTTACCTTACCCGCTCATAACACGACTCTGTCCCCCCTCCCATGTGTTTTTTTTTTTTTTTTTATAACTGAACCAACAAATGGGGGCGTACATAAATGCGAAACCTATTGGACTCCCATCTCCCAATTTTCTTAACTGATTCCTCGTCTAACCCACACCTGGCTGCCTCGGTAGCTGCCCCAATCCTAAAAGAATGCGATGAAAATTCCTTTTCGGCCAGACCCAAGGACCTCAGACAGGAGCGAAACACCGCAGTGAATTGAAATCTGGACAATGATGACCCATCTGCATGTATCAAGAGGGACTTCCATTCCCCCGGGCATACCTCCAAAAATTTTTGAACGGCCACCACCGGGCATAGCGATGACCCCGGCACTGCAAAAATCAAGACCCTTTTTCCCTTGCCCCTTTGATCTGTCTTGGATTTCCTCAACCAAAGCAAAACCCTATCCTTCTCGCAACTCACCTCATTCCTCCAAATCCCCCCTTGTACTTTTTTGGAAGGGCTAACCAGTTCCCCTATTCGGAATGCTCCAAAAAAGGCCAACGCGAACGCCACGCGAAATAGCGTTACCTCATAAGCCGAGGCGCAGACCTCCGGCAAACTGTCGAATAGACCCTGCAGCACTCCAAACGACACTGGCCGTCTGGCATCCTTGCTAGGCGTCGCCCTTCTGTACCCTTTTAGAGCCTGCTTTACCCAAAAATCTTTGGTAAGATCCGGTAGGCCCTGCCATTTAAATAAAAATGCCAAAGCTGCAACCTTCTTATTTATGCCGGACACTGATGCCCCTTCCTCCATTGCCCTGGAAACAAAGTACAACACCAGCAAACGTGCTTCTGCACCCATGGTATCGACCCCTGTTTCACGGCCCATCTCCGCCCATTCCTCCCAAACCTTGCTGTAAGAGGCCCACGTCGTCTCACTCACCGACCTGCGAATCCACCTATGCGCTACTCCAACGCAATTTTCCACAGCCAGTCGGGACAAGGGAGCCCTCGTTGATCCGCCTCTGGTGCCACCTCCCGAAACCTGGCCCACTGAAAACGAGATAACGCGTCAGCGATAACGTTCTCAATGCCCGGGATGTGTACCGCATAAACAAAGATATTAAGCTGCATACAACGCAAAATCAGCCTCTGCAACATCCTAACCACCGGTGGGGACGAAGCAGACGACTTGTTAAGTACCTGGACGACTCCCATGTTGTCTACGTGAAACCGAACTTTCCGGTCCCGGAAAGACTCCCCCCACAGTTCCACTGCCAGCACCACCGGGAACAGCTCCAGAAGCACCAGGTTTTTTGTAAAACCCGCCTTAACCCAACTCAGTGGCCAGGAGCCCGCACACCATTTTCCTTGGAAAAAGGCTCCAAAGCCCGAGGAGCCGGCTGCATCGGTAAACAACTCCATGTCGAAGTTGCTAACCGGCCCCGACATCCACACTGCCCTACCGTTAAAGGACTCCAGGAATGTGTGCCAAACCCGCAAATCCTGCCTGTGCCCCTTCAACAGCCGGATAAAGTGGTGCGGTGAACGCACCCCCGCCGTGCTGGCCGACAGCCGTCGGCAAAAGGCCCTTCCCATGGGTATAATGCGGCAGGCAAAATTGAGTTTGCCCAGCAATGATTGGAGAGCTCGCAGCGTCACTTTCTGTGAAGACAACATACCTCCTATTTCCTCCCTCAGCGCGTCCACTTTGCCCTCCGGCAACCTGCACTCCATGGCGACCGAGTCTATTGTGATCCCCAAAAAGGTAATCACCGTCCTTGGACCCTCCGTCTTGTCCGGGGCCAATGGAACCCCAAATCGATCCGCGACGTGTTCCAATGTTCCCAACAGTACCGCGCACGTCCTGGATTCCGCCGGTCCCACGCACAGGAAGTCGTCCAGATAGTGGATGATGGAACTGACACCCGACACATCCCTGACCACCCATTCCACGAAAGAACTAAAGTGCTCAAACAGCGAGCACGACACCGAACAGCCCATGGGCAAACATTTATCTACAAAGAATTCGCCCCCCCAGGTGCAGCCCAACAGGCGAAAGCTGTCCGGGTGCACGGGCAGCAACCGAAAGGCTGCCTCAACATCGGCCTTGGCTAACAATGCCCCCTGACCGTAGTGCCTCACCCATGCCACTGCCGCGTCAAATGACGTGTAGCTAACTGTGCAAGTGTCCGGGTCTATGGCGTCGTTCACCGAACCCCCTTTCGGAAAGGAGAGATGGTGGATTAGCCGAAACTTGTTTGGCTCCTTCTTTGGAACAACCCCCAAAGGAGAAACTACCAAGTCGGGCAAGGGGGAGTCCGTGAAAGGGCCGGCCATGCGCCCCAAAGCCACCTCCTTCAGCAGTTTTTCGGAAACCACCTCCGAATGTCGGAAGGCCGAACGCAAATTTTTTGGGATCGGCGGTATCTCCTGCAGCGAGCACGGAATCCTGAACCCCACCTCAAAACCCTCTTCCAGTAAGCGGGCGGCCTGCCTGTCCGGGTACCTATTTAGGAACGGACGCATCCTTCCCACCATCACCGGAGTCATCCCTCTTGTTGCCAAACTCACCTGTTCGCCCTTTTCCATGTTTGAAACACCTCGCCTGGGTGTGCGATCCCCCGCAGCCACCGCATTCGTGCTTGAATCTGCATGAGGACCCGAACTTACAATTTCCGGCGTTGTATTGCCAACAGACCCCTTTTGTTTTTGAGGCCGACTGTCCAGAGGAGGACGACCCGCCGGCCCCGTCTCGAAAAAACTGGTTGGGTGCCCTAGCGGACGTCATGAGGCGGACCCACAAATTAATGTCCTTGTGGTCCCACCTCAGATCCGGCCGCATGGCCATCCGCTGCCTAAACTGCTCGTCATAGCGCAACCAGGCAGTGCCACCGTAAACCCTATAGGCCTCCCCTATGGAGTCCTGGTACCCAAAAAGCGCTGCACCGCACTCCGGCTTCTTAGTGCTAATCACACTAGCTAGAATGCCGAAGGCTTGCAGCCAATTTGAAAAGGTGCGCGGAATGAGACGATACCTACGCTTCTCCTCGTCGTCTTTTTTATAGTCGTCCGGCTTCACCCTGTCCAGGTTGAACTTTTCCAGCGGCAGCAAGGAAAAAATCTCCACATACTCACCTTTGCCTATTTTTTCCCGCACCTCCGCCTTCAAGTGCGTGCCCAACGGCCCTTCGAAACATATATATACTTCGCATTTTGCTGCGTCCGCCAGCCTGACCACGTCTTGCCTCTCCCCCGAGGACTTGCTAACCTCCTCCCCCTTCTTTTGTGCGCCCTCGCCCGCAGCCGGGGAGGGAGCGGTGGGGGTCACTGTTGGGTTCGGGGGCTGCCCCCCCCCCTGTCTCAACCACACTCGTACCCACTGCCACTGTACCACTACTCTGTGGAGACCCCCATGCCCCTGCAGGGTTAACTTCACCCCCCTTTTCGAAACGGGAAACCAGTTCTTTAATCCCGGCCAAAAACCCCTTGAAACCAGCCTCCTCCCCCCGGGGACCTCATCCCTAACCCTCTCCTGACTACCACTGACCGCCCCTTGACCAGCAGCATTCAAAGCAATAACAGTGCGAGAATTATTAAAAGACTTACCGGGTAGCCTGGGGAGTGAAGCCCCAGCCGACCGTCCCGAATCCACCGCTGCCGTCCTCACCGCGCTGACACCCTCCTCCTCAGATCCGGAAATCTCGCCTTCCGACCTGTCCACCGCCTGCTCGACCTCATCAGATGAAAACCCCCCAGGGGAAGGATCCCTGGAAGGCGAAGGTCCTGCCGCCTCCTGGCTCCGCCCCCTCGCGGCGGACCCGCCGACCGATTTCCTCGACGCTTTCCCCGGGCGGGGGGGGCTCTCTCCAGCCCTGCAGGGTTCACTCCTATCTGCCGCTCTGCGCCCATCCACCTCCATCCGGCTCCGAGACCCGGCCGCGGAGGTAGTAGGCCCGTGGTCCGCCGCCCTGGTAACACTCTGCCGAGGCCCCCCCACGTGACTCCCCGCATGGTGGGAGGGGCCCGCGCGCTCCGGTTCCCGCCGATGGACGGGTGCATCGGCCGCAACGGAGCTCCCGGAGCGGCCGCCCGTCGAGCTGAGATCCTGTTGGGGATTCCGTCCGGCGTCCCCCGCGGCGGTAGCATTGCGGCGCTTGGCGGGTGGACCCGACGGGGGCCCGCGGAGCGGGATTCCCTGGTCGCGTGGCTCGGGGGGAGAGGTCAGGGGAGAAGCGCTCAGGCGGCCTGGACCGCCTAGCTCGTTCTGACATTCTCCCTCTTGTCTGCGGACCCACTGCTGGAGGGTCCATGATAGGCCCCAGGTTCTCCTGAACCCAGTCTGCACCCCTGGCTGAGGCTTCGGCCCTGAGCTCCGCAAGTAGCTCCTGAATCCTGGACATTCCACAAATTTCGTTAGGGGAAGTGTTACAGGAGTGGGATGGACCTTACATTTTATACTGTCTCCCTCCCCCTCCCCTCTCATCTTGCCAACCCACTTCCCTCTCTTCATCCATTCCCAGATTAACCCCGTCATGCCAGCCCTCCGCCTATGGCATTCTTTTATTTTGCTCCGGGCTTTTCTCCATCGCTTTCTGCGATGAAAAAAAACGACGTTTTGAAAAACGTCAATTTAATTGACTGTGTGTGGGCAAAAATGTTGTTTTATGTCTTCTAAAAAACGACAGAAAAAAATTGAAGCATGCTTCAATTTTATGTGTCGTTTTTGGCCGATGTCGTTTTCTGTGTTCTAAACATTGACCGTGTGTATGTAAAAACGTCGATTTAAGCCCGCGCATGCTCAGAAGCAAGTTAGGAGACGGCAGCGCTCATTCATGTAAAACGACTGTTCAGAATGGAATCACCACATTCGTTAAGGTCTTTTTCAGCTTATAGACAAGAAAAGAAAGCGCTTCTTTAACCCCTGCTTTCAACTGCTACCCAGAAATGGACGTTTGTTGCGGCTGATCTTGTTACATAGTTATGACAAGCTTTTAATTAGTTTCTTTCTTGTTTGATAATGTTTATGTTTGTGTTCTGTTATTTAGTTGTATCTTCCATCTTAAAAATTTTAAATATATATATTGGTCCACCTTTTTTTTATATTTTTTTTTTTTTTGTCACCAATTTTATTTGTAATCTCTATTTTGTGTTGATTTGGGAGTGTGTGAAGTGTCTGCAACAACCTAATTTTTTCTTTAACTCACCCACAAGCATGTTTTTTTACCTTGTTAATGTTTGCAATATTTATTTTGTAATGGGTCTGCCCACTCAATAATGATCTCTCAAATCTACAATAAAGAAACATGGTGAAATTTGGCTGAAAAATTAACATTTATTTTATTCCTCAGAAAAATTCCAAAAAAAAATGGTGGCAACCCAAAAACACAACATAATAAAAACAAAGATGCCAAGGAAGGCAGCACTTTAGAGCATGCTTGAATATTTCTGAAAACAAGGGTCCCCGAAGCCACAAATACAGCCTGTGAGTCTACATTAAAATTCCATCAGGGGCACCGTATTATTTCTTGGGCTTTTTCTTCCCAGCAGCCTTCCCTGCAGTCTTCCCTGCAGCCTTCCCTGTAGCCCGAGTCCTTGGGGGCTGGGTTCCTGGAGGAGATGAGGTGGCAGGAGCCAGAGCAGCCTCATGAAGAGGAGGAGCAGGAGCAGGAGCAGGAGCAGGAGGAGCAGCAAGGACAGGAGGAGCAATCCGCACAATGTCGGTGTCGTCATCGAGCTGCCCCAGGGATGCCATGCTTATGGCTTTGAAGATGAGTTGTTCGCAGCGCACACGCTGGCTCTGCTCCAGATTGTAGAGCCTGGCTGCAATGAGCGCTGCGAACCCCTCAACTTCACTGGGTGGCTCTCGGATGGCTGCAGTAGCTTGGCGAAGCAGGCCCTGGGTCTCCTCCTCCATTTGTCGCATACTCCTGAGCCGTTTATTGGGATTGCGGAATGGAGGGATCCGGGAGATGGTATCCTGCCGGCGTGCCTCCTGGGTCCCACTGGGGCCTGCCACCTCCTGGCTCCCAGTGGGCTCTGCCACCTCCTGCCTTGCAGTTGGCCCTGGCTCCTCCTGGCTCCCTGTGGGCCCTGTCTCTTCCTGGCTCCCTGTGGGCCCTGTCTCTTCCTGGCTTTGGTCTGCCTGTGTATCAAAAAAAGGAACATATTTTATTTGTGTTTGTCATTAATCACACACATTTTTAAAATCATGAGTGATGCAAATTGAATGTCAATATATATTACACACAGGGTCGCCATCCCTAATTATGTGGCCCCTTACACACCTTCAGACATGGTCCCCCTGGAATTATGTGGGTTGTTGCAGGCCTAATTTAGCAAATAAGTGGCCTTTTCCCCCAAAAATTAATTATTAAATTTCATGTCAACTAGATTGTACTCAAAAAGGGTGTTTTCCATCTGGGACCCCTTGCAGGTGGATTGCGTTACTCCCCCCTACTGGCCTATCTGAAAATGCCACCCACTCCTTCATAAACATTATTAATTGGCCAATTTTGTCCCCATCATGTTTTGCCACTACTGACTATTGATCTTATCCCTAAACTTAGGAGATTCACTTAGAATTTAGAACAATAGTAACATACATTTAACATTATTACTATACTTGTCATATACTAACTAAATTCATACCAAAAACACATACCAGGCTCCATGGCTCACAATTGGGGTCCTCCAGGAACTCTTGCTCTTCCTCCGAGCTTGCCTGCTCTTGTCTGCAGGGAACACTGGAGAATTGGCTGCTGGGAAGCTGGGAGCTACCTCTTGGGGGAAGGGTAGACATGGATGCCCTGGTCTCAATGTGGTCGTCCAGGAACTGCAGCTGACTGTAGTACCACAGGGTTGGTTTGTATATGGAGTCAGCTGCAGCCCCAGACCTCATTGAGGCCAGGACTTGGACCCGTTGGGCCCTGTAGGTGCCCCTGATGGAATTAATTTTGCTTTTCACTGTGTCTTTTGTGGCGTTGGGGACCCTTGTTTTCAGAAAAGCAAGCATGCTCTCTTTAGCTTTTTCCCTGGCATCTTTGTTTTTATTTATTGTGTTTTTGGTTTGCCACAGAACAGGATGTTCCTTCCATTTTTGAATGAATTCGGTGAGGAAATCAGCATCCTTGAAGGGATCCATTCTTTCTGCACATGAAACAGAAGCCAAAACATAATGTCATTAAAGCCACTAGCTTACTTCCCCTAACTAGCCCACAAACTCATTCCCTCTTCACTATAATAAAGTCGCAAAAAAAAACTTACGTATCGTCGTTATGAAAGATCGTGATTTACGCCTTCTTCCACAGACTATGCACGCCGTTTACAAACACGTCCCATCCCTTTTACACTACGCACGCGTGACGCTCCGCACGACACCCCACCCCTGACGTTCGGTATCGTCCTTTCCACGCCCCTTCTCTGTCGTTTGGTGAGGGAGAAAAGATGGACAACATGGAGGTGTATTCCAGCTCAAGCCAGGAGGCAGGCCAGGCCCAACCACGCCGCAGATTCCGATGCAGAGCCTCCAACATGAGTTTTAATGAAATGGTGGAGATGGTCACCATATTGAGGAGGGAGGACTATGATGCCAAGCATGGCCCCTACATGCATCCAAATAAAGTGAAAGCGAAAATTATGGAGAAGGTCATCCGTAGGCTCCAGCGGAAGTTTGGAAAAAGCAGGAGCAGAGAGCACCTGCGCAAAAGGTGGTCGGATTTAAAAAAAAGGGAACCCCACCAACTTGCCAAAATAAATAGGGTGATTCGAAGAAGAAGTAAGTTTTTCCATGTGTATTAATTATTTTGGTGTGTTCTTTGTGCCATGTTTTTTATTTTTGCAGGTTGACCATAATTAATATTAGGAATGTGGACGCATGATTCAGTCGTCGTAGTCGTCGTTCATTCGCTGACTTTCAATAATCCAATACCATATTACTGAGAAATGGCATCATGCCTAGTTTGCATGTGCAAAGGGGAGTTGAAGCACTGTATCATAATTAAAAACGTAAATGTAGGAATTGTGGGCGAATGAACGACGACTCCTATGACCAATTATTCGACACAAATATGAAAGTTGTGACATTTTTGGGGCTTAAAAGGTGTCTTCAATTCTGGTATTGATGTAAATGTGTTTCAGCTTATTTTAGAATAAACGTAAATACCTTGAGATTCCCAAAAAGGAGCGTTTGCTACTCCTTTTTTTATTGAACATGTGTACTCAGTAGCACAATTGTTTGTCACAATCACAACCTATGTTGGGTCACACACAGGGGTGAGCAGATCCAGGGGATACTTGGTTAGCTTACATATAGACAAAAAAAATTTTTGTCACCAGATTTGACATTACTTTGTGAATGGATTAAATACTGGTCTATTTTCTTGCTAATTTTTTACAATTTAACAATATTGCCCTCTTTTTTTAAATTTTTGAATATTTTTGGGTCATTTCAGGCCGCTCGTAATGTTTTAACCTCCTGTTTTCCCTTTCTTCAATCTTGTAGGGCACAATGAAGCAGCAAGGCAGGAGGCACAAGCCAACCAAGCCACACCCCCGAGGGATGTAGATGAAGAGGAACCTGCCACAACATCCGGTAAAGTAACATATACCACATTTTCAGGGAATAGAGATATAGGCATACAATCTTTTAACACATGTTTTGGTTCCACATTTCAGGAGGAAATCGGGCTGGTCAGGGACTGGACACGTATAGTGCCCAGCTCCTCATCGGCGAGGTTCTCACCTGCAGGGCCCAAGTCGAGGACATACGTCTGGCCTGCCGGGAAATTCGCCACAAAGCGAAGACGCTGGAACGGCAGCTTAAAAATGTTATTAATGTTTTGGGGAGGGTTTAATTGTTTGTGTTCATTTTATTTACAAATAATTTTAAAAACCAAAAAAAAAAAAAAATATATATATATTTTGTACTAATCAAAAAAAAGACAAAAAAAAGAAAAAAATGATTCTATTTTGTAATAATAAAAAAAGACAAAAAAAAGAAAAAAATGATTCTATTTTGTAATAATAAAAAAAAGACAAAAAAAAGAAAAAAATGATTCTATTTTGTAATAATAAAAAAAAGACAAAAAAAAGAAAAAAATGATTCTATTTTGTAATAATAAAAAAAAGACAAAAAAAAAAAAAAAATGATTCTATTTTGTAATAATAAAAAAAAGACAAAAAAAAGAAAAAAATTATTCTATTTTGTAATAATCAAAAAAAGACAAAAAAAATACAAAAATGATTCTATTTTGTAATAATCCCCAAAAAATTTAAAAAAATAAATAATATTTTGGACTCCAAAAAATGTGTGTGTAGTTATTGGTATCAATGCTGACTCATTAAATTACTCAGGCATATTTGTTGAGTTATTAAGATTTAACACTCATGGGAATTTATGACATCCCAAACACATGGCTGGATGAGAACCTAGGAAAAAGAAACATTACCCCCAAAAAATTAAAAATTAAGAAAATCAAAAAAATAAACACTGTTTAATCAAACAAAAAGTAAATTTTATTATTTAGTCAAGATCGGGCATTGCAATGGCCCCCCTCCCCATAAAATAGTCCACATAGGATTGACGCACTGCACGTGCGGTTTGGGGGGCCAAGCCTCTATGGCTAGCCTGACGTCCCGGCTCCGGAGCCACAACATCTGCCTCATCAGGCAATACCGTGAGGTAAGTTTGTGAATGTCTCTTTAAAAAATTGTGGAGAATGCAACAACATAGGATGATGTGATTCCATTTGTATTCCGCAAGGTTTATTGCTGTTAAAAACAATCGGAATCGGCTGGCCATGATTCCAAAGGCATTCTCTACCACACGTCTTGCTCTGGCCAGCCGATAATTAAAAACCCTCCTCTCATGGGTGAGGGTGCGTACGGGAAATGGCCTCATGAGGTGGGGACCCAAACCAAAAGCCTCATCTGCAACAAACACGAAGGGCAGACCCTCTTCGTTCTCCTCCGCAGGTGGCAATCCTAGGTCCTCCGACTGAAGCCGTTGGGCGAACTCCGTCTCCGCAAAGACACCGCCGTCCGACATCCGGCCATTTTTCCCAACATCCACGTACATGAACTCATAATTGGCAGAGACCACCGCCATCAAAACAACGCTGTGGAACCCCTTGTAGTTGTAGAAATGGGATCCACTATGGGGTGGGGGCACAATGCGGATGTGCTTGCCATCAATGGCTCCTCCGCAGTTCGGAAAGTTCCAACGCTGGGAGAAGTCCGCTGCCACAGTCTGCCATTCCTGTGGCGTGGTGGGGAACTGGATAGAAAGAAAATAAAAAATCCATTCAAACAAACATTGTGAACAGAATATAGCTACAATTTCAAGGGATCCCACCAAAACTTAAACAAAAAAGGTTAGTATTAAAAAATAACATGTGAACACTAAGCATATTAATCACCCCCTCTGATGTTCAAAAAATATATATACGGGGAGTGGGGGCCCAAGATGAGTTTCTCACCTGAGAAACAACCCCACAAAAAAGATAAAATAATAATAAAAATAATTATTAGTATGTAGTTCAAAAATCTAGGGGGGGGGGGGTTTGGACAATGGAGGCCACAAATAAACGGGGATATAGGGACACACAAAATGCAGCACTACAATGGAGGCCACAAATAAACGGGGATATAGGGACACACAAAATGCAGCACTACAATGGAGGCCACAAATAAACGGGGATATAGGGACACACAAAATGCAGCACTACAATGGAGGCCACAAATAAACGGGGATATAGGGACTATGTTAGGTGGGTTTGGCCACAAAATAGAATGATGGACAGGTTGGCTAAATAAAATAAACATGTAGGGCTTTACAAATTGTGTAGAACAGCATACATGGAGACAAAGTGAACATTCTGAGCATATTAGAAACATTTTTTTTTTTGCTTTTTTTGGGCCCTAGTTTGACCATTGAAAGAACACCACTTACCTTAACATAGTCCTCCTGAAGAACCTGAATGATGGCCGAACAGGTATCCGGGATTATGAGGCCCAGAGCCTGGGGGGAGATGCCCGTCGAGAACTTCAAGTCCTGCAGACTTCTCCCTGTTGCAAGGTAGCGCAATGTAGCAACTAGCCTCTGCTCAGCAGTGATGGCTTCCCGCATAACGGTGTCCTGCCTGGTGATATATGGCGACACCGAAGCCAAAAGCTGCTGAAATACGGGGTCAGACATCCTAAGAAAATTCCTGAAATCATCAGGGTTATTTTCTCGGATCTCCCGCAGCAGAGGCATATGAGAGAACTGGTCCCTGCATAGCAACCAGTTCTTGGTCCACAACCTCCTCCTCACCCTGTTCATGGACCGTCGCTGGGATGCAGCACACATCCTAACAACAAGCACAGCATGATCTCGGCGATGAGTTCGTACCCGCAACATGGCTAGAAAACGGTCGTCAAATCAGATCAGACTAAAAATTACGCCCTGAAGTACAGAATGGCCTTTGAAGAACGACCTGCTAAACAGCACCGTGCACACAAAACGCAATGCCAAAACAAATACGTCCTTAGTACAAGCACTGTATCACAGATCCGACAACAAATAGACAAACTGTACGACAGAAAACGAAATTTAAAGCACAGTCACTGAAAATCACGAATCGTATCTCACCAAACTTTTACTAACACGCAGCAACACGATATCAGCAAAAGAGGCCGTCTTCCGCATGGAAACGACCCTTTATAGTGACGTCGTGCGTGATTGACGGAACTGCGCTGTGCTAGAGCGTTGTGAAAAAGTGAAGGTGTGTATGCTACGTCGTTGTTCAAATTGAAGTTTGAAAAATGACGTTTTTTTAAAGCACATAAAGCGTCGCATTTTTACATCGCAGAAAGCGATGGTGTGTACGCGGCATTAGAACGACACACTTGAATGGAGGAGGAGACGTTGGCTTACCAATGTACCCTAATGACTTTGGTCTTTCACTTTCTATGTGTCCTCTGTTTTGCATGTTGTTTTCTCCCTGTTCTGCCCCATGCCTCCTCCCTACTTCACCAGAACCAACATGTGTTTTGTGTCTGCTCTGCCGAAGAGTATTTAACCACTTGCTTACTGGGCACATATACCCCCCTCCTGCCCAGGTAAAATTTCAGCTTCCGGCACTGCGTCGCTTTAACTGACAATTGCGCGGTCGTGCGACGTGGCTCCCAAACAAAATTGACGTCCTTTTTTCCCCACAAGTAGAGCTTTCTTTTGGTGGTATTTGATCGCCTGTGCGGTTTTTATTTTTTGCGCTATAAACAAAAAAGTGCGACAATTTTGAAAAAAAATACAATATTTTTTACTTGTTGCTATAATAAATATGCCAATTTAAAAAAAAAAAACATTTTTTTTCTCAGTTTAGGCCTATAGGTATTCTTCTACATATTTTTGGTAAAAAAAAAAAATCGCAATAAACGCAAAAGTTATAGCGCCTACAAAATAGGGGACAGAATTATTATTTTTTATTATTTATTTTTTTACTAGAAATGGCGGCGATCTGCGATTATTATTGGGACTGCAACGTTATGGCAGACACATCGGACACTTTTGACACATTTTTGGCGCCATTCACATTTATACTGCGATCAGTGCTATAAATATGCACTAATTACTGTATAAATGTGACTGGCATTGAAGGGGTTAACACTAGGGGGTGAGGAAGGGGTTAAATGTGTATACTGCTTAGTGTTCTAACTGTGGGGGAAGGGGGGTGACCGATCTGTGTCCCTATGTACAAGGGACACAGATCGGTCTCTCCTCTCCAGAGACAGGACGCTGTCTCTGTGTGAGCCGGCAATGAGAGATGATCTCATATGTTTACATATGAGATCATCTCTCACTGGCCGCACAGATCGCATCACAAACGGCCACTCTGATTGGCCGTTCGCGGCGATCTGTAATTGGCTGTGTCCAAGGGACACGGCCAACACAGAGTTTCCCCGATGCGCGCTCTGGAGCGCGTGCGGGGAACGCCCAAAGGGGCGGACGTCAATTGACGTCTAGTTAGATTTTCAGATCCGCGCTGTAGCCGTCATTCGGCTATAGCGCGGGTCTCAGGAGGTTAAAGATACATTCCCAATAGCTAGGCATGAGGGGGGATTAAGGAGTATATTGATAAAGCAGTAATTGCGACATTCACTAAATATTCATTGCAAATATATCTTCCTGGTACATGTATTTTAAATAAAGTGATAAATGAACCAGTAGTGAAAGTTTAGCAAATTTAAGTGTCGTGTCTTCATTTTGCTGTTATCCCAATGCATATCTTGCTACCTTGTAATTGGAACTGCTAGGATTGTAAAATACCTGGAGACCTTTAGACACACAGTTGAAACAGCTAGGGGTGTACAGAGAAAGCCAAGTCCTACAGACATGGTTGCTGATAGGCAGGTAAGGCAGTCCTTTTGTACCAAACCCATGCCTCATTGAGTCAGCTGGGAACCTAGCTGAGGCTGTCTGTGGCTTTCTCCTCTCCCCATAGTTCATAATGACCCCCCCCCCCCCGGGCTCTTGGATATACCTTTACAAGGGCCATTTGTAGAGTGTCCTGAGGCCAAAAGCCAGGCGGTGCTTAGCAGCTTCTACATTGGTAGCCAAAAGTGATGGCCAGGGCCAAGGGTGGCCACATATTCCCCTCCTCACACAGTTGCTCACTGATTCAGTAGCTGAAAATGGGGAAGGAGGAGAAGCGGAGATAGCATCCATGCAAGTCTTTTTTCTCCAGCCATGCTGTAGGTGACTAATAGGAATAGGTTTCCCGGCAGAAATTCTGTTTATCCATCCCACTCTGGGGCTCCTGATCTGCCTGTTACATTTTACACAAACAGATGGCTGGCGAACTTCCCTTGCATCATACTCTGAGTTGGATACTCACTGACTGCCCTAGCTTACCATTAGATCCTGCCACTGATTGGCCTGCCATTACATACTTCCCTATCCTGCTACTGCATACAGTTCACTGACTGCTCTGCCTGATACATACTGCTCACTGAGTGCTCTGCCACTGCATACTGCTGATTGACTGCCTTACCAATACATACTGCATTACCCTACCACTACTTACTACTCACTGACTGTTCTGCTTGCTACATACTACTCACTGACCACCATACCAAACTATTACATACTACCAATTGACTGCCATATCACTACATACTGCTCACTGACTGTCCTAGCTTACCACTAGATCCTGCCACTCATTGGCCTGCCATCACATACTGCCCTATCCTGCCACTGCATACTTCTCACTGACCACTCTGCCTGCTACATACTGCTCACTGACTGCTCTGCCTGCTACATACTGCTCACTGACTGCTCTATCACTACATACTGCTCACTGACTGCCTTATCAATACATACTGCATTACCCTGCCACTACTTACTACTCACTGATTGTTCTGCTTGCAACATACTACTCACTGATCATCCTGACAAACCATTACATATTGCCCACTGACTAACATATCACTACATAATGCCCACTGGCTGCCCTACCACTACATACTGCTCAGGGTCAGGGACTGTCCTATCAAGCAATACTGTTCTTTGTGCTACCACTACATACTGCTCTCTGCCCTATGACTACATACTGTTCAATGACTGCCCTGCCACTAAATACTGCTCACTTACTGCTTGCTTGCTACACTATATACTGTTCATTGACTGCCCTGCTAATACTCTGCCCTGCACTGCATTATGCACATTACATTTTTAAATGTACTGTTCTATGCTGACCCTAGTCACACCAAGCAGGGCAAGGGAGGGAGTCCCTGTCATGTAGACTTTATGGGACCCCAAGACTTCTAAAGGTGACCTTGTGTACAGAGGGCATGGTCAACCACACTAAATAGTGCTGCAGCCCCTGTATCCTCAAAGTATGCATTAATTAGTGTACCAAAAGTGAGAGCCTTGCAAGAAAACATATATTTCAGAACAAATAATTATTTTTGAAGACCTAGGGGCAGATCCACAAAGTGAGTACGCCGGCGTATCTATTGATACTCCGGCGTACTTTCAAATTTCCCGCGTCGTATGTTTGTTTTGAATCCTCAAAACAAGATACAACGGCATCTGGGTTGGATCCGACAGGCGTATGTCTACGTAATTTACGTCCACGTCAAAACAATGACGTCCTTGCGACGTCATTTAGCGCAATGCACGGCGGGAAATTTAGGGACGGCGCATGCGCAGTTCGTTCGGCGCGGGGACGCACTTCATTTAAATGAAACACGCCCCCCTACTCGCCGATTTGAATTAGGCGCTGTTACGCCGCGAGAGATACACTACGCCGCCGTAACTTACGGCGCAAATTCTTCCAGGATTCAAACCAAAAAAAGTAAGTTACAACGGCGTAGCGTATCTCAGATACGCTGCGCCGGGGCAGATCTTTGTGGATCTGCCCCCTAAACTTTTACATTGCTTTTCCGCTCACAAAATATAGACAGAGAGTTAACCCTTGGCTTCAGACTAATATAACAAATGTTAATATTAAAATAGCTAGGGACTACTTGGAGTATATAATGTATAGCACCATATATGCAGTGGTATATAATATATGATATGGAATATACAGTGCATTGATTATAAATGTGTAATAGACAGCCTAGTGTACAGAGTGCAGAGTTCAACAGAGGAACATGTTATGTTCAGTCCCTTACAATGATGGTTAGTGGAAGTAGAAAGTTATACTTTACATTGGTGGCCATTGAGGAGCAGAATGGCACTTACATTAGTCACTAGGAAGAATGTCAGTGCCAGTGGGTAAACTTTCCCTTACATTGGTGGCCTCTGAGAGGAATACTGCCCTTTAATGTGTTGCTATTGGAAGGAAGACAGTACATTTTTGGTGTCAGTGGGAGGAATTCAGCCTCTTAAATTTGTGGTCATTTGGATGGAATTCTGCCCCTCACACTGGTGGTCAGTAAGAGAAAGACAACCCTTTATATTAATGCCAGTGGGAGAAAACATGATCCTTACATTGAAGTCCACAGGTGGAAAGCTGACCCTTATATGGAGGTCAGTAAGAGGAAATATGCTCCTACATTGAGGTTAGTGTGAGGAAGACTGCAACATGGGTGGTAAATGGGAGAAAGAATGAACTAGCATTTGTGTCAGCTGTTACCATACTTCACACCACTGATTCTGGTTATGCCAAGACTATGCCACATGGACAGGAAATAAGTAAAAAAAAAATTCCATCAGGGACACAGGGAGTAAAATAAACTCATCAGAGGTTTGGGTCCATCCTCACTTCATCCAAAACCCAATTTCAGAGTGGCCCTGAACCTCCTCTAATAGAGTCAGGGCCGTCTTAATAGCATCATGGGCCCATGGGAAAAGTAATTCTCTGGGGCCCCTACAATGGAGATAGTGCAGGTAAACAGACATCAAGTAGGTAGGAGGCAGACAAGTGGAGCATTCCCTTCAGTCATTCTGTACAGCAAAGAAAGTGGGAAAATACTACATACATAAAGTAACAAAGCTGTCCTGTGCATATAATATATCTGCTAGATTGATGCCTCCCCAGCACTATGGCCCCTCTACGCTCTAGATATCATCCCAGGACTCTGACCCCTCTACATCCAAGATATCCCCCAGCACTTTGACCCCTCTACACCCCTGATATCCCCCCAGAACTATGACCCATCTACACCCCAGATATGCCCACAGCACTCCGACCTCTATACATCTTAGATATCCCCACAGCACTCTGACCCCTCTATACCCCAGATATCCCCCCCGCACTCTGGCCCCTCTACACCCCAGATGTCTCCCCAGCACTGTAACCATACACCATAAGATACCCATTGAATTGCGACCCCACTACATCCCTGATACCCCCTACACTGTGGCCTCACTACATCCCTTCCTTCGAGTCACAAGCATTCAAGCTGCATGGGGTGGGATCAGAGCATCACTGGTGCTTCGGGCCTGCCCTCCCTGCTGGCTGTAAAATAATAAGTATCATTCTTTACAGCATGGCGCACCGCTGCCAGCCTGCCTCCCCTGTGTATCCATCACTCTCAGTACCATCATGGGGCCCCCAATTTAGGGGCAGCATGGGCTCAAGGACCAGCTGCTTTGGGGAACGTGCAGGGGCCCCCCATGCATCTGGGGCCCCTGGGCAGTGCCCAGGTGTGCCCTATTATTAAGACAGCCCTGAATAGAGTCCCATGCCAGCGCTCCTGACTCCTCTCCTTCTCACTGTGCTACCATAAGAAGCAGCTTCCTATGGTAAATCTCCTGAGGGCTCTATCCCAAGCCTTGAGGGTCATCTGTTGACACACACAGCCTGGCTCAGCCCTCCCCTCTGCTCTCTTCTCACATCATTTGATTGATAGCAGTCAGCAGCAGGGGCAAATCACTCCCATTGCTGCCTTTTTTATACTGTACATAGACATTTCCTCCCCAAGAAGACATCCAGGAACTATTGCATTATAATTGCTGGCTAATATCCTCTGTATATCAGAGTTGCACAAGTCGGTGTTAAGGATGCAGCCCTCATAATATATATATATATATATATATATATATATATATATATATATATATATATATATATATATATATATTATAGGATATGTGCATTAGTATGATCCTTCTTGGCTACTATTGCCAGCATGTCTCAAACTCCACAACTAGTGGTGAGCTGTGAAAGTGTGATCAATGTCGTGATCAATGTTTATGCTATGTCCAATATAAATGTATGGTTTAAAAGTGTATTAATTGTAACTAATAACACATATACGCATCACCTCAGTGGGACAGAGTATATAGCTGCCCTGAGAGGATGTATTAACAGTACTGTCATAATGGTTTATAAAGGAAAATCCTTGAATTATTAGGGAGATATGGTGGGCAGGGATTTAAAGCGGTTGTAAAGCCTAAACATTTTTTACCTTAACGCATTCCTGGCATTAGGGTAGAAAATGTTTAGGAGTTGACATACTTACCCGAGTCCTCATTCGATCCAGTGCCGTGCACATCTGCAGCTCTTCTCTCCCCTCACTTCTGTGTTTTGCTTGCTTTGCTGGGGCACCAGGAGCCATTGGCTCCCATTGCTGTCAATCAAAGCAGCAGCGAGGGAGCAGGGGGCAGGACCACGTCCCCTTTGAGATAAAACGTTGGGCAAGCGTCACCGCGTCACTAGCTGAACCCGGGAAGACACGGGCAAGCAGATCGAGGAGCCGGCCGGCTCGATAATTTTATGCTTATAGCGCTGGAACTCATTTTTTACGTTTACAATAAATGTACCTTGGATTTTACACTATGTGGGTTCTTTTCTTCTATATGGCATATGTCGCAACATACACTGAATGAGGCTACCATGTATTGATGCTTTTTCTGGTGGAGATTCGTGTGGAAGTTACCAGCATATATACAATTGTGATCTCCTGTAACAAGAGATCGTTTTTAGCTGGTAAGAGGCAGTGTTTTATTAAGGTGGAGGTGCTTTTCTATCTTCACGTTTCTGGATGCTGTGGATTTCTTTTCACTTGGAGATTGAAGTTCGAACATCTATTGATTTTTTGGACTTTATGTTTACTGATTATTTAATTTCTGGACTTTAAGTGAATTCACCTGTCACTGGTTCACTATATATACTTTTTATATGTAGTCACTCTCCTCTTTTTCATTGACAGTGTCATATTATAAGTTCTGTACTTATTATTTATATGTTCACATTTTTTATATATAGGTCACTTTTATATATTTTCAATTTGTATTAGCGCAGCTTCTTTTTATTTCACTCCAGTGTGAAAGCCTGAGTGCTTTCACACTGGAGCAGTGTGAAAGTGCCTTATGGTCCACTAACAGTAGTTCTTCTTTGATTTGGAGGTTTATAAACATATCACAATAGAAATTATGTAATTCGATTATACAAGATAATCTTTTTGAATGATGACAGGGCTTCATGACAAGATCACTTTTACCTGAAGCTCCACCTTTTGTCCTGAATTGGAACGCAAAGGTTTTATTACTGGTCTTAATATGCAAATACTATGTATATGGCAATGTGATCTCAGGGTGCTGCATTAACTGCAAAGAAAAGATTTATTATTAAGATAAACAACATTGTAATAACAATTTATGCTTTTTTATCGGTGGATTGAATTGAGCATGTTTACCTTGCCTATCTACAAAAACATAAACAAATTGATTTACATGAATAATGACATCACAAATATTCCCAAATGTACAATACATCAACAGCTGTTACTGAATTCTTAATTAACTGTCTTTCACATGCAAGATTAGTTGGACCTTGCCCAAAATGAACAAAATGTCCATAGTGCTGCTGTCTGTAATGATTAGCAAAATAATAAAATATGTTCCATAGTTTTTTCAGCAGTAGTCAACATTATTCTGTTCTGTTTTGTTTTTTATTATTATTTCCTTATATTGCAATGGAAAAAGTAGTAATAACATCAACAATCATGCAGGTAAAAAGTTAATCATAATTCTTTGTAAAGTAAATGGGTATCCGAGGCAAATGTTATATTTCTAATGTATATTTTTTAGCAGGTTAGGGAGGGTCATTCATTAAGAAGAAGGCGCAGCACCAGTAAATACATTAATTGGTTTGCCAGAAAATCGTTAAATGAACGTGCGAACCGCCACACGTTGAAGCGCAAATAGCGATAATAAGTACACGCATATCTAATATCTGCAACTGGCTCTATGAAAAGTAATTTTTTTCTTGTTGATAATAGTGCACGCCCAATACAATTGGTTAATTTAATCTAATTGGGTGTGTCTTGTTAGGCAATTAGTAGGCGGTCTCAGTTAATTAACTCTTTTGATGCTATTACTTCTAATTGAAGTGGGTGAAATTATTTTGAATTGTGTTTTTTTCTTTTTTTACCCAAATCTCTCAATACATTAGAAAGAACAGAGAAGTGTTTTTAAACCCAATAAATTAATATTTTCAGATCTTGATCTTTAAAGGTGGCCATACATTGCAATCTGCTACATCTTAAAGCGGTTCTTCACCCTAAAGTGGAGTCCCGCTGATCGGAACCCTCCCCCCTCCGGTGTCACATTTGACACCTTTCAGGGGGGAGGGGGGTGCAGATACCTGTCTAAAGACAGGTATTTACACCCACTTCCGGCCCGGCATTCACGGGCAAAAGACGGGCATTCCGTCACATCCCGTCGCCCCCCCCGTTGTGTGCTGGGAACACTCGGCTCCCAGCACACAGCGGGAGCCAATCGGCGGGCGCGGCGCGACTCACGCATGCGCCGTAGGGAACCGGGCAGTGAAGCCGCAGCGCTTCACTTGCTGGTTCCCTCACCGTGGATGGAGGGGGGAGCAGCAGGGTGACGAGCGATCGCTCGTGCCCTGCTGCGGACGGCGCTGGACTCCAGGACAGGTAAGTGTCCTTATATTAAAAGTCAGCAGCTGCAGTATTTGTAGCTGCTGGCTTTTAATATATTTTTGGGGTGGAACATCCGCTTTAAATAAATTAGATCTAATGCAAGAGCCTGTTCGATTTCCTATAATTTTAATTAACCACTTAAGGACCGCCTCCTACAGATATACGTCGGCAGAATGGCACGGCTGGGCACAAGCACGTACCTGTACGTTCTCTTTAAGTGCCCAGACGTGGGTCACGGGCACACGCCCGCAATCCGGTCCTAAGCTCCGTAACCGCGGTCGTGGGACCCACGAAGCGATCGCTGCCGGAGTCCTGCGATTGGTCCCCGGAGCTGAAGAATGGGGAGAGCTGTGTGTAAACACAGCTTCCCCGTTCTTCACAGTGGCAGCTTCATTGATCGTGTGTTCCCTAATATAGGGAAACACGATCAATGACGTCACACGTCCAGCCCCTACAGTTAGAGAAACATATGAGGTCACATATAACCGCTACAGCGCCCCCTAGTGGTTAACTCCAAAGCTGCAATTGTCATTTTCACAGTAAACAATGCATTTTTATAGCATTTTTTGCTGTGAAAATTACAATGGTCCCAAAAATGTGTCAAAATTGTCCGATGTGTCCACCATAATGTCGCAGTCACGAAAAAAATCGCTGATCGCCGCCATTAGTAGTAAAAAACAATAATTAATAAAAATGCAATAAAACTATCTCCTATTTTGTTAACGCTATAATTTTGTATGAATGAATGAATGAATGACTTGTATAGCGCAACTCATGCGAACTGAATCGCCTCTGGGCGCTTTTTTCCAGCCAGAGTCTGCTTGGCTGGTGCGATCATTTTACCCCATTTTACACAGTCATACACATATATACTGGACCAATTTGGACAAGATCCAATTTACCTACCAGCATGTCTTTGGAGTGTGGGAGGAAACCGAAGTACCCGGAGGAAACCCACGCATGCACAGGGAGAACATGCAAACTCCAGGCAGATGGTGTCGTGGTCAGGATTCAAACCAGCGACCCTTTTGCTGCTAGGCAAAAGTGCTACTCACTGCACCACTGTGCTGCACTGTTCCAAACTGTATTTTTTGGGCAATATACAAGGCACATGAGAACACACCTTTTTTTAAAGATATGCTAGAGTCCAGGAATCTTCAAACTATGAACCTCCAGCTGTTGCAGAACTACACACCCATGAGGCATTGTAAAACTCTGACATTCACAGACATAACTAGGCATGATGGGAATTGTAGTTCCTGAACAACTGGAGGGCCGTAGTTTGAAGACCCCTGTGCTAGACAACTATTTTTCAAGCCTGTGCTTTTGTTCCATACATCACAGATTAGGAACAGTACTGAAACCATGTTTATGCCTCCAGAATTGGGAGTGGGGCATCTGCCAACTTCTGTCTGCTGATAAGAACCTACATCTATAAATATATATATATATATATATATATATATATATATATATATATATATATATATATATATATATATATATATACACACAGTGGGGAGAACAAGTATTTGACACACTGCCAATTTTTCAGGTTTTCCTACTTACAAATAATGTAGAGGTCTGTAATTTTTATCATAGGTACTCTTCAACTGTGAGAAACGGAATCTAAAACAAAATCCAGAAAATCACATTGTATGATTTTTAAGTAATTAATTTGCATTTTATTGCATGGCATAAGTATTTGTTACATCAGAAAAGCAGAACTTAATATTTGGTACAGAAACCTTTGTTTGCAATTACAGAGATCATACGTTTCCTGTAGTTCTTGACCAGGTTTGCACACACTGCAGCAGGGATTTTGGCCCACTACTTCATACAGAGCTTTTCCAGATCCTTCAGGTTTTGGTGCTGTCGCTGGGCAATATGGACTTTCAGCGCCCTCCAAAGATTTTCTTCTGGGTTCAGATCTGGAGCCTGGCTAGGCCACTCCAGGACCGTCAGATGCTTCTTAGGGAGCCACTCCTTAGTTGTCTTGACTGTGTGTTTCGGGTCGTTGTTATGCTGGAAGACCCATCTACAACCCATCTTCAATGCTCTTACTGAGGGAAGGAGGTTGTTGGCCAAAATGTTGCGATACATGGCCCCATCCATCCTTCCCTCAATACGGTGCAGTCATCATGTCCCCTTTGCAGAAAATTACCCCCAAAGAATGATGTTTCCACCTCCATGCTTCACGGTTGGGATGGTGTTCTTGGGGTTGTACCACATGACCTTCTCCCATTCTTCCTCTGGATCATCCAAATGGTCATTGGTAAACTTCAGACGGGCCTGGGCATGTGCTGACTTGAGCAGGGGGGCCTTGCGTGCACTGCAGGATTTTAATTTATGATGGCGTAGTGTGTTACTAATGGTTTGTTTTGAGACTGTGGTCCCAGCTCTCTTCAGATCATTGACCAGGTCCTGCCATGTAGTTTTGGACTGATCCCTCACCTTCCTCATGATCATTGATGGCCCAGACCGAGGGAGATTGCCTGTCATCTTGAACTTCCTCCATTTTCTAATAATTGCGCCAACAGTTGTTTCCTTCTCACCTACCTGCTTGTTTATTGTTCTGTAGCTCGTCCAAGCCTTGTGCAGGTCTACAGTTTTATCCCTGATGTCCTTACACAGCTCTCTGGTCTTGGCCATTGTGGAGAGGTTGGAGTCTGTTTGATTGAGTGTGTGGACAGGTGTCTTTTATACAGGTGACAAGTTCAAACAGGTGCAGTTAATACAGGTAATGAGTGGAGAATAGGAGGGCTTCTTAAAAAAAAATAGCAGGTATGTGAGAGCCGGAATTCTTACTGGTTGGTAGGTGATCAAATACTTGTCATGCAACAAAATGCAAATTAATTATTTAAAATCATACACTGTGATTTTCTGGATTTTTTAGATTCCGTCTTTCACAGTTGCTGTGTAAGTAGGAAAACCTGCAAAAACAGCAGTGTATCAAATGCTTTTGTCAGGACCTGGCTTGAACCTGGGACCTCTTCTGTGTCTGTCATTGACTGTTCCCACTGAGCTATCTGGGATGCTGGACAGTTCACTGCCTGATCTGCTGGATAAACCTATCTGATCCATTAGACTACTCTGCTTGGTGTCTTGATTGCTGTTGAACCTTGAACTCCTTGCTCCTCCCATGAACTTCCTATAAAAGCCTTGTCTCAGCACTTTCTCTTTGCCAGGTTATTGTGCCTTGCTGTTGTCTTTCCTGCTGCACCTACAACCACTCGTGATTGACCCTTGGCTTGTTCCTGGACTACTCTACTGCCTGATCCCAACCTGCAACCACCTGTGGTTGACTCTTGGCCTGTTCCTGCACTACTCTACTGCCTGATCCCAATCTGCAACCACCCATGTTTGACCCTTGGCCTGTTCTTTGACTACTCTATTGCTTGATCCCAACCTGCAGCTACTCGTGATTGATCCCTTGGCTTGTTTACTGACCATGCTGCTGTTTCATCCTTGTCTGTTTATCTGCTATTGGACCCCGGCTTGCTCACACCCTGGTGGGGCAAACTTGAGGACCGTGACCTGGTACTAGATTGCAGCTAAATCCATCTCCACCATCAGGAGCTCTGGGGAAAACAAGCTAGTACTTAGACTCCACATCTCAGGGGAGCCTGTGTCATCTGCCAGAAGTGACTGTCTGTATGCCTGTCCTGCCACTGCTATTGCAATTGGTCTTCAAGCCCGATGCCTGATCATGACAGAATAACCTGGCCCTAAACATGAAGGCTGCTATAGCAGATGCTCTGGCTCCTTTCAGATGGCAAATCTTGGACCTGCAGCAAGAAGTTCTGTTACTGAAAGGTGCAATACGCCCCCAGCCCAGAACAAGCATGTCCTGAGCCATTTGTTGTGATGCCAGAGAGGTTTGACAGTAGCCGTGCAGCCTTTCTTAGGCTTTAATATGGATTGTGAGCTGTTGTTTGCTCTTAAACCTCAGCCCAACGCCTGATCGTGACAGCTTGTTCTCCCCATGTATATAGCAATATACATTGGCCCGAAAGTGAATCTGTGCACAGGAAGTAGGTGTGTGTTTTGAGGCCAGAGTTCCAGGACTGGTTTAACAAATATTTCTAGTGAAAGGCAACTGGTGTTTTCTATTAAACATGGTTCAAATGGGCCATTGACATGCATCACAGTTGAACTTAGGAAAGTTAAACTAAATTAAATCCTCACTTATTTTTGCTTGGGGATAGATTGCAGAGGGATTTGAAGTCAGTTTTTGGGGATGTCTGCACCCCTGATAGGGTGAAGACACCGCCCAAATTTTGCAGATTTCTCCTTCAAATTCACTTCCTGTTACATAGCCAAACAGGAAGTGAGGGTAAAACCCTACCAATGTCTTTCCTTGGGGACACACAGGTCAATGTAACTAGTGTCTTCATTAGGCAAATTGCACTCTAGCACTTGGCTGTGGACACCCCAAATTATTATGTAACTTGGACTGAGGTTTATTTACTAAAGGCAAATCCACTTTGCACTGCAAGTCAACTTGGAAGTGCAGTTGTTGGAGATCCAAGGGGGACATGCTAGGAAAATTAAAAACTGCAGTTTTACTTCTATGTGATTGGATTATGAAATCAGCATAGCTTCCCCTCATGTAATATTTTCCCCTCAGATCTACAGTGACTGCACTTCCAAGTGCACTTTTAGTGCACCTGTTGTACAAAGTGGATTTGCCTTTAGTAAATAAGCCCCAAAGTCCAATATACCTAATAATTTGGGGTGTCCACAGCCAAGTACTAGAGTGCAATTTGCCTAATGGGCACACTAGTTAGATTGACCTGTGTGTCCCCAAGGAAAGACATTGGTAGGGTTTTACCCTCACTTCTGGTTTGGCTATTTAACGAGAAGTGAAGCTAATTTTCAGAAAAGGGACACAAAACCCAACCTAAAATTGCAATGCCCACAATTAGAATAATATAATTTTCTTGAGCTAGATTTTATTTTGCCCAGTGCTCTAAAGCAGTGGTTCTCAACCCTTTCCTCAAGTACCCCCAACAGGCCAGGTTTTAAGATTTTACTTTATCTTGCACAGGTGCTTCAAATCGGAGTCAATGGCTTGGTATTTTGGCCCAGCTATTTTAGCTAAGATAAATTGCCAAAACATGGCCTGTTGGAGGTACTTGAGGACTGAGGTTGAGAACCACTACTCTAATGTAGATTTTTTTTTTAGACAAATCACAATTTTTTTTTTTTTGCCATGACAACCAGCCTATTTAAGCTCCAGCTGGGAAATCTGTTTCTGGCAATTGGTTTAGGAGGGAGTGTAAAATGCATTACTTGGATTGAGCATGCATCTGCAAAAAAAATACAAAACACATAAAACATAAAAAAAAAAAAAACTGCTTTAAATTTTATTGGTGAACAAAACAGGACTTGGAAAAGACTAACAGAATATGGTTTTGAGGTTTGACAAGAGTTAAAAGGATTGCACCCACAAGTGGACAGTCTCTTAAGGATTTAAACATTTATTAGTCACAACATCTTGAGGAAGATTTTGCTAAATAATTCAGCACAGACAATTAAATCAAAGTGAAATTAACAACCTACAAAAATTACAATGACCTCAGTCGTTTTTGAGTTACTGACTGAAAACAAAGATGTATAGGTAAAGATGATGAAAAGACCTAGTCTACATATTTTTGCCAGGCTGGTGACTGAAAGCATTGACACAATTCAGTCAGTATGAGAGCAAAACAACTAAAAACAGCAAACCAATCATGTTTTTGTATGAAAACTTTAATTCAAGGCTTGATTCACATATGACCCAATTCCGTCGCACAGCAAGGGCCCAGTGCATGCTCGTTCACCGTTTTAGGTCCCATTTCAACCTGAATTCGGACCTGAAACTGACCAAGAAAGGCACACATTTTCCTAAAAAATGCCTTGGACCTGCTGCGGAGATATGTGAACCTGCTCCATAGAGAGTCAGTCACATTCTCCTGCTATGCGTATTGAATGCAGAGAAAGATTACTTATTTTCCTTTTTAATTTCCTTTTAATTACCTTGTGATCCAACCAGTAAGACACTTTCTGTCTTCAGAATCTCCACTCTGGATGGAAAGGCAACAGACACCTTTGGACGACAGCATTGTCAGTCTGGGGAGAGAGTAATGTTAGATGCACTAGCAAATTTAGATAGACTTTACTAAAAAATTAAAGCCAAACTCCTGCTAACAATGTTTAAGCAGATATAGAATCATTTTTCCCTTTAAGAACATGAATAAATGCTGACCATTGTAGGGACCCTGTCAGTGCCTTTTTATTGCCCTCAGCAGCTCAGAGTGCCCTCACCTGATGAGGTTAATGTGGTTGGACATGTGATCTGCTAAGAGGTGTAAGGTCCTCCACTGTTAGTCCTGAAGTGCAAGTAGCAGGAAAGGAGCCCAGTATCATGCAGCTACCAATGAACTCAATTTTAATGGGGTGGCCCTGTATCTTTAGCCAGCCATCTGTGTTGCCAACTCTTGGAATCTTCTAGCCACTTACCTGTGGTACCAGCTCAAAGATCCCTCTAGCTGTTTTCCTGGGTTCCCCAACTTCTCTATGAAATACATTAGCACAGAGGCTAAGAGCAGGTAGCTGTTTATGTATTGTAGTGTTTATTGAAATAGTGGCCACGTGCAAGTGTCTGTATTTACAGAGACTTAACGAGACTGTTCTGTGCTGCCACTAAGTATCTATAACTGAGTCAGAGACATTGCTCTTATGAGCTCTTTTCTGCACAACATAATCAGTTTAACATTGTTCTGTACTGTATGCACACCTTTTTGCCATTTTGACCCCGTTTGCATTCTTAAACCTATTCTGCACCTGCTTAGTATGGTTAAAGTTAAAGCTATCCTTTGTTTGATCAGCTATCCCCTGTTGCACTTGGTGTTTACAAACAGGATCGTCCATGCCAAAAACAGGTAATGGGAACGGTGCAACAGCAGCACCTGGTAGTGATACTCTAGAGGGAAATGGGCATCTTACCGCCTTTCAATAATAACTTCCTTATTCCTCTCAGATTTTATGCTGCAAAAACTAACCCAAGTATATAGAGCTGGGTCAAGACTTGGATGACTAAATTAAGACCATGACTCCCTTGACAAGATATTCAGCTGCTTAGAAGCAGTGTATAGCCAAGCAGTAGCATTAGGGGACCATCGGACTCCCTTCATTAGCAGACAGCACAGAGTGGTAGAATCCATTCCACAATATGCACTAAAACTACAAGACATAGCAAAACAGATATACACCACAAAAAAGAGGCTGAGGAGTAGGGATGAGCCGAACATACCCGGGTTCGGTTCGCACCAGAACGTTCGAACAGACCGCGGGTTCGTGCGAACATTTAGAACCCCATTGAAGTCTATGGGACTCGAACGTTCAAATTCAAAAACGCTAATTTTAAAGACCAATATTCAATTTAATGTTGGAAAACGTCTTTCAGAACCCGGGTCTTGCCCCAGGGAACATGTATCAATGGAAAAAAAAGTTTTAAAAACGGCCGTTTTTTCCGGAGCAGCGATTTTAATGATGCTTAAAGTGAAAAAAAAAAGAAAAATTCCTTTAAATATCACACCTGCTGTGTGTCTATAGTAGTGGCACGTGTTTAGAAATGTCCCTGCACAACATGAAATTATTATAAGAACAAAGTAATTTAATACTGCTTGCGCACGTGCTGTGTGGCAACAATATCTCGATTATTTTAGGGGTGGTGGGGGGGCCATTATTTTTTTGTGAAAGCAAAATTGTAGAAAAAAGGGCACCCCTCAAACATACTGTAATTGGAGCGCAACAAAGAGCCACGTGCAAAGTATTGCATCAAACATCTTTATTAGGCGCCCCTGTTACACAGGGGCACAAAAATTGTGCCTTAGGCCACGTGCAAAGTATTGCATCAAAAATTGTTATTAGACGCCCCTGTTACACAGGGGCACAAAAATGTGTCCGTAGGCACAACACAACACTGCAACCCCTCCCAATATCTGTAATTGGAGCGCAACAAGGAGCCACGTGCAAAGTATTGCATCAAAAATTGTTATTAGGCGCCCCTGTTAAACAGGGGCAGAAAAATGTGTAAACTGCACACACGCAGTAAGTGCGACTGCGTTCAGGTGCTATGTAACAAAACAGACGCAGTCACACCAACTGCGTTCAGGTGTTAGTAAACTGCACACACACAGTAAGAGCGACTGCGTTCAGGTGCTATGTAACAAAATAGTCGCAGTGACACCAACTGCGTTCAGGTGGTATTAAATAGCACCCGCACAGTAAGAGCGACTGTGTTCAGGTGCTATGTAACAGCACACACGCAGTAACACCAACTGCGTTTAGTTGCTATTAAACAGCACACACGCAGTAAGAGCGACTGCGTTCAAGTGCTATGTAACAGCACACACGCAGTGACACCAACTGCGTTTAGTTGCTATTAAACAGCACACACGCAGTAAGAGCGACTGCGTTTCTGTGCAATTCAATAGCCCACTTGCATTAACAGCGACTGCGTTTCTGTGCAAATAAATTGCACACGTGCAGTAACAGGTAATGCGTGTATGTGCAATTAACTAGCACACGTTGAATAACACAGAGTACTATGTTTAAGCTAATCCCTAATGCAGGCAATACAACACGTTAGAGCACTGCATGAAGAACAATCTCCTGCCTGACAGATACTAATAGCAGATCTAGCTGAGCTATACGGTTTATAAATATATTGACAACTCCTAGGGATGTGAATATATTCTCTACAAACTGTAGATTTAACTATACTGACTAGCCTTCCTGCTCGCTCTATCTATCTATCTGGTAGAAAAGACACTGTGTCTCTATCTATCCCTCTCTCTCTAACTGTCTGACTGTTCCTCTCTTTCACAAAGCCGGAACACACTACACGAGGCCGCCTTGCAGGCTGCCTTTTATAGTGTGGGGCGTGTACTAAACCCCCCTGAGCCATAATTGGCCAAAGCCACCCTGGCTTTGGCCAATTATGGCTCTTCGTTTTTTGCGCGCTGTGATTGGCCAAGCATGCGGGACATACATCATGCTTGGCCAATCATCAGCGGTCAACGCCGCAGTGAATTATGGGACGTTTTGCGTCACTCGAATTTGGCGTGAACGACCCGTTTTGTTCGATTTTCGACGAACGGTCGAACGACCGATGTTCGAGTCGAACATGAGTTCGTATCGAACGCGAAGCTCATTCCTACTGAGGAGGATGAGCCAGCTGGGGTGAGGTGGAGTAATGGCTGTGGGAACAATTTGTAGATTAACTTCTGTCCAACAAGGTTAGAGAAACCTTATAAAAGAAAGAGGGAGCATCTTCAATATGAAGTTCCACTAACTGTTAGCTGCCATAGCATATCAGCAGCAGAGATACAAGGACACAGACACACCCATAGGAATCAAAAGTAGGAAACCGACCAACCTGAAGCTAATCTGACAGCTCCATGTGAGGTAGCCATCCAGAAACTGTCAGAAGGGATGGCTCAGCACTATACAGAATAATTCTCATGGAAGTGCAGTTGAGAATACTTCTCTGTAGGCAACCAGATATTGCTCCCTTGTGGAGAAGACAATGTCTCAAAGGTGACCAAGGTCACCACTCACTGCCCCCAGCTGTCAATGTCAAGTCATGTCATCTTCCGAGTGGCTGCCTATGCTACATATACAGTAAAAACCATTAGACAAGAATTCCCCTCTTCCGGGTGTCAAGCAGTGGAAAGGCAAAGTGGAAATACTCCCTATCTCAGAACTGAAGATGTGCAAGAAAAAGCTGAAGCAATAAAAATCCCTAACTTAGGAAGAGGAACATATAAGAGATGTCTTCAGGCAAACCTTTTCCATACACTGAAAGACCCCCCTCACCCCCCCCCCCCCCCCACAATAGGTCTGTTTGTTACAGTGGTAGCCCAGTCCCAGAGAAACATTGAAGCTGTTGAATAAATGGTCGTGTTTTGTCTTGAGGGATTTTATACTGTACTGCAGAATCATATTACCCTATGACTTGTCAATGACCTGGCAGTTTGTACTTTTAAGGATCCAGACTGTCTCTATGGCAGAAATGTTACACATGGAAGTGAGACACTTGGGTGTTCATAAAATATTCACCAGGTTCAAGGGACATAACGTGTGTGCGTCTCCTTCAGTTGGCTTAAAATGTCTGGCAACCCTGTGGTCTGTTCAGGGACAGATAAAAATGAGGATCAGATTCCATCTCTTGACTTGGCACGTCTACCCTATTGAAAGTACAGTGAAACCTCGAATTTGCGAGTAACCTGGTTGACGAGCGTTTCGCAATACAAGCACTGTATTTCTAAAAATCCTAACTCGGTTTTCAAGTGCTGTCTCGCAAAATGAGCAGGATTCAAGCCAAAGCGGTGTGCATTAGCGCTTTTGGCCTGAGGTGGGGGGCTCCGGATCTGAATGGCGCCAATCGCCGCTGTTCAGAAATGCATGAAAAGGCCCGAGGACAGTTCGGCTGACCTCGGCAAACCTCGGAAAGGTTTTTCTGAGGTTTGCCGAGGTCAACCGAACTGTCCTCGGCCTTTCCAGGCATTTCTGAGGCTCTCCGGTGCCCCCCGCCTCTGACCGCATGTGGTATTGCATGCCATTGAAGTCAATGCGGAAAAAAATTATTTTCGTTTCCATTGACTTCAATGGGGAAACTCGCTTTGATATGCAAGCACTTTGGATTACGAGCATTCTCCTGGAACGGATTATGTTCGTAATCCAAAGTTCCACTGTACTGACAATCATCTTGTTTATACTTGGCAGGTCAAAAGACATATACCATCTCATGGGAATGCAGGCCGCACCTTCCCTCCCCGAATACTTAATACCTAAACTTATATATCCTATTTAAATAATAACTCAAACCACTTATTGGCAAACAGGGACCCTGTTCTAAAAACAAGTTCTTCCAAAAATGGTTCCACTTACTAGGCATTAAGAAGTAGCGCACTATTCTATATAGTGTGTGTGTGTATGTATGTATGTATGTATAATATATAATATATATATATATATATATATATATATATATATATATATATATATATATATATATATATATATATATAATGGGGCTTACGTGAGGTTTAATCCAATCCTGATATACCTGCTTTCTTGAGGAAATAAAATTTAAAGTAGATGTACACCCACTCTCATCCTTTCTAAACTACTGCCATAGTGGTTATCTATAAGGATATACATGCCTCTTGCATGTATCCTTACCTGTCAAATGTCTCCCCTCTGTCTGTAGATTCTATGGGTGGGTCTGTTGTCTGGAACTTGGTGGGTGGAGTCATGAAGTCAGACTCCCCGCCCACCTCTACACTCCCCTTGTCAACATGAATTTTCTCCTGTGTATTTCTTACACTGAACTTCTGCTATGATCACTAACATCCAGTCAAAACCCAGAAAAGTCACCACATGACTTCAGCATGCCCAATCATGCAGCCAACCCTGGGAGAGCTGGAGAAGAAAGGAGGAGGGGATAAGAATTACACATAATGCCTCACTAAGGCTTGTGCATGAGATATGTAGATCACCTGGCACTCACAGCAGGGGGGGGGGAGAACTGACTGGTATTTCTCTGTTTTTATCTCGCTGAAAAAAAGATAAGGGGATTGCTCAGAGATGGGATATCTCTTTATGGCAAGACTGGGCACAGATGATGTGAAATCCTATACTGTATAAGTTACAAGCCTAAATTAAAAACAAAAATTGGGTTTACATCCACTTTGAAGTGGTTTGGAAAGATTGCAATGTTAAGGACATGGGTGTGTTGTTTAGGAGAGCCACTGTTGGTTTAGGTGGTAGGGAGGTGGCAAATAGTTTTGGCAAGATTGAGAAAATCTCTGACCAAAAGGCTTGTGCTATGGGACAGTCCCACCATATGTGGGGTGTGCGTACCTGTGTCGTTACAGCCACAAGAGCAGTGTGGCGGATACTGTGGAAGGAATTTGTGTATCCTGGAGGGGACCAGGTACCACCTGATGAGCACCTTGTAGTTAGTTTCTAGGGTGGCATTTTTCAGCATGTTATAACGCAGCCAGGATCCATTTGTACTGGTGCTATAACTGGTCTGCTTTGATTAGCTACAGTTTTATGCTGAGAACTATTATTATATCTGCTCCACTTTTTTCTGTGGTACCTTCTTTCTCCCATAGCAAGGTCTGCTTTACTGATCAAACAAGAGTAGCTTGATGGTAAGACCTTTGTGTGGGTCTGTCCATTTGTCTGCTGTTACTTTTATGTCATCCTCTTCCTTCTACTTATAATTCCAACATAGTCCTGCAAACTGGCAATAGGGGGTCAGGAAAATTATTTAATTAAACAATCAAACACTTGCTGCAAAACGGCAGCAAATGCTGATTTAGTCAAACTGCAGCAGACCAGAGGAATTGGCTGTGTTTATCCATCCAGTGGCACTGCCCCACTGCTATTCCCAGGGCCAGTCCACAAAACTCTTTAGTGTATTTTTTTTTTTTTTAACATTTATGCTACTGACAGCATTTATGTCTTCTGTAGCCACTGCCGGCAGGTTATGGTAAAAATAACAACCATTTGGGTACCACATACACAAGGAAACACATGATTCTGCACAACAGAGCAAAGAGGGAGCAGCATCTCAATGAGACAAGTTGGCAGGAAACAGCCCATCACAAGTCTTGTCTAATGATGACAGTGCAGTCTCCTGTACCCCTGCCTATTCACTGACCCCTTCATCCAACTCCTCATAATCAGCAACCCTCCAAACATCCTAGGGCATATGTGATGTCCCAGCCTGAATGATGCCATGCTGTGTTGAAGCTCATTGGCCCGGAGACCAGGAGCCACAATGTGTAAATGCTCTAGGCCGAGAAGTTTGCTGATCCCACACCAGATGTGTAGAATTTTCAGGGTCCCAGTGATCCCTGGCTATTCCCCCCCAGGGTGCAACCTTTGCGACACTGGTAGTTTTGTCACTGGTGTCGGTAGTTTTTTTTTTTTTTTTTTTACAATTGTATTTTATTTTAAATTTTTTTACAATTGTATTCTTTTTACAATATTTAAGGAGTCCCATCTGGGGGCTCTGGTGAAATATCAGGGGACTAAACAGATCTCTCGTGTTTCACCTTTGAGACAGAGAAAGGAGGTTGAAGACACAGCCTTCAATCACAATTTCTGTAGCCTCCGATACACAGAATAAATGGACAGGAATAGCTCTGTGCAGAGCTTACCATTCATTCACAAACCAAAGCATAGTAAACACAGTTTACTCTTTTTTAGTTATGAATGGACAGAGTCAGTTATTCCTATGAATGGCATTTACTTCCCTGCTTTCCACCCTGACAAATCCCCTGCAGTAGTTGGCTGGGAAGGGGAGGGGTAACCTGACAATGCTGCAGGTGAGATGGGGGATTTGGGAGAGTACACAGAAACCTGATCAGAGCAGGAAGTGGATAAGAGGGTTGGCATGTAGAGGAACTGATCCCTCCTTTTTCCTCCTGCAATCTTCCAGGGGATAGGTACCTCTATATTCTACCTATACAATTCAGATGTACAGGGGGCTGCACAGGCCCCTGTGGAGCATGGGGTTGGGTTGCAATTGTGACCCCTGGCTTCCCGTGTATGTACGCTCCTGCCCCACACCATCTTCAACCAGGCTAGGCTGTGTGTGACAACAGCAAGGAAACAATCAACAGAGGGGCCCAGGAAGTGAGAGCAGAGGAGGGACGTTTTCTCCATCTTGGGGGCACAGACACATAGGCCCGGATTCTCGTAGCACTTACGCCGACGTATCTACAGATACAGCGTGTAAGTGTAAATGTGCGCCGTCGTATCTATGCGCCGTGCCCATAGAACTAGATACGCCTGAAAATAGGCTTCCTCCGACCAACGTAACTTTCCTACGTCGGCGTATCTTGGGTTCATATTTACGCTGGCCACCTCATTGCAAATATGCAAATGAGTGAGATACGCCGATTCACGAATGTACTTGCGCCCGGCGCATTCATTTACGCGGTTTACGTAAGTCGTACGTCCGGCGTAAAGTTAAGCCTCATAAAGCAGGTGTAAGTCATGTTAAGGTATGGACCGTCGTATTTTACTTTGTTTACGTAATAGTACGTGAATAGGGCTGGACGTAGGTTATGTTCACGTCGTAGGCATTGAGCCGTCGTATCTTAGGGAGTATATTCAACGTGATTCTGAGCATGCGCACTGGCATGCGCCGTTCGCTCAGCCCATCATTTGCATGGTGTCACACTTCATTTAAATGGATCACGCCCACTTCCACCTACTTTGAATTAGGCCGGCTTACGCCAAAGAATTTACGTTACGCTGGCGCAACGTTGGTAGCAAGTACTCTGCTTGCCTCTCTGTGTTACGTTGGCGTAGCGCATATGAGATGTGCTACGCCGGCAGAAATATGCGCCGATGTATCTGAATCCAGCCCCCAATCTCATGCTGCATGTTGCGCTGCACATATTATAGTTTTGACTGTCCCTCCACTGCCTTCTCTGGCAGAGTGATGCGCTGTACACATGATCGGTTCATCCGATAAAAACGGTCTGATGGATTTTTTCATCAGATATCCGATGAAGCTGACTTTCATCAGTCTTGCCTACACACCATCAGTTAAAAAAAACGATTGTGTCAGAACGCGGTGACGTAAAACACAACGACGTGCTGAGAAAAATAAAGTTTAATGCTTCCAAGCATGCGTCGACTTGATTCTGAGCATGCGTGAATTTTTAACCGATGGACATGCCCATAGACGATCGTTTTTTTCTATCGTTTTTTAACCATCAGATAATTTTAAAACAAGTGGCCAGGCTGTACACAGTGACACTGCCACACACAGAATAATCTATATAGAAGGTACAGTCCCCAGAATCCTCACTGTGTTTAACCTCCCTGGCGGTATGATTCTTTCAGAAAAAACATGCTGAAAGCGGTACCATTATTTGCAAGGAAATTTGGCGTTTTATATTGTAGGTCTGTCATTTTTAGAAATAACTCACTTAAATCTGACCAAACAAGCTTCTAATAGGCATCCCGGGTATGAAATTTTTTTAAAAACAAAATTATAAATTATAATATAATAAATAATTATAAATAATTATAACAAATAATAATATAATTATAATAAAAATTATTCAATAATGTAATCAAATCAAAATCACTGAAATTTGCTCAGTTGCAGAATTGTTGCTGTCATTATTTTTTTTTTTTATGACGAATTTCCCCACAAATCGCTATCGCACAATACTGCAAGTGATTATAATTTATTATCGCTGTTTTTTAGCTGATCTAAAACTATTTTTGACATAAAGGGACACTTTTGGTTGCTATGGACAATCTACAGTTTGCAGGGAGAAAGAAACGTTTTTATTATATAAAATGACATGCATGACACAGGACAGACCACTAGGGACAAGGGGGGGTGTTTTTTTTACATACAGTACTGTAATCTATAAGATTACAGTATACTGTATGTATAGTGTTTGTTTACTTTTTTGAATTTGGCGCCGTTCTCCATCCCCGTGCGTCGTAACGTCGCAGGGAACGGAGATCGGCGTCACACGGAGGCATTGTGTGAATCGAGCGAGGTCCCGCTCGCTCACACAGCGCGGTGGCATCGCTGGATCCAGGGACAAGGTAAGTAAAACTCCCTGTACATCCAGCGAGGCGAGCCCGAGTCTGACTCGGGGTTACCGATCCTAGCCCAAAAATCTCACCCCGAGTCAGACTCGGGAACACCGCCCAGGAGGTTAACAATCATCATCATTATGATACTCACAGCACAGCAGGTTCTCTATGGCTCTGTCACAGTGTTACATGGCTGTTGGGTGTTGACTTTGTTAAAGCGGAGTTCCGGCCACAATTTCACTTTTTATATATAAATACCCCTGTAATACACAAGCTTAATGTATTCTAGTAAAGTTAGTCTGTAAACTAAGGTCCGTTTTGTTGGGTTGTTACAGCATTTAGACACTTTATAAAATAGAAATTAACTGGGGCCATCTTAAGTGTGGGCATCATGAAGCCAGACTGTATGACTTCCTGGATTTCAGCCTTGCAGATCTCGCACATGCTCAGTGCTGCACAAGCAGTGTAATAGGTTTCAGATCAGGTTTCAGCACCTGTACTGTCCAAGTCACATGATTCTTCGAGACTGGGGAGTGCACAGACTCCTGGAAAGTTACACCCACTACATTCCTAGGAGTCTGTGCGGTGTAGGTTAGGAAGCTTAAGCACCTAGGTGCAGGAAGTGGGAAGATGAACTATTCTGCCTAGCAACAACACTTTGAAGGCATCTAAAAAAAAAATGTTTTTCTTAAAGGACTAATGACATTTTTTTTAAACTACTGATGTAATGTTATATTTATGGGTGGAACTCCACTTTAACTTATGGCTGTACTGTGTGTTAGACTGTAACCCACTACAGCCAGAACAAAGACAGCATCCAAACAGCCATGTGACACCGTGACAGAGCCATAGAACACCTGCTGTGCTGTGATTATCATAATGATAATGATCATAAGATAGAAATGCTACTTTACAATTGTGTTTGATGGGGCAGTAAAAACACACAGATGAGCTGTGTTTTTACCACCCTCTAACACTGCCCCTTTAAAAACCTTTCATCCAAGCTTTCCAATTAGGTTTGCCTGCCAGTTTTTGTTGCAGACCTGATTAAAAGCTTTAGGTAGATCTATCGGAGTCTAGATGTAAATAGTCTTGTGTCCATTTACACCTGCCTACCTCCATGTTCATTCAGGTCCAGAAAAATAATAGAATAGGACATTTGGCCACCCATGGAGTCATCACAAGTCCGTCTGTCTGCTGTGTGGACCCCCATGTTGACCCCTGTCACATACAATGGACACAAACTGAGCAGGTACAGATTTCAAAACACTGTCCTGTTTAGCTCCACGCCATGATTGGTGGAGTGCTGTGGGTGAATTAGAGGGGGGGGGGGTAGAGGTGGCTCAATTATATAGGCATGTTCAGGACCCCATGATTTATAAAAGCAGCCCTGACTATTACCACTAAACTAAAAAAATTAAAATGACCTAAAAGCCTTTTTTCCAAGCCTAATTAAAATATATTGTGGAGCTACTGCTGTATTTAAGGCTGGCTAAATTTAAAAGCTAGAGAAATAAATTATACTTTCAAAACAAGTGATTCCAATGATGACACTGAAGCTGTTTGTGAAAATGTCTTAGTTTTATAACACTTCACATGGATTAAATGCATCTTCCACAGGGATGGACTGGCCATAGGGACTACAGGGAGTTTCCCGGTGGGCCGATGGCTCAGTGGGCCGTTTTTTAAAACAGAGATGCTGCTTGGAGGACTTTTTCTAACGCCCTGGCAGCACCCCAGTGTGAAAGCACTCTGGCTTTCACACCTGGACTGCAGCAGAAGCGTTTTTCAATCGCTTTATAGGCGCTATTTTTAGCCCAAAAGCGCCTAAAAAACACCTCAGTGTAAAAAGGGGTCCTACACTCACCCCCTTTCTTTTACGCTCACTCTCTTTTTCTTACACTCACCCCCCTATCTCACCCACCCCCTCTCACCCCCTTTCCCTCAACCCTCCCTCTCTCTCTCAATCCCCTCTCTTTCACCCTCTCATGATATACAATAATGGATGTAGGGGCCTTTTGGTGGGTGTGATTTTTCGGGGGGGGGGGCAGCATTTTATTGAATTACAGTGGGCCGGTCTGGATGAAGTCCAGGGCCAAATTTTTGTCCCAGTCCAGCCCTGATCTTCCAAGCAAGTATTTATAGGATTTATGTTTTTCTTATTTGACATTACAAAAAGGGCCCTATCCTTATTGTATCATATTTTTAGGATCAGCTCCCCATGTCTGTTGTTGACCATACCTTGCCTATTAGCTAGAGTTATTATCAAGATCCCCCCCAAATAGACTTCAGAAAGGTTTGATGCTAAATATGGATTTTGTGTATTTCAAGCAGGATTCAATGGACTCCCACAAATTATCAAAGCAGATTTACTTACTTCTCCTTGTCAGCTGTCAGGTGGGCATTAGGAAGCATTTTGTCTTAGGGAGCTTCCAGTTACAAACAATATATGTGCTGGACTACAGCTCCACAATAAACTGTTAACCAGCACCCTGAATCTTTAATTACGCTGCCTTTGACAATGTCCTTCTATATTGTTCTTGTTATCTGTATACAGCTAATGATTGAATACTCTGTTGAATACCAGCACCATAGTCCATCTACTATGCATGTTCTAAGGTCCTCATTAATTAACTTATTGGCTATAGCAACATTATCTGCGGTTTCAGCACTTTGTCCCTCTATGAATTCTTCTCCTTTAAAGAGATCTCCTTTAAAGAGATCTAACAGATCTACCCTGGTTGGTGTCACTTATGTCTGTTTGTCAATTGTATACATTTACACAATACTTGCTATCCCAGATTCTGTGAAATTGATCACTAAGGCCCTGTACACACGAGAGGATCCATCCGCTGAAAAATCTCAGCGGATCGGTTTCAGCGGATAGATCCCCTGGTGTGTACGTTCCAGCGGATATTTATCCGCGGATATTTCCGAATTCCAGCAGATAAAAATTTGTAAGCATGCTAACAAATCTATCCGCTGGAATCGGCTCCAGCGGATCGATCCGGTGGTCTGTACAGACTCACCGGATCAATCCGTCCGAACCCGTCCCTCGCATGCGTCGTAATGATTCGACGAATGCGTGGATTTCCTTATATGACAGCGTCGCGCACGTCGCCGCGTCATCATCGTGGCGACGGCGCGACACGTCACCGCGGTTGAAATCCGCGCAGATTTGGATCCGATGGTGAGTACATGCCAACGGATCCAAATCCGCCAGAGGATTTATCCGCGGAAACGGTCCGGCGGCCCGTATCCGCGGATCAATCCTATCGGGTGTACCAGGCCAAAGTCTTGGACTCCAGCTTGTTGTGGAGGAGACTGTATTCATATTTTTTTTAATTTTTTTATTTTTGTCAAATCTGAACTTAGTAATTTGAAGAGTAATTTTAACAAGCAAGTTTGTTACTCAGTATTGCAGCTCAGGCCATGCTGCACACAATGTGCAAAAAACGACAAGGATATGGACAGCCGCACTCCAGTAACTTGAAAAAGACGTGCCCTTTATTGGGTACAGGAAAAAATACACTACAGGTATCAGCACACAGTGGGATAAACAGCTGACGCGTTTCGCATTGAGTGTCAATGCTTAATCATAGCTATAGATGAAATAAAAAATAACAGGTATACATATACACACAGAAATCTATGCTTAATTGGACCCACCCAGCATGTGATTGACTACAGCAATTAGCCAGTATCCAACACACATGCAGGGGGGTGGGAAGAAGAGGCATAGGTGAAAAAAGCACACATAAAACAAACTGGCTTGCAAAGTAAAACAAATCTGTAAATACAAGTGTGGACAATAATAAATGCGACCAAAAAGGCAACACATAATTGTGTGAAAATAAAAATAGTAATCAAAAACATATTAAAAGCTAAGGTGTAGCAGGGATGTGGTGTAAATATAAATGTGAATAAAGAAAGTGAGTGGGTGATTAATAAAAATGTATTATAAGCATGTGCTGAATAAAGACCGACAAGCCCCTGTAATCGAAGCATATGATGTCACTTATATTTAAAGCAAGGACAGAATGATGTGAGCAAGGAACCAATTGCAATACATATTATGATAGAAAAAATTGTGATTGTTATGTCATGTTAAATAAGTGTCTATGAAATGTGAAAGGTATATATGGGTATATATACATAAATATATGTGTAAAAGACATATATGTATAAAGGTGTCATAAAACTAATAATGAACCGGTAAAAGATTATATAAATGCAAAGGTGCCCAGTAGTGTGTGGTGTTGGAAAAAAGTGATAAGTAAAAGAATAGACAGAATTTCGAAAGGTACATCACTAAAGGGATGTATCACCTCCCTCAGTGTGTGTGTATATGTATAGAGGTCCATTGTCGTGTGCTGTAGAAAAGCCCAACCAGGGCAGTAAAAAATATATATGTAAATGAATACACACCCACATGCAGACTAGTAAATACCGCATGTGGACAGCCATTTTAGTACTAGTCATAAACCGTTACCAAAACCCAATAGGTGCATGAAATGGGATCTGCAGTCAGTCAGGCTGGTAATGGATATATATATGCACATAAGGGAAAACCAATTGAAAAAAATGTAAAAAACTCCAACTGCACATACTGACTGCAGATCCCATTTCATGCACCTATTGGGTTTTGGTAACGGTTTATGACTAGTACTAAAATGGCTGTCCACATGTGTGTGGCTATTTAGTCCTCCATACACATTATATACAGCTCTTGTACCCCGTTCCAACCCTTCATGCTTTGTGATTTTGCTTAGACGCGATTCCCATATGTAACCTCATTTTACATGGCCCTTTCACACATGGTCCTTTCACACTTGTTTTAGTACCAGTGGGGTCAAGCGCCTTAATATCAGATATACTACATCATTGGCAGTAAGGACTAGTATATGCCCTAGCTGAGTACATATACACATGCATTCATATGCATGCACATCATATACATGTGCAGTTGGAGTTTTTTATAATTTTTTTTTTTTTTCTCATTGGTTTTCCCTTATATGCATATATATACACCCATTACTAGCCTGATTAACCACATATCTCATTTCATGTACCTATTGGGTTCTGGCATTGGTTCATGATTCACAGGTTATCCACCATAATTGTCTATTTGGTATGGTTTCATACACTTGTTGTGATTGCCACATCATGTATACAATACTTCAATATACCTACCACTTACATGATTTTGGTTTTAGAGGGTTCTACTCACTCATTTTTACTTTCATTTAATATTTTACCTATAATTTCAAAAATGAAGAAAACATGGTTTTATTTATCTGGAAAATTTACTAGTTCCAAAGACACATTTCATTTGGTACCCCTTTCCCCCCCTCTCCTTATGTGTACGGCCTTCATGTGTTCTGTGCTATGTATGTATATATATATATATGTATATATGTATGTGTGTATTAATTTACATATATATTTTTTACTGCCCTGGTTGGGCTTTTCTACAGCACACGGCAATGGACCTCTATACATATACACACACACTGAGGGAGGTGATACATCCCTTTAGTGATGTACCTTTCGAAATTCTGTCTATTCTTTTACTTATCACTTTTTTCCAACACCACACACTACTGGGCACCTTTGCATTTATATAATCTTTTACCGGTTCATTATTAGTTTTATGACACCTTTATACATATATGTCTTTTACACATATATTTATGTATATATACCCATATATACCTTTCACATTTCATAGACACTTATTTAACATGACATAACAATCACAATTTTTTCTATCATAATATGTATTGCAATTGGTTCCTTGCTCACATCATTCTGTCCTTGCTTTAAATATAAGTGACATCATATGCTTCGATTACAGGGGCTTGTCGGTCTTTATTCAGCACATGCTTATAATACATTTTTATTAATCACCCACTCACTTTCTTTATTCACATTTATATTTACACCACATCCCTGCTACACCTTAGCTTTTTAAAAGGTTTTTGATTACTATTTTTATTTTCACACAATTATGTGTTGCCTTTTTGGTCGCATTTATTATTGTCCACACTTGTATTTACAGATTTGTTTTACTTTGCAAGCCAGTTTGTTTTATGTGTGCTTTTTTCACCTATGCCTCTTCTTCCCACCCCCCTGCATGTGTGTTGGATACTGGCTAATTGCTGTAGTCAATCACATGCTGGGTGGGTCCAATTAAGCATAGATTTCTGTGTGTATATGTATACCTGTTATTTTTTATTTCATCTATAGCTATGATTAAGCATTGACACTCAATGCGAAACGCGTCAGCTGTTTATCCCACTGTGTGCTGATACCTGTAGTGTATTTTTTCCTGTACCCAATAAAGGGCACGTCTTTTTCAAGTTACTGGAGTGCGGCTGTCCATATCCTTGTCGTTTTTTGCACATCCAGTGCATTGCCAGCACCCATCTGCTTCTGAGTGGACATCAATTACCCTAGTGAGCTCACCTGGAGCGGCAGCTTTCTTACCCATGCTGCACACAAACCTGCCTAGGAAAGATCTGAAGTACAGTCTGCTTATATTATGTTTTCCTCAAATCCTTCCTTCTTCCCTATCAAAATTATCAACATTTTTAATAAACCCGTTCTGTTTTCACTATATATATTTTTTAGACCTAGTGACATAATCTCTGGGGGGAAGATCCACAGACAGAGTACGCCGGCGTATCTACTGATAAGCCGGCGTACTTTCAAATTACCCGCGTCGTATCTTTAGTTTGAATCCTCAAACCAAGATACGACGGCATCTGGGTTAGATCCGACAGGTATACGTCCTCGCACGCCTTTCGGATCTAAGATGCAATACTTTGGCGTCCGCTGTGTGACGTTCACGTCGTTTTCCGCGTCGGGTATGCAAACTAGCTATTTCCGTTGATCCACGAACGTACGAGCGGCCGGCACATTTTTTTACGGCGTCTCTAGTCGGCTTTTTCCGGCGTATAGTTAAAGCTGGTATTTTGCGGCGTATAGTTAGACTTGCCATGTTAAGTATGGCCGTCATTTTTTTTTTTGCGTAAGTCGTCCGTGAATCGGGATGGACGTAATTCATGTCTTGCGTTGTTGCGACGTCATTTAGCGCAATGCACGGCGGGAAATTTAGAAACGGAGAATGCGCAGTTCATTCGGCGCGGGGAAGCGCTTCATTTAAATGAAACACGCCCCCTAATCGCTGATTTGAATTCCGCCGCCAGAGATACACTACGCCACCGTAACTTATGGCACAAAATCTTTAAGGATTCGAAATTACGCCAGGTAAGGTACGGCGGCGTAGCGTATCTCTGATATGCTGCGCCGATCTAGTTCTATGTGGATCTGGCCCTGGGTCTTTTTGCCTCTCTATGTAACGCAGGTTATATGTATTTTGTCTATACACACACACATTATATATATATATATATATATATATATATATATATATATATATATATATATATATATATATATATATTATAGAACTACCCCCAAAGGAGCTGCTGGTTTGTTTTGGGTGGCATGTTACCTCATGGCTCCTCCGCCGTCTAAGGGTGTATGGTGAATGTAGCATTAACGGAATGTCCACGACAGGTGTATTTTTCTGTGCTCTTTATTACCCAGCCGAGTAAAAACAATAAAACTTTGTGGTGATAGAAGAGTTGAAGTAAAAGGAGAAATAGCAGATTCAGGCATAGCAATAGGAAACAGTCCTGCTTCCAACAAAGTCTTCTTTGCCACTCCAGCCTGAGTGGGTATAGCGTACCTGGACAGGCCTCTCTCACTGACCTGGCAGCCAGAGTATCACTCGGAACTTAGAGGAAAAGTCTCTGCCACAGACCCTCCTTAGGATTGAGGTAGCAGAGGCAGGGCCATCTTTTCCATTGGGCACGCTGGGCAGTTGCCCGGGGGCCCCGCTTACCTGGGGGGCCCCACCGGCTGCCCAGCAACCCCAGTAAAAAATTATGGAGAGTGACGGGTTAGAACTGCCTATGCCCAGTTTGCGGAAATCACAGAGAAGATCCGGTCCTCCACAAGTGCGGGGGGTTGCTGATGTAAGGGGGGAGTGAATGCAAAAATTTAAGGGGGCACTGATATAAAGGTTTCCCCTCCTATATTAGTAACCCCCCTTACCTTAGTGTATTTACTCTACGGAAGGTGGTCTCTGGTCACCAGAGTGCCCCCCACATCAGAGTTCCCCTTTACATCAGAGTCTGCAGGATTCCGCCTTACAATGCAAGGGGGAACTCAGTCTGCGGACCCTGATGTAAGTGGGAAAGAGAAAGCAGTGGACTCTGATATAAGGTTGTCTCTGGTCACCAGAGCCCCCCTCCACATCAGAGTTCACCTCTTAGATCATGATCTGCAGCATTCCCCTTTACATAAGAGTTCCCTTTTACTGTAAGGGGGAATCCTGCAGACTCTGATGTCAGAGGAGACTCTGTGCTGGCTGGGTTATAGTAACCTGACCTTCATGTCAATGAAGACATTTTTTTTTTTTTTACTTTTGTATAACTTAAACACATTGCTAATAGCACTAGCTATATGTTTATAGTTTAAATACTGACATTTGCATTGTTCGGCACTGAAAACTGTAATTTTAGGTACTTTTTTTGCAGTGGCAGTAAAATATGTGGTTCTGCCAGTAAATTTTATGATTTTTGTCAGTAAATTCTGGTGCGTGATTGTGTAGACAGGGCCCCAGTGCACTGTATTGCCCGGGGGCCTATAATGCTCTTAAGATGACACTGAGCAGAGGTAATCCTCCTTGATAGACTTTTGCCTGGATCTCCTTCAGGTAGTTTGCAGGTTACCGATGCCTTATGTACCGGTGTCCATCTGCAGCCTTATGATCTCCGGCACTGTCACATACAGTCTAGTCGGCCACCGTGTAGTGTAGCAAAGCTTGTCCGTGGTGATGGAACACTCAGATCAGGGTTTAGTACAGGTAAGAATTCTTTACGACTATGCAGGACTAAAGTTAAAGTCATTGTAAAGTCTTATGTAAAAAATAAAAATAAAAAACATGTTATACTTCCCTCCTCTGTGTAGCCCAGATTCTCCTCTTGTCGGGTCCCTTTTTGCTGCTCCTGGCCCATCCCTCCTAACGAGTGCCCCCACAGTCAACAGCTTCCTATGGGGGCATCCAAGCCAAGTCAGAGCTCCATATATCCTTTCAGACACGGAGCCCTGACCCGGCCTTGCCCCCTCTCTCCCCTGATTGGCTGACTGACTTTAATTGAAAGCCATGGGAGCCAATGGTGCCGCTGCTGTGTCTCAGCCAATTAGTAGTGTCCCGGATGGCTTAGACATTTGTGGACATTGCTGGAGAGATGGAGAGAGGGGGGGGGGGGGGGGGGTGCTGGGGTGGCTGCTACACACAGAAGTTTTTTTTATCTATGCATTAAGATTAAAAAAAAAATCTGCTTTTTCAACTGCTTTAAGGTTGGCGTTTATCTTTATTATTCCAGTCTAAAAATAATGTACAAGAAATCCTACTTTTTAGTTACAAAGTGCCTTTGGACATGCATGAGTTGTTCAGTACCAGTCATTTTAGCTACATTACAAGATCCTGATATTATGAATAATGTATTCCTTTACCGTGTACGTATAGTACATTCCAGATACATGCAAGCAGCCACAGCTGCTTTTCTCATTCAAACTAAGTTATTAAGGACAATATGCATAGATGAAATTAAATAAAATCTAAATGGTAATTCCAGTTTGTAATTTAAATTTCTAATATGTTTCATGACAGAGTATGTGTAAAATGTAAATGTGTAAAATATGTCAAATGAAGAATATTAATAAAGATTCATTGAAATCTTATAAAAATACTCTGTTCTGATTTTAAATGTATCAGCCAAAGCAGTCTGAGTTCTCGTTTCCTCTTTCCAGTTTGTCTTACTATGGGAGGGAATTTCCTCCAAGGCCTTATCAGTATGAACCACAACCCTTGTGCTGACTTCTCATTCCCAGACAAATTGCACTCTCCTAATCCCAGTCCAAGCTGTTTTAATGAGTGTTCATTTTTGTACTAGTTACTTTGAAACGATTTTGCACAGAGCAGGTTTTACATTATCTTTAAGCATGAAGTCAACCGTTTTCAACAAAAATGTATTAAAGTTAATACTGCTGCTTCACTATTTGTATTTTACTGCAAGATCTCATTTTTTTTTCATATCTCAATTCTGTGATTCCTTAATGTGTTAGGGAAATACAGTAACAGTGATTTTTTTCCCTTTTTTTTTTTTTTTTTTAGCTCATGTATATACCATATAAGGTATCAAAATACATTGGTACATAAAATCTTATGGTTCAGTCCACCTCTCATCAGAGCTTACAATATAATTTTCCTGCCACAGTCACTGAAGTACACAAACATACATCCATATATTAGCTTGTGGTAAAGCCAACTAACAATAATTATTTCCCATAAGGCACCATCCCTATTTTATACAATATACACAACTGTCTTTTCCCTAATAACCGTAGACCCGGGAATAGTGAAAGACATGCAATAAAGGGATTTTCAATCTGCCTTTCAAGGGATGCCGCAATACCATAATGTTAAAAACAATCACTTTTATTACAGCTTTTAAATTATCATAAAAAGTAATAAAGCTACATTAATGCAAACTTATATCCAAAGTAATGACAGATATCATATCATATAACTAGAAAATATATAATCCCAGACTGGCGTCACGGATTAGTGCATTTCACCAAAAATAACTTCATGAGGATCCACGCCATTGAATGACAAGTTATGTAACTAAACAAAAAACAACTCAATATTATAGAACAACGTAAGTGTAAGCAGTGTATTAAAATATCACACAGAGATTAAAGGAATTTTTTTTTTTTTTTTTTTGCTGAAATGACTGTTTACAGGGTATAGAGACACAATAGTTAACTGATTCCTTTTAAAAATGATTAAAAATAGATAAAAATCAATCATATAATGTACCTGCAGTTTCTAGTTTCGTTTTTGCATGTTTCCTGCTTCTGTGATGTACAGAGCCACAGAGCCAATACAGGGCAGTGATGGTTTGAAAAATGAAACTGATTGGTGCTGAGGGGTTTTAGACACACAGTAATCACACCTCCTTGATTAGTGACCACAGAGAGAAAGCTCCCAGTACTGTGGTTATCAGGAAACAGACAACCAGGAAGTGTGGAGATCAGAGAAGAATTACAGCAACTTGAGAGCAAAAAAGAACAATGAGGACATGAAAACAGCACTGCATTAAGGGGAGATGGAGCATGGGGTACATGGGACCGCAGGCCACACCACCCACCCCCTCAGAACCCAAAACTCCCAGTGAACAAAAATCAACACAACTGTTTGGCATTTTAATGGCCGTGGCACCTTTATTGGTTTAAACAAAATTAATCTATATAGAATAACCATCTTTATTTAATCAAATTATTGAATTGAATAGTAAACTTTAATAAACCAAAAAATTCCCTGCTCAGCCATAGGACTCGAGCAGCTTAAACTTGGAAAAACTGTAAAGTCCCCCCCCCGATTCGGGGGTGACAAACCACATAATTGTGCCAACGACAGGGAGGGGGGGTGGGGATCAAAGTCCAGTACCCAGCCAACAGCCCTGAGTGGACGCAGCTGTAGCCTTATATAGGGTCCATCCGGAATCCAGAACCTTCCAGCGGTCACCTGCTCTACCTGGACCAGTCAGAGCCCACTTATCCAGGTACCTGTAAATTACTAGAAGCAGGAGAAATTGCACAGGTGTTTTATAGCAACAATCAGGTGTTTTACTATACTGACCATATAATTTTGCCAGTAGAAGCCAGGCCTGAAAAGGGGAGGGGGAGGGGTGGCCGCAGGACCCATGTGCATGGGCCCAAATGAATTGTGCCCTTTTATGCCATGGGACCGCAGGCCACACCACCCACCCCCTCAGAACCCAAAACTCCCAGTGAACAAAAATCAACACAACTGTTTGGCATTTTAATGGCCGTGGCACCTTTATTGGTTTAAACAAAATTAATCTATATAGAATAACCATCTTTATTTAATCAAATTATTGAATTGAATAGTAAACTTTAATAAACCAAAAAATTCCCTGCTCAGCCATAGGACTCGAGCAGCTTAAACTTGGAAAAACTGTAAAGTCCCCCACCAGCCAGACCTGTTGCAAACAGGACTGGCCTACCCAACAGCCACGGCCATTTCTACACAGGTTTGTAGTCCCAAATTAAATAAATCCAAACCAACTTCAGATAAATGGATAAGATCTGATCGATAAAACCCCGGGATACCCCCTTCCAAATCAGCATGTCTGTAGGAAAAACCTTCAATAGATGGCATAAATTTTTCCATAGATCTGTTCACCCGCCTTCTTACCTTCTCAAGCGGCTTAAGCTGGGGGGAAGTGGACCAGGAAAGCCGGGGGACTATTTCAGAAAAAACAAATTTACAAGATGGGAAAGCTAGCTTAAACCTTTGAAAATCCCGCTTTATATTAAAAAGCAACTCAATGGATTTCATTTTCCCGATGTCATTACCGCCTGCATGTATAACGATAACAGAGGGAGGAGGCCATTGTGCGCTTAGCTGGGCTAGTTGAAAAGATACTTGACACCAGCGCAGCCCCCGAATACCTTGCCATAATACTGCGAAGGCGTCAGTTGGAAGCGTTAAGTTCTCCGTGTAGCAACGCTGAGATGCTCTCCTACGTGCCCAGAAAACAAACGAGTGCCCTAAAATCCATATGGTGTTGTGAAAACCTGAAAATCAAGGAAGAAGGTTAGGCCGGACATATAATTTGAATCTACCAGATTCCCATCTCCCCAACCTGCGGATGATTGCCTCATCGAGCCCCAACCTTGCCGCCTCTGTTGCAGCGCCGATGCGGAAAGAATGGGTTGAGAAGAAAGCATCCGACATACCAATAGCCCGTAAACACTTCTTAAAAACTGAACTAAACTGATATTTGGTCAGTGGTGAGCCGTCACTGTGGCAGAGAAAATTACCTGTGCAAGGGGGCCTGATGGCCAAGTATCTTTGTAAAACTAACACCGGGCAAATAATTTGGTCCCCACAGGGGTAGAGTTGTATACAGCACCCCTTTCCCAGCTGATCCGTCTTTGAATGACGTATAAACAAATCGATCCCCTCATTGGAGACAATGACATCCTGGAACAACAGACCCGAAGTTCCAGATCTATTCGCTGGTACCAACTCAGATACTCTGAGTGCTGCGAAGAAGGCTATACAAAAGGCTGCTGTGAACAGACCAGCCTCAAATTGATTCAGACAAGTGTAATTTGTGGACACGCAAATTCTTTTGAGCAGTTCAACTGATACTGGCCTACGCTTATCCTGTACAAACGTGCTTTTCCTATAACCCTTCAGGGCTTGTTTGACCGAAAAGAACATGTTCAGCGAAGGTAGGTTATGTAACTTAAAAAAGAAAGATACACCAGCCAAAATCTTAGATATGTGGCCGTGTGATAGATTTTCGTGCATCAATGTACACAAGAAGGATAGAACCGCTCCCTCCGAGTATTGGTAGCAATCAAAATCCAGGGATCTACAGAAAACTAACCATCGATTCCAAGCGGCCGAATAGCCCGACCAAGTATGAGGGGATACAGAGTTCTGGATTACTGCATAAAGGCTTGCTATATCAGGTCCCACAGATGAGCTGGGCATACACAACCCTCGGGATCTGCCTGCGGGAATAACTGCCGGAACCGTGACATCTGAAAACGGGATAGAGCATCCGCAATAGTGTTAGCCTTACCAGGAATATGCTGAGCCTTCACCCAAATATTATGTTTTAGACAAAGCAAAACAAAATGCCGGATCAACCTGACTACTGACAAGGATTTGGAAGAGAGACAATTTATGGCAAACACCACCCCTTTGTTGTCCGTCTGCACCGTTATACGCTTGTTCGCGAAGTGAACACTCCAAAGTTCGAAAGCTGCCACAATAGGAAAAAATTCCAGCAAAACAATATTCTTGGTGAGTTTTCGGGTCACCCAAGAGGCAGGCCAGGCGCCGCAAAGCCAGTGTGTTTGCCATATGGCCGCGAAGCCCAAGGAGCCCGCTGCATCAGTGTGAAGCTCTAGCTCAGTAGCCAAAACAAAATCCGTTTGGAAAAATGACCTCCCGTTATACTGATCAAAAAATTTAAACCATACCGACAGGTCATCTTTCAGTTCTGCAGATAATCGAACGTGCGAAAACGGAGATTTGAGCCCCGATGTTGCCAATGACAAACGACGTGAAAATATTCTGCCGACCGGCATGATTCTGGACGCGAATGCCAACAGGCCGAGCAAGGATTGGAGCTCCTTCAATAAAACCTTCTTTTTTCGAAGCATACCAATTATGACCAATTTCAGACGATCGATTTTGCTTTCTGGCAACCGAAATTCTAAGGCAAGGGTGTCAATTGTGATACCCAAGAATTCGAGGGACACCGACGGGAGGATGGTCTTCTCTTCTGCTAGGGGAATACCCAAATGAGCCGATATTTTTGAAAAAAGCTGCAACAGCTGCAAACATGCCGGGGAACCTGCCGGCCCGACGAAGAGATAGTCGTCCAGGTAATGGACTATGTAGTCCAGACCTGACTCAAAAGATACAACCCATTGTAAAAAGGACGCGAACGACTCAAAATAAGCGCAGGATAGTGAACACCCCATTGGTAGACACATATCGAAAAAATACTTGTCTTCAAAACAAAAACCTAACGAGTTGAACGAAAATGGGGCAATAGGCAGCAGCCTAAAGGCAGCTTTAATGTCCGCCTTAGCCAATAGCGCGCCTTGACCAAGGCGCCGGATCACCTTTATGGCATCCTCAAAAGTTGAATAGGAGACTGAAGAAAGGGAAGTGTCTATATCGTCATTCAATGAGCTCCCCGCCGGGAATGATAGATGGTGAATTAAACGATAAGCATTGGGTTCCTTTTTTGGTACGATACCCAGGGGAGAAATGCGGAAATTAACAAAAGGTGGCGAGGCAAAAGGACCTGCTACTCTACCCTCTCTGACTTCTTTTAATATTTTTTTCCGGACAACCTCAGGAAACCTGTCCACTGATTTCAAATTTTTTACTGGTTGGCAACCTATACCTGTAAAAGTTGGTAAAGGAAAACCATCCCTAAAACCTTCAATTAAGAGGCTGGCCTTCACCCTGTCTGGATAGATTGCCAACCAATGGAGCATGTTTTCCAGCCTCACTGGCGTGCAGGCTTTTGGAAAAAATATCCCTTTGGGAGCTGGTAGGGGTGTTCTTTTTAAAGCATTTTGCCACGGGGTGTGGACTTGAACAGAAGGAGCATTCATGTTTAAAGCGGCAAGAATTACCCCACTTGCACTGACTTTCATTGAAAGAATAGCAGTAACCTTTCTTGTATGGAGACTGGCCAGTGCTATTGACTAGAGGCGTTGGTTTCGGAGGGACGGATCTCTGGGGAACAATAAGATTTAGCCAGAGGCCTACGTCCTTCATGCCCCATTGCAGGCTGGGATAAACAGCCAACTTCTGGCGGAAGGATTCATCGTATGCAAACCATCCGAAACCACCAAAGCTTTTGTATGCTTCCAGTATGATTTCCACATGCTGGAAAAGGCCGCTGCAGCGATCCGGGAATTTTTCTCCCATTACGCTAGCGAAGATGCAGAAGGCCTGCAGCCAATTAAAAAAGGACCTGGCTACCGGCCTCCTTCTATCATCCTCTGACCTATCATCCACCCTTCTGTCTGTGCGCAAAAATTCTTTGGCAGAGGGAAGTAGAGACAGCATGTCAATGAATTCCCCTTTCCAAATTTTTTCTTTTAGAGATGTAGTTAAATGAAAACCCAGGGGTGATAGTGCACAGGGCATTACCTCCCGGACAGATGTTTCAGGGACAGGATGATTAAATAATTCTGTTGTAGGATAAGTGTTAGTAAGAACAGGTGTATGCATAACTGTAGAAGCAGGAATATTAACATTAGACCACACTTTAACAGGAGAATTATTCACAGGTAAAGCAGGTACAGAGGGTACAGCAGGTGAGTTTTGCTGGGACACCACTGCCTCAGCAATTTTAGACAAAGAAGAAAGGAGAGAATCCAGCAGAGGGACAGAACCATTGTGAGCAGCCTGAGGCAACATTACTGGTAGAGCAGGGGTTAATTTACCTTGCAGAGCCTCCGGTGCGATCTGGCCTCCGTCCTGTAGGTGGCGCCCTGGCGGCTGGTGTGTGCTGCTCGTTGGTATAGGAGCTGGGCCAGGAGCTGAAGGCACGGCTGCGCGCCGCCCACGGCTCCCTTTTCCACCAGGTCTGCATGGGGAGGAGGAGGGGGCCCGCTTGCCTCGGCCAGACCTCCTCACTGTAGGGGTGGCGACTGCATTCTCCTGCTGGCGTCGGGACTCCTCTTCTTCAGGCGTTGCGGCTACAGCCCGCTCCGCCGCACAGCTGCGTCTGGGTCTCGAGGTGGGAGGGCTGGCATCATGGCGCTGTTCCTCCTCGGTTGCCGCGTGTGTCGCCGACGGTCCTTCTCCCACATCTGCGGTCCGTTCTTCAGCCGAATCTTCCATGGCCAGGCAGCGGCGGATCCAGTCTTCCCCTCCGGTGCTTTCTGCTCTCACAAGGAGTTCCCTCAGGAGTGAGTTCATGGCGGGCCCGCAGGATCAAAGTCCAGTACCCAGCCAACAGCCCTGAGTGGACGCAGCTGTAGCCTTATATAGGGTCCATCCGGAATCCAGAACCTTCCAGCGGTCACCTGCTCTACCTGGACCAGTCAGAGCCCACTTATCCAGGTACCTGTAAATTACTAGAAGCAGGAGAAATTGCACAGGTGTTTTATAGCAACAATCAGGTGTTTTACTATACTGACCATATAATTTTGCCAGTAGAAGCCAGGCCTGAAAAGGGGAGGGGGAGGGGTGGCCGCAGGATGCCCTGCAATGCACTGTGTGCGGCTCAGAGCATTCTGAGCCCTGATTGGGCAAAGCTTTGTCCAATTAGGGCATAGTGAATAGCTGGTTGTTAACAAGCGGATGAGAAGCCAGCCATGGCGTTCTTAAAAACCGATGAATCAGCTGTCAAAAAAATTGCATTACCAGCAATTAAAAAGTAAAAAAAACTGGCGTGGGGTTCCCCTACCCCAGTCCACACCAGGCCGCTTGCTTGTCCCTCCCCTTTCGTAGACTGCCAGGCTGTGTGCTCGGATAAGGGTCTGGTATGAATTTTGGGGTTCTCCTCAAAATTCATACCAGACCCGAAGTGCCTGGTATGGACTGGGTGGGGGGGGGGGCACAATTGTTTTTTTTTTTTTTGGCATTGGATTGCCAGCAATTTAAATGTAATTTCTATAGAAATGTAATTTTTGCAGCAGCATGTTTTATACATGCTACAGATGTACCACTTTATATTCAGACTAAGCCCTATATTTAAAGAAATGTTTTATTTTTATTGTTGCACTTTAAGCATCATTAAAATCACTGCTCCTGCAAAAACAATATTGCCTAGATTCACATACATTGCCGCAACTTTGCGGCGACGTAGCTTAAGGCATTTAGGCTACGCCGCCGTAAGTTAGCGAAGCAAGTACATGATTCACAATGTACTTGCCTGCTAAGTTACGGCGGCGTAGCCTAAAGTGGGCGGGCGTAAGCGCACCTAATTCAAATGTGTGTAAGGGGGCGTGTTTTATGTTAATGGAGCTTGACCTTACGTTTTGAAGTTTTTTCCTAACTGCACATGCGCCGGGCGCCTATAATTCCCAGTGTGCATTGCGGCTAATTTCGACGCGGGAACAATGGCCATGCTTAACATTAATATTCCAATTAGGGCCTAGCTCTAACTTTACGCGGCCTATCTCTTACGTAAACGGCGTAAAAGTACTGCGTCGGCCGGGCGTACGTTCGTGAATCGGCGTATCTACTAATTTACATATTCTACGCCGACCGCAATGGAAGCGCCACCTAGCGGCCATCCGAAATATTGCAACCTAAGATAGGACGGCGCAAGCCGTCGTATCTTAGATATGTTTAAGTGTATCTCTGATTGAGAATACACTTAAACATAAGTCGGCGTAGATTCTGAGTTAGGTCGGCTTATCTACTGATAAGCCGGCCTAACTCTTTCTGAATCTACCTAAATATGTATCCTTTTTATGGCCAATTATTTGCATATAAGCCTTCAAAATTGTGACTTTTGATTTATCAAATTGGGTCCATAAACTTTAATAGAGTTCGCCATTCGGGTCAAAACATTTTCACTGTTCGGAGTTCCAAAACCAAACGGGGTGTTTGGCCCATCTCTACTGCGAATTCTAGGACAATTTTGGGTGCGGCAGAATGGCACAACTGGGCGAAGCGACGTTACCTTATGTTGCTTCGCCTTTTGGCCACTAGGGGCTGCAGCGTATACACAGAGCCGATACACGTGCTCGAGAGGCGCGACGATCACTGGCCACTCGCGATCGCTCGTGACAGACTGAGAACCGTGATCTGTGTGTGTAAACGCACAGACCACGGTTCTCTCAGGGGAAGAGGAGACTGATCGTGTGTTCATACAATGTATGAACAACGATCTATCATCCCTCCCAGTCACTCCAACCCCCCACAGTTAGAACACCTCCTAGTGAACAGTTAACCCCTTTTTCGTCCACTAGTGTTAACCCCTTTCCTGCCAGTGACATTTATACAGTAATAAGTGCATTTTTATAGCACTAATCACTGTATAGTTGTCAATGGTCCCAAAAATGGGTCAAAAGTGTCCGATCTGTCTGCTGCAATATCGCAGATCACCGCCATTACTAGTAAAAAAAAATAATAAAAATGCCTTAAATCTATCCCCTATTTTGTAGACGAGATAACTTTTGCGTAAACCAATTAATATACGCTTATTGCGGGTTTTTTTTTTTTTTTACCAAAAATATGTAGAAGAAAATATATCAGCCTAAACTGAGGAAAAAAATAGATTTTTTTGAAAAACAAATGTAGGATATTTATTATAGCAAAAAGTTAAAGATATTGGGCCAGATTCTCGTACTTTTCCCGCGGCCCAAGCGTAAGCCATTTACACTACGCCGCCCCAACTTACTGGAGCAAGTGCCATATTCCTCAAGCACTTGCTCCGTAGTTTGCGAAGGCGTAGTGTAAAAGGCCCGGCGTATCCCCGCGTATTTCAAAGGGGGCGGAAAACGTCAATGACGCCGACGTGTGCGTCATTGACGTAAAGTCGTATTCAAGAACGACTTACGAAAACGACGTACCCGACGGGAAAAGACGACGCGGACCCGACGCCATACTTAACATGGCATACGTGGGACTGGCGTAAGGTTACCCCTCATATAGCAGGGGTAACCTTACGCTTACGCAAACGACGTAAGCGACGGTTACGCGACGCGATTTCATTTGGGAATCGGCGTATCAGGCTAATTTGCATAAACAAATGAGACCTGAACGTAAACGCCACCTAGCGGCTGGTGGCGAATTACATTTAAGATCCGACAGTGTAAGTGACTTACACCTGTCGGATCTACAGCGTATCTATGCAAAAATGATTCTAGGAATCACTCGCATAGATACGCGGGTCAAAAAGATACTCCGTCGTAACTCTTCTGAGAATATGGCCCTCTGTGTTTTTTTTTTTTTAATTGTCACTCTTCTTTTGTTTATAGCGCAAAAAATTAAAACCGCAGGGGTGATGGAATACCACCAAAAGAAAGTTCTATTTGTGGGGAAAAAAGGATGTCAATTTTGTTTGGGTACAACGTTGCATGACCGCGCAATAGTCCAAGGCAGTGACGGAAACTGTCATTAAACTTCACACTAGGTGGTACTACACCCCTTCAAAAGTACTTATAGGTAGATTCACAAAGAGTTAGGCCGGCTGATCTACAGATAAGCCGACCTAACTCTGAATCTAAGCCGACCTATGTTTAAGTGTATTCTCTAACAGAGATACACTTAAACATATCTAAGATAGGACGGCTTGCGCCATCCTATCTTAGATTGCAATGTTTTGGCTTACCGCTAGGTGGCGCTTACATTGCAGCCGGCCTAGATTATGTAAATGAGGGGATATGCCGATTCACGACGATTCACGAGCGTACGCCGGGCCTACACCGTCGCATTACGTCGTTTCCATACGCGATAGGCCGCCAAAAGTTATTCCACCTATGAGGTGGAATAACAATGTTAAGTATGGCCGCCGTTCCCTCCGCGAGGTTCGAATTTTTAATGTCGTTTGCGCAAGTCGTCCGCGAATCAGGATTTACGTCGTTTACGTATGCGTCAAAATCAATAGGCCCGTACGGCCTACTTAGCCACAATGCGCACTGGGAAATGTAGTCGCCCGGCGCATGCGCAGTGTAAAAAACGTCAAACGTGAGGTCAAGCCTCATTTCCATACTACACGCCCCCCTCCCAGTCATTTGAATTAGGCGCGCTTAAGCCCACTCGTTTTAGGCTACGCCGCCGAAAATTTGAAGGTAAGTGGTTTGAGAATCACTAATAGCCTAAATAATTTACGGCGGTGTAGCCTAAAAAGACTAGGCTAGGCCGTCCTAATTTTAGACAATTGTATGTGAATCTACCCAACAGTTCCTACCCAACGCTTGGGACTAAGTTTGTTTCAGGGGTTGCCCAGTAGGTTCGGCCCAAGCATAAGTTCGGGCTGAACTTTTGCTGTTCGGTCGTTCGGGAAACAGCCAAACTTTTGGGATGTTCGACCATTTGTTCGGCCCCCCGAACTGTCCACAATGCATTGTGTCACTGAACAGTGCATTGCAAGCCCTGATTGTCTGAAGCAGTGAAAACTTCAGCCAACCAGGGCACAGAGCACTGTCAGAATCATGATTGGACACTGTCATCATGACTTTATCCAATCATGGCTCATTCCCGCCCCACAGTATAAAAGTATTCTTGCAATTGCAGCCATTATCAGTGTGATGTTGGCGTGGAAAGAGATAGAACAGGGCTCTGTTCAGTGCTATTAGCTAGTTAGTGTGTTATTTTGCTTCAATTGTCAGTGTAGAACATTAGTTTAGTGTCAGTCTAGGGATAGTGTGAGTGTAGTGAGGAGGACCATCATTCAGCTTTGTATAGTGTGCAGCTAGAGTAGGGACAGCTCAGATGGTTTCACTGTAGTGTAGTCAAACCGTGTCATTTATACATACATACATTTATACATACATTAGTGTCGAGTAGGGACAGCTCAGATGGTTTCACTGTAGTGTAGTGAGACCCTTCAGTAATCTTGATATTAGTGTATAGCTAGAGTATACAGTTCAGATAGCGTCAGTGTAGTGACGGTTGAACACCATCTATTTGATTTCGTTACTGCCAGTTAAACGCCATTTACTTCTGTGTGCATTACTGCCAGTTTAACGCCATATTGTTTTGCGTGCGTTACTGCTAGTTTAACGCCATATAGTTTTGCGTGCGTTATTTCCAGTTTAACACCATATTGTTTTGCATTCCTTACTGCCAGTCAAACGCCTTATTGTTTTGCGTGTGTTACTGCCACTTTAACGCCATATAGTTCTGTGTCACTGTACATTTGGTGCATTATATTGCAGTATATTATATTGTATCCATGGAGTGTGTCTGTGTAGTGTGAGTACTCAAATTAAAGGATACCAAACACCAATTTACATTGATTAAAGTGCATCTATGTACAGATTTCAACTTCTCCTTTACATTTGCTTATAAGCACCACCCCCTCCCCCCCCAATAATGTCTGGGAGGACAACATGGAGAGGCAGATGTTCCCTTCGCACTGTAAGAGGGCCAGCAACAAATGTGTCCACAGGCAAAGGTGGACGTTGTGGTCAAAGACCAATTTTTCAGTACCTGTCTGACAGGTGCGTATCAGTGCAATTTTTTACAGCAAGGCAAATTCTTGCTTACATCAAGATTATCTCTATAGGGTTACGGTGGGAAGCCACCATCGACACCCAAAGACCAGTTTTAGTCAAAGTGACACCAGAATGTATCAACAAAAATCTCTAATCTTGTTCCCAGTGCACTACATTGTGGCCTCATCATACACACTGGCTCTCCAGCAGTTGCTGAGCAAAATAAAGGCAGCTTGCAGAAAAAAAATCATTTTTTTTGGGCTTTATAAATACAAATATTGCTGCAGCAGATTCTAGACATGGCACAGATCTGCCACTTTACAGTTAGACTAAGGGGACCCCCCAGGCACTATATTGGAAGGAATTTTTCAATTTTAGGCTTTCACTTTAAAAATAAAAAAAAATCACTGCTCATTTAAAAATGACATTTTTCACAAACTTTTTTTTTTATTGATACATGTCTCCCAGGGCAGGACCCAGACCCCTATAACCATTGTATGCCCAATTACTTGCATTTAAGCCTTCAAAATGGGCACTTTTGATATTTGACGTTCGGATCCCATTGACTTGATTGGGGTTAATTATTCGGGTCCGAACTTTTGCGGTGTTCAAACGTTCTGGTCCGAACCGAACAGGGGTCCGTTCGACCCATCTCTATTGCCCAGAAAGGGGGGCACACTTGCATATCTTTTGGAGTTTTAGGGCGTTTAAGCAGATCTGGCAGAAAGTATCTTCTAAGGTCGCCATGATAACAGGTATTCAAGTGACACTGACACATCCGATGAGTCCTGGTCACATATGGGTTATTGGGTATATAGACTCTTTAAGTCAGAACAACTGATTAAACCACAATGAACATTTTGATACCCTTATGTTTCTTTTTTGTTATGTTATTAAGGAATGGAGTTGCCCTTTTTACTTTTTGTAAAGTTTCTGGCACTTTACATAGGGTATATTCTCTATTGCGAACAGTATATGTGGCAATCTATGGTGACTAGGTACGAAAGTCCTTCAATGAACTACTGACCATTTTTATAGGATTATGTAATATAGCCTTATGGATTGCAAAATGTTGAAACACACTATAGGGTTTATTTACTAAAGGCAAGTCCTTGGAAGTGCAGTCACTGTAGATCTGAGGGGGACATGCAAGGAAAATAAAAAAACAGCTTGTACATGATTGGATGCTAACCGCGTCAAGTGATCAGACCCATAAGATACGGGCTGCGCGTTCGAGAAGCCGGCTGGCTTGTAATTTTAAACACTCTATGTCACAGAATTTATGTAAGTGTACATCTTTATAATTTTAAATTAACACCCAAGGATTTTATGCTATGTAAATTCCTTCCTCTCTTCCATATACCTTCCACCGGTGCATTGCTCGAGGCAACATAACACTGAGAGCCCCCTGGGTTGGCGATAATATTCAAAGAAACGATTGGTCTATGCTGTTTATGATCTCCAATAATTTAGAGATCGTACATCTCTGGTAAGAGTCAGTGTGTGATCGTGGTGGAGGTGTTTTCTGACATCACTTTTCCAGGACTTTTTGTGGATAAAAGATTTTCACTGGGAGACCACTGCATATGAACTGTTTTTACCTTTGGACTACTTTTGTTGATTGCGGCTACACATTATATGAACATCATTTTGTTCACAGCATTTTTATTTATTTTATTCATGCTTTTCATGTTTTGCATTATGGTTTCATTTGCGCTGACCTCTTTATGAGTTACTATTAGCGCGACTTCTTGTTGTTTATGTTGTATAACATTTTTTTAGTCGCAGCTTTCACTTCACTAAGTTTCTGAATAAGCGCAGTATTTTTCCTGTTATATATTTATAATCAACAAAATGAAAAGTGGTGTTTCCAGGTGACCAGAATAAACCAAAGTCCAGTGAAAACAAAATGCAACACAAGTGTCAAAAAATTATTCAGAAATGCCCACAGTGTGTAGTAAAACAGTAGTCCTGTGTGAATATCAAAAAAAGTTCATAAGGGAAAGTGCTAGATAATTGCTTCAGAATCCAGTGATAAAACAAATTTAGGCTCATGTAATCCAGTGTTTAATCTAGGGAGATAAATAAAATCCACCAATAGGTGCATGGGCCGCTCACCTTAATGAACAGAATATCTGGCATTAGATCAAACACATTTTTTAGGACTTACTCTGTGTTGCATTTTGTTTTCCCTGGACTCCCTTGGTTTATACTGCATATTACAGTATATTATACAGGATTTGTATAGTGCAGAGATTTATGCATATGGTGGTCATCTGTAAGTGACACTTTTCATTTTGTTTATCAATATATTTATGTATTTTTTCAACTTCTACATGTAAGTATTTCTCTATTGGGTTTATTTAAAATTAGATTTAGTGGAAAAGTGAGATAAACTGTGAATCTGGATCGAGAGGAGAAGGAGTCAGGAGTTGATGCCTGCATTTGAAGAGAGTTTAAAAAGTGATTTCTGATCCATGTATGAGGTCTTATAGGGAGCTATAGGGTCATAATGGTGGAGGCACTTATGGCATGGAATGAAGAGTGAAGATTTATGAGTCACTATTTACATTGTGGTGTTTCAGATGTTTCACTGTTATTTTGGGACTGATTTTGAGTTATGTGGAGCTTAATTAATAATTGTTTCAATTAGTACATGTGCACTATATAATTTATGTATAAGCTAGCTAAAGTCCCCCCTTGTGGAGATGCTCACCTAGTTATCACCCGGATGATCCATCTTCTTCTCTCCTTTCTACTTATTTCATCCCCATCCTCTTCCCCTCCTCTCCTCTTCTACTACTCTTTTTCTTCTCTACCTATGCTTTTCTTACCCAACCTTTCATACACGCTACAATGGTAGAAGTACAGCCCTGACTCCAGGCATCCTATCCCTAGAGCATAGTTATTCCTTTTGTTATTTGTTAAGTAAGCATGCTCTTATGACAGCCATGACAATCCTTTGTCTGTAGACTTGATGCCTTACTGTACTATGTATGCCCCTTTTTTCTATTGTACGCAGTGTCATTCTTGACCCTTATGCATGTTTTGTAACAAAGTATAATCAATAAAAATGTTTTTGAAAAAAAGAAAAAAAAAATAACTGACATGTAGCAAAGCCTAATATATTCCTCCTTGAGTTCATGGCAAATTTTTAAATTGCACCTTGTAAAATATACTGGTCCTTATTCAGGCTTTTCCTGTTATTGAGTAGTGATGAGCCGAACACCCCTCGGGTTGGGTTTTCACCAGAACTCCGGAATATGTAAAAAGTTCAGACTTTTAATAAAGTCTATGGGACCCAAATTTAAAAAATAAAAATTCATATTTCAAAGGCTTATATGCAAGTTATGATGGTACCACTATTACTTTATTGTTTGTATTAAGAGGCTCTTATTGAAATCAAGTTATTGGCCATAAATTTTGTATAGGGGCCCTGGTACTGGGGGACAACTATCAATGCAAAAATATTTAAAAAAAAGATTGTTTTTACAGGAGCGGTGATTTTATTGATGCTTAAAATTAAACAATAAAAATGAAAAATGCCTTTACATATAGTACCTGGGGGTTCCCTTAGTCTGCCTGCAACATGGCACATCAGTACTGTGTATAGAATCTGCTGAAGCAAAATGACCTTGAAATTAACTTTCATGGCTGCAAGAAATTGATGGTGTGGGGTCCCTCAATCCATACCAGTCCCTTTAAGTCTGGTATGGATTTTAACCACTTCAGCCCCGGACCATTTCCCTGTCAAATGACCGTGCCACTTTTTGCAATCTGGCACTGCATCGCTTTAACTGAAAATTTTGCGATCGTGCGACGCGCTCCCAAACAAAATTGATGTCCTTTTTTTCCCCATAAATAGAGCTTTCTTTTGGAGTTATTTGATCACCTCTGTGGTTTTATTTTTTGCGCTTTAAACAAAAATAGAGCGACAATTTAAAAAAAAATTCTATAGTTTTTACTTTTTGCTATAATATCCACCAAAATTGTATAAAAAATTACTTATAAATCATAAAAAAAAAAAAAAAATAATCAGTTTAGGCCAATATGTATTTTACATATTTTTGTTAAAAAAATCGCAATAAGCATTTATTGATTGGTTTGCGCAAAAGTTATAGCATCTACAAAATAGGGGATAGTTTTATGGCATTTTTATTAATATTTTGTTTTACTAGTAATGGCGGTGATCAACGATTTTTATCATGACTGCGATATAATGGTGGACATATTGGACACTTTTGATGCTATTTTGGGACCATTCACATTTATACAGTGATCAGTGCTATACAAATGCACTTATTACTGTATAAATGTGACTGGAAATTAAGGGGGTTAACCACTAGGGGGCTAGGAAGGGGTTAAGTGTGTCCTAGGGAGTGATTCTAACTGTTAGAGGGCATGGCTACAAGTGACACATCACTGATCGCTGCTCCCGAAGAGAGGGAGCAGACGATCAGTGTCAGTGTCACTAGGCAGAATGGAGAGATGCTTGGGTCCAAACTTTTGCGGTGAGAATTACAAAGTGAAGTAAATATTCGTCACTTTGCCCAGTCATGCCATTCTGCCAACGTATACGTTCGTGAGATGGTCGTTAACCGGGTTAAGGAGAACACCATGCCAAAATTGAAAAAAAATGGCGTGGGTTCTTCCCCAAAATACATACCAGGGATGGCACCACCCCCAAAGCACCTTGTCCTCATGTTGATGGGGACAAATGCCTCTTCCCAACAACCCTGCGCTATAAACAAAAAAATAATCATTTTGAAAAAAAACTATATTTTTTACTTTCTGCTATAAAACATATCCAATAAAAAAAGTAAAAAATCGAATTTATTCATCAATTTATGCCAATATGTATTCTGATACATATTTTTGGTAAATAGATTACAAATAAGCATCTATTGATTGGTTTTCAAAAAAGTTATAGTGTCTACAAACTATGGGATATTATTATGGATTTTTTATTTATTATTATTTTTAATGGGGGGACCCCACCGCAATTTTTGTTTTATTTTCTTTTGCCGTATAATTCAGCAATGTTTTTATTTTCATTCAGCTGTCAACAGGAAAGTCAGCTGACAGCTGATGACTCATCTATTGTTAGGGATGCAGCGTCCGCCTTCCCAGCCCTGTTCCTGAACAACCTATTTACTATGCGCTCGGCGGGCAAACATTTCGCTGAGTGCACAAAAAATTCAGGTATTTGGCGAACACCCGAAAGGGGGATGTTCAGGCTGAACTTATGCACGGCCCAAATCATTAGCCCATCCCTACTGGAGAGAGTACAGCTCTGGATCATGAAAGGATTCAGGAAAGAGTTTAGGGATAGGGATAAAACAAACAGTGAAACGTTTTGTACATTAATGAGGGAATGCATTAAGGTTAAAAAATATATACAGTACAGACCAAAAGTTTGGACACACCTTCTCATTCAAAGAGTTTTCTTTATTTTCATGACTATGAAAATTGTAGATTCACACTGAAGGCATCAAAACTATGAATTAACACATGTGGAATTATACATAACAAATAAGTGTGAAACAACTGAAAATATATTTCATATTCTAGGTTCTTCAAAGTAGCCACCTTTTGCAGCAGACACATCTCTAGAACTGTTAAGAGGAGACTGTGTGAATCAGGTCTTCATGGTAGAATATCTGCTAGGAAACCACTGCTAAAGAAAGGCAACAAGCAGAAGAGACTTGTTTGGGCTAAAGAACACAAGGAATGGACATTAGACCAGTGGAAATCTGTGCTTTGGTCTGATGAGTCCAAACTTGAGATCTTTGGTTCCAACCCCCGTGTCTTTGTGCGACGCAGAAAAGGTGAACGGATGGACCATACATGCCTGGTTCCCACCGTGAAGCATGGAGGAGGAGGTGTGATGGTGTGGGGGTGCTTTGCTGGTGACACTGTTGGGGATTTAATCAAAATTGAAGGCATACTGAACCAGCATGGCTACCACAGCATCTTGCAGCGGCATGCTTTTCCATCCGGTTTGCGTTTAGTTGGACCATCATTTATTTTTCAACAGGACAGTGACCCCAAACACGCCTCCAGGCTGTGTAAGGGCTATTTGACCAAGAAGGAGTGTGATGGGGTGCTGCGCCAGGTGACTACCACTTGAAGCTCATCAAGAGAATGCCAAGAGTGTGCCAAGCAGTAATCAAAGCAAAAGGTGGCTACTTTGAAGAACCTAGAATATGAAATATATTTTCAGTTGTTTCACACTTTTTTGTTATGTATAATTCCACATGTGTTAATTCATATAAGCATTTTCAACTTAGGTCTGCATATCCAAAAACATGAACTTTTAGTATGTGTTTTACATTTTTATTAATGTTAGAATGTATGCTACATTAAGCTCATATACTCATTGTATGTTTGTGTGTGTGTGTGTGTGTGTGTGTATATATATATATATATATATATATATATATATATATATATATATATATATATAATTTTGTGTGTGTGTGTGTGTGTTTTTGGCAGAATTCTTTAAAATTAGACATAGTTAGTCATATAACTTCATAGGTAATTCATCATGTGCAGAGTAGAATGACAAGGAAACCTAGAGTATTACTGAGTGTCTGCTATTTGTGATAGAGGCATGACTTACAGTACAATCCATTCTGCTTGCAAAAGCTGAGATAGAAATGAAATACAGAGCACTGGGTAATCTTGTTAGGATGATTTAGTAGAGGTGTACCAGTAATGGTGGAATTTACTGCTTTCCCATATATGTTTGATTATGCTTACATATTGTTATCTGTAAAGCTGCAGCTACAACTGGCTCACGGGAAAATTTTACTGTTTTTAATAATTCAAACAACACTAAATTGCATTTACATGTGTACAAAACTAAGAGAACAAATTATTTTAGACATGTACAGTTCAACCTTTACCACAAATGATTTACACTTTTAAAAATGTTGGGCTTATGAGGCACAGATATATATAAATGTTTCTAAAATAATATGGAAATAGCAACTCTACTTATGCATTAAAGTTAAATTCTAGTTTTTAGTAATGACATGTATTAAATAATTTTCTGTGTATTTTAGAATTATGAATTATGTTTGCTAATGTTGAATTTACATCATGAATCTGTAGATCTATGCATAAAAAGTAGTAGATCGAAAAAGGAATTTGAAAAAGATACATGATGAACTAAACACACACTACTTGATGCATTAAAACCACAATTTGCTTATGCTCGGACATAGAGGGCCAGATTCACAGTGGAGATACGACGGCATATCTGCTGATACGCCATCGTATCTCTGTTTCTATCTATGCGACTGATTCATAGAATCAGTTATGCATAGATATCCCTAAGATCCGACAGGTGTAATTGTTTTACACTGTCGGATCTTAAGATGCAATACCGCGGCCGCCACTGGGGGGAGTTCGCGTTGTAAACCAGCGTCGGGTATGCAAATTAGGAGTTACGGCGATTCCCGACGGTTTTTCGCGTTCGCTACGTCGCCACTAGTCTAGTTTCCCGTCGCAAAGTTAGTCGTTTTTTTTGGTGCCTTAACTTTACACAGCAATCGTATTGCTGTATAAAGTATGGCCGTCGTTCCCGCGTCGAAATGTAAAAAATAACGTCGTTTGCGTAAGCCGTCCGGGAATACAGAATAACGCTACGCGCGTCGCTGTTCGAAAAAAAATGATGTCACGGCGCGCAATGCACAGCGGGAGTTCGGAAACGGAGCATGCGCAGTAGGTCCGGCGCGGGAGCGTGCCTAATTTAAATGGCACATGCCCATTTAAATTGGCCCGCCTTGTGCCGAAGGCCGCCAGTGTAGGTTTTCATCGCAAGTGCTTGGTGAATCACGATACGTTACGCCGCCGCTGCCCTACGTGAATCTGGCCCATACTACTCAAAGCGAATTCCCTTCCAATAACTCTTTTCTGTCCTAGGCCCCGTACACACGACCGAGTCTCTCGGCAGAATTCAGCCAGAAACTCAGTCGGAGCTGAATTCTGCCGAGAAACCCGGCCGTGTGTACACTTTCGGCCGAGGAAGCCGACGAGGATCTCGGCGAGGAAATAGAGAACATGTTCTCTATTTCCTCGTTGTTCAATGGGAAATTTCAGCTCGCCGAGATCCTCGGCGGCTTCACAAGGAACTCGACGGGCAAAACGACGTGTTTTGCCCGTCGAGTTCCTCGGACGTGTGTACGGGGCCCTAGAGTGACATTGCTATTTTCTAGCTACGGCATAGTAAGTGTGTTTTGTTACCCTAGAACTTGAAGTGGGTTAATGGCAGAACAATCCAGTAAAAAAAAAAAAAAAAAAAAATTCATTATGCTTCAACACCAGCCCAAGGCAGATGATTTTCAGTCCTGTAACAGTATATTTCACATTTCTTTTGACTCAATGAAATATCATTGTTCTTTTAGGCCCCATGCACACGAGACGCTGGTAAACACGTGTTCAGAGGCATTTGGACAGCTTTTTCAACTGCCCCTGAACACATTCAATGTTATCCTATGTGTCCATGCACAGAGTCACGTTTTTCTGCGTTTTTTGGCAGTTGTGTTTATGCTTGTTTTTTCAGAAGCAAACAAATGGGTTCAGACGCAAAAGTTTTCACGTTTCAGACGCAAAACGCGGCAAAACGCAGTACCAGCGTTTTGCCGCAATTTTGTTTATAGGCGTTTTTAAAGGTGACCTATTTTTTTACATTAGAAATCTCAAAATCTCAAAAAAATTCTCAAACACCACCCTTTGGGCCCCTTCTGCTAATTTCGTGTTAATAGAAGTTTGGTGAGCGTAGATTCGCGATTTACAGATCGTTCCTGATCTTTAAATGACAGTTTGGTAGTAGGCAGTTACATTAACCACTTAACGACCCCCTACCGACGATATACGTTGGCAGAATGGCGCGGCTGGGCACATCCACGTACATGTACGTGGCTATTTAAGCCCAGCCATGGGGTCACGCGCGCCCCGGTCCGAAGCTCCGCGGGACTCGCGGACCCGATCGCCGCTGGAGTCCCCGCGATCGGTCCCCGGAGCTGAAGAATGGGGAGAGCTGTGTGTAAACACAGCTTCCCCGTTTTTCACTGTGGCGGCGTCATCGATCGTGTGTTCCCTTTTATAGGGATTCACAATCGATGACATCACACCTACAGCCACACCCCCCTGCAGTTGTAAACACACATGAGGTCACACATAACCCCTTGAGCCCCCCTTGTGGTTAACTCCCAAACTGCAACTGTCATTTTCACAGTAAACAATGCATTTTAAATGCATTTTTTTCTGTGAAAATGACAATGGTCCCAAAAATGTGTCAAAATTGTCCGAAGTGTCCGCCAAAATGTCGCAGTCACGAAAAAAATCACTGATCGCCGACATTAATAGTAAAAAAAAAATAATTAATAAAAATGCAATAAAACTATCCCCTTTTTTGTAAACGCTATAAAAAATACCAAAAATAGGTAGAAGAATACGTATTGGCCTAAACTGAGGAAAAAAAATGTTTTATATATTTTTGGGGGATATTTATTTTAGAAAAAAGTAAAAAATATTGAATTTTTTTTCAAAATTGTCGCTCTATTTTTGTTTATAGCGCAAAAAATAAAAACTGCAGAGGTGATAAAATACCACCAAAAGAAAGCTCTATCTGTTGGAAAAAAAGGACGCCAATTTTGTTTGGGAGCCACGTTGCACGACTGCGCAATTGTCAGTTAAAGCAACGCAGTGCCTAATCGCAAAAACTGGCCGGGTCCTTTAGCTGCCTAAAGGTCCGGGTCTTATATGGTTAAAAACAACACAATGGAAAATTAACAAGGGACACCAACATATTTGTATCTTTCATCTTAAAAACTTAGGCCGCGTACACACGACCGGTCCAAACCGATGAAAACGGACTGAAGTTCAGTTTCATCGGTCCAAACCGACCGTGTGTACGGCCCATCGGTCTGTTGTCCTTCGGACAAAAATTTGAGAACTTGCTTTAAAATCAAACCGATGGACGGCTGACCATCAGTCAAAACCGATGGTTAGTACACAAAAGCATCGGTTCAAAACCCGCGCATGCTCAGAATCAAGTCGACGCATGCTTGGAAGCATTGAACTTCATTTTTTTCAGCACGTTGTGTGTTTTACGTCACTGCGTTCTGACCCGATCGGTTTTTGAACTGATGGTGTGTACGCACATCAGACCATCAGTCTGCTTCAGCGGTGAACCGATGAAAACGGTCCGTCGGACCATTCTCATCAGATGGACCAACCGTGTGTACGCGGCCTTAGGGATTGTTGTGGCAACTTCCTCAAAAAATCAAACAACCATAATATTAATATTGTTTATATGACTACAAAACAAATGCCTTTTAAAATACGTTTGGCATAACTACATTAATATCACCAGCAAATCGGCTTCATTATTATCCCATTAAAGAAGATGAGAATGAGCGCTGCATTTTGACATTTCATCAATTGAAGCGTCACGAATGTTAATTCTAGATTACGAACAGTGGTTTACAAGACCAAACTCTTCAGGGTCGTTCCTTGATTCCGATAATGCGTGTTTGTACTTTCGACTTTTGTGTGACAATTTTTGTACTGGCCATCTGAAAAACGGACGTTCAGCTGTCGTTCGTCAAAAATGTACTAGTCTGCTCATCCAGCTTTTGTCTTATGAAAAATGAAAATTAGATATCAAAATTTTGGATAAACGTCAATTGCCTTCCAAAATTCACATCATGTGTATGGGCCTTTAGGTCTGCTTTAATCCACCCAAACAAATGCTACTCATATCGGGAGTAGTACATTGGCTGCCATTGTTAAAGAGCACCAGATTAGGGGTTACATGGTAAAGAAAGCTATATTAAAGTGGACGTGAACCATCATTAGTAAAAATCTTCAATGTTGACATTAGTAATTCCCAACTGTTCCTCCTAAGCAGTATCCCAAATAATATTTTTTTTTGTACAGAGTTCAAGAATAGGGGGCTACCAGGGGTGTTTGGGAATGAAAAAGGCTGGAAAATGTGCAAGGTTTTGCCATCCATAACTCATCCTTGGAAATCGACCAGCATTCAGCCAATTGGCATAAGAACCCAAAAGTTTTCTAATCCAGATACAAGGTAGCAACCAAAAAACAACAATACACAAAGATATCTTTGCTATCACCTCAACTTACAAGCTTGTAAGAAACCCTCCTCCTGACACTTTTTAGGTCTGATTCACACGTAGGCCTGATTCACACCTATTGCATATTTCAGGTTAATTTTACATTTTTCAATACATGCTTTTCATCAATTGAAGTCTATGGAACCAAAAACCAGAAAAAAAAACCCTTGGCCCTTATGATAAAATGCACAGATGTGAACTACATCCATAGGAAACCATTTTAAATGAATTGTAGTGTGTTTTTGCAAAAATTAAAAACGCACTAAAAAATACAAAGGTGTGAACCAGGCCTTAGGCCGGGTTCACACTGGTACGACAAACGCTCCGGGAATGGGAGCTCATGTCGCATGATGTGTGAAAATCAATGTTTCCCTATGGGAGCCATCTTAACTGGTCCAACACAAGTTGGTCCGACTTTAAAAATGCTCCCTGTACTACTTTGGTCCGACTTTGATCCTACTTCAGCCTAATGAATATCACCAAAGTCAGATCAAAGTCAGACCGCCGTCTTGCCTGATCCGACTTTGGCATGCGACATGTGCTCTGATGATTTTGAGGGGGAACTCCACGCCAAATTTAAAAGAAAAAACGACATGGGTTCCCCCTCTAAGAGCATACCAGGCCTGTTGGTCTGGTATGGCTTTTAAGGGGAAACCTTACACTGTAAAAACAGCATGGGGGTCCTCCCAAAATCCATACCAGATCCTTATCCAAGGCATGCAGCCTATCCAGGCAGGAACTGTACCAGGCCACCTGCCCTCAACATGGGGGGCCCTGCACCCCCACCCCAAAACACCTTGTCCCCATGTTGATGAGGACAAGGGCCTCTTTCCAACAACCCTGGCTATTGGTTGTCAGGGTCTATGGGCGGGAGGCCTACCAGAGTCTGGGAGCCCCGTTAAAAAGGGGTCCCCCAGATCCCGCCCCCCTACCCTAAGTATGGGGTACCCCTACCCATTCACCTGGAAAAAAAAGTGTCAACAATAAAACACACTACACAGGTTATTAAAGTAATTTATTAGGCAGCTCCGGGGGTCTCTTCCGCCTTCTCCCTTCTCTGGCCTCTTCTCCGATCTCTCTCTGGTTCTTCTCTCGCTGTCCGGTGTCTTCTGCTGGGTTGCCTCCGCTTTCTTCTGCTCTTTTGCCCGCTATTTTGCTAGCTCTTGCCCGGTCTTCTCCATTGTCTTCTTCCCTCTGCTCTTCTTCTGATGTTGACTCAACGCTCCCTCCCGCTGTAATGCCGTGTGCATGGTGTGCAATTAAAGATTCCAATAAGCCTCCTGCCACAGACCCCGACAACCAACGGCCAGGGTTTTCAGGAAGAGGCCCTTGTCCTCATCAACATGGGGACAAGGTGCTTTTGGGTGGGGGCGCAGGACCCCCCTGCCTCAAAGCACCCATCCCAATGTCGAGGGCATGTGGCCTGGTACAGTTCAGGAGGGGGGTGCTCGCTCATCCCCATCCCCTTTCCTGACCAGCCAGGCTGTTTGCTCAGATAAGGGCCTGGTATACGTTTTGGGGTGACCCCTCGTGCTGTTTTTATGGCATAGGGGGATCCCCTTAAAATCTATACAAGACCAAAGTACCCGGTATGCTCTTAGATAGGGAGCCCAAAAATTGAGGTGCATGCCCTGCCACTCTTGCAGACTCTCAGGTATACGAATGATTGGACTCAATACTTGCAAAAAAAACCCCGCTTTATTGTAAAACAATCCATAAAAACAACCACAACTGATCAGGCAGGGGAGGAAGAAGGTAGGTAGATGAGTTTTATACTAAAGTTTGTGCTTTCTCAATACCACAGTGAGTCGCAGTCCACAAATTGTATATACAGTATATGGTATAATTAAATACAAAACACGTGTGTATAATCAATCAACTGCAAGACATCAAACCGAGCTCCATCTGTGTGTGTGACAAGACATATTCCAAATTACCAAATAAATGTATGATCAAATAGTCCTCACAAAAAGGTTGAACTTGTGGTATAATAGTTAACTCAAAACATGTATATAATAACAAATAAACATTTTTATATCAATAATAGAAAAAAAAGATAAAGATGAATATGAAAACAATAATAATAATAATACAAACATTTATGCATACTTATGGGGGGTCCATGCACAGAAATATAGACATGTTCATGGATGGAGCGACTGAGAACAATCAAAATAATCCCCAAATTATCTTGCATATCGAAATGGTTACTGACAAATAAATCAAGTTGTCAAAAACGGGGGAGAAAGACCAGAAAACCAAGGTATTGAGCCAAAATATTATTACCCGGGATCCAATCTGATTTATAGAGTGACTGAGAACACAGTATCCTCAAATAATCTTTAAACTATCTTGGATATTAGACTGGTTCCTGACAAATAAATTAGGCCATCAAAAAAAGGAGGAGAAAGACAAGAAGACCAAAGTATTAAGCCAAAATCTTACAACCCAGGATCCAATCTGATTTATCCTTCAACTATAAAAGTGTGTCAAGTCCTGCTCAAAAATCAAGCCGTTTGGAATTCTGGACTGCAAAGTGAATATCCAAAAGATTTCATGTTTGCACAAAACACTGAAACGGTCACCCCCCGGTATCAAAATCTTCTCTATAGCCTAGATCTGTATTAAAGACATATGCCCATTGTGAGCCTCATTGAAATGCTTTGTCAGTAACAAGTCTAATATGCAAGATAGTTTAGGGATCATTTGAGGATACTTTGTTTTTCTGGTCTTTCTCCCCCATTTTTGATGGCTTGATTTGTCAGTATTTGTTTGATATGCAAGATATTTTTTGAGATTATTTGAGGATACTATTTTCTCAGTTGCACCATCTATGACAATGTGTTTATTTCTATGCATGGACCCCCCATAAGTATGCATAAATGTTTTAATTTTTATTTTTCATATTCATCTTTTTTTTTTTATTATTGATATTCATTTTTTGATTTGTTATTTACATGTTTTGAGTTAACTATTATACCACAAGTTCAACCTTTGTGTGCGGACTCTTTGATCATACATTTATTTGGTCATTTGGGATATGTCCTGTTACACATGGTTGGAGCTTGATTTGATGTCTTTCAGTTGATTGCTTATACACAGGTGTTTTGTATTTAATTATACCATATACTGTATATACGATGTGTGGGCGGCGACTCAATGTGGTATTGAGAGAGCACAAACATTTGTGTAAAACTCATCTACCTACCTTTTCCCTCCCCTGCCTGATCATTTGTGGTTGTTTTTTTTTATGGATTTTGTTCTACATAAAGCTGTTTTCTGCAAGTATTGAGTGTGCAGCCATCCAATTAATTCTATGAACCAAACTTTGCACATATGGGATCCCTCAGATATGAACCACTATTTGACTGCAGATCTCCATTGTATTACCTTAGAAATCAAAGTGAGTTGCCACTCACTATCCATCTAAATAGAGGGACTGGCTGCTGTGTATAACTTAGCACAGGTAGCAATTTGGGAAATATCAGTCTTTAAAACCTCACAATTGTGTCATGTTATGAATTCTGAATTACAGCTGTGGTTTTGCTATGTATAGACCCCAAACTCTAATGCTTACACAGAACTAGAACCTTAAATGATGCAATTAAACCAAAATATTAATAAGCTTTTAGAGTTGTTTTTTGCGCTAGGCGAAATGTGATATAACTTTTTTTAGATTCTTTTGAAGATTTAACTACACACATCTGTCTTGACTTCCAAATGAAATTGTTATAGTGGTCTTTGCAAATTTGGGATGCAGATAAATCGACTGGTGTTCAGTGAGGAACACACAAATTTAACATTTGGCCTTTCTTGAACATGTATTGTTAAAAATGTTATGCAAATTCAGAATTAACTCATTGCTCTCATTGCTACAAACGACAAACTGTGTCCATAATCAAAATTTAAAAAATTTGAGAATAGCCATGAGAAGTAGGAAATGGTGTGAATTAATGAGGAACTCTTTGGCCCCGTACACACGAGAGGATCGATCCGCTGGAATTGATCCGCGGACCAGTTTCAGCGGATAGATCCCCTGGTGTGTACGGATCTTTTTCTGCGGATTTTTGTCCCCGGGGATGGATTTCCAGCGGATCAAAATTTCTTGACATGCTAAGAAATCGATCCGCTGGAATCCAGTCCAACGGATTGATCCGCTGGTCTGTACAGACTCACCGGATCAATCCGTCCGAATCCATCCCCCGCATGCGTCGTGATGATTCGACGCATGCGTGGAAGTCCTTATATCACAGCGTCGCGCACGTTGCCACGTCATCATTGCGGCGACGGCGCGACACGTCACCGCGGACGGAATTCCGCGGGGATTTTGATCTCATGGTTAGTACAACCATGAGATCAAAATCCGCCAGAGGATTTATCCGCTGAAATGGACCTCCGGACCGTTTCCGCGGATAAATCCTCTCGTGTGTACTAGGCCTTTGAGTTTCTCTGTCAGATCAGGGAAGGAACTCAAAACATATAGGAAAGGCAAGAACAGGACTGTGGAGTTAGTAAACCATAAGTGGCAACATTTTATTGAACATAGCACATTTACATGATCAGTAATGGAAAACCAACATAAGAGATATAAGCTGACAGGCAACCACCCAGTGGCGGACAGATGGTCGTAGCTTTGTGGTGGGCAAGCTGGCTGCATTTGCCATGATCGGGGAGATGATAGTTGTCAAAAACAGCCCGTCATGTCTGGAGTGTGTGGGGTGGTTCCTGCTGTCAGAATCAGCCATGGAGGTCGGAGATGAGCAGGGATGAAATACGTTTTAGAGGTTCTGCTTCCTTTTTCAAACATTCAGAATGGGAATGAGAAGCAGGTATATACAGTATATACAAAGTACCAGCCCAGAAGGGGATGTGGCAAGGGAATATAAAATGCATTACTGCATGAACGCTTTGCAACAAGGATAACAGGGGCAACAAGTGAATAAATTATATGAATGTTATATTTTATTTCTGTATATTCTGAATTAACCATTCCCTGGCTGGATGAAAATAAGATTAATGAAAATAAGGAAAATATGACCCAGACCCACTCTCTCTTGGCTGGGCAATGCCTGAAAAATATCTGTGCATTTCCTGTCTCTTGATCCAATAAATGTTAATTGTTCCCAAGCAGAACCCTGAATATTTTATTATGTGTTCTTCACTGAACCGGAAATAGCTGTGTATATGCATTGTGAGATAATCTAATGCTGCCTCTGAGTGCTAGTATCATGAGATCTGGAGTGATATTTTTTGATGTCAGTACTTGCTACTCACTGTTCTCCTTGCTGGATAGGAAGCTATTCCTAAGGAATGACAGACAAATACTTCCCTGTTTGTTCTATGTCATCCATTCTGTACATCTGCAATTTTCGAGCCTCTCCTGTGCCTGCTTGCTCATTCCTCTAGGCCATCAGTCATCAGATGAGCAGTTTTGAGATATGGAAGCAAAGCTCTGCATCTACCAAGATGATCACCTTCACACAGAGAAACAGTGTGAAAAAAAAAATTAAATGAAATAAAAATCAAGAATGGGGAAAAAGATTGGTTGCAGGGAGACCACAGGAAACACTGGTGATTTGCCCTCTGCTTGTCTTTTATGAGCACAACTCAAAGGCCTCGTACACACGACCGAGGAACTCGACGGGTGAAACACATCGTTTTGCTCGTTGAGTTCCTTGTTAGGCTGTCGAGGAACTCGACATGACAATTTTCTCCATTCCCATCGAGGACATGCTCTCTTTTTGGCTCCACGAGTTCCTTGACAGTTTCCTCGTCGAAAAATGTACACACGACCGGTTTCCTCGGCAAAAAAAAAAAAAACAGCAAGTTTCTTGCTGGTTTTTGCCGAGAGTGTACGAGGCCAAAGAGTTCAATCTTTAAAGTTTGGAACTCAAGCCAAAAATGTAAGTTTCACTCACCATGATAGAGACCATATGATGAGCTCATACACATTTATTATGACATTCATTTTAACAAACATTTCCAGATAAAGTTAACTGGAGATTCATGTTTCATTTTAAAATACTGACTTTTAGGAAGAACATACGGTAATTTCCATTTTCATATGAATGATAGCGGTTTCAGCATTAGTAATACAAACAGCATCCCTTACATGCTGCTCTTAACAGTACTTTTGACATGATCAAAGACTCATAAAGGGCTTTCAGTTCCAATTTCATAGTGATTTTCTTGGTGCTATAATTTTCAGACATGCAATGTTGCTGATTTCACTAGTAAATAAAGAAGCAATGACCTTTTCATATATTGACCATATTTAAAAAGGATATGCTAAGAAATAAAATGTTCAGATCAGGTGTGTTCTATGACAGATATAATTTTCTACAATCAGTATGGAAGAGTATATATGCATATTTTGAGTTTTGAGTAAACTTTTAATTTGTGAGCATGTGTGTTATTGCCTGTGCACTAAGGGGGTCTGCAAAAAAATTAAAATACATTGAAGCATAGACAAAATATAACCTATACATGTTATCAGCCAGTTCAGGCCAGCATCCCATCATCCCATTATTTGCTGGAGACAGCTTCCAAAATGCATCCCTGTACAGATAATGCTGTGGCTGGCATTCAAACCAATGACCGTAGTGCTACTAGGTGGATGTGCTAGCCACTGTATTGCCAAGATAAGTTGTTGCTGTAAGTTATAAGTTAAGAGGACCTATTGTGCCAAACCTGATCTGCTTATTATAGGGTTTATTTACTAAAACTGGAGAATGTAAAATCTGGCACAGCTGTGCATGGTAGGCAATCTGCTTCTAACTATAGCTTGTTCAATTAAGCTTTGACAAAAAAATCGAGAAGCTGGTTTCTATGGAAAGCTGCACCAGATTCTCCGGTTTTAGTAAACCAACCCCCATGAGTTCTGTCATGTTCATGGCATTAAACAAGTTCTAGTTAAAAGCTTATTGCATCCAGATGATTAAGACCAGTTACTCCAACTGCACTATCAACAAAGAGCCTAAGCACTGAGAGATTGGAAAAGCCAAATTTAAGGACTGTGGGGGTTATTTACGAAAGGCAAATCCATTTTGCACTACAAGTACACTGCAAGTGCACTTGGAAGTGCAGTCACTTTAGATCTGAGGAGGACATGCAAGGAAAATAAAAAACAGCATTTAGCTTGCACATGATTGGATGATAAAATCAGCAAAGCTTCCCCTCATTTCAGAGTTTCAACTCAGATCTACAGTGATCTAAAGCGATTGCACTTTCAAGTGCACATTCAAGTGTACTTGCAGTGCACTTGTAGTGCAAAGTGGATTTGCCTTTTGTAAATAACCCCATATGTGTGTTGGTAGAACAGGGTAAGGCATAGAAAACAAACCTAGTAACTGTAGTCACACTAAGAAAGGTTTATGCATTTTCCCATCCCTGGTTCTGCCATGTGATAACAGGAGTCTGAAGGGACCAGACTCTTGTGGGAGAATGTAAGTGACCTCTCAGAGGGAGACTGGAAACTGAAGGGCAAATACCAATTCATCATGCAGAAGGAATGTGTCTACTGGAGAGGTTGAAGCTTCAACAACCCCACTCAAAGATCTGTATGTGAGATTGAGGATACACATTCAGCCATGTGACCCTGGAAGCTACTGGTGATGTTAAGTATCTTTGCTCTGAAAAATCCAGCAATGTTCTCTAAAGTGTGAAAGAAAGAGAGCGCAGTGCCCAGGTGTGTGCTAAATGAATCCATCCAAAAATTAAGAAAGTGTGAAACAACCCAATCATATGATCCCTCTCCAATAATTTATAATGTGATAGTGATAATTCTATTTGAATAATATATAAAAAAAATCTAAATAAAAAGGTATTTTGATGTGTGACCACACCAACACGTGATAAAGGACTGGGTAACTAAACCCACATAGGCATCCACTTAAATCTGTGTATATCTACAGTATATCCAACCAAAAAACAAAATACAAAAGTCCAAAAAGTCCCAAAGTGTCCCAAAATATAGTGGCAAAAAATATATTATTGGTAAACATATGTATTAAAAACTGTAAAACTGTGTAAAACTTTGTTCACTCTTACAGGTGTAAGTGGCTAATTCTAATCTAAATCACTAACGGATGTAAGTGGCTGGTGATAAGAAACCAACAAAAACACCTTCTCCCTTAGCAGGGTACAATATTCTGCAGATTTGTGATTGATGATGATTTCAGATCTCCTCAGTTGTAATTAACCAGACATCCAACAGGTAATTTATTTTCTTTTCTATAGTGTAATGATCTGAAAAATCAAAAGACAGCCACATTAGTAGACATCCAATGTAACATAGTAACGATTCCTCCAACATCCTATGTACATTTCGTTGATAGACGTCCTCACAGGGCAGTGGCTTAGCCTACAGCACTTGGTATTCCCAGGCGGTCTCCCATCCAGGTAGTAACAGTAAAAAAAACACACCACATATTTTGACAAGTTCTTTAACCACCATCCCCCCCATCCTATTGGAAAAAGAATGGCCGAGCGGGAGCGCTGTATTTCGGAATGACATCATATGACGCCCTCGGAAGTGCACAGCAGCACAATCTATCACCTGCTGTGTCAACCAGACACAGTGGAAGACCAATCACGGTTCTCCTTGGACCCTGTACAATGTGATTATTGTGACCTTTCATAGCAATCACATGTTAATATTCCACAATGGCGTGTCATTTATAGCCATTCATGTGTACTATTATGATCTCTTTGATTGGTCACAGTGATCACATGGTACAGCGGCCAGTAACAGCGAACATATGCCATATGATAGCTGTGGCCAATCACAGCTATCACAATGGCACATAAAAGGATGCAATTTACATAATTGTTTGCTTATAACAGTGATCAGATCATCACTGTAGTAAGCAATCATAGTGAAAAAAAATATCTGCTTTCCATCAAGGGGTCATGTGGGGGTTATTTTTACCATCCCAGCATAAATTTTCAAATACCGTATTTATCGGCGTATAACATGCACAGGTGTATAACACGCACCCTAACTTTAAGAGGGAAGTTTCAGGGAAAAAACTTTCCACCGCCCCCTGCGTATATTTTTCAGGGTAAAAAAGTGAGTGTTATACGCCAATAAATACAGTATATACAATATACAGTACTATCAGAGTTTTTAGACTTATGGGTAATTTTTACCAAAGAAATGTAGCAAAATATACTTTGGCCTAAATTTATGAAGAAAGATTATTTATTTGAAAACTTTTATAACGTTTGTAACAAACAAACAAACAAAAAAAAAAAAAAATATATATATATATATATATATATATATATATATATATATAAATAATATATATATATATATATATATGCATCTGTCACTACTTCTTATTGAATTACAGGTTCTCAGCTGACAGCTGATTTGTAAACAAAGGGGAAAGGACTGATAGCTGATGTCACTGACCTTATACGGCCATATTCATATTTTGTCAATGATGTCAGCCACCATCCTCTTCCCTTTTTTTACATTCAGGTGTCTGTTGGAAATCTCCAGCTAACAGCTGCATGGTCAGACAAGGATACATCGCTGGTAGCCAGGAATCTGGTGGCTGCTTGGCAGAAGTATATCACTTCCTGCTGCAGCCATAAGTTTGGCTCAGTGGGCGACCACCCCATTTAATTTGCCCATTTGCCAAACTGAATTGAATTTAACTTCAGTTCAGATTATCTAGTCTTAGTGAGTTAAGTGTATGTAGACCTCAACACCAGGTTACAAAGTATATCAGACTAAAAAAAAATGTGTATTCCAGGCATGTTTTGAAGGTATTCCAACACGAGGGAGGAGTATATCACATAACCAGATTTAATTATCTACTTTTAAATTCAAGAGGCCAGGATAGACAGAAAACATCTGTTTGACATCTGCTTGGTGTTTACATGTCACCAAGCCCCTGTGCCATGATTCAATTATTATACCTGAGCAGCTTTATATGTCTTCTTCTTTTCAACAAAGCTTAATTTATCTAATGTACAATTCTAAACAAACTCAGCTCTAAAGGGGATTGAATGGCTTCAAAATGACCTCTTTATTCCACAAAGTGTTCAGATTTATAATTTGCACAGAAGATTGTAGTCTTTGTGCAATCTCCTGTTTATTGCTCAACATATCATATGCCATATGTGCTAACCTTGTTGCTTCAGGATTACAGCTAAATTTCCAACAAAATCATAAACTCCTTAAAATAAAGAGATATTTTTCAATGTAGCTGATTAATGTCCAATGTTTCTTCTTATTTTTTCTTCTTATATATATATATATATATATATATATATATATATATATATATATATATACACTGTGTTGAAATCTCAAGAATTATGGACTTTGGAGGCACATATGCATAGATTAAAATAATGTTTACAATTTTATTTTGTCTACATTAAGCAACAATTAAATATATAAAAAAAAAAATCTAAAATGATGTCAAATGCTATGTTTTACAGACAAGGTGTAAACCCCTTTAAGGTCACACATGGAGAATTTGTGCATGAGGAAATGTACGCCAGAGTGTCACATTTTCTCCAAGTGCTGGGGTTTCACTTGTCCTTGGTGGGTCTTTTAAAGCTTTACATTATTTGCAACCTAGTCACTTTTTTAAGAGCCTTTAATACATTAGAAAAGGGATGTGGGGATCAAGGCACTCACACCCAGAGCCAGAAGAGAGGCTCACATATAGCCGCAAGCAAGGTCCCATTATTAGGTGCGGGGGCACACTTATATAATCAGGTTAGGTAATCTTAAAGTGGTTGTAAAGGTTCAGTTTTAAAAACAAAAAAACAAACATGTCATACTTACCTCCACTGTGCAGTTCATTTTGCACAGAGTGGCCCCAATCCTCCTGTTTTGGGGTCCCACGACAGCTCTTGAGGCTCCTCCCCACAATAGCTAACCACCTCTGGGGAGCTCTCCCGAGGGGGTTACCTTGCGGGCGCGCTCCCGTGTCATACACTCGGCGTCCATAGCCACTGAGAGTATGATGTGGCCCCCGGGGGTCGCGTCATTGGATTTAATTGACAGCAGTGGGAGCCAATGGCTGCGCTGCTGTCGATCTATCCAATCAACGCCGAAACTTAGTGGAGAAGAGGACGTCGGGGATGCGCAGAGCAGATGAACTGGCTCAGGTAACTAAAATGGGGGGCTGGGGGGCCCGTGATTGCCAGGTGTTTTTTCACCATAATGCATAGGATGCATTAAGGTGAAAAAACACAAATCTTTACAACCCCTTTAAGGTCTTCTATTTTAATGGGTATTAATACTTCCCACCTAGGGTGGCCAATGAGCCTTAATTTATGTACACACTGTCAGGGGCCAACCACTAATGAGTTAATATAGCCATTTGAGTAAGTAAGAAGACCTCTCTGAAGGATCTGTCAGCAAGCCTGTTCGATATGAGCGGGTAATTAGTCTCTAGGACACTGTCCCATAGACCCCACAACCACTCGGCCAGAGTTGTAGAGAAGAGGCCCTTGTCATCATTATCATCATTGTCAAATTAGCGTGCCGTCTCCTGTAGGCCACCACATATAGCAGAGGGGGGTAAGGGAAAGGGCCAGTCCATTTCTTACTAAGCACTCTGTATTTGATTTGACAAAAGTCCATAAAGTGTCCCAAAATACAGTGACAAAAAAGATATTATTGGTAAACATATGTATTAAAAAAAAAAATCTGTAAAACTTTGTTCACTCCCACAGGTGTAAGTGGCTAATTCTTCATGTATGCTGGTAAAGGTGGTTGAAATTGCTTTATTCTCCAGGTCGTATCCATTCTCTTAATATATGCTATGAATACGAGTTGCGGCGTCAAGTATTCCTTTGCCACAGCCCACCCTATTTCTCAGTATGGGTCCCTGGCAACAGTAGGCACCAGTGGTTTAAAAAAGTACCTTTTACCATTTACCACAATATTTGCCACAATATTGAATAATGTATTTCCAGACCATTTTCATAGCTTCAGCAGGCAGTCAGAGCATGCAAGGGCTCGTTCACACTGATGCTTTTTAGTATTGCATGGTAATGTGTGGTAAAATACAAATTTTATCACGTGTTACGCATGACAGCGCTTGTACCATTTACTCTTCATTTTATATGGCACCCCGAGCTTTGATACAATCCAATCAATGCTTCCACACTACAGTGCACAACATCTGAGCGCACCCAAGGGCTGCAACCTTGGATCCATTCTACAGTACATTAATGGACTGTGCTGGAGAATACCATGTGGCCCCTTAAACTCTGAGCCACAAACTCCAGGCAAAATTGAAACTGACATCATATTTTCAAGCACAGGCCTAAATGTAAAGACAAAAAACAGTGAGAACAGTGTCAAATGTTGAAAGAGAAAATACAGAGAGTTCTCTTCTAAGCAAAATTGAGGATCCGCTCCTTTTTGATTTGAAGGAATAAGTTGACTTTTTGGCAAAGGGAAAGTGGGAAAGAATAAAAAGGAGAAGCGGTACCAGTTGGGCAGAAATTAATTGTAAGCCTAATTTTATCTGCTGCGTGCCCTTCTCTTCTTGTCCCAGAAGAGACAAAAGGGGGATTGAAATATGTTTTTCACCATGTGGTATCCCCACAGAATTCAATGGTCTCCTCCTTTCCTTCTACCAGTATTTATACCTGATTTGCATTGTCATCTATGTTTGCTTGACGTGGGTACAAACAGCCTAACAAAAAAAATGTGATGCCAGGTAGAAATATGTTACCAAGGGACCACCCAGAACGAGGGGAACTTATTTTATCAGTTTTTCACAGTGTATTATTAAGGTGCACTATTATCTTTGCTTACCCCAGCATCATAAACCATTTATGAGCTCCCCCTGCATGGCTACCCGGTATAACAAACTGTAACTCATGGTATAAGCTCACCTAGCTTACAGGACTTTTGCACTGAGGACTCTCTTTTCCTTTACAGGATTTACCACATGCGCTTTATTGTATATAATTGTCATAAACCATTTAGCTTATCAAATGGTAAGATACATGTTAATAAACATTTTGTAAATTAGTACAATTGTTACAATGGAAGGATCAAGAGACCAATATGGAAATGTATTTACTATAATTTCTATGCTATACTGATTGGTAACCTTGGCATCCTAGTGGGTAGGTACTTTGCTAGGGTGACCCCAACACCCCCAATGAGGGGGTGTTTTCATTATTCCTACAATTTTGCTGTATTTCTGCATAATTGCATAATGTAATGCATATTTTGAATGACTATAGTAGTGCATTTGGTAAATAATGAGGATAGATAGATAGATAGATAGATAGATAGATAGATAGATAGATAGATAGATAGATAGATAGATAGATAGATAGATAGATAGTAAAGGTTCACTAATTGACTTTGGTTCCTTATTTGAGTTGAGTGGGATAGAGTCTCTTGTCTTCCTAATCCATCCCAGAGGCCATTCAGTATTCCTAAGCATACATAGACTAGAGTAAGTGGTGGCTTATTGGACAATGTGATGCCATGAAGGTGGAAATGTGCTAAAAGCTAAATGCATGCTGGAACAGATAGGATGGGCTGCCCCTGACCCGCTGAAAAGGTGTCTGGTAAATCTGGGGTTGTTGATATAAAATGGTAGGGCAGAGAAGGGTGGATTTTACATTCTCCAGAGACAATGGCAGACTGGGGGAATTTTTCTCTGGTATATAGCATCTTGTGACATGACACTGGCCCTGGTAAGTGCTACATTTCACTGGTTACTGGGGAATTTTTCCTCTATTTTAGGGAATTCCTTCCTTTTAAATCTACCATTTTCCTGTCTATTAGCATTTTATCACCTTCATGCCGTATGGTTACATACTCATTTCAGTTACCAGGAGCATTTTATCATACCTGGTGAGTAAGTCATATCACTGGTATGTATCATGAAGGTTGTGAAGCCCAAGCACTCTGCCACACTGAAGATTTGTTATCACATTTTTCTCCTTGTGTAATATTTTTTTTAACATGCTATGGTTTAATGGACTTGTGTAAAGACTGGCCAAAGGCTAGCCTGTGTTTGTGGAAGGAGTCTGCTGAGTACTTACAGTAAGCCTCCTCCTATGTCGGGTCCTGGGTTGGCGCCATTTCAGGTTTCATACCGACCAGCTAGGCCAAGGCACACCTCAGGCCTTGGTTGTTTGGGTTATCACAGTTCATACTCGAAGACTCTGACTACAAATAATTATTTTATTATAGTCAGTTGGATTGATTTTGAACTATTTACCGGTATTTATTTTTCACTGCATTGTTTGTTGGATGGACTATTGGTGCATTGTTTTGATGCACCTTTATCGATTTGTAGAGAAATGTTCTGTTATAAATTAATAAATGTTTTAATATTAATATTTAATATCTTTTGATGTAATACACTCCTTTTTATTTGTACACATTTTTGTCACAATATGGTTCTCTGAATCCTTCTTTAATATATTTTTCTAGGAATTTAATGCCACATTATGGTTATGTGTTTAGATCTGATTAAGTCCTGAAACACTACATTGTAGGGCTTTAATTGATCTCTAGGGGCCAGATCCACAAAAGAGATATGCCGGCGTATCTACTGATACACTGTCGTATCCCTGTTTCTATCTATGCGACTGATTCACAGAATCAGTTACGCATAGATATTCCTAAGATCCGGCAGGTGTAATAGTTTTACACTGTCGGATCTTAGGATGCAGTACCTCGGCCGCCGCTGGGGGCATTTCTCGTCGAAATTCCGTGTCGGGTATGCAAATTAGCACTTACGGAGATCCACAAAGCGGTTTCCCTTCGTGAAGTCTCCGTAAGTTGTTAGTTTGCAAACGCAAAATTAGGGCTACTTTTACAAAGTGTAAAGTTAGTACACCATGTAAAAGTAGACCCTTTTTTCCCGCGACGCTGTCAAATTTTTTTTTTTTTCCCCGCCGCATCTCTTTTTTTTTCCCGATGCAACTTTTTTTACCCGGCGCGATTCAAAAAACTCGGCGTAACGTAACTTCGCGCAAAGCACGTCGGCAAAATCGCGTCGGGAGCATGCGCAGTACGTCCGGCGCGGGAGCGTGCCTAATTTAAATGGGACTCGCCCCATTAGATTGGGCACGCCTTGCGCCGGACAGATTTAAGTTACACAGCCGAAAATTTCTAGGTAAGTGCTTTGTGGATCGGGCACTTAGGTAGAAATTTTGCGGCGGTGTAACTTAAATAGGAAGATTTAAGTTAAGCCCGCTGGCTGTGTATCTGGCCCTAGGATCCTTTCTGCATTAGAGAACTCTACCAAAGCTGATGAATATCTCTTCAGACAAGAATGGGAAAAAGAGTTGAATTCATGTCTCCTTCACTGAGGAGCAATGGTAGACCAACTAGTACATCAGACTTTGTTTAGTATAATGATACAGGAGACAAATTATAAAATTGTGTCCATATTGTGTCCATAGGACACCCTCACAGTTACTCTAAATTGACCCTTATGTACATTTCTTCAACCTGTTGGAGATGCAACACTGAAAGAGGCACTCTGTGTCGTATTCTGGAACCGCAAACCTATACAAAAGTTTTGGGAAAAAGTACACAACTTTAGAAGCCAACGAATCTTTTCCCAACACCCATACTGCCTGAGCTGTACCTGCTACACACTGATAAAGAGCAACCTCCTTTACCAGTCAAACGCTTTCTTAGGCACCTCATTAGTGCAGCATCCTCCAATTATGGTGGACACTTACAGAGCCTTTGATTAAAAAAGACAAGATAGATCAGGTGAATTACTTTTTTGAGATAGGTCCAGTTTGTAATGCATAATAGACTCTAACTGCACATGGAATGCATTGGAGGAATTCTGGAGATCGTCATCATGCAAGACAATCAACTAAAAACTAAAATGAAAAGATGTTTTTCTCGTCACCTGTTTACTACACTCAGGGCCCACATTTACCCATGCAAAAATCTGGCAATTTTTTCTTATTTCTTATTTTGTTAATGCACCCCACCCTTCTGCCATTCTCCCCTTCCTTCCACCCTCTACCCCATAGGGATATCTCTCCTGGCTCAGCTCTGGGCTCAACATAGTCAATATAGTGAGGTGTACTAAACTCCAGGAAAAACAATGCACCAGAAGGTTTAGAGTTATTCAATATATCATTTTCTTTCCCTTTTCCCTTCTTCCCTTCCATTTAGGCTATACACATTATACTCTACCAAGTTACTCTCCCCTCTCTTTCCTCTACTTCCTCTGTTCCCTTGTTTTTTGTTTTCTTTCATCCATATGACATTCTATGCTATTGCTGCATGGACTATCAAGACTTGAATAGCCTTAATTTCTCATACCCCCTTTTTTTGGTGGGGTTTAATGTTTAACTGTTTATTTTCCTACACTCCAAACGTGACAGTTGATAAGTATTGTTAAAAGCTAAAAGGATCCAATGAATAAGTCTGTATGATGAAACATGTCAGGGGCGTGGCTAAACAGCAACCATCTGTAAGCAATTCACACTGTACACCAGATTAGAGAGTTAGAGGAGTGGGTGATAGTGATATCTAAGCTGTACACCTCAGGTCCGCCGTGACCACACTATACACTACTACAGACGTTTTCTCCAAGAGTTGTTAGTTGTGATTTTACTTGCTGGCTTTGAAGTGATGTGATGTGAGTGTAATGGTTGAGGTTTTTCACATATTTTATTAAACTGGTTTTACAATATTACACTATTTGGAGCACTTTTTATTTACATGTGGAGAGATCCTATTTACATGATTGCGGCTGAATAACGGAGATCAGCTAACCCTGTCTGTGTGGTTTAAAGAGATTTTGCCAAGCATGAGAGTGTAAGGCATAAATATCTGGTGAGTGTGCCATCCAAAGGGAGCGGAATCACTGGCACTGAGTGGTGTAGTGGAAGATCAGAAAAGTGTACACTGGATCAACCTTCTTTTCGAATAAATTTCATTATGCTTATAAACTTTTTTTATTGAATGCAGTTTATTTCACTTGTCACAGTGTGATATTTTTACACTGATAATTTGAATTATCACATTGTCATCATCTTTATAGCGATACTTTAAAGCGTACCGCGTATGAAGTTGTCTTTATTTTATTTTTAGGTTTTTCTTTGCACTCGGTTGGAGGTCCATACACATAAGTGCAATTTAGCGCCACTTATTTGTTCACTATTTTTTCACTATCGAGTTTAAATAGAGGTAAAAAAATACAATCACATTTCTACATCATTAAAGTGGCAGCAGGTTAGTCAGTTGTGTTTCCTTAAGGCGCAGTGGTAGTACTTCAAGTGTGGGCGTATGAGACTTGCTGACCACCAGCCATAAATAATTAAAGGTAGCAATCTGCAAGAAAGTTTGTTAAAATCCTTGCAATTTACATAGATCACCCAGAGGGGAATGTTTTTCTCAACAAAAGTGGAGTTACTGTTTAAACTGGTTGAAGAATATGTATACATCCTGCATCTAGTGATTAAAGGCTTGTGCCAACTCCCTCCTGCTACTACCCAAGTTAGCTGGCCAGCCTTACTATCACATTTCCATTATAGCCACACAAGTCATGCTTAGTCTTGGACCTAGGAAGGTTACTACAATATGGCACTTAAATCTGACAAATGTCAACCTATTATGCTAGCAGTTCAGTTATAGGTATAAGGTGCAGTCATCAGAGTTGGTGAATATGTACATGCTGTGCAGGGAAACATCAAAAACCTTGCCTGACTGCACATGCAGGAAGGCAGGAAGGATGGTCATCCAGAACATTTTATTATACACAAAAATGTGTTACTGACAGTCAGCAGCTTATGCGTGGTAGACCCCTGGCAGCTCTGCTGACCTAAGTCATAGCCCATATTGGTTATTTAAAAGTCTGTCTCTGGTTGCCACACTCCTTAAACCATAACAGACCTTTGCCCTGATTTATTAAGCTTATTCAAAGTTTTAAGTGGTGTCATACTATTTAATAATAATGCAGTAAAACTGAGTCAACATGGTACACATGATAAAACTATACAAATGTTACACCAACCATTTCATGAGTTGCATATGGACTTGTTTTTTTAAATTTCCTGCTGTGTCAATTAACCACATTTTACCTCTATATGAAGTTACATATCTTTGAGAGCTGTTCTTTTTTAATAGGAATTTCAGACTGGATTTGTGACTCCTGGGTCATGGAGCATGTCTGAATTAATTAGAATTTTATAACTACATTTGTGGCAGTGTTAAAGCAATTTCAGTTTAGCCAAACTCTAATGCGTTTCACGTGTAATTAATAATCATACCAAAGCATAGTTAAAAATCTTTGTGAAACATGGAACATTTGTTTGCAGATTTTAACCCATAAAATATATTGAAACTCTAATTTTGTGATCATTAAACCTCAGATTAAGACATTTAAGTGTGGATTTTTAATGAAATATTGTCATGAGCCATTAAGCATATTTATATACTACATAACTGTGTAGGAAGTCATAATTATATAAGTAAGATTAATTTATAAAGGTGGATGCATTGGTAAAAGTAAATTCAACTTTTTTATAATGATTTAAGATGAACCTTTAGGCCCAGATTCACAAAGGAGATACGACGGAGTATCTCCAGATACGCCGTCGTATCTCTGAGTTGTGCCGTCGTATCTATGCGCCTGATTCATAGAATCAGTTACGCATAGATTTCTATTAGATCCGACCGGCGTAAGTCTCTTACGCTGTCGGATCGTAACTGCATATTTACACTGGCCGCTAGGGGCGTGTAGAAATATGTAAATCAGCTAGATACGCAAATTCACGAACGAAGTTAGGCTTTTCCCGGCGTAAAGTTACCCCTGCTATATGGTGGGGTAGATGCAGCGTACCAATGTTAAGTATGGACGTTGTTCCCGCGTCAAATTTTGAATATTTTACGTCGTTTGCACAAGTTGTCCGTGAATGGGGCTGGACGTAATTTACGTTTACGTCAAAACCAATACGTCCTTGCGGCGTATTTGGAGCAATGCACACTGGGATATGTCCACGGACGGCACATGCGCCGTTCGTGAAAAACGTCAATCACGTCGGGTCATGGATATTTTACATAAAACACGCCCCCCTGTTCCACATTTGAATTAGGCGGGCTTACGCTGGCCGATTTACGATACGCCGCCGCAAGTGCTTTGAGAATACTGCACTTGCCCGTCTAAGTTGCGGAGGCGTAACGTAAATCGGATACGTTACGCCCGCCTATAGATACGCCGCTGTACGAGAATCTGGCCCTAAGTGTTCTGTATAAATTGCTAAACAATCGGCTTAGTGCTATGACAACGAAACAGGTTCCAAAAGATTCCTATGAAACACATGGTCATTCCTGGAGATCATATAAATAGTGATATCTGTTTTCTGTTTTAAAAACAAAAGTGTAGTCACTTTAATGGAACACATAAAGTAACTACACTTTTCTTAAAGCCTCCGGGGAGTTGGTTTACACAATAATTTAGACAAAAGCATGTTTTAACATCCCCTGATAGATGTGAATTAACACATATGTATTTGGGTAGTAATCTTGCAAGCTGTATCAGATGCTCACCAGTGCCTGTCAGATGCAGCCTCACCTGTGCCTGTCAGATGCAGCCTCACCAGTGCCTGTCAGATGCAGCCTCACCAGTGCCTGTCAGATGCAGCCTCACCAGTGCCTGATAGATGCAGCCTACCAGTGCCTGTCAGATGCAGCCTACCAGTGCCTGTTGGAGGCAGCCTAACCAGTGCCGGTCAAATGCAGCCTCACCAGAGCCTGTCAGATGCAGCCTCACCAGAGCCTGTCAGATGCAGCCTCACCTGTGCCTGTCAGATGCAGCCCCCCAGTGCCCATCAGATGCAGCCTCCCAGTGCCTGTCAAATGCAGCCTCCCAGTGCCTGTTAAATGCATCTTACTAGTGCCTGTCGTATGCAGCCTCCCATTGCCTTTTAGATGCAGCATGCCTGTGCCCGGATCAGAACAGCAATCTCCCACTGTGTCACGGAGCTGGATTTGAATTTCTCAGCTGCAGTAACAATGTCCCACCTCTTGTGATCAAGTCACACTGATTCAATGTCCCGGCATTGGATCAGTGTGCTGTTTATCACAGGAGACAGGGCATTGTTAACGCGGCCGCTGGACAATTCAGCTCTGTGACACACAGAGATCACAGTTCTGCGAGGAGAGGAGGAGGGAGGAGAGGAGGACTTTGGCATGCCAGGATTACACCACTGCAATGGGCGGCACCCGGGGTAGACCCTGCCCCCTTTAAAGCGCTCCATTATCAGCATTTTACTTCTTTCAGCCGCATTCCAAAAAAACAGTAATAATTAAAATATTATTAATAATAATAATAACTGAAATTTCGATGCACCAGTAATAACTGAAATATAATTTTGCATTTTCACATGCTAGTATTAACAAATTTTCATGGTAAAATTTCTTGTGCAGCACACCCCCTAAGAAGCCGCAAGTAGAAAGGAGTCGCCCACCCTGCACAGACAGGCACACTGCATCTTCACAGCGCACTTGAGTCAGAAGAACAGTACAGTGCTTTGTTTTTTGTTTTATTGAGGATAATAAACTTGGATAAGGATATTATGGGATGCCCACATGCTCTTCAGGGACATTGAGGCTCGGTTCACACTTGTTCTATGCGGGAACCAGCATGATTCCAGTGCGGGTTCCCGCTTCGCACCCAAATCACCGGCAGTTCACACTTTACTCTGCAAACCGCTGCTTGCTGGTGTCAATACAAATTTATTGACACCTCCAGATCAGTTCGTAGATCACAGTGTGAACTGTGAAATGGTACAGAAATCGGATTGCATAGGTGTGAACACCCATGCGATCCTATTCCAGTGCGGACCATAAAAAAGGTCCAGCAACATTTTGGTCCGAATGCGATGCAAATTCAGCCATTCAAACTGTATGGCTGAATTTGTGTCGCACAGACACTGCAAATGACCTGCACAGCAATTGGTGCAAATTACATGCAATGTCTGGCATCACAAAAATATGAGCCTCATTTATATCCAGTCCTCATATGTACACTCCCCTTCTGCCTCCTGCAAAAATATTTCTTGCAGAACTACAACTCCCAGGACCAACTGGCACTGTTGGGTAGGTAGTAAATGCCCTTTACAGGCAGGTACTGCGGGCCCCTTGTTTGTGTAGCATAGTCCTAGTGTGCAGCTGTCCTTCTGTGGCTACTAATTCCAGCACCACCACTTTAGGCATTGCCAGCCCATCTGGCTGCAGCTGCCCCTTTCTCCAAACCTTTTGGCTAAACATTCACAATCCTCCCAGACTAACTGTGCATCCATCTCAGACTGCTCTCATCCAGTCTTCTCAGGTTGCCTCTAAGTCTTCTCCAAACTGTAACACTCATCAGCCCACCTTGTTGTCTTCCTCTTTGGAGATTTGAATGGCAGTGTTCATCTGATGTCCTTCTCCTGCTCCTGTGTCTCCAGGCAGGACACCCCTGTGTGTTGTGAAGAAGTTCCCTTCTGCACCCAAGCCCAGGCCTGAGGTTACCCCTCAGACTAGGGGATCACCCTCAAGGGCCACCAAAAGCCTAACACCCCATCTCCAGCTTCCACCTGAACTTCACTGCCCCAGCTGTGCTGATCCTGACTATTTGCGGGGGCATGCTCCCTGCCAACCCATCTGTTGGGGATTGGTCTGGGCCCTCAGAACACTCCACACTAGATGGTGCTACACAGGATTTTTAGACTCTCCCTGTGCTAGCTTAAGGTTTATCTTGGTGGACAACTCATTTATCCCCATTGCTTTCAATGGAGCTGCCTACTCACAGCTAATTAAAGAAAACCTTGCTGGGGTTTTCACAACTGATTGTACACAGGCTGTGAAAGAATCTTGTTAAAAAAATCCCATGCCCAGATATATCTTTATTGTATACTATAAAATATGCTGTACTCGGAAAAATAAACTGAGCAGTGTATGAATTCTGATCTTTGTTGGGTCATTATATATATTGTTCCCTGTGCAGATCTGAGTGTGGGGAATGGAGAAGTGCTAGCTATCAGGTTAGTGTTGAATAGGTGAATTAAAGCTGTTAACTACAAAACAGAGGTATGGGAAATACAATAGCTAATAGACTGCATTCACAAATGTAAATTCGCACTAACATGTATCTACATCCAAAACAAAAAAATATATACAAAAAAGAAGGGAAATGTTACAACCACTGTTGGTTGTTTTTTTGTTTTATTCTGTGTTGCGTTGGATATATTTCCCATTTCTTCAAGTCACTTAGGCCTTGTTGCCATATTGATGAAAAAAGGCTCTCTGATGACCAGATGTTTGAGCATTTTTATTCAGTACCATTATATATATTTGTGCTCACAAGTTTACATACCCTGGCAGAATTTATGATTTCTTGGCCATTTTTCAGAGAATGTGAATGATAACACAAAAACTTTTCTTTCACTCATGGTTAGTGTTTGAAGCCATTTATTATCAATTAACTGTGTTTACTCTTTTTAAATCATAATGGCAACAGAAACTACCCAAATGACCCTGATCAAAAGTTTACATACTCCCTTAATATTGTGTATTGCCCCCTTTAACATCAATTAAGTAGTTTGTGGTATTTGTGGATGAGGCTCTTTATCTTCTCAAATGAGTGATTTAATGATATTGAGGTCAGGAGACTGAGATGGCCACTCCAGAACCTTGACTTTATTTTGCTGTAGCCAATGACAGGTCAACTTGGCCTTGTGTTTTGGATCATTGTCATGTTGGAATGTCCAAGTGCATCTTATGTGCTGCTTCCGGGTTGATGAATGTAAATGTTTTGCCAGTATTTTTTGATAACATACTGCATTAATCTTGCCAACAATTTTGACCAAATTTCCTGTGCCTTTGTAACTCACACATCCCCAAAACATCAGCGATCCACCTCCGTACCTTTCATCATAGGCCTTGTTGACTCTCCAAATGTAGCGTTTATGGTTGTGGCCAAAAAGCTACATTTTGGTCTCATCACTCCAAATGACTTTGTTCCAGAAGGTTTGAGCCTTGTCACTTTGCTGTTTGGCATATTGTAAGCTGGATACTTTGTGGAATTTGCATAGTAATGGCTTTCTTCTGGTGACTCAACCATGCAGCCCATCTTTCTTCAAGTGCCTCCTTATTGTGCATCTTGAAACAGTCACACCACACATTTTCAGAGAGCCCTGTATTTCACCTGAAGTTATTTGTGGGTTTTTCTTTGCATCCCAAACAATTTTCCGGACAGTTATGGCTGAAATTTTAGTTGGTCTACCTGACCATGGGTTGGTTTCAACAGAACCCCTAAATTTCCACTTCTTGATTAGAGTTTGAACACTGCTGATTGCCATTCTCAATTCCTTGGATATCTTTTTACATCCCTTTCCTGTTTTATACAGTTCAACTACCCTTTCCTGCAGATCCTTTGACAATTTGTTTGCTTTCCCCATGACTCAGAAACGTCAGAGCAGCACTGAATGAAAGATGCAAGGATCTGTCAGGAGTCCAGAAACTCATTGTCCTTTTATGCACGCACACTAATTACAAGCAAACAGATCACAGGTGAGGATGGTTACCTTTAATAGCCATTCAAACTCCTTTGTGTCAACTTGTGTGAATGTTATCAGTCTAAAATCACCAGGGTATGTAAACTTTTGATCAGGGTCATTTGGGTAGTTTCTGTTGCCATTATGATTTAAAATGAGTAAACAGTTGATTGATAATACATGGCTTCAGCCAAACACTAACTATGAGTGAAACTAATGTATTTGTGTTATCATTCATATTCTCTGAAAAATGGCCAAGAAATCATAAATTCTGCCAGGGTATGTAAACTTATGAGCACACTGTGTATGTATATATATATATACATATACACTATATTGCAAAAAGTATTGGGACGCACATGAACTTTATTGGCATCCCAGTCTTAGTCTGTACGGTTCAATTTTGAGTTGGTCCACCCCTTGCAACTATAACAGCTTCAACTCTTCTGGGAAGGCTGTCCACAAGGTTTAGGAATGTATCTATGTAAATGTTTGACAAATATTCCAGAAGGACATTTGTGAGGTCAGGCACTGATGTGGACAAGAAGGCCTGCTTTAATTCATCCAAGAGGTGTTCTATCAGGTTGAGGTCAGGACTCTGTGCAGGTCAGTCAGGTTTCTTCACCACAAACTCGCTCATTCATGTCTTTATGCACCTTGCTTTGGTGCAGATAACCCCCACCCTTGTCCCCACCTCATCTCCACCTCTCGGCATCTAATTATATAAAATACTAAACCCTAAAATGTTGAATAGAGGCTGCTTTTTACCTGTGAAGTGCATTAAACCTGTGTTGCATTTGGCATTACATCCATTTTTAATGGGTTCCCAATATACACCAGCACACAGGAAACCACACTGATTCATTTTTGGTTGTACATTGCCATGTCCTGCTGCATGCTGCAACACAGGTACATTGCTTTAGTGTGTTGGGGGGCTATTCAAAATGAATGCACAGTAGTGCATTAATGCATGAATCAATCTTGCATTTGGATGCAAAATATGAACCCTGCCTAAAGAGCTGTTAAAATATATATGTATGTATTAAAATATTAAATGACACAATACTCATGTTTTTTTGTAATATACAGAAAATATCAACCAAAATTACAACCAGTCATTAATATAAAAATAAAAATAATAATTGATGTATATGGTGACTGGTTCTCCAACACACACGTATACACATACACACATTTATTCAAAAAGTCTGACATGATTGCCAAAAATTCTTCTACAGCAGATTGACGCAAGGGAGTCTAAATTGATCAAAATATATCTGATATAATGGAGGGTCTCTGGATTTTTATTTAATTCAATTAAATGTGTTGTATTGGATAATCATTTGACTAATTGTATCAATATGTGTGTGACCACTTTTAATGACATTTTCTAAGAAGCTGAAAAATATTCCATTGCAATAATTAGTGTCTCTACCTGTCTGAGGCACTTGTTTTTACAATTTGCAATTCAGAAATGGTCAGATAAATTGAAGCTAAGCTAAAAATAATCTGAGAATTATTTCTCTTTGAATTCATTTTAAACGTGTTTTAATTGGAAAAAATATTGACTAAATAATTCAACTGTAATTAACAAGACGCATAAGAAACTGACTTTCCATAGCTATTTTTCTCACTGCAGATGTCGGACAAAAGGAGGACTCTATTAAGATATACAAAACCAACAATATTTTTTTCCTTCTAAAACAGACCATCCTCCTTTACTCCCTGGAATTAAAGAACTATAGGCATGTGTTAACAATATATAATACAATTTCTGTGATCAGCGTCATAACTATTGATCAAGGGGCACCATAGCAAAATGTTGATGGAACCCCTTGGCAATGTTCCTATTTCATTGTTCTTAAGGCTGGGTTCACACCATTGCAAATTGAATGTGGGGAATTCGCAATAGCAAGATATTTTAACTGGCTCTCTATGGAGCCGGTTCACATATCTCCACAGCAGGTCTGGTGCATTTTGCACAAATGTGTCTTTTGGTCCGTTTCAGGTCCAAATTCAGGCCAAAGTTCGGACCTGAAACGTAGAAGCAGGATGCACCTAGGAAGGGAAATTCACCCCTGTAATGCCACGTACATATGATCAGGCTTCTGCCCGGCCAAATCACATCAGAATTCCATCGGAGAAAAATAGAACATGTTCTATATCTAAACTCCGATGGAATTCATCGGAATTTCCGATGAAAAAACTCTGATGGTGCTACACACGATCGGAATATCCGATGGAAAAAGTCAATCCTTGTTTCTATGACAACCCAGAATTTTCAAAATCCATTTGTTGCAGGGACAGAAAGTGAGGTAGAATCTTCTGATCAGGGGCACAGACAGCAAAACAAACCTTACAGGGGTGTTAACCTTTCCCTATGCTATACAAAAAACATAAAAATTATATTTGTGGCTGGAGTTACATCTAAAAAGTTTACTTGTTCCAACTTACATACACATTCAACTTTATAACAAACATAATCTTGTTTTTAGCTAACCTCTCTGCCCACAGAAGCTCTCCAGTCTTTTCCTACAACTAAATCCTGAGTCTAAAATGTAAGCCATCCCAACCCTTCCACTGCCAGAACAGGCAAGTGTTGAAAAAGATGGTTTAGTGAGTGAAAAAAATACAGTACCATAGTACCAATATTAATAACAATCACAATATTTTATGTTCTGACATAATTGTTAGTACCTAAAAACACTTATGCCGCGTACACACGATCATTTTTCGTCATGAAAAAAAAATGACACTTTTCGGCAAGCTGTTTTTTTACGTCGTTTTAGCCCACATACGATAATTTTTTACAACCCAAAAAACGACATCGTTAAAAAATGCAGCATGTTCGAATTTTTTTTTGGTCGTTTTTTAGAACCCGAAAAATTATGTGAAGCTCACACACGATCATTTTAAATTTCATTTTTTAAAAACAAAGTTTTTTTCATGCCGAAAAATGATCGTGTGTACGCGGCATAATACACACTTCTATGAGCTGCAAGTCTTTTTGTAAAACTACAAACAGCTGTCAGGTTTTAGATGAGGAGACACTCTGAGATTTTTATAGCCTGAGGAAGACTGCACTAGGCATGGACAGGGTTAATTTTAGTGCTGGTTTTGATGACCAGAAACTCTGAGGGCAATACAAACACTACTAAGACAGCTAAATGGGATCTGTGACTAGTGACTGCAATTCTAAAGTCTCCTTCTTTAAGCTTAATGTCAGCTCTGTTTAGTTGGAAATGCCCCAGAGGATATATGGCCACTGTCAGCATCAACCTTTGCAATTCTTAATGATCCAGTGTGTTGTCTTCACATGCACACAGATGTGTGATGTTTAAATTTCCTCAAGCATCCCTCCCTCCACCCCAGTAAGTCCTCTTTCTGATCCTGTATGGGCTGCTATGGCTATTGTTATGCTATTGCCTCTGACTTACTGCTAAATGCTTTGTGTCAGAGTCTATCCCACAAACAGCATTTCCACACTGTGAGGGCCACACTTGCCCACAGGTCAGAGCATGGAAGGTGAAAAGTGAGGTAGCAAAAGCAGAGAAAAGAAACATAATTGTGCAATGACTTAAATCTACTAGAAAAGTTTGATTAGGTGCATATAATAAACAGTAGGGTAATTGTGGAATTTCAATTTGTACCTATAAGTGCTGCTGCCACTTGAAAACAAAGAAGCTAGAAGAGGAAGTCTTCTACTGCTGGATTCTTCTGAGACTATGATTGAGCCTGGAACGTTTTGGCATGCAATGTCAAATCGCATGTCAAATCGACAGCAATTGCCGTCAATGGCACTGTCCTAATCGGTACGACGCTGCATCTGCGGCGCTGCACTGATTTCAAAAAGTTGTTTCTGTACTACTTTTTGCAATTTCAGGCTGCGATTTACATTGACATATGTACAGATGTCTCTGAAATCGCGGTCGAAATCGGGACTGACATGCAGGAATGAAATTGTGCAAGTTTAGCTGTACTCGCACAGCTTAATTATCGAAGCTCAGTGGGAACCTGAGCTTATAGACGATAACATCATCTAAAGCAGAGCAAATCAGAAGAAGCAGGTAGTAGGAAATTTCCTCTGCCAGATGCTGTACTTCTTTCAGAACTAGACATCTCTGGAGGATACCTTGCACAGTCAGATTTAAAAAAATGGGAAAAAGGAAGCAAAAGTAGAGCCCCCTAATCACAGGATGGTGTGAGCATCAGTGATCAGATGATCAGTGATCAGATTTCGGTTAAATTTATATTTCTAAGATATTATTGCTTTTGGATTTTTTCAGGGAAATTAGCCTTCAATTTCACCATATTTTCTACTTACCTTAAATCTGATTAACATAGTTACATAGTTACATAGTTATTCAGGTTGAAAAAAGACACAAGTCCATCGAGTTCAACCATAAAAAAATATATATACATTCCCATATACCCAATTCTATACCCACAGTTGATTCAGAGGAAGGCAAACAAAAAAAAAAAAGCAGAGCATGATCCAATTTGCTACAGCAGGGGAAAAAAATCCTTCCTGATCCCCTGAGAGATTTTCCCTTGATCAACTTTAACTAAAAATGTCAGTACTCAGTTATATTATGTACATTTAGGAAAGAATCCAGGCCTTTCTTAAAGCAATCTACTGAGCTGGCAAGAACCACCTCTGGAGGGAGTCTGTTCCACATTTTCACAGCTCTTACTGTGAAGAAACCTTTCCGTATTTGGGGATGAAATCTTTTTTCCTCTAGACATAAAGAGTGCCCCCTTGTCTTTTGTGTTGACCGTAAAGTGAATAACTCAAACACCAAGTTCACTATATGGACCCCTTATATATTTGTACATGTTGATCATAGCCCCCTTATTCTTCTCTTCTCAAGAGTGAATACATTCAGTTCCTCTAATCTTTCCTCATAGCTGAGCTCCTCAATGCCTCGTATCAGTTTGGTTGCCCTTCTCTGCACTTTCTCCAGGTTCTCAACATCCTTTTTGAGAAGTGGTGCCCAAAACTGAACTGCATACTGGGTGAGTGAGTGAATAACTTGTACAGCACTACAAATGCGAACTGAATCGCCTCAAGGCACTTATGTCCATCCAGTGTCGTCCTTATCCTTCAGAAGAGATGAGTCTTACGTTTTTTCCTGAAGGCCCGATGGTTTTCTTCCATGCGGATGTCAGTTGGCAGAGTGTTCCATAGCCGTGGTCCTTGGACTGCAAATCTTTGTTCTCCCTTTGATTTGTAGCGGGACTTGGGGATGTGGAGGAGGTTTTGGTTAGTTGATCGGAGAGTGCGATTGGGGGTGTAATGCTTTATTTTCTCACACAAGTATTGAGGAGCGTTTCCTTGTGTGCACTTGTGGGTAAGACAGAGGGTCTTGAATGTGATCCTATCCTTTACAGTTATCCAATGAAGGGTCCTCAGTGATGAGTTGATGGATTCCCAGGTTTTTTTCCCGTTACCAGTCTGGCTGCTGTGTTCTGGACAACTTGTAGACGCAAAATCTGATATTTTGTTAGACCAATAAAGAGGGAGTTTGCGTAGTTGAGTCGGGAATTGATGATAGTTCCAACTACTACTGCTATGTCTTCTTTTGGAATGAAGGGGATGAGTCTACGCAGCAGCCGGAGGAGATGGTGGGATCTGCGGATGTCCTCTTGTCTGAGGATGAAAAGACGTATGTGATTGGCGGAACACTGAACACAGTGTCTGCTGGGAAACTGAGTTCTAGAAAGAGAGAACGTTTGTGATAGGTGGAACTGTGTCTGCTGAGAAACGCCTATCACGGAAGGGACCGCGACTTTTAAACAATGAATGGACGCCCACAGCATGTCAATAATTTCAGGTACACTGACTAGGGCACAGTGAGACTGCAATGGACACAGTGAGGTTGGCACAGTGAGGTTGAAATGGACACAGTGAGGTTGCAATGGGCATAGTAAGGCATGCAAATGGGCATTGTTGACCTTCTTTTCCGCTTACAGTAGCTGCTGCATTCTCACCCTAGGCTTATACTCGAGTCAATGAGTTTTTCCCATTTTTTTGTGGTAAAATTAGGATACCTCGGGTTATACTCGGGTCGGCTTATACGGATATATATCAGCTTTAGTGCAATAAAAAAATCATTCATAGTTACTACATCCATCAACATTTTTGTATAGCTTTGAAAATGATGTATAATAATTATTTATAATAATTTGTAGTTTTGTAAACAGTGGGGAATGGTTAATTCTGGTCATTGCTCTCTGTGTCCTAGTGGGAACATTTGCTTTACTTTAAACAGGAACTACATTTCACCAAACTGAGGGAAAACTCTCAGTTAGTTGTCACATGAACAGGTGTTCCCCAATGTAAGATTCCCCCTTAATTCCCATTCCAGTCACACCTATAACCATTACCTTTTTACCTTCTACGAAGTAAACAAAAAGCAAATGTAATGACAAGGACACCAAGACAAGTACAAATTATTAATCTCCTTAGAGGGGACAACAGCAGCAGTAAAAACACGAAGAAGTTTTAGCACTTCCACACAAAGTTTTCCAAAACTATAGGAATAAAGGCTTTGGATATCAGTTCACTTTGATCAAATAAATCATTATCAGATTTGAGTTGGTCCAAGGAACTCACTATCAGATTTGTATGGTGGTCAGAAAACAAATTCTTCCAAACACCATCACTTAAAAACTGAGATCACTTGCTCTTGGTGACCTTTAGTAAACTGGTTATCACTAATTGTACTTTTGCTAAGTAATACAATCCCCATGTTTACACTGTAGTTCTGTACTACGACTATTATACAGTATACACTATATCTTTTAATCAGGGCAGGGTCTTAATTCAATTATGCCGTCTTATAATGTAACCTTTCACAGTCAGCTACTAAAGAAGTCAATCCAATACAAGCTCATATTTTATTGGTTGGTTTGTCAAATATATTTTACTTGCATTAGTTTATCAAAAATGGTGCACCATGTTACTTTGTGTTATGAAGCTCAATTTTTAGCAGAGAAAAATCAGCACCACACAAATACTTTATAAAATATGGATATGGTTATAGTCAACTATAGATGTTTAACAAAGACCCTTTTAAATTTTGGAAAGATGGAAGATTAATCAGGCAAAAGACAACAAGTTGTGACTACAGCTATATAGTTTATGTAATGACAAATGTTTAAATTTGACAGCTCTGCCTTGGGCTAGGGAGGAAACTTTCAGCAGATGAAACTAAATCATAGTTGTTAAATCAGTGCATATATCATACCGCTCAAGGCAAATTCATGTGAATGTTTCATTTGTATTTCAGTATTATTCACAGGCTTCAGAATGATTATTTAATGATATGGAACCTTGCCATTTTATATAAAAGATTACAATTTACCTTTTGACACCCCGTCTACACTAAATAACTGGGTAAAAAGAATGTTAAAAAATAATCCCTTTAGTTTATTCATCCTGTTCTTTTTCTGTTATGGTATTTACCTATAGAATAGTAAACACATATTCAGTGAATGTACAGTCATAAATCGTTTAACATGAACTGAATGTGACTATATCAGGTTTATAAAAAAAAAAAAAATGGTTAATAAGGGTTACTAATAAGGGGATTGGCATAATGTTTTCCCATGGAAAAAGACATTGAGAGGCAAAAAAGTATTATTATTTGCCTGGACAAGGGTCATGGAAAATTAGATCATAGTCGCCAGCAATAATGGTTGCTTTATTACAGATATTGGGCTAGATCCACAAACGAATTACGCCGGCGTATCTATGGATACGCCACGTAATTTCAAACTTCCCTCGTCGTATCTTTGTTTTGTATACACAAAACAAGATACGACTGAATGAGAGATCGATCCGACAGGCGTACATCTTAGTACGCCGTCGGATCGTAGGTGCATATTTACGCTGGCCGCTAGGTCGTCGAGTATGCAAATTAGCTAGATACGGCGATCCACGAACGTACGTCCCTCCGGCGCATTTTTTTACATAGTTTCCGTAAGGCTTTTTTCGGCGTATAGTTACCCCTGCTTTATGAGGCGTATCCTATGTTAAGTATGGCCGTCGTTCCCGCGTCTAATTTTGAAAATGTTACGTCGTTTGCGTAAGTCGTTCGCGAATAGGGCTTTGCGTAGAATGACGTCACCGTCTTAAGCATTGGCTTGTTCCGGTTTAATTTTGAGCATGCGCACTGGGAAACCCCAACGGACGGCGCATGCGCCGTTAAAAAAAAACGTCATTTACGTCGGGTCACGACGTATTAACATAAAACATGCCCCCATCACATCAATTTGAATTGCGCGCCCTTACGCCGCCTAAGTTACACTACGCCGCCGTAACGTACGGCAGAAATTCTTTCAGGATACCAAAAAAAAACTGCAAGTTACGGCGGCGTAGCGTATCATAGATATGCTACGCCAGACGGAAGAATGCGCCGATCTACCTGGATCTGCCCCATTGAAACTACTTTGTAAATGGATTGTTCACATGAGATAGCAACTCAAATTGATGAAGGAATAGTACAAGGCAAAACTGACTATACCTTCCACTCTGTCACATTGGTCTCCCATTGTAGTTAAATGGAAGTTACACCACAACACACTTCACCTAGTATTATAAAATGGAGAGTGTTATTTTTTGGTATGATCTGCTTCAATTCGTTTTTTTTAAGGGTAACTCAAAATTTAATAGTGGTTGCTGGATATATAGGAATTTGTTTCATGGATGAGGTACTGGCTAGAACCAGTGAAAACATAAGTGGAAATGAGAAAGTTCCTGGTTATTGAGGGCCAAATCCACAAAGATCCGGCGTAACCTATTTTTTTCCATTTAAGTTACACTGCCTTAAAATTTCTACCTAAATGCCCGATCCACAAAGCACTTACCTAGACATTTTGGGCTGTGTAACTTAAATTCTGCCGGCGCAAGGCATTCCTATTGTAATGGGGGCTATTCCCATTTAAATTAGGCGCGCTCCCGCGCCGGCCGTACTGCGCATGCTCGTGACGTCATTTTCCCGACGTGCATAGCGTGAAATTACGTTACGTTGAGTTTTCTGGATTGTGACGGGTCAATAAAGTTGCGTCGGAGAAAAAACGAAGCTGAAAAGCTTTGTGGATCTCCGTAAGTGCTAATTTGCATACCCGAGGCGGCATTTCGACACAAAATGCCCCCAGCGGCGGATGCGGTACTGCATCCTAAGATCCGGCAGTGTAATTCAATTACACATGCCGGATCTTCTGCCTAACTATGGAAAACTGATTCTGTGGATCAGTTCCATAGTTAGGAACAGGGATACGACGGCGTAACAGCAGTTACGCCGTCGTATCCCTTTTGTGGATTTGGCCCTGAATTTTTGCATGTAAAGATTCGTACACACGATCGAATATCCGTCAGACCAAACCGTGGATTTTGATCCAAAGGGCGTTGGCCGCGAACTTGTTCTGCATACACACAGCCCAACATTTTCAGCCAACATTCACCAAACCACTTGGTTTTTCAGCTCTTTACCACCACCCTTTGGACAACTTTTGCTATTGTTGTCTCATGTTTAGCATTGGTTCCGAGCATGCGTGTTTGTACTTTGGATTTTAGTTGGACGGATTTGTGTACACACGATTGGATAATCCAACATAACAGATTTATTGCCAGACAGTTGGTGAGCATGAACAGCCAACATTTGTTGTTGTTAATTCCTCCAAAAATTGTCTGATGGAGCATACACACACGGTCGGATTATCCGATGGCAACACATCCATCAGACAATTATTGTCATAAAATTTTATCATGTGTACAAGGCTTTAGTTCTGGGGTAGGACATATTTTCTATGGAGACATCTGTTCTGGTAAATTAAAAACAAACAACCAGTAGATCGAGAAGTCTATGCAGGTTAATTTCTATGTAAATCTTAACATCTCTATAAAGTTTAAGTTTGGCCCTACCCCTTTCTACAAACCAAGATTTTTTATTATTATTCAGATTGTATTGTTTATAAAAAAAATAAAAAAATTCTCTAATGAAATACATATTTAAACTAGACAGTTAAACCATACAAATACATAAAACAAACATAAACAACGTATATCCCTACACAGCCCAGACAAAATATATAAAATACAGAAATAAATAATAAATATGAATTACAGGGTTTCTAAATATGGAGAATCTAACCAGCACTTCCATATATGGCCAAAGTTAAACCTAGCCTTATGTAAAAAAATCAACATGCAACAAAAAGGGACCTAGAAACCACCAAAAATGTATACTCATCCAGAACAAAGGTGTCAAGATATTCCATAATGTGTGAACTAAAAAAGAAGAAAAAAACCCACCTGCGCCCAGGGCTCAAGTCCTGCGGGAACGCGTGGGAACGGAGTTCCTGCACTTTTTTCACAGCAGGAACACAGTTCCCTTTGCAGGACTAGAGAAGCCGAGAGCAGCCAAGCCGCCCAAGCCAATCCTTCACTAAGCGGCGATGCCCAGCTCAAGTCACTGTTAGGGGAAGGCAAACCTTAGTAATCCTTTGTTACTCCCTGCTTCCTGTATATGGATTCATCAGGTAGTGTGCGGGTTTTCCGTCACTTCCTCGATGCCGCAATGTCTCCTGGGAGCTTTTGTCATTGTTCCCAGGAGACATTAGCTCCCAGGAGACATTGCGGCATCGAGGAAGTGACGGAATACCCGCACACTACCCAATGAATCCATATACAGGAAGCGGCCAGTAACATAAAGGATTACTAAGGTACAGTGGATCGGAAAAAAAAAACATGTGGTTTAGTAATTATGCATATGAGCGTATCATTTTTTTTTTTTGGTGGGGGAGTGGATCTTGGGTGAGAGTTCCCACACTTTTTTCCCCAGGACTTGACCCCTGCCTGCGCCTGGATGTATAAACTGTGGTAATAATATATGCAGCTGCTGTCTCGTATATCCAACAAAAGGTTACTCAATATAAATCTCAGGAAGTGATTTCAATACCATGTAAACTATGCTCATACGGCCACAAATTATATACTGTAAACATCCATAGTGAATATTGCACATAAATGTCAAAATTTTAAATAAAGTGACATAGTGCAAAAAAGTACAAAAAAGTCTTTAGTGCAGTGTTAAGTACTTTGGGCCAAATCCACAAAGATCCGGCGTAACTTATTTTTTTCCATTTAAGTTACACTGCCTTAAAATTTCTACCTAAGTGCCCGATCCACAAAGCACTTACCTAGAAATTTTGGGTTGTGTAACTTAAATTCCGCCGGCGCAAGGCGTTCCTATTGTAATGGGGGCGATTCCCATTTAAATTAGGTGCGCTCCCGCGCCGGCCGTACTGCGCATGCTCGTGACGTCATTTTCCCGACGTGCATAGCGCAAAATTACGTTACGTCGAGCTTTGTGGATTGCGACAGGTCAATAAAGTTGCGTCGGGAAAAAAAAAAGATACGGCGGGAAAAAAAAAATTCCAAATTAAAAAAAAATCGCGTCACTTTTCAGCTTCGTTTTTTCTCCGTGAGTTTTAGTTTGCATACGCAAAATTAGGGCTGCTTTTACAAGGTGTAAAGTTAGTACACCATGTAAAAGCAGACCCTTCTGTCCAGCGACGCGATTTTTTTATTTATTTTTTATTTATTTTTTCCCGCCGTATCTTTTTTTTTTCCCGACGCAACTTTATTGACCCGACATGATACACAAAGCACGGCGTAACGTAATTTCGCGCTATGCACGTCGGGAAAATTACGTCACGAGCATGCGCAGTACGGCCGGCGCGGGAGCGCGCCTCATTTAAATGGGAATCGCCCCCATTTGAAGAGGAACGCCTTGCGCCGGCGGAATTTAAGTTACACAGCCCAAAATTTCTAGGTAAGTGCTTTGTGGATCGGGCACTTAGGTAGAAATTTTAAGGCAGTGTAACTTAAATGGAAAAAAATAAGTTACGCCGGATCTTTGTGGATTTGGCCCATTGTGGTTAATCCCCTGGGTTCCCCCTGTGTACTCCACCACGTGCTGTAATGGTTGCACACCACACAGTGACTCCCTTACTTTACAGCAATGAGAGTGAACAGGCTTATAGGTCTTTATGGGGACCTGTCCCACAATCCCTGATGAATCCCTGATTATCCCATTGATAGCTGATGACTCATTGGATGTTAAGGATGCAGTGGCTGGCTTCCGACCCCATTCCTTAACAACCAGCTTACACTGTGCCCTGATTGGGCAAAGCTTTTCTCAATCAGGGTGCAGAATGCACTGTGCAGTGCTTAGTGTATTGCAGGGTGTTCGCCCAGACTAATTTGAACCATTCGCTCATCCCTCAGTTGTACATATTTCCCAAAGATGACACCCTTTGACTCCTAAAACATTTTATTGAATGATGGGTTATCTGTAATTGAGAAGCTGAGAGGGCCATTCTGGGCAAGAAAGGAATGTCTGAGTTGAAGATATTGATAAAAGACATGTTATCTAAAGAAAATACTTGCAGCTGCTGAAATTATTTAAAATATTGATTTTCACATAAATTATAAATCATCAGAATGCCCCTTCTGGCCCAGTCATGGATCCCGTGTACCTTCCCAAATTCAGTAAGTAGACCATTGGACCATATAATGTGTAATATTGTGGGGTGTTTAGCTTAGTGGTATATGCTCTTTTTGTACAGTGAGTCCACGTCACACAAACGTTATCGTAAAGGGCCTGGTAGTCCACGTTTATTAAAATGAAAAAATCCATCCAGATTTGTAACGCAAGGTTTTCAACTTAATTTAGCACATATAAATGAAAAACATAGCGAGCCACTGGCTGTCTCTTGTCAGCAGTTGTCATGAACAGGTGTGACCAGAACCGTGTGAACTGCGACAGAGGAAACCAAATGTATATAAAGTGAATAATTATGTTTATTTAAGATAAGTGATATAAACACACAAACACACAAATACCTCCAATACTAAACAGTGAACAACAAACCAGACAGTGACCCAGAAATAACAAATAAGTATATACAGTAGATGGGGAATACCGGAATCATACATTTTTCTTCTTTTTTCTTTTTTTTTCTTTTTTCTTTTTTCTTCTTTCTTCTTTTTTCTTTTTTCTTTTTTCTTTTTTCTTTTCCCAGTTTTTTTTGGAGTGAAAAATACGGTATATACATTTTTTGGACATTTCTAAGTATTTTCAGGTTTCAGCATTATCGTTTTAGTCAATGAAATGCTAGTTATTAGGGGGAGGAAATACAACAAATTGTGCGTATTTTAATGCATATTTTCAGGCATTTCTATTAAAGTCTATATGGGCCAAAAACACATGACTGCCTCAAAGAAGGCCCTTTTATTTTTTTAGCTTCGGGCAACAAGCTTCAAGTGAGACATTGGAAAGAAGTAAACAGGCACCATTGAATATAATGAGAATCTTTATGTTGAGCATTGAAACGCTTTGGGAAATGCATTTCAAATCACTCAGGTGTGAATGAGGTCTTATATAGAAGGGTGGGACTTGATGGCACTAGCAGTTAAACTAAGTCCCCATTCACACCTAGGCATTTTGAAGTGAGATTCTCAAAGCATGACAATGCTCAAGATGAAGAATCTCATTATTCTAAATGGTCTCAGTTACCCTTGAGCATTACTTTGCCATGTCATGTGAAGCTTAAAAAAGTACATGAGCTTTTTGTTGGGCATACCTTTGTGTTTTTGGCCCCATATATTTTATTGGGATCACCAAAAGTGCTTGAAAACATGCATTTACACTGTCTTTTAACCACTTGCCAACCACTCTATAGCTAAAGGACAGCTACAGTGCAGTCATCCAATTCTGTTGATGTTCTCCCAGAACATCCGCTGCGTTGCGCACCCACCGTGCTCTGTTACTCTTGAGCATTACTTTGCCATGTCATGTGAAGCTTGAAAAATGACGTGAGCTTTTTTTGGGCATAACTTTGTGTTTTTGGCACCATATACTTTATTGGGATCACCAAAATTGCTTGAAAACATGCATTTACACTGTCTTTTAACCACTTGCTGACCACTCTATAGCTGAATGACAGCTATAGTGCAGTCATCCAATTCTGTTGATGTTTTTCCAGAACATCCGCTGCGTTGTGCACCCACCGTGCTCTGTGGTCACTGTGTCTTTTGGACACAGCTGATCACAGATTGGGGTAAAGGGCCAATCACAGTGGCTCTTTACCACATGATTAGTTGTGTCCACTGACAGCTAGTCACTATTAGCTAGATTCAGGTAGGCAGGTGTATTGTTGCGGTGGCGTAGTGTATTGTGTTTACACTACGCCGCCGTAAGTTAGCGAGGCAAGTACATGATTCACAAAGTACTTCCCTGCTAAGTTGCGGCGGAGTAGCGTAAATCGCGCGGGTGTAATGGCGCCTAATTCAAATTTAGCTGAGGGGGCGTGTTTTATGGTAATGGAGGGTGACCTTACGTGATTGACGTATTTTACGAATGGCACATGCGCCGTCCGTGTACATATCCCAGTGTGCATTGCGGCAAAGTACGTCGCTTGGTCCTATTGGTTTCGACGTGGACGTAAATGATGTAAATCCCTATTCACGGACGACTTACGCAAACGACGTAAAATTTTCGAATTTCGACGCGGGAACGACGGCCATACTTAACATTACTATTCCAGCTATTTGATGGAATAACTGTAGGCCTGATAATGCGTTACGTAAATGGTGTATCTGTACTGCGTCGGCCGGTCGTACGTTCGTGAATAGGCGTATCTAGTGATTTACATATTCTACGCCGACCGCAATGGAAGCGCCACCTAGCGGTCAGCCTAAAAAGTACACTTTAGGATACGACGGTGTAAGACACTTACGCCGCTCGTATCTGAGCCTAATTTAAGCGTATCTACTGATACGCCGGCCTAAGTCTTTCTGAATCCACCTATATGTAAACACACTTGTTGGTTACTGGCAATCCTTTCCTCATGCTGTCACAGCATGAGGAGAGGAGAGAGCAGATAACTAACAATTGTGAAAGGGGACATGAACACTAAAAATCAGGGCACTGATTATCAGTGTCCTGATGATCAGTGCAGCCTCAACAGTGCTGCCTACCAATGCCAATCAGTGCTGCTAACCAGTGCTTCCAATCAGTGCCCATCAGTGATGCCAAACAGTGCCCATTAGTAATAAGTGCCTCCTCATCAGGGCTGTTTCTCAGTGCCCATCAGTGCTGCCTATCAATGTCCATCAGTGCTGCCTATCAGTGCCCATCAGTGCTGGTTATTAGAGCCCATCAGTGCAGCCTCATCAGCACACATTAGTGAAGGAGAAAAATTACCTGTTTGCAACATTTTATAACAAAAATGTTTTGGTATTTTTTTCATTTATTTAGCCCTGTATTAAAGTGGTTAAGGAAAGGGTCTTTATAGCTCTTATGACAAACATCTCAGGAATATTGGTTTTAATATATTCAGAAAAATTGAACATTTCAAGTGAAACAAGTCATTGGCAGTTTAATACCTATTTGAAATTTAGTTTGATTATCAGTTTATGATTGACAGGGTACAAATAAGAACTAATACTCAGTTCTTCCAAAAATGGGCCAATTTGAAACTCATGAATTATTAATACAGAAAATATAAGTACTTCATTGTTTCAGTTAACCACTCTGCAAGCATTATTTACTTTTGGCTACAATATGACTCAATCAGTGGTAAACCATATTTGACTCACCCTGATTAGCTTATTGAAATGCAGCAACATGTTTTGCAATGTAATTTCAATTAAGCCGATAAAAATAAAACTAGAAAATTATAAAGAAAAAAGATTTGAGAATAAACTTTAACACAGGGCTGAAATAATGTGTCATCTTAGCTTTTATTTTTAGACTTAAAGGAGTTGTAAAGGAACATTTTTTCTTTTTGCTGAAATGACTGTTTACAGGGTATAAAGACATAATAGTTAACTGATTCATTTTAAAAATGATTAAAAATAGATAAAAATCAATCATATAATGTACCTACAGTTTCAGTTTTGTTTTTACATGCTGTTTCCTGCTTCTGTGATGTACAGAGACACAGAGCCAATACAGGGCAGTGATGGTTTGTAAAACGAAACTGATTGGTGTTGAGGGGTTTTAGACACACAGTAATCACACCTCCCTGATTAGTGACCACAGAGAGAAAGCTCCCATGACTTTTTTTATCAGAAAACAGACAACCAGGAAGTGTTCAGAACAGAGAAGGATTACAGCAACATCAGAGCAAAAAACATCAATGAGGACATGAAACCAGGACTGCAGTAAGGTAAATGAAGCTATTTAGCTAAAAAAAAATCCTTTAGTGACCCTTTAAATTTAGTATGAGTATTTGTGAAGAAAGATATGTAAAAAAATAATTTATTAACCCAATTTCAGTCCCCCTTATCTATGTTGTCTGGCACCACTCCATTTTTTAATGGGTACTTTAAAGTTTAAGTTATTGAGAGGGAGAATGTTGTCTAAAGCCTTGCACACACGTTTGGATTTTCCCCAGACAAATCGACAGACTTTTGTCCGAAGGGCGTGTGCCTGGATTTTGTCTAGCATACAAATGGCACACAATTGTCGGCCAACAAACACAAACGTAGTGATGTACTAGACGTACTATGTTGTTTTTCAGCTCTTGAGCGCCACCCTTTGGGCACCTTCTGCTAATGTAGCGTTTGGTGAGCATTGATTCCGAGCATGAGTGTTTGTACTTTGGACTTTTGTCTGACGGACTTGTGTACACGAGATCAGAAAATCTGACAACAGACCATTGTACCCCTACTCAGTCACATGGGAGGCAATCTGATCTGGGGGCCCTCTTATTAAAGGGGGCTTCCAGAATCCGATAAGCCCCACTGCCTGCACACCCCCCACAGCCACCGGCCAGGGTTGTGGGGAAGAGGCCCCATCAACATGGGGACAATGTGCTTTGGGGGGGCAGAGACCCCCTGACCAAAAGCACTCCTCCATGTTGAGGGTATGTGGCCTAGTAGGGTTCGGCAGAGGGGGCATTGCTCATCCCCCTTCCTGGCCTCCCATTCTGCATGCTCAGATAAGGGTCTGGTATGGATATTGGAGGGCCCACACACATTTTTTTTCACAATTTTGTTATTGTTGGCAATTTTTTTTTACATTCAGCTGTCAGCAGAGAACCCCTGCTGATGACTCATCTGTTGTTAATGACACAGTGGTCAGCTTCATGGCCTACTCCTTATCAACCAGCTATTCACTGGTAGATATACTGCTGCAGAATGGCTCTTCTGGGTGAAACCCCATACGGGTGCGGCTTTCCCCTTTAAAAGCCACCAGAGGGCGTGTGTGCCCCCTGCACAGTGGGGGACCTGATGTGTGTGGCCGTCGGATGTGATCGTCGCCAGCCATGCACGATTGCATGCACAAGAGCCAGCATGGGGATTTGTGTGTGTAAACACACAAATCCCTGTTCTGTCAGAGGAGAGGAGATATATTGTTTGTTCCTACTAAGTAGGAACAACGATATGTCTCCTCCCCAAATCAGTCCTATCCCCATACAGTTAGAACACATCTAGGGAATACATATTTAACCCCTTGATCGCCCCCTAGTGTTAACTCCTTCCCCACCAGTGACATTTACAAAGTAATCAGTGCATATTTATAGCACTGATCTCTGTATAAATGTCAATGGTCCCAAAAATGTGTCAAAAGTGTCGCAGATCACCACCATTACTAGTAAAAAAAAAAAGAAAATTATAAAAATACACAAAAAATTACATAAATCTTTCCCATAGTTTGTAGACGTTATTACTTTTGCACAAACCAATCAGTATACACCTTTTTTTACTTACAAAAAAATATATAGAAGTATATATATTGGTGAAGATTTTTTTTTTTTTAATTGGGGAATATATATATTTTTTAACCACTTAAGGACCAAACCTGTTTTTCAGACTTGGTGTTTACAAGTTTAAAACATTATTTTTTTTGCTTGAAAATTATTTTTCTAACACCCTAGAGAATAAAATGGCAGTCATTGCAATACTTTTTGTCACTTTTTGTCACACCGTATTTGCGCAGCGGTCTTACAAACGCACTTTTTTTGGAAAAAAATCACTTTTTTGAATAAAAAAATAAGACAACAGTAAAGTTAGTGCAATTTTTTTTATACTGTGAAAGATAATGTTAAGCCGAGTAAAATGATACCCAAAATGTCACGCTTCAAAATTGCGCACGCTCGTGGAATGGCGTCAAGCTTTTACCCTTATAAATCTCCATAGGCAACGTTTAAAAAATTCTATAGGTTGCATCTTTTGAGTTACAGAGGAGGTCTATGACTAGAATTATTGCTCTCGCTCTAACGATTGTGGCAATACCTGATTTGAACACCGTTTTCATATGCGGGCGCTACTCATGTATGCTTTCGCTTCTGCGCGCGGGCTCGTCGGGACGGGGCGCTTTAAAAAACATTTTTTTTTTCTTATTTATTTTACTGGATTTTATTTATTTTTACACTGTTTAAAAAAAAAATGGTTGTGGTTAGAGACCATTCCTACTACACCATAAAAAAAAGCATGACAGGTCCTCTTAAATATGAGACCTGGGGTCAAAAAGACCTCAGATCTCATATTTAGACTAAAATGCAATAAATAAAAAATAAAAAAAATGTGTCATTTGAAAAAATGACAACAAAAAAATGTGCCTTTAAAGCCCTGTACATCCGATGAAGCTGACTGATGGTCTGATGTGCCTACACACCATCAGTTAAAAAAATGATCGAGTCCAACGCGGTGACGTAAAACACAACGACGTGCAGAGAAAAATGAAATTCAATGCTTCCAAGCATGCGTCGACTTGATTCTGAGCATGCGCGGGTTTTTAACCAATGCTTTTGCGTACTAACTATCGGTTTTGATCTATCGGTTAGGCGTCCATCAGTTGAATTTTAAAGCAAGTTCTATATTTTTGGACTGAAGCATAACTGACCGATGGGGCCCACACACGGTCGGTTTGGACAAATGAAACGGTCCTTCAGTCCGTTTTCATCGGTTTAGACTGATCGTGTGTACGCGGCCTAAGATGCATGGGCGGAAGTGATGTTTTGACGTTGCTTCCGCCATGCTATGGATATGGATGGGGGCCATCTTGCCTTCACTCATATCCATGGTAAGCAGGAAGAAAGACTTGATCGCCTCTGCCGCTACCGACGTCTCCGGTAAGCGGCGGAGGGCGCGGATGAGTGGCGGAAGGGGGGGCCCTCTCCCAACACCAATAATGGTGATCTTGCAGGGAATCTCCCGCAGAGACAACCATTATTGTTTACAGGACCAGCCACCGAAAAGATTGAAGGCTTAGTTGTGGCAGAAGCTGCTGCCGTTACTGAGATATTCATCTTTAAAGTGTTGACGTATATGTACGTGAGATGGTCCTTAAGTGGTTAAATTGTCACAATTTTTTTGTTTATAGCACAAAAAATAAACACTGCAGAGGTGATCAAAGACCACCAAAAGAAAGCTCTATTTGTGGGAAAATAAGGATTCAAATTTTGTTTGGGTACAGCATTGCATGACTGTACAATTGTCAGTTAAAGCGACGCAGTGCCAAATTGTAAAAAGTGCTATGGTTAGGAAGGGGGTAAAATCTTCTGGGGGTGAAGTGGTTAAGGACGCAGGCGGTTTCTGTAAAAAAGAAAAACTCTACCAAACTCTGGACACCGGTAAAGTTTAGGAGCTATCCTGCCAAAATGCTGCTGCTCCAAAACGCACTGGCAGAGGGTTTTTTTCTGCTACTAAACTCTCCTGCCAAAAAATGCAGATAAAAGCCTATGTGTTTATGAACACTTAGAATAACATGCAGGGGAGTTTAGAGACAGTTAGAAAAAAAATCTGATACCAAAAACAGCAGCTGTAAAAATGCCCAGTGTGCATGAGGCCTAAATGGGTATTCAAAGTAAACAAATCATTACTGTATTCACTTACTTTTTTCAAAGTAGAGATACACCTTTTTATGGGTTTTCCCTGATGAAGCCATGTGGTACATGACATCACTTGTAGGGCGGAGCCTGAGGGATCACAGACCAGAAGTGACATCAAACCAGGAAGAACGGTACCCCTATGAATGAATGTAGTATTTTTATTAATGTAAGCAGTATTTTAATTATAACACTACAATATTATACTATTGGGGGCATCCTCTCTAATTTAACATGGTATGGGATTAACCATATATTGCATGAGTAAGATGCTCTATGAAGAGACCAGCACCCTATTACCCTGGAGGAATACCCAACAGGACATGAGTACCCTAGTGAGTGGGAGCCCACACTACAGGTTCACGGTGGACCCTGGCACAAGACATTGACTAGAGAGAACCAAGTTGGATGTGATTTTACATGTGTATATTGTATATCATATATGGTTGGGAAGAAGTGATTTAGAAGGTTACGAAATTTTTGGGATTTAAATTTCAAACTTTTGAACTGTCATTAATATGAACCAATGTATTCTTTAACACTTGATATAGATGAAGGACATTATTATTATCAAGTCAGCACTTGTTGTTTTGCATGGTATAGCACATTTATAATTTTGAGATTAGTAGTGCAGCACACTTGTATTATAGTTTAGTAATACACCTTGCAAAGGGAAAGGGAATTGTGAAAATCATTTAGGCTCTATTCATTTAATAAATCAGCCCCAGGTTGTATTCTAGAATTACTGGTTATCTGTTCGTGTTTGGGTAAACCCTTTATGTTTAATTTAATTTCTCACATTTCTACCACTGGTAATATATTCAGTACATTAAATCTTCAGAAAAAACTAACAAACAAACAAACAAACAAACAAACAAACAGCTAAATAACAAAAAAGGAAATATAATTTTTAATAGATTGCAACTTTGCTTTTAAGCATTATGAACCATTTAAAACCAGCTAATGATATTTACACTTCTAATTATTTCCTATGCGGTTCACAACAGAATTTAAAACCATGTTTTAGAGGCAATATAAATCATAATTGTTCTCCTACAGTGCCCTGTGCTTATTGTGTACTATATTTAGTACTATAACTATATTTAGTACTCTAACCATAAAAATGATCACTACATACAATAAAATTATTATGTCCATTCTATCTGCTTGCTCACATAATATCACACAATTCATCTAATGTCAATCTCACCACAGCTTTGGGCTTTTTATGGTTTTCAAACATTTACTAAATGTTATAATATAAATATTGATGTTTTGCTAAAGGGTTACAAAAAGTATTATATAGCATGGCTAAACATAAAAAAAAAATGTATTTTACTTAATTACTGCGCTGTACAGGATATCCCAAATGGTCATTTATTGATATCTGTGTAGGCAAATGGAGACATGGAGCTGAATTGAAGACATTTTTATGGGGTGTACATTTGTTTAGTTCCAAATGTACACCATTTGGGCTAAGTGCTACTGCATGACATTGATGATCCCTAACAGCTTCACTCCTTATTTGCCTTAGGCCTAGTACACATGGACCGAATGACAGGTGGCTTCCGTTGATGGGGCATGAAAAAGGTCTGCAAATTAGCTCCTGATCAGCACTCCTAGCCAATGACTGAAAGCGCTGACCAGAGTGTTCTGGTAGGGGGTCATCCCACTGCCAGAACACAATAGCACAGTAGGGGAGATTGTTGTATTAACATTGGCTAGTTAGTACAGCGGCTCCTCCTCAGCCCTGCTTGGTTGAATGGAAAAAAATACTCATGTGTACTAGGCTTAAAATCAGAGATAATATGCCTCTTAATTTGATAAGATATTACAAGTCTTGCAAATCAAAAGTTGACATGATTATGATCTAAAGCAAACAAAAAAATCCACCAAGATATGGCTTATAAAGAAGAGGTGGTAGATTATGGACTGACTAGTAAGAGTGCTACTTTGGCTCTTTATCTTGAAATGTTTTAAGATGATTTGGAACAGGTAGTTCATGCAAGGACACATCTTGCAATTGAAGCAATGTTGATTGGAAGAATGGTCAAGAATTTCACCACGTCAATGTCAGAGATAAGTGAGCAGGTATGCAAAACACCTAGTGTAAGTAATTTCTGCTAATGGGGGAAGTACCTGATACTTAGGCCATAGTACACTGTTACATCTATTGACTTTTTTGGTAAATAAATGATTGGAAACAAACATTGTACTTTGTTTTACATTTTCTGCAAGTACTGTATATCACTTTTATCTGTAGGCACCATTTCAATAAAGATCTTGTATTTTATTCAAATATGATCAAAACTGTCAACAATTTCCATTGGCTGTACTAAGGTTTTCACATGACTCTATTTTTAGAATCCAGTTCAACAATTCAAGTTCAATTACTTTTCTATTATGTTGATTTGTAAATATCAGATGTCAATTTCTAATGCCGTGTACACACGACCGTTTTTCATGATGTGAAAAATGTTTTATTTGTTTTAAATGTCATTAAAAACGATCGTGTGTGGGCTCCAGAGCATTTTCCGTGTGGTTTTTACGTTGTCGTTTTTCACGTCGTGAAAAACTATTGTGTGTAGGCTTTAACGACGTGAAAAAAAACGTGCATGCTCAGAAGCAAGTTATGTGACGGGAGCGCTCGTTCTGGTAAAACTAGCGTTCGTAATTTAGATAACACATTTGTCACGCTGTAACAGACTGAAAAGCACGAAGACTGAAAAGCGCAAATCGTCTCTCACCAAACTTTTACTAACACGAAATCAGCAAAAGAAGCCCCAAGGGTGGTGCCATCCGAATGGCACTTCCCCTTTATAGTGCCGTCGTACATTTTGTACATCACCGCGCTTTGCTCGAGCATTTTTTTTTCACAATCGTGTGTAGGCAAGGCAGGCTTGACAAGAATCAGGTCGAAAAAAAACATTGTTTTTTCTAGACCATTAAAAATGGTTGTGTGTACGCTGCATAAGGCCTTTTGCACACTGCAGCTTGAAAAGGCTTAGTACAGCTTATTTTTTACTGAGCTAAAATACAGCACATTAATTGTAATTTGCCTATACACACAGGCGCGTAAACACGCATTGTGTATTCTTCATAAAAAAAAAGAGGAATAATCTGCATTTTTAGTCAGTAATTTACGCCTCATGTGCGCAAATGCATTTGTGTACAATCGTCCATTAACTCAGTGAACATGAGAAAAAGTTGTGTGCATGCAGGACACACTGAACAAAGGTATCTCTTTACCCACTGTGGTCCAGACTTAGCCTAGATATGGGCAGAATGTTGGCTCTGCATTGAGGACCTGGACGAGACGGATATTGGATGAGTGGCAAAGTGGTGAGCTGTATCAATGCCTATCTCCAGTTGGGAGTGATATATATGTACGCACACTCACCTGCCCTCCTAAAACCCATTAGCTCGTCCCCAGCTCGCACAGATAAGTGGACAGCTCATGTATATTTCCATACACCAGGGAGGACCCTTCAATAACAACCCTGTGTCCAATTTATGTGGACTGTACATTACGAAACCATATCCTGTGTGTTTCTAAGTCCCAGTCTACCCGATTGGAGTCAAGTGCATGAACTCTTTATATCAACAATCATCCAGTTTGGCACATTGAGCGGACTGCCCTCTGCTTCTACCTTATTACATCCGAATCAGGACTGAATAAAGAGAATTACCTATGCATGATATCTGATAGGTCTGTATGTCTGTTTGTGGTGACCACCTGTGTCCTCAAGACAATTGTCTATTTTTAGATGTATGTGGTGGAGGTTGGTATATTTATATATCTACTAGTTGTCAGTATTATGTGAAATGTTCAATAAAGATTTTTAGTTTTTAAAAATACTGGTAGTTCCTCTCTGAAGAATTATTTTTTGGCAATACCTCTTCTCTCTGCTTCTTATATTTCCAAGTGTAAGGTGCTTGATGACAGACAAGACAGTGATACAGTACAGCCCATCCACCACAGACAGCTCTAGCCTCTCACCTCATTGATTCAACATGAAAAGGTCACTCAGCAATTTCCCACAATATGGGATAAAGACATGCAGCGATATGGTGATGTTAGCATAAACTATCTCTCCTCAGGACATGTATGAATAATAAAAGAAGAGTGTAGTGCTCTCTGTTTGAAAAGATTTATTGCCAAAAAAGTTAAAATCATACATAGAAAAAAAAAAACACTTAAACCAAGTGCAGGCATATGAGCATGGCTGTAAGTTTCAAACCAAAAAGACATCAGACATGACTCCCCCCTTACGCGTTACGTCCATGGGTGGGACTTCATCAGCGGCTTCATAGTCACGTTGACGTCCCTCATTTAAATACTCAATACCATGACAACCTAATTGGCTTAGTCTCCCTGGACAGAGAGGTGAACGCTGGAACATCACGTGTCCTGCCTGATTACAGGCAACACGGAGACCGATACAATCAACAATTACAAAAGACATCAAAGACGTCTTAATCATAAAAGTGATTCCTTTTGTTGTCATGCAAGAAGGGATATAATTTAAATTGTATGCAACAAATAAACATGCAGCAATCTCACCATTATTAATGCACACCAAATGTTCCAAAATGTATAGGGGTACTGAAAATAAGGAATTAGAATATTTTATAAAAATTAACGTCATTCTGCTAACTCATGTTCGCGATCCAAAAGCAATCAATATACATAAAACACCATAAATAAAATATAGAAAATTACCTATCCGAAATAAAACAATTAAGATCAAAGTCTACATTCAAGCCAGCAGGAGTCTTAAAATTTGTTTTATAAATCCAGAATGATTCACAGTGACTTAACTGGCGAATGTAATTACCTCCTCTCCAATGTCTAGAGACTTTTTTAATCCCCCAAAATGTCAAACATATGGGGTCACAATGGTGACACATTCTGAAATGTCTGGACACACTGGGCCAGATTCACGTACAGCAGTGAAAAATTCTGCGGGCGTAACGTATCTGATTTACGTTACCCCTTCGCAACTTACACGGGCAAGTGCTGTATTCTCAAAGCACTTGCTCTGTAAGTTGCGGTGGCGTAGCGTAAATCGGCCGGCGTAAGCCAGCCGAATTCAAATTTGAATCAGGGGGGCGTGTTTTATGTAAAGCTACTGTGACCCGACGTGATTGACGTTTTTGTGGAACGGCGCATGCGCCGTCCGTGGAATTTCCCAGTGTGCATTGCTCCAAAGTACGCCGCAAGGACGTCATTGGTTTCGACTTGAACGTAAATGACGTCCAGCCCCATTCACGGACGACTTACGCAAACGACGTAACTTTTTCAAATTTCGACGCGGGAACGATGGCCATACTTAACATTCTTACGCCGCACTATTGCCTCATATAGCAGGGGCAACTATACGCCGGGAAAAGCCTAACATAAACATCGTAACTTTACTGTGTCGGCCACGCGTACGTTCGGGAATTCGCGTATCTAGCTAATTTGCATACTCGACGCGGAATTTGACGGAAGCGCTACCTAGCGGCCCAAAAAAAAAGCAGTTAAGATCCGACGGCGTAAGAGACTTACGCCTGTCGGATCTAATGGATATATATTCGTAACTGATTCTAAGAATCCGACGCATAGATACGACGGGTCGGATTCGGACTTACGACGGCGTACATGGCGCTGCGCCATCGTAAGTCCTTTCAGAATCTGGCCCACTGTGTGTTTTAAGGCCCTTTTTAATATTATTTATATGCTCTCTTACTCGTACATGCAGTGCCCTAGATACTAGGATGCATGCCAGGCTTCTACTCAAGTGCTTAAAATTTTGTTTATTGAACAACTATTTTTGGTTTGATCATCAGTACTTCTTGTAGAGGGATTGAAAAATACACAAATTAAAATTTCACTTAGCTTATACACTTGATTGAGGCAAACTTATGCTGACTTTAATCATCCAGTTATGGGCACTCAAAATCCTTTCTTTTATTTTCCTTGTGCACGTTTGGGTATTGCTTGCAAAGAGAATTTTCAATTCATCGCTTCCCTTTTTAAAACAACACCACTGTCTCCAATCTCATATTCTCTGCTTGGGGAGGCAAATGGTGTGTTTGAGATTGCCCCTGTTTCAGTATATGGCATGGAAGCAAATCAATAGACAGGGTCGCCAACTGAAGAAGAAGAATGGCAGCCAAGACACTGGCTTTAAGACAAAGAATCAAAAAAAGGTAATCAAAAGCCAATTTTTTCTTATATGGTAATACTTGAGATTACCACTGATTTAGCTGACAACTTTGCCTAGTGTATTTGCTATTGAGGACCTTGGATCTTTGTGCTATACTAAATGACTATACAGCATTTATATTTTTCTTTCATTTTCTAAGAGATTTTAGAGAGACACATTTAGGGGTGATTGTGTGTACCATTATTTGGTTTTGTAATGGCCACTGTATTTGGGATCAATTGAGAAATCTGATGTGTATAAATGGTTTTGGGGTCCTAAGGAAATGTAAAAAGTCAGCATGTCATACAACTAAAACAATGTTTTAGAATTGAGCTGGCCTTTAAGTCAGTTTGACTTTTTCACATGGGAAACAAAGATTACCACTGAAAACTTCTTTCTGCCTGAAAAGGCTAAAGTAACACAAAAAGATTTGTAACATTTCAGTGTCTAAAGCTGGTGTTATATGGGTGCTTAAGAGATTTCCTGATCCACCATGAGAACTAGTAATATACAGCAATATTTGAAGAGAATTCCCTTATGTCTACTGAGCAATATATATTTACAGAAAACACTAAAGAATATAAAGCCCATTCTAAAAGTTTCATTAACTATTATTGATAATCACAACTGAGCAGAGAAGTGTACTTTATTAAACAGACACAGTTGGAAACTAAGTAACACATTATTAATAGAACTGTATTAAAGTATTCGGTGTGCCTGTTTTAATAAAGCATTTGCGATCACACAAAACCAATTTCAAGGCATAATGAATGGAAAATAAATCTTTTTTTTTTCTGTTTGCCGAGCTTTGTATCCTGTATGCCTTAGAAACTTTGTCTTTTAAGAAACGATGGCAGTTTTTGTTACACTTTATTAGCACTGTCCTGGGTACTGCTAGGCTTTAACTACCAGTATTTTTCTCTGCTTGGTTTCTCAAGCAACCAGCAGTAATAAGAGTTGAACAGGCAGCTATTTCCCAATAAACAAAGCCCACGCTGCTTTAGGAATTAGCTCCTCCTTAACTCATAGACCTACTTAAAGTCATTGTTCTCACTGGAGAACTGTTTAATAAAGAGTTTCATTTCTGAGTGCTTTTCTAGCCACGGGATCCAGAATTCCATTGTGTCTCGGACGATCGTTCCTAGTGTAAACGACCTCAGTAATGGGATATTTTAAATAGGAAATGTTCAACCCCACAGAGAAACTTTATCAGAGATGATGTCACCTTTCTTTTCATGTAAATAAGCCCAACACATCCCACATAAACCCTTTTGCTAATGCCTTAAATAAATCTCAATATTTTATATTGCTGCTTCATCACAAAAATGGATTATATGTATGTGAAAAGCACACATTTACGGTCATCTTGAGTGTGCATCATTTGTATGAATCCAATCTCATGTGAACCAAGATTGTTTCATGTAAAAGCATTTTTTAAGCAAGTGTGTAATAATATCCCAAAGCATACAGTATACTGCTCATCCTGGGCTGCCCACTAGAAAGTGAAGGGCCATATTTACTCATTACATAATAATAATAATAATAATAATAGCCTGTTTGAACCGATTCACTTACTGACCTACTTGGTGAAAAATATATAGTCCATTGTTGTTGTAGCAGCCTCCCGAGCACTTCCCTAATTACTTACCTGAGTTCCATCTCTCTCCAGCAATGTCCACGAGTCCCTCGGCCATTCGGGACAATCCTGATTGACCGAGACACAGCAGTGGCGCCATTGGCTCCTGTGGCTGTCAATCAAAGTCAGTCAGCCAATCAGGAGGGAAAGGGGTCAAGGCCTGGTCAGGGCTTCATGTCTGAATGGATACATGGAGCTGTGACTCTGCATGAGTGCCACCATAGAAGGCTTCTTTCTTTGGGGGAACTCGATAGGAGTGAGGGGTCAGGAGCAGCAAAGAGGGACCCACTAATAGGAGGATTGGGGCTGCTCTGTGTAAAACCAACTGCACAGAGCAGGTAAGTATGAGATGTTTGTTACTTAAAGTGATAGTACAGTTATTTGTTTTACTTTTACCTACAGGTAATATTATAATAAGGCTTACCTGTAGGTAAAAAAAAATCTTCTAAACCTTTACGGTTTAGGAGATATTCCCCTCGCAATGAGCCGCTGAATGCAGTGGCGAATGCGCACAGGGGATTTTCAGCTTAAGGCCCAACAGCCGCCGGACCTTGCCGGAAAGAAGTCTCCCGCACGCATGCGCAGGAGTGATGGAGCCGCGATACCTAGAAGACACGCTGAGTCGAAATGTCAGCTGCCTCGGCTTGGACCGGGACGGACACCGACGCCTCGTTCTAAGGTAAGTATTTCATAATGAGCTAGTATGCGGTGCATACTAGCTCATTATGCCTTTTCCTGTACAAGTGTAAAGAAAAAAAAGTCAGCGGGTTTACTACCACTTTAAAAAAAAAAAGAGACTTTAAAAGTCTTTGTCATGTGATATCTGAAAGTAAATGTGTTATGATGCTATCAGGAAGAGTGAAGTTTCGCTTTATTTTTATTTTTTACTAAAATACTTTTTTTACTCAAAAAAATTATTACAATAGGCTACAATTTTATAATGTAGAAAGGAAAACATAAAAACAAATGGGACTTTGAAGGGGCCATATGTTAGAATGGAAAATCTAAATAAAAACTTCTTTACTGAAAACTTTTTTTTTCAATATAAAATACTTATTTTATATTATTTTAGACTACTATTTTATAGTCTAATCCCACACATAAATCAAACAGGGCATGGTGCATTTTTGTTTGTGGACAAAGGTAATCCTATAGACAGTCCTAATCAAAACTGATCCTCTTGGTTGCAATCTAGTTTGGCATCTTAGTACACCACCTTTACTTTTATTAGCCTAGTTATTAATAATAGGCCTTGGGGCGCTTGGGTGAAATAGAAATGGCCAATGACATACAGTCCATCACACTTTGCTGTCCTAACATCACTGTCATTAATCTTCCAAAGAATGGCATTAGCATGCTTCACAAAGACAGAGTGTTCATAGTATGAAGATAAAACATCCACACTGTACATTCATAACTGCAAACTTGTATAAGATGTATGGGCATTCATTTAAAGTAGTATTGTCAATGTAAAAAAAAAAAAAAACTTTTGACTGGGTCTGCATGCGTTATGAGAAACTAAGCAATGCAGGTGGTTTATTTTACCCTGTAACTGATATTGTCACATTTTTTTCCCATCAAAAATGCATATAAGACTTCCTGTAATACATATAGCCACTAGATGGCCCCAATACATGTCAAAGACATTTGAAACCTTACTATGAAAATATGATATGATTCAGCAAATATTAAAAATATAGCAATGAAAAAAGTTATTTCAGATAAGGTTTTAATTGAAATAGAATTGAGAAAAGTATAAAAAGGTCATATGAAACCATGCCTCATAGATATATCTCACAACATATTGTTTTAAATCTTAATTTTAGCTCCTAAAATATAGTTGTGATAAATTCTGCAAAAGATGATACATAACATTGCTTCAGGGAAATACTGGGAAACACTCCAATCATTAAAGAAATCCATAATGTACATGTTTAGTTATTGTAACTGTTATACTTTAAAGTACTTTTTAAGTGACATTTACATTTCTACGTGTTTGTTGTCCCATATTCTATTCCTAATATCATATTTCATATTCAGCTTTGTACCTTTTCATCTAGTCATCCATATATTAGAAAACAAATTAGCATTCCCTGCTATATTTAGTTAGTCAATTGTTTTAGTCAAAGCAGGCCTGACCCTTAGACTGCCCATAGACATTAGAGGGCAATAAGATAAGCAAGCGCAATCTGACCAACTTGTACAACTCTTGGAAACCTTGCCTGCTAAACTCATGAAACCAAGAAGGTTTATTTCAATGTTCTGGCTCTGCTTATCACAAGGAAGAACAATAGCAATGGGATTCATTACCTCCTGGGAGCTCTTGCCCCCCATTTCCATAGACAGTAGGCTGAATCCGATACCACATTGAAATTTAGGTGCCTGAACATTTAGGGTGCTTTGTGTGGATGAACGTGACATCTTCCAGCTATCAATGGTTGTCAAGGATGCACCCTCCACTTCCTTACCAACAATTGATGTCACTCAACCAATTCACTTACCTAACTTGAAATTCTCAGCCAATAAGCAAATTGGTGGGGAATGGATTGGGTTATATCATAGCCAAATTTTGGCAATAATGTCACCACTATCCTAGCCCCTATCCTTAAAAAGCTGATGACAGTGTTTTCCTAAGGGATAGGTAGTGAGCATAATAACAATGGGTTTTTTCTTACAGCAAGTTCTAGGTGATGGGCATCATGATTGACAATGGATTTACAATGAGTGACTTTTTTGGGACTTGTCAAACGCTCTAGTGTCTTCATTTCTAGGTGACTTTTGTTTGTGTGAATGAGTAGGGCTATTTTGTACCCTATAGTCATTCACACTGGGGTAACAGTATCTGGAGGTCTCTTATTATTAAAGAAGGCTTCCAGGTTCTAATAAGCCCCCACCTACAAACCCCCAACAAATGACCAGGGTTGTGGCGAAGAGGCCCTTGTTCTCATCAACATGGAAACATGGTGCTTTGCCAGGAAGGAACCTTAGCACAACACCATGTTAAGGGCATATGGCGTAGTATGGCTCAGAGGGTGATGCTCAGCCCCTGTTTCCTGGCCAGCCAGGCTAAATGCTCAGATAAAAGGTCTAATATGGATTTCCTGGGGGCACTTAAGCTTCTTTCACACTGCAGTGCCCGGGCAACAGCTAGTTTTCGTGGCACTTTAGCACTGTTTAAACTGTGCTTTTGCGCAGCTTTTTGGCTGCTAGCAGGGAACTTTTTACCCAAAAAATAGGGTAAAACGTCCAGTTTTGCAACGTTTTTAAAGCCATTTTAAGGTACTAAATACAGCACTCCCAAACTGCTCCAAAGATGCTGCTTGGAGGACTTTTCAGAACGTCCCCTAAGCGCACCGCTCCAGTGTGAAAAGACACACTAGAATGAATGGAGGCGGTTTTCAGGCACTTTGCAGAAGCTATTTCAGTGCTAAAGTGCCTGAAACCCGTCCCAGTGTGAAAGGGGTTTAACTCTTATCTAGTTTTTTGCATGAGGTACCCTCTTAAAATCCATACCAGACTCAAAGGGTCTGCAATTTTATTTTTCAACCTTTCTGTAGGATGTGCTACAGGAAAGGTGACATTCACAAAAAATATACATAAATTGCTGGCAAATAAATAAAAAAAACAGCAGACCAACCCCTATAACCCCTCCAAAGGTCCCCCAGAATTCATAGCAGACCATAATGTCTTTTGGGGACCTTTGAGGTCTGCGTGCCATGTTTTCTTTTAGAAAAAAAGTCAGAAAGGGTGATCTAATTTGCCTATGATGACTGTCATGTATCTCCTTTCACTGTTCAGTAACAGGTTGGGGCAGGTCCAGGATGAACTGGGCTCAGAGGAAGTATATTAAATGATGCTGGCCATCTAATAACAGAAAAGAAGCACTGCATGGACCCTGAATTAAGTTGTATTTTGCAACAAACACTGGTTTTGTTATTTTATCTTTGGGCTATTCATGTTTATATTATTTTTGGCAGAGGTTCAGCTTTAAACTGAATATATTCACAATCATGTAAAGTTGTAAAATGATTAAATAATAAATGCACATACTTTTTTGGATCAAGGGTGGCAATGTCAAGTGCCTTCAGTTCTCCTCCAGATTTCTGCCCATACCTCCTGAAACGGCTTTCATATAGAAAGCTGGAGTAAGAGTGAATGTGCTGATTAAGTGCACTCGTAATCCATGAGAACTGTAAGTCTGTATGCTGTGGACATGGAAGAGGCCTTGTTTACTTTATCTATAGATACCTGTGAATGAATAACGTTTGCTGTGCAGATGAAACCATACAGATGGGTCCACAACCCGTCAATCATAAGCTACCTGTTGATCGCAGGAAGCTGACAGGTAGATCTCAATTAAGGCTGTGCCGATGCTTCCCCTGTCTCCGCTGACATTACTCTTCCTTCACTAGCAGGGAGGAGCAAGAGGCAAAGCCATGCTGGATGGAGGGTGGGAATTGGAGCTGCCTTAGTTACCTTTGCAAGTTAATTAGAAGATGATTGCTTGCTAGGCGGTCCTAGCAACCAATCATCAGCTTATTTACATAAAAAATTAACTAAAGCAGCTCCCGGTGCCGCCCTCCATTCAGCACTGCACAGCCTCTCAACTCCTCTGTGATGTACAGATGCTGAAAGGTAGGAGAGAGCCATCTACATCTGTGTGTTGGGAGCAACAGGGGAAACAGCTACGGAGGGGCTTAGGACACTACTGGGGGGATAGAAACAGAGGATAGTGCTATGCAGGGGGGGCAGAAGATAGGTCACTACTGTGAGGGGTTGCAAAGGAAACTGCTACGGGGTGGCAGAGGGCACTATGAGGGGGGCACAGGAAACTATTGTGGGGAGGTAGGGGGCTGCAAAGGACACTGCTGTGGGGGCACTGCAGAGGGGGCCAGAGGACACTGCTATAGGGGACAGAGGGCAATACAGTTGAGGGGAATGGCAGAGGACACTGCTAGGGGAGGAGGCAGAGGGCACTTAAATGGGGGATAGGGGCAGGGGACACTTCTTTGGAGGGGATCACAGGACACTACTGTTAGGGGTGTCAGAAGACACTACCATGTGTGTGTAAAGGGGGTACAGAGGACACTACAGTGGGGGGCATAGTATATTACTAGGGGGGTGATGTGAAAGAAGGCAGAGGACACCACTTTGGAGGAGGGGATGGCAGAAGATGTGGTGGGGGTGAGTGATTTTAAGCAGGGAAGAAGACACTAGTGTGACACACTATGGCTGAAAATTCAGTATGGTTCCTGCATCGCATGTCTCCGGCTGGCGGTTCACACTGCCCTATGCAAACTACTTGGAGTGCCAATACAAAGGTAATGACATCCCCAGATCGGTTTGCATATCGCAGTGAGAACTGCCAATTTGGACAGGATTTGGATCTGATTCTGGTGCATGCCAAAAAAAGGGCCCTGCATGAGTTTGGTCTGAATACGATGAGAATTCAGTCATGCAATCTGTATGGCTAAATTTGTATCACACAGACATCGCATGTGATTTGCACAGCAGTGCGGTGTGGAATCACATGCAATGTCTGACATCACAGCAGCGGGAACCATTTTTATTGAATGCTTTATTTCTTTTTTTTAAAGGACAATGCCAATGCCCCCAACCCCCCTCCTGCGGATATTGGAAGAGCTTTCTTGGGATCGATTACAGTCCGGATATGGAAGACGATTAAATATACTACTTTGTACGGTGCCTGATAAACTCAACCTTTTGGTGAGTATAAACCCAAAAAGGGTGTGTGACACACGATGGAAGCTACTTGCAGTGGAGAGCACTTTGTAGTCTAGAAGTACCTGTGGGTTTACCTGGACTCTGACACCTCTTCTATCTTCCATACCTCTTATGAACTATTATAAGAAGATTGTTCACGTTAAGAGGAGTGACAATAGGCGCTGCTTTAGTCATTTGCAAGACTTTAAAGACTTGTTGTTTTACTATTTTGTTTTTATGTATGTGCATTTATTGCTTTTAAAGCGGCTGCTGAATTTTAGATGTGTTTTAATTTTAAATGGTAATGGTAACATTATTTTCATTTACTAAGTTATAAAAGGTCTGTGAATTCCATAGCGCCGAGATAGTGGAAGAAGGCCAGTGACTTCACTATTTTTTGTATATAATGGTATATGCAGGGTATGTTTTGGTGTTTGACTTTGAGCTGACTGAAGCATAAACTACAGAATCATTTTAAACAGCATGAATGTTTTCTGTTATAGAAAAAAAAATGCATGCAATTGTTGCATACAGAAGTTATTCATTATTTCTAAAACATACATTTAGCCAGCTTTTTAACTGCTGCTCCTGTCATGAGGTCCAGCACAATAAAATTGCTGACGTGATTTTCTTCTAAGCCTATTTTGAGTTATGACAATCTGGATTTTCCTATTAACTTGTTTCCTCACTAACCTTATCCATCCATGTAAACTATGTATAAAATGTACAAAATCTTCCAATACCTAACACCTCTTGAAGGGAAATATTGCATTTAACAGCAAGCTGTAGGCGTTCTAAGTAAAAGTAATGCATACAAATAGATATTTATTTTAAACAGTCTGATTTGGTTAAAGCTACACATCTGATTTAGATATTGATTTTCAGTCTCTATTATAAAAATTTTACTTAATTCCTCCCACAACTTACTGGAAAACTATTTGATAACAGAATCTCTAAAAATTCTCAGTCTCTATATTTTTGATTACTACATGGGGAATTTGGATTAACAATACAATATATTTCTGTATCCCATTTTTCACTCTACATATAAAATAAAGACAGCATTTCTGTATTTTAATTATACTATTCCCTAGGCAAGTTGTAGTACCTTTTCTTTGACTGAAAATTGTTGTTGCAAAACAATTTTCAATCTAGTTTTATAAAAACGGATAATAATACACATTATGGGGCAGATCCACAAAAGGATTACGCCGGCGTATCTATTGATACGCCGGCGTATTTTTAAAATTCCCACGTTGTATCGTTGTTTTGTATCTACAAAACAAGATACGACGGCATCTCGGAGGGATCCGACAGGCGTACGTCTTAGTACGCCGTCGGATCTTAAGTTGCAATATTTTGGTGGCTGCTAGGTGGCGTTTCCGTAGAATTCCACGTCGAGTATGCAAATTGGATATTTACGACGATCCACGAACGTACGTCCGGCCGGCGCATTTTTTTACGTCGTTTTCGTACGGCTTTTTCCGGCGTATAGTTAAAGCTGCTATATGGTGGCGTACTCAATGTTAAGTATGGCCGTCGTTCCCGCGTCCAATTTAGATTTTTTTACGTCGTTTGCGTAAGTCGTTCGCGAATAGGGATTTTCGTAGAATGACGTCACCGTCGTAAGCATTGGCTGGTTCCAGTTTAATTTGGAACATGCGCACTGGGATATCCCCACGGACGGCGCATGCGCAGTTAAAAAAAAACATTGTTTACGTCGGGTCACAGCGTATTTACATAAAACACGCCCCATTACATCCATTTGAATTCCGTGCCCTTACGCCGCCAAAATACACTACGCCGCCGTAACTTACGGTGCAAATTCGTTGAGGATTCGAAAAAAAAAATAAGTTGCGGCGGCGTAGTGTATCTTAGATACGCTGCGCCCGGCGGATTATTACGCGCAGGTACGTGGATCTGCCCCTATATGTTGATTTTATGAACTTCTTGAAAGCATATGCCAATGTTTCTTTATAAAACTTATTGGAAGCAAACAGTACCTAGGCTAACATCAATCTAGGCAAAGTCCAGCTTCTGTATTAGATTTATTTTACAGTTTTCAAACTAAAAGTATGGCATTGTCTAATTACATATCCTAATACATATTTAAGCAACCATCTCCTCCCCTTTACTGACATTTCAGCTGTCAGCAGGAAATCTGTTCTTAGTAATATGTAGTGACATGAAGTAGATGGGACAAGTGGGTATCAGCATGTTTTTGTTTCAGCTGGCATCAGGTGTTGTTCATCATGATTGATGAGGATCTGCATTGCTAGATGATGGGTATGATGATGAATTTGCAACAGGGGACTATTTTTTACAAAAAGGACTTTCAAAATATTTGTCATTATGTACACCTTAAACTTGTATTGTGAATTAGTAGAGACACTATGTACCGCTGAATTATTAGTGATACCTACTCACATAGAGGGGTTGGTATATCTAGGCCCCTTATTTTTAAAGGGGGGTTTTAGATTCTGATCAGCTCCTCACCCACAGACACAGGTTGTGGGGAAAAACCTCTTATTCTCATCAATATGGGGGCAAGCAGGGCCGGATTCCAGACAAGGCCAACAAGGCAAGGCCTCGGGGTGGCAGTGGGTGCAGGGGCGGCACTGCTGCTGAGAGGAGAGGACACTTTCACTTTCATATCGGGAGTTCCCCCCTGTTATACGGATGGGGAGAGGAGAAAAAACAGAGGGAAGAGGAGGTGAGATAGTTCTTGGCAGCAGCAACCCCCCTCCCGGTTCTCAATGTCATTTTGTCATTTTCGGCAGCAGCACCCCCCAATGCTCAATGTCATTTTTGGCAGCAACACCCCTCCCCCCCCGTGCTTCTCAGTGTCCTGCCGAAAAAGTCCCCCGGCAGATAATGTCCCCCCCGTACTGCGTAGGACCCGGCCTTGGGGCGGCAAAGGGAGTAAATCCGGGCCTGGGGGCAAGGTGCTTTGCCACATAGTTCTAGCCTAACAAGGTACCTTTCCCATGTTTAGGACATGTGGCTCAGTATGGTTCAGATGAGGGCAGGGACACTCAATTTCCCCCGTTCCTGGCCTGCCAGGCTGCATGCTAAGATAAGGGTCTGGTAATGAATTGTGTCTTGCTTTGTATTAGGACCCCCCTTAAATTCATACTAGGCTCAAAGGAATTAGGTTAATAGAACCCTAACCCTAACCTAACCCTAATCTTATTCAGACACTATAAGGCACAAATCAAATGGGCAGACCATGGGGGAATTGTAATGAACACAAATAGAAAATAAATACAGACAGGGCTGAACCACTAGGTTGCAGTGATTTCCAATGATCATCTCTGGCATAAGGTGAATTAACATGGCCAATGGCCCTAGTAGGCACCACTGCCTTAGGCTGTTGGCTCTCAGACTTTCTGCAAATCTAGACTTGCCAAAGGCCACAGTCAGTCACTACAAAGAAAGGCCCAGAAGCTCAAACAGGATGCGTAAATGTCTAGACTGCCTATACCATTGATCAGTGATAACTGAATAGAAGTTCTGTGCCGAAGGATTGCTTCACATTTATAAAACTGAACTATCATAATATATGAAAGATAAATATTTCCTTATGTTTTCAAAAAGACCTTAAAATATATGTAAGCCCAGCAAAAGAAAATCTAACATCAGCTCTAAAATATTAATGTAATTCTAAAGTGAATTCAAATAGTTTAAATAAACATATTTCTTTACAATCATACCTTTTGATTAGAGTTGAGCGGACACCTGGATGTTCGGGTTCGTTGGGTTCGGCCAAACTTCGGAAAAAAGTCCGGGTTCGGGACCCGAACTTGACCCGAACTTGACCCCGAACCCGAACCCCATTGAAGTCAATGGGGACCAGAACTTTTCAGTACTAAAATGTCTCTAAAACAGTAATGGAAAGGGCTAGAGGGCTGCAAATGGCACCAAAAATGTTGGTAAGAGCATGGCAAGTACTCTGCAAACAAATGTGGATAGGGAAATAACTTAAAATAACATAAAATAAAAAAACACTGCAAAATATATTTTTTTGCCCTAAATGGGTGTTTTTTGAATAGCAAAATAGAAGAACAGTCTCTAGAGTTTTTTTCTCACACATACAGACATGGAGGAAACACTGCAAAGACTGGAGGAAACACTGCAAACACTGGAGGAAACACTGCAAAATATTTTTGTTTGCCCTAAATGGGTGTTTTTTGAATAGCAAAATAGAAGAACAGTCTCTAGAGTTTTTTTCTCACACATACAGACATGGAGGAAACACTGCAAACACTGGAGGAAACACTGCAAAATATTTTTGTTTGCCCTAAATGGGTGTTTTTTGAATAGCAAAATAGAAGAACTGTAGCTAAAGTGTTTATCTCACACGTACAGATATGGAGGAAACACTGCAAACACTGGAGGAAACACTGCAATTTTTTTTTTCACGAAATGGATGTTTTTTGAATAGCACAATAGAAGAAAATATCTAAAGGGTGTATCTCACAGTAACATATGCAGTGCTGGTGTAATTTTATTTCTGAAGCAGGACTGACTCCTATTTCTCTCCCTAAAGGCAAAACCAGGCAGGAACCTTTCCCTAAAGTATCTAAAGGGTGTATCTCACAGTAACATATGCAGTGCTGATGTAATTTGATTTCTGAAGCAGGACTGACTCCTATTTCTCCCCCTAAAAGCAAAAACAACCAGGAACCTTTCCCTAAAGTATCTAAAGGGTGTATCTCACAGAAACATATTCAGTGCTGGTGTAATTTGATTTCTGAAGCAGGACTGACTCCTATCTATTTCTCTCCCTAAAAGCAAAACCAGGCAGGAACCTTTCCCTAAAGTAACTATCTAAAGCAGAGTGACTTACTGTGCTATGTAGATCGCTGAGTAATTTGATTTCTGAAGCAGGACAGTCTGACTCCTATCTAATTCTCTCCCTTCGAGCAGCAGCAGCACCAGCCTTCCCCTACCCTATCTAAAGCAGAGTGACTGTGCTATGTGCCTCTAGCTTATATAGAGGCTGGGTCACATGCTGCACTGGCCAATCACAGCCATGCCATTAGTAGGCATGGCTGTGATGGCTTCTAGGTCACAAGTAAAACAAATGTTGATTGGCTGCCCTGCAGCGCGCCATTACATTGCCGAACACCGAACCCGAACTTACAGTAAATTGTTCGGGTTCGGGTCCGGGTACCAAAAATCCAAAAGTCTGGTACAAACCCGAACTTTACAATTCGGGTTCGCTCAACCCTACTTTTGATCACTCCACAAAGGTCCTTGACCAGGCACTTCCTTTAATAGTGACAATTTTTTCTCCTTGTCTTGCAATTTAGGATTAAGGATAATCACCCTGTTATATGGATTACCCATGGAGACTGCAAGCAACCTTTTAAACAAATATTGCTCAAGTATGCAAAGGAACAAAAGCAGCACCTTCTAAGTGTAGCATTAACCACTTCAATACCAGGCACTTTTACACCTTCCTGCCCAAGCCAATTTTCAGCTTTCAGCGCTGTCGCAATCTGAGTGACAATTGCGCCATCATGCTACACTGTACCCAAACACATTTTTTATAATTTTGTTCCCATAAATAGAGCTTTCTTTTGGTAGTATTTGATCACTTCTGCGATTTTTATGTTTTGCACAACAAATAAAAAAGATCGAAAATGTAGAAAAGGTAAGTTTTTCTTTGTTTCTGTTAAAATATTTTGTAAATAAGTACATTTCTTCTTCAATGATAGGCACTTATATGGCTGCACTGACGGGCACTGATAAGGCGGCACCGATGAGGTGGCACTGATGGGCACGGATGATAGGCATTGATAGGCAGCACTGATGGGCACTGATAGGCAGCACTGGTATGCGGCACTCATGGGCACTCATAGGTGGCACTGATGGGCATTCATAGACGGCACTGATTGGCACTCATAGGCGGCACTGATGGGTACTTATGGGTGGCACTGATGGGTACTTATGGGTGGCACTGATAGGTGACATGAATGGGTACTGATGGTCACTGATAGGTAGGCATTGATGGGCATGAATGGGCACTGGGATGTGGCACTGATGACACTGATGGGTGGCATTGCTCTGCATCACTTGTTTGATATGGACCATAATGTTGCCAGTCAGTGCCCATTTGTGGGTATAAGTTCATAGTCGATGACGTCACCGCGTTCGTGCCATTCAAAAGAACGGTGGTTCTTTTGAATTGTACATGTGCACACTCGGCCGGCAAGAAAATCTTGCCAGGAATCTCGTCAGGAAAAACAACATTTTTTTCCTGATGAGAATCCTGACCATGTGTACAGGGCTTAACTGTAAAGTGGCAGATCCGTACCATGTCTAGAATCTGCTGCAGCAATAATTGAATTTATAAAGCCCCAAAAAATGTAATTTTTCCTGCAAGCTGCCTTTATTTTGCTCAGCAACAATTGGGGAGCCAATGTGTATGATGAGGCCACAATGTAGTGCACTGGGAACAAGATTAGAAATTATTTAGATACATTCTGGTGTCACTTTGACTTTGGATAGAAGTAACGTGTGCGTTAAAATTGGTCTTAGGGTGTCGTGGTGCCTTCCCACCATAACCTTATAGCGATAATCTTGATGAAAGCAAGAATTTGGCTTGCTGAAAATTCAGTATGGTTCCTGCATCGCATGTCTCCGGCTGGCGGTTCACACTGCCCTATGCAAACTACTTGGAGTGCCAATACAAAGGTAATGACATCCCCAGATCGGTTTGCATATCGCAGTGAGAACTGCCAATTTGGACAGGATTTGGATCTGATTCTGGTGCATGCCAAAAAAAGGGCCCTGCATGAGTTTGGTCTGAATACGATGAGAATTCAGTCATGCAATCTGTATGGCTAAATTTGTATCACACAGACATCGCATGTGATTTGCACAGCAGTGCGGTGTGAATCACATGCAATGTCTGACATCACAGCAGCGGGAACCATTTTTATTGAATGCTTTATTTCTTTTTTTTAAAGGACAATGCCAATGCCCCAACCCCCCTCCTGCCGGATATTGGAAGAGCTTTCTTGGGATCGATTACAGTCCGGATATGGAAGACGATTAAATATACTACTTTGTCGGTGCCTGATAAACTCAACCTTTTGGTGAGTATAAACCCAAAAAGGGTGTGTGACACACGATGGAAGCTACTTGCAGTGGAGAGCACTTTGTAGTCTAGAAGTACCTGTGGGTTTACCTGGACTCTGACACCTCTTCTATCTTCCATACCTCTTATGAACTATTATAAGAAAGATTGTTCACGTTAAGAGGAGTGACAATAGGCGCTGCTTTAGTCATTTGCAAGACTTTAAAGACTTGTTGTTTTACTATTTTGGTTTTATGTATGTGCATTTATTGCTTTTAAAGCGGCTGCTGAATTTTAGATGTGTTTTAATTTTAAATGGTAATGGTAACATTATTTTCATTTACTAAGTTATAAAAGGTCTGTGAATTCCATAGCGCCGAGATAGTGGAAGAAGGCCAGTGACTTCACTATTTTTTGTATATAATGGTATATGCAGGGTATTTTTTGGTGTTTGACTTTGAGCTGACTGAAGCATAAACTACAGAATCATTTTAAACAGCATGAATGTTTTCTGTTATAGAAAAAAAAAATGCATGCAATTGTTGCATACAGAAGTTATTCATTATTTCTAAAACATACATTTAGCCAGCTTTTTAACTGCTGCTCCTGTCATGAGGTCCAGCACAATAAAATTGTTTTAATTGTGCCCATGAAACCTATACCAAAAACATTCTTCAAGATGAAATGATTGAACACCCTCAAAGCTAGGCAGCCTCAAAGTCCTGCAGAGATGACACATCCCAAAGAGACTTAATCAGTGACATCGGCACCAGGGGCTTCATCATTGCAAAAAATTGCAATGATATGCACCTGTCAAACAGGTGCTGAAAACATTGGTCTTTGGGTGTTAATTGTGCCCATGAAACCTATACCAAAAACATCCTTCAAGATAAAATGATTGAACACCCTCAAAGCTAGGCAGCCTCAAATTCTGCAGTCCATGTCAAATTTCAAAAAGACTTCATCAGTGACATCGGCATCAGGGGCTTCATAGCTGGTAATCCAGGACTGATTCATTTTTATAAATGTCAAACGGAGCCTGTGGACAGACGAGTTCTATGATCAGTAACGAAACCACCTGGAGCACTGAATGCCCGTTCTTAAAGCACACTGGGTGCAGGGCAGCCCTAAAACGCTATAGCATACTGGGCAAGTTCTGGCCAGTGGTCTATTCTCATGACCCAGTAAGCCAGTGGATTGTCTGCTGGAAAGCTCTCCATCTCTGTTTTGGCCCCGAGGTAATCATCCACCATGTAATGCAGACACTGCCGATGGGATGTGGAAGCTGACAGCCCTGGGCGTCAAGGACTAAAACAAATCTGAAATGCCTCACTTAGGTGGACACCTTCACCAACGCTCCTTTCTTGACCAACTGAGCCTGTCATTGTGCCTTACTGACACAAGTACTCATTGATGGCCCTTTGCTGCATGTATAGTCACTGCAGCATTCCCAAAGTTGAGTTCTACCTGGTGGGCATTTAAAAAATCAAGCAGTTTACAGGCAGGTGGAATTCCTGCTGAATTTCAACAAACCAAGCACTGACTGTGTATGACCGCCTGAAATGGCTACAGACTCTTCTGGCCTGCTTGAGTACATCTTGCAACCCTGGGTACGTACTTAGGAAACGCTGCACCACCAAATTGAGGACATGTGCCAGGCATGGCACATGTGTCAACTTTCCCTGTCTAAGGGTGGACAGGAGGTTTGAGTCATTATCGGACACCACCATTCCTGGCTTCAGCTGGCGTGGTGTGAACCACCTCTGGGCCTGTCCTTGCAGAGCTGCAAGAATCTCTGCTCCGGTGTGGTTCCTGTCCCCTAAACACACCAGCTGAAGCACTGCATGGAACCTTTTAGACTGACTCTGGGAAAAGCCCTTTGAACGCTTAGGGGGTACCTAATGTTCATAGGGCAATTCTGCAGAGGAGAGTATGGAGGTGGTTGAGGAGGAAGAAGGAGTAGAGCTCACAGGTCTGGTATCATCACTGCCAGCTGTATGGAGACGTGGGGGCACAACAAGCTGCATCCTTTCAAACTTCAAGCAGGGTTATCCAGTGTGCTGTGAACAAAATATATCATCCCTGCCCATGCTTGCTGGACCACCTGTCAGCAGTAAGATGGATTTTATGGCTGACTGCCTTGCCCAACAATGCCAGAACATTCCCTTCCACGTGATGGTAGAGAGATGGAACGGCCTTAGGTGAAAAGTAGTAGCAACTGGGAACCTGCCATTGTGGTACAGCACATTTTGAGAATTCACGGAAGGGGGCAGAATCCACCAGGCTGAAAGGCAGAAGTTGGAGAGTCAACAGCTTTGACAAGTTTGCATTCAGGAGCTGGGCATATGGGTGGCAGGGACTACAGTCTACAGCTGGTGGTGTGCTGCTGGCAGATGAGCTGCTAGGACCTTGGACACCCTGCAATAATGACTCGGTATTACAGGGGCAGATTGACGTGGGTAAGGAGGAGGGACAGATTTGTGCCCCTTTTGTGTGGCTTTTTTTGTGCTCTTGCCAATGGGCCAAGTGGTTGGAATTTAAATACCTTGTTAGGCATGTGGTACCCAAATGGTTGGTGTTTTTGCCACGTTTGATGTGCCTGTGACACAGTTTATAGATAGCAACAGTGTGATCTGCTGCAGATGTGAAGAAAAAGGTCCAGACATCTGAGCTGTGGGGAGTGGGCCGGGAAAATAACAGCTGCAGAATGTGATGGAATAGGGTGGCTGCTCTCTACTCTTTCTTGATGCCGACCTCCTTGGGGTTGTGCCGCCTCACTGTTCAGCACCGCAATGCATTGTGGTCGGTTCGGGGGGGGGCGAACAAACAATTGAACGTTCGGCTGTTTACCGAACGATCGAACAACGAAAGTTTGGCCTGAACTTATGCTCAGGCCAAACCGTTCGCCCATCTCTACTCATTATTTCAGAATTGTTTAAGGTGGAAGTTTATCTAAGATAAGTTTGCATCACATACAAATCTTATAAAATACTAAAAAAAAATCTTGTCTTTAAGCTAAAACTTTTTTGGGGGGGAAGCGTGGAGGAGGGTTTAAAATGTTCTACTTTTTTCACCATCTGTGTCTCCTTGGGTGAATTCTCTTTACTTCCTGTTCTGTAGAATCAACAGTATGTGAGAGGAATATCTTTGCAATAAAAGGTAAATCCCATCTTAGACAGTTGTAATGGGAGCAAGTGTCCCCATTGAAAGATTTCCCCTCTATTTCTGTTCTGGTGGCAATTCTAAATTGTGGATTTACCCTCACTTTTCTTCTTTATGATATTGGTGATAAGGGCATTTAAAGAAAGTGGATCTAACTAATGGAACACAGCCAGCAATACAAACCTAACAAAGAAAATTGTGGCGCTGCAAAATAAATGACACAGGGGTAGGATAAAGTCCACTGAATAGGAGGTGAATCCTTGTTACAAAAATAAACAAAAACATGTATATATTTAAGACCTGGGATTGGGTAGTGTTGCAGTGGGTCATGAGGGAAGTTTTACAGCACAAGACCCGACAGGTACAGGAGTGTCCCCGGAGAAACTACCAGCACAAACAACCAGCCCGGATAGACGTCCCTCTCATCCTCCTCTCCCAGCATCTGATTCTACTATTTCCTCACCGGATTTTTAGATTTTAAAATGTAAGTTCACACTGTCATCTATGTATTAAAAGCTTCATTTACGTTTTAACCTGGAGGCGCCTTTTTGTTTTCTTCTCTGTAAGCAATACAAACCTAACAGTGGTTCTATCCCCTCACTACTCTCTCCAAATCTGAAAAAAGGGGTTGTCTTTAGTTATATTATAAGGTTCATACATTTTATGGAGAGCATATGATAGCATAGCTTTAAGTGTATTGGTGTTCATGGTAGTGTCCTAAAAGTGAAATCTATGCTGTTTCTTAATGGCATTGCACATCCAAACACATTTAAATACAAACTCTATTTACTATTTTCTAAAGCAATGGGATACAAATCAACACTTCAAAAGGATATGCACAGTCCTCTAGGGTCTAATTTAGTAAATTATTCAGGTAGCTTAGTTTAATTTTTAAAACTGATGGAAAGAGAAGACAATTAATTGTCATGCAGAGATATGAGTTTTCAGAAAAAGTTTCATCAATAGTTCCATTCATTTGGACATCCATTTCTCATCTGTTATCAAACTGGACTTTGGTTCATAAAGGTTTTTGCCTTTCTCTGACTTTCTCTGAATTTCTGCAATGAAAAGTAAAAAAATATAATTGGTTGGGCCTTTGTCTTTTTCAGCATAAATAACTATGCTACAATGAAATAGAGTCTTACCACAAGTTGCATGTACGAATGATAAAATATATGCAAAATTATTTTAAATACTGTCAAAATTAAAAGTACTGTTCTGCTCTGCATTCCTTTCAAATTCTTATCTCTCTCCCACACTTTTTCATATATTAATTTACCATTTTGTGAACCAGAAAAAAATACAATGACCAGTGCAGCAATATCAACTCTCACCTGGAAATGTTAATTAAAGGTAAAACATTTTTTTATTTTTGGAGTGGGGGGGATACAACATTTGTAAGGTTTTTATGCTGACTGAGTCCCAATAGGGAGATTCACCTTCTCTATTTGTCCTGTTTAATAATTTTACTGAGAGTGAAAGTGAGACAAAATCCCAAATTGGGTTGTCACTAAAGTTGAGATGCCAATCCTGATCTCTACGAAAATCCATGGTAAACAAAAGAGTCTTCTGTGTATTTTGTGGGACATTTGGAGATGTTTGTGAGCTGGCAATGAATGTCATTTGTTGGCAATTTGTACTGTATATATTTTTTTTCTTAGTAAATGTCCTTTTTGCTGTAGTACATCTTACAACAAGAAAAAAAAAAGCAATCAGCCCCCCCCCCCCCAAATGTGTGAGGTTCCCTTCCCCAGAAAATTAATACCAAACCCTCTGGGCCTGGTTAGGATTTTTAAGAGGACTGTATGCGGGGGAAAAAACTGTGAGGTCCAACTAAAAATCCATTCCAGACTATTAATCTGAGCATACAACCTGACTTTAAAAAAGGGCCTCTTCCCCACAACCCTTCCCTGGTGGTTGTGGGGGTCTATGGACAGGTGGATTATTGGAATTTAAAAGCCCCTTTAATAATAAGGTAGCCCCCAGATACTGCCCCTCTACATGAATGAGTAGGGGGTACATATATCCCCTACTCATTTACAAAAAAAATAAGTTGTAGCTTAGAAATAAAGACACCCAAACATCCTTTGTTTAAAAGAAATAAAAATTCCCAAAAAAGCCTATTGTTGTAAATCCATCATCAGTCATGATGCTTGCTGAAAAAAAAATCCTTGATATCTTGGTGCATGTGTCCAATCCTCATGGCAATGCTGGCTCTATGTTTTGCTTTGTTTTTTAAGGTTACTTTGTGGTAATTTCCTACCCTGAGCTTTACAAACTAGTCTAATTAGATTGTTTACATATCAATGGGGAGGCCTAGCTTCTAAAAACAACATATGTAACTAAAATGTTACTTTATATTAATGCTATAAAAAATCACAAAAAATGGCCATAGTAGCACATTTCATCTCTTGATTTGTATAGCACAATATAGGAAAAACCTAAACTTAACATTTCTTAGCGGCTCTTAAAGCCTCAGTCCAGGAAAGGGCAAAATAGCCCTGCCCAATTGTGAATTCCTTTTCAACCCCTTTATATTATGGGCAATCAGACATTTCCAGGGACTGGACAAGTTGCAGAATTCCTTACAGCAGAGTTAGCAATGTCTTTGGCAGTAGGTGGAAGCAAAATTCCAGATAAACGTCCATTGTCCTCCAGACCATAAGGAAATACTCAGATGAAAGTCCACTCTAATTCTTACGGAAAGGCATAGATTTCCAGCAGAAAAAATAAACGTGCATCTTTTCAAAGCACGGCACTCTCTAGCAATGTGCCCCAGTCTGTGACACAAAAAAACACCTAATGTGGCAGAATTTACTGTGGTTGATTTGCTAAAACTGGAGAGTAAAACATCTGGTGCACTGTGCATGGTAGCCAATCGGCTTCTAACTTCAGCTTCAATTAAGCTTTGACAAAAAACTGGAAGCTTATTGGCTACCATGCACAGCTGCACCAGATTTTACACTCTCCCATTTTAATAAATAAACCCCACTGTGTCAAACCACTTGCTTCCACCTCTCAAGCAAAGCTGGCATAGGAATCCCATATATTTCCTGTCTAGGAAACCTTAAGTAAATCAGTCTGGAATTGTCTATAGAGATCATAGGCCTGGTCTTCCTATTGTTTGAATCAATTTGGCCATCACTATTTGAGTTGATGAAAATTGAGAGTTTCCTGCTTATAGGAAGTAACTACCTCTGCTTACAGGCATTGGGCCTTTGTATTTTGTTAGGACCTCATTAGACTTGATCATGAGGGCTGCACATCAATCATTCAAATGCTTAGCTTTTGCCTACAGTGGTTTAAACACACTTTAACCACCGGCCTATAGAAGAATGATGGCTGGGCGATGGTTCAGTTATCCTGACTGGGTGTCATATGATGTCCAGCAGGATAACAGTCACCATGCACCCGTGGGGGTGTGCATCATGGAAATCGGTGGTGCGGCGTGTCAGTCTGACACACCATTACACCGGTCTCGGTAAAGAGCCTCTGAAGGAGGCTCTTTACCATGTGATCAGCCATGTCCAATCATGGCTGATCACAATGTAAACAGGAAGAACCATTGATTGGCTGTTCCTCACTCGCATCTGACAGACGTGAGTAGAGGAGAGCCGATCGGCTGCTCTCCTGACAGGGGGGTCAGTGCTGATTGTTTATCAGTGCAGCCCCCCCTCGGATGCCTGCCCAGGACTACCAGGCTGCCGACAGGACCACAAGGGATGACCACAACACTGGACCACCAGGTATGCCACCCTAGACCACCAGGGATATGACAATTAGTGCCCAGGCAGATGCCAATCAGTGCACATCAGCAATGCCTGCCAGTGCCAGTGCCATCAGTGATGCCTATCAGTGCCATCTATCAGTGTCGCACATCAGTGCCCATTAGTGCCCATCAGTGCCCTTCAGTGCCGCCTATTTGTCCCCATCAATTCCCTGCAGTTCCGCCTATCAGTGCCACCCATAAGTACCCATCAGTGCAGCCTTTCAGTGCCCATCAGTGTCGCCTATCAGTGCCCACCATCAGTGCTGCCTGCCAGTGCTCATCAGTGCCACCTCATTGGTGCCACTTCGTTGGTGCCGCCTTATCAGTGCCCATCAGTAAAGGAGAAAAAATACTTATTTATAACATTTTATAACAGAAACAAAAGAAAGCTCTATTTGTGGGAACAACATTATAAAAATGTTGTTTGGGTACAGTGTAGCATGACCTTGTAATTGTTATTTAAACAGCAACAGTGCTAAAATCTAAAAATTGGCTTGGGCAAGAAGGGGGTGTAAGTGCCTGGTATTGAAGTGGTTAAAGCCACTGCTGGTCTGATTTTGAGTGCCCTACTTTCTAAATATCGTGCCTTGCTTGCAGTGTCTTTCAAACTCTTGATTGCTACTGCAAGCAATGCTTTCAATAAGTCTCTTTTTACCTTTGCTCTTTTCAGATTCAGTATGTAGTTCATGTAGGAAGTACAAACCTAACACAGCAACTGCCTGCATCTCTCCCTTACTGAACCCAACAACTAAAATCTGAGGAAACATCAACAGGCACCCACCTACTGTCTCAGGTAGGGAGGGTACATGTGTCCTCCTGGACACTAGAAACCTCTGTATCCTTACTTTTCCTAAACAGCATACACAGAATCTGTCCTAGCATAGGCAACAGAAAACACTACAGAAAAAAGTCTGCTTCAGTTGAACTTTTGCACAAATCCCAGATTAGTCCCCAATTATTTTGATTTGCCTTTTAAGGTTACTTTGCAGTTTTAGCAAGGAAGCTTAAAAACCTCTGTAGTGCATTAATGTTTTACTAAACAAAAATTCTGTGCATACAAAGTACTACAATTTAGGAATACAGTACAACACAGGTGTCAAACTAGTGGCCCTCCAGCTGTTGTGGAACTACAGGTCCCATGATGCATTGTAAGGCTGACAGTTACAAGCATGTCTCCCACAGGCAGAGGCATGATGGGACTTGTAGCTTTGCATCAGATGGAGGGCCGCCAGTTTGACACCCATGAAGTGGAAGACTATGGATCCTTCCTAAGTATGCACAATGAATGCTTGGTTCTTCCTTATGATGGAGTTTTCTTCCAGGATCCTCCAGACTGTTTCTTTTCCAGTCCAATCCTTCTTCCTGTATTCCAATTCCCATACAGGCTGTAAAATCAATCAGAGCTAAGATAGCATACCTTGCTATCCAGCTGCACTGAAACAGTACCACTCATGAGACCTGTAATTATGGGAGTAGGCTTTGCTCCTTTGTATGCTGAGCCTCATGTTGGATCCTACACTCGGCTTTGGTGTCCTGGCTCCCTAATAATCCAAATTTATTCTTTCCCACCTTACCGCAGCAATTGGTCCGCCAATCCTCTTCTCTTTAGCACTGAAAGGTGGGCAAACACTTTTATGTCACCACATCCCTTGTGGTTTCAGCCACATAGCTTTCTTCCCACTGATTTTATTTTTTAACAGCTAGCACCCCAACGCCACTGTTCTTGCCAGTTCTAACTGGTTTTGTCAGAAGCCACCACTGGTGTATATGATGTCATAGTGCCCACTTACATTTTAGTGCTGAAGAGGAGAGGACTGGAGGTCTAGCTTCTGCAGAGCCATAAAGTAGGGTGAGCTTGGAAAGTATACTTATCTTTAACCCACAAGTACATTTACCCAGGATAAGTGAACAGGGATTTTTATTAATGTATTTAGCCACTTGATGTCCGTGCTATACAGCGCACCTCAAATGCCGGGAGGGCATTCATGTAAGTCCTCCTGTTCTCGCGCATTGACTTGGCTGATCACAGAGCAGGGTAAAAGGCAAATCACAGTGGGCCCTTTACCAAGTGATCAGCTGTCAGCCAATGACAGCTAATCACAAAAGTAAACAGAAGCCGGTAGACAAAGAAAAGAATAAAGCTGGACATCAGTCCCCTAAGTGCCAACTGGTACTGCTAATTAGTGCCCTCCAGTGCTGAAAATCTGTGCCCACCAGTGCCATCTATCAGAGCCTATCAGTACTATTAATCGTTGTTTACCAGTAGGGATGAGCCGAACACCCCCCCCCCCACACACTGGTTCGGTTAGCAGCAGAATCACTGCCGAGACCAGGAAATAACAAAACCAACCAAGCCTCATTGTGAACGGGGCCGAATGATATCAGTTCCGCCCGTGTGTCATGAGGTCAATGGCTATGTCTATGACTTTTACTGCCATGACTCTCAATGGATATATCCAAGCCTCGTTATGAAAACGAGGCCAGATAACGTCAATCTCGCAGACGATTCATGACGCTAGTGATTCCAATAGGAACGGCCGAACCCCTGCAATGAAATGACCGGAAGTAGTCACTCGCAGCAGAAATTAACAAGCTTCCCTATGGGGGGAACCAAAACAATAAAAAGCAAAAGCTGAGGGGGTATAATACCACATTTGTAATACAATTAGTATCAGGGACAGAACTGACATTGGTCCCAATATCTAAGTGCAAATGCACAACGCTGTTGAATAATCATATCACAAGTATCAATGTCACTTCCAAAAGGGGGTTATCCATAAATATTAATCAAAATCAATATTTATATATCTATAAACCAAGTTTATAAATAGCGGACAATTCACAGAAGCACCCATGTGAAGTTGCCAGTGTGATGAATAAAATAAAATAAATAAAATGTATGTAATCAATACAATTAAGAAAATATGTTCAATAAAAATTCAACATAAATTAATTAAAGAGTTAATATCTCACTCCACATTCATCCCTTTTGGGTGATGGGTCTGTAACTTGTATATACAGTAAGTTTATTATCTGGATACTCCTCTAGTTTTGGCTCCGCCCCTCCATGGAGCTATGTATCTATCTATAATTAGAAACTGTGTCCCTGTTGGGTCACAGGCATTGTGTTGGCGATAATGACGTGGAACTGTGTGTTTAACACTACCAGCCTTAATTAAATGAATATGTTCAGACACCCTAGTTGTGAATGACCTAATGGTCCGCCCGACATACTGTTTACCACATGGACAAGTCAATAAGTACACAATATTATCTGTTGCACATGTGCAGAAATGTTTGATTGGATACACCCGATTGGTTACTGTGGATCTAAATTCCTTGTTGGCCTTTCTCCCACAGATATTAAACTGACAAACAAGACATTTTTTACAAGGGTAATAACCTATCCAATTATGGAAAAATGTTGGCTTAATCGGGGAATTGATAATAGTTGGTGCAATTTTACTTTTCAATGAGGGCACTCCTTGGTAGATAACTTCAGGTCTTTCTGGCAAAAGTGAACTGCCCCAGATGATGATCTAAAGATCGAAAAGCGTCGGGACTCCATGCTGACCCTACTGCTTTATTGATATATGCCTGTTTTTGTCTACTGAAATGTGAGTGTAAATTTTATTCCATTTACTGCTGAGTAAATTGTTTTAAACGGAATTACACTATGTGCATCCTCATTTTTTCTTTCTTACCTCCCGCACTCTGAGCCTCCGGATTTCTTGGAAATTGTCCAGGGTCATCATTGGCTGCCTTTGGTTACCATTTTCCATCATTTACTATATACTGTTTATGTTTATGCAGTGGAAACCCTCAGGCCCCGTACACACGGCCGAGGAACTCGACGTGCCAAACACATCGAGTTCCTCGGCCAGTTCAGCACTGAAGCCGCCGAGGAGCTCGGCGGGACGAGAGCTCCCATAGAACAACGAGGAAATAGAGAACATGTTCTCTATTTCCTCGTCGAGCTCCTCGTCGGCTTCCTCGGCCGAAAGTGTACACACGACCAGTTTCCTCGGCAGAATTCAGCCAGAAACTCGGTCGGAAGCTGAATTCTGCCGAGGAAACTGGTCGTGTGTACGGGGCCTTAGAGTTCCATCCCTTTGCCTGCCATTCAAGCTGTTTTGGAGTCGGGATACCGTCACCCTCTAAGCTTATATGACCTATTAAGTATATGCTTATTTAGGTCCACTTTTTCCGGTAAGCCTCCCATTTATACTCTGGTGGTGGATCTACTAGCAACTTTCTTCACCTCTATTTCCCACAAACAAGTCACTTCTGTTTGGATTTTTTGGATTTGGAATTTTTATAGAGACTTAATTTATTTATCACCACTTATGGATTTTGAGCACTTATGGTGTTATCACCTTATGATTATAAGATTTGTTTCTGTAGTCTCATATTATTGATTGTTTCACATATATTTAGCGCTACACTCTTTGTTTTTTGTGTTTGTTTGCTTGCAGAATCGATCTAATTCTGTGGTGTTGGCTGCCATATATATGTTTATTTAGGTAGCGCAGTGATTTATATACATACATTGTATATTGTTTTTGAAAAGTGAACCGAGAACACGATCATTTCTCAAAATGCCCCAATGATATTCATGGCTATAATTTGTTTGTGTTGTGTCGAGAAGGCTATAGGGAAAGACCATCTAAAGTTGTCACCCTTCTCTCATTGGGGTTTGTCTGCCAACAGTAAAGACCGATCAATATTCTGAACTTTAGTCAATTCACTATCAACCTCTACATGATTGTATCCCAACAATCAACAATGAAATTAACCTGAGGAGTGGCAAGAGTGGCATCTCTTTTCAAAAAGTCATGTGCAGCCTCCATTCCCTTCTGATGAGGGATGCAGGTGTACAGAGACGCCATGTCCGCTGTGGCCATGATAAGGTCACCGTCAAAAGTTGTAGCTGTTAAATGTTTAATCACATCCTTGGTGTCTTTAAGGTAGGATGGAGTGTTATGAACAGACGGCTGGAGAAAAAAGTCTATATACCTACCTATCCTGGAGGTGATAGAATCTATCCCACTTATAATAGGACGTCCAGGGGGATGAAGAGGATCTTTATGAATCTTAGGTAAATAATAGATAACCGGGATACGAGGGGCTAAAGGGACAAGGAATAATTTTTCTTTTTTATTTAAAATTAAAGAACCAAAACCTTTAACAATGAGACTAGTCAATTGTTTCTTGAATTTAAATGTCGGGTCATTAGGTAACTCTGTATATGTATCTTGATCGCTCAAAAATGTATACATGTCTCCCATATAATCAGCCTTATCCAGCAAAACTACGCCTCCACCTTTATGGGCGGGACAAATGACCAAGTCCTTATTATCACATAATGACTTAGGCCTTGATTAGGAAGAGGATTGTTGAAAGTACATTTAGGCAATAACTTGGCAAAATCTTGCAACACCAAATCTCTAAACATATTTATTGCTGGAGCAAGCTGAGTGGGAGGATTGAAAAGAGAAGGGTTGGATAACCCTGAATGGACAGTACCTGACGTGGCTGCCCTCGCTACACTCCTAGTTGAATTTAAAGTAATGTAGCGTTGTATATTAATCTTAGCCGGGAGTAGTTTTAAATGACATTTTTCCTTCAGAAATTACACTTTGTGCAGGGACAATTTTAAACACGGGAAACATGCGCTACTTTACATGCATACATTAGACACCCCCAGGTACAAAATTTAAAGGAACATTTCACTTTTATTGTTTCACTTTACGCGCTGATCGCGAGATAGGCACAAGGGGAACTCGAAAGGAACGGCTTTTACCTTTCAACTGTTTTGCATACACGGCTGGAGAAGCTTTGGGCCGGCATACGGGCACAACCAAATGTGAGTGCAATACTTATCTGTTTTTAAGCAACCAATACATTTTTTATGTACTACACCATGAGGGGCACTCCTCTTTTTTATGAGTTATTGTAGGAGAGAAAGAGACCCCACTAGTACATCCAAGGCATCTGGCAATTGGTGAAAACACGTGTAAAAGGAGTGGTTATCCTGGGAATGAACCAAAGGCATTTATTGAATGAGATCTGGTGAGTGGCCATTTCTAGCGGTGATGGGAATATCACTGAAGTGGTGACATTTCGTTGTGTTATAACACCTCACGGGAGAAGCATTCATATAAGTACCTGATTAGTATATTGGGACTTTACCGAGCAGAGGACCTATTTAGAAATCCTCTATCTAACTGTCACATATATATATATTTTTTCCACTATATTTTTAATTTTTTTCATATATATAAAATGGATATATATCATATCTTATATTTACATATCATATAAAAATACTTGTTTGTTTTTTGAGGCAGTGATCCTTTGTATCTGGCACAGGGGCACATATGCTAAATATGAGCACTATTTAATAAGTGTATAAACAGATATATGCAATTTTTTTGCGGTTTTGTGTTTTCTTGTGTTTTTACAATTTTTTTCTGAGAAGAGCATCTGTATATAAGCACTTCCCACTTGGCACATATATATATATATATATATATATATATATATATATATATATATATATATATATATATATATATATATATACACATTTATATTTATTTGGTGTATTACCAGATGGAGGTGATATGTATTAGGGGCTAATAATTAAAAACCATTGCCCAGAAGCAGGTGGCGATAGATGAACCACTAGGGGAGCGCAATTCACATACCATACCCATTAAAATCACTGCTCCTGAAAAAACACCAGTTTTTAAAACTTTTTTTTGCATTGATACATGTCCCCTGGGGCAGGACCCAGGTCCCCAAACACTTTTTATGACAATAACTTGCACATTAACCTTTAAAATTAGCACTTTTGATTTTTCATGTTTGTGTCCCATAGATTGTAACGGTGCGAACCGAACTGGGGGTGTTCTGCTCATCTCTAATCCCGACCACCTCCGGCGGCACCCTCCAAAGTGGTCTGAAAGTGAGCCAACGTATAGCTATGACGGTTCGCCCAGGGAGCCAACTATGCCGCAGTATAACTGCGGCAGCCAGTCGGGAAGGGGTTAAATGAAGTATTTATAAAAAAAATTGATCCAAGGTTGCTTGGCAGCCATGACACCAAAGTGATTATTGGTTCCAAAACAAAGCCCAACACACCAAGATCAATGATGTCACAAATCATTACTGTTTCAATGGAGCCAGATGAGAATGATATTCTACTTTTACTTTGGATGACTTTGAAGCTTAAATGGGAATTGGTGCAGTGACTATTCTCTAGAAGCATGAGAATGTTTGGTGGGATAATAATATTGGATCTATAGATGCTGTTGCTTAACTCTGCTTTCACTATGAATTACTGTAAGTGTATTACAGACTTGGAGCCCAGTTATTTATTTTATATGAGAGATATGGGTCTTGTTGCAATGCCTTGTGTTATAGAAATATATTTGTATCGTGACTTTGTAATTTGAATGTTGCTCAGACCTATAACATATGTGGAACAGATAGGGATAAGAGCAAAGATATTCTTTCATTAAAATAAGTAAAAATTCAGGGCCAAATTCTCAAAAACTCTGCGTAACTTAAATTTCAGCAGTTAAGTTACACTGACTTAAAATTTCTACCTAAGTGCCTGATCGTCAAAGCACTTAGGTAGAAATTACACGCTGTGTAACTTAAGTGCCGCCGTCGTAAGGCGGTCCTCCTCTCCTGGGGGCGTTTAAAATTTAAATGAGGCGCGCTCCCGCGCCGGCCGTACTGCGCATGCGTGTGACGTCATTTTTCCGACGTGCAGCGCGCGAACGTAATTAACGCCGGTCGGCTTTGAGAATTTCGACGGGACACTAAAGTTGCAAAAGGGTGAAAAAAAAAGACGCGCCGGGAAAACAAATAATTATAAAAAAAATGTCAGCGTCGCTCAGTATGCATTCCTGAGAGGGAGAGCTCCATGCCAATTTTCAAAGAAAAAAACGGCATGGGTTCCCCCCCCAGGAACATACCAGGCCCTTAGGTCTGGTATGGGTTGTAAGGAGACCCCCCCACGCCAAAAAATTGACGTAGGGGGTCCCCCTACAATCCATACCAGACCCGTATCCAAAGCACGCTACCCGGCCGGCCAGGAATGGGAGTGGGGACGAGCGAGCGTCCCCCCCCTCCTGAGCCGTGCCAGGCCGCATGCCCTCAACATGGGGGGGTTGGGTGCTCTGGGGCAGGGGGGCGCACTGCGGGCCCCCCCACCCCAGAGCACCCTGTCCCCATGTCGATGAGGACAGGACCTCTTCCCGACAACCCTTGCCATTGGTTGTCGGGGTATGCGGGCGGAGGCTTATCGGAATCTGGGAGTCCCCTTTAATAAGGGGGCCCCCAGATACCGGCCCCCCACCCTAAGTGAATGGATATGGGGTACATCGTACCCCTATCCATTCACCTGGAGGCAAAAAGTAAAATTTAGTAAACACACAACACAAGGCTTTTTAAAATATTTTATTATTCTGCTCCGGATGCCCCCCCTGTCTTCGTTATTAGCTCAATTACCAGGGGGGGCTTCTTCTTCCGCTCTCCGGGGGTCTTCCGCTCTCCGGGGGTCTTCTCCGCTTTCCGGGGGGGGCTTCTCCGGACTCCGGGGGGCTTCTTCCATCTTCTCCCCTCTTCCGCTGTTGACTCGGCGAACCCCGGTTCTTCTGCAGCTCTCCGGTGCCTTCTTCTTCAGCGCTGGCTGCCTGCTATGTTTGTGTGTTAGCTCGATTTCAAACAGGCAGCCAGCGCGGTCTTCTGTGGCGTCAGGGTCTTCTGGTCTTCTCCCCTCTTCCGATGTTGCCTCGTCGCCTGTTGTCGCTGTAATGATGGAAGCGCGCCTTGCATCCCATTTATATAGGCATCACCGTCCCATCATGCTCCGGCAGGTACCCACGTGGTGGGTGCACGTGGGTAGGCACCCACCACGTGGGTACCTGCCGGAGCATGATGGGACGGTGATGCCTATATAAATGGGATGCAAGGCGCGCTTCCATCATTACAGCGACAACAGGCGACGAGGCAACATCGGAAGAAAGGAAGAGAAGACCCTGACGCCACAGAAGACCGCGCTGGCTGCCTGTTTGAAATCGAGCTAACACACAAACATAGCAGGCAGCCAGCGCTGAAGAAGAAGGCACCGGAGAGCTGCAGAAGAACCGGGGTTCACCGAGTCAACAGCGGAAGAGGGGAGAAGATGGAAGAAGCCCCCCGGAGTCCGGAGAAGCCCCCCCCGGAAAGCGGAGAAGACCCCCGGAGAGCGGAAGACCCCCGGAGAGCGGAAGAAGAAGCCCCCCCTGGTAATTGAGCTAATAACGAAGACAGGGGGGGCATCCAGAGCAGAATAATAAAATATTTTAAAAAGCCTTGTGTTGTGTGTTTACTAAATTTTACTTTTTGCCTCCAGGTGAATGGGTAGGGGTTACGATGTACCCCATATCCATTCACTTAGGGTGGGGGGCCGGTATTTGGGGGCCCCCTTATTAAAGGGGACTCCCAGATTCCGATAAGTCCCCACCCGCATACCCCGACAACCAATGGCAAGGGTTGTCGGGAAGAGGTCCTGTCCTCATCGACATGGGGACAGGGTGCTCTGGGGTGGGGGGCCCGCAGTGCGCCCCCCTGCCCCAGAGCACCCAACCCCCCCATGTTGAGGGCATGCGGCCTGGCACGGCTCAGGAGGGGGGGGGACGCTCGCTCGTCCCCACTCCCATTCCTGGCCGGCCGGGTAGCGTGCTTTGGATACGGGTCTGGTATGGATTGTAGGGGGACCCCCTACGTCAATTTTTCGGCGTGGGGGGGTCTCCTTACAACCCATACCAGACCTAAGGGCCTGGTATGCTCCTGGGGGGGAACCCATGCCGGTTTTGAATTTAAAAACTGCCGTGGAGTTCTCCCTCAGGAATGCATACCAAATGCCGTCGCTGGAATGGGCCTTTACAAGGTTTGGCTAACTTTCCACATTGTAAAACCAGCCCTAATTTTGCGCCGGCAAATTCGGAACTTAGGCAGAAATCAAAGTGCTGAAATGCTTTGAAAATCTGCTTAAGTCCTCATTTGCATACGCAAAGCTGGATTTCAATGAGAAATGCCCCCAGTGGCGGATGCGGTACTGCATCCTAAAATCTGACCGTGTAAGTGTCTTACACATGTCAGATTTTCTGCCTAACTTTGGAAAAAGCCTTTTGAGAATCGTTTCCAAAGTTAGGCACAGGGATACGCAGGCTGAACAGCAGTTAAGTCTGCGTATCTCTTTTGAGAATTTGGCCCTCAATTTCCAAAGTAATCATGATCCACTCAACTCAACTCCACCCACATAAGGCTGAATTAAATGTATGTGTATATATTAGATCTTGAGATGCATTTTATAACTATTTAGATTTATTTAGAAGGTTTCCATAGGATTAATCATTAATATAGTAAAATGTAATTCAGCAAATCAAAATATTTTATAACGCACATAAATGCAGTGCATTTGGTGTGAACAGCTCTTTGTTTGATAGGTATTGTTTTTTTGTTTTTTATATTTTTATATATATATATATATATATATATATATATATATATATATATATATATATATATATATATGTGTGAACTGATTTTGTATGTGTTTTTAGCATCTTGTGTGAACCAGGCTTTTAAGTTTACTTTATTTTGCAACATCAAGTCTTAAAAGATGAAAAATACATGTACAGTTAATGTACTCAGATTATCCTGCAATCTGTCAACCCACACACCATTCTGATAATGCAGAGAGGAAGGTGGTAATAATTTTACTTAGAGGACTAAAAGCTTGGCATTGCCTTCTGCAAGCCGTTACTTTAATATCTGTCATTACCAAAGTTATACATTTTACATTATGCTTTACAAAATGTACTTATTTTATTATTCTCTTACATCTTTTTATCACTTTCACAACCTTCAAATGCATTTAGCATTTTGGAATATAATTATTAGTAATTGGAATTTGATACTTTTTAAAGCTCATATCTTCAGAAAACCAAGTACACTTTTTTATCTTTTCTGGCAATGATTTAAAATACTGTAAGAAGTCTGATGCTGGTTAATATGTCTGTCATTAAGTCATCTAATGCAGTTATAGAAAGTGTTTCATTGATGAAAATAAGAGGAGTGTTTGCACAAGAAGATAGTCATTTACAAATCACTGCACAATATTTGCATTTTCTAATCCTCTATTTGCGGCAAAGCTTCTCCAGGAATCTATGAATATTCAATGACCTCATCATGATTTATGCAAATTCAAGTGCAATCTGAGAAACCAGGAATCCTATCGTTTTCATATATTAATGTTATTAAACATATAACATTAAATATGCAAAGTGCAAGGCCCAAAGCAAACAATGAGGAACTTGTTTGTATTCATTCATCTACACTAAACTGGTGAAAGCTGAAATCTCATTGGTGGCTAAAAGCAACCGTACATCAGCTAAATAACCACGTGGCTATTGTGCTGCTTTTGACATTTCCCTCATACATGTAAAAATCTGCATTGTTTGCTAACAAATTACTTAGAACCCCCAAACACTATATATTTTCTGAAAGCAAAGGACATGGAAACTAAAATGATGACTTTTGCAGTTTAAGTCACATGATATTTGTGCAGTGGTTTATCAAATGAAAATTTTCAGGAAAAAATACACTTTAATGAATTTTAGTGCACACAAATACTATATAATATCCAAGTTTTGGTAAAATAGAAACAAGCAATGTTACTGCTATCATAAGGGATGAACATCACCCCTTGTGCATGTGCAGTGACAGTTACTCTTTATGGAAAGATCTGGGGTTGCACTGATTCGGACAGTGCCATTTCCAGGAATACAAGTGGATTTGGCATGCGATTTGACACAATCAGTGAAATGTGAACCAGGGCTCAGATGAATAAGTAAAAGTATGTTTATTAACATAATAAAACACTTTCCATGCCAACACCAGTAAACATAAGCAAGTAAGTAAAAAGTAAACGTAACAATTTAAAACCCTAAACAATAACCTAACTAACTATATACTAATGAAGGGAGCACCCATAAGCAAGACAGGGCAGGGACAGGAGACAAGGGGAGCAGGACGCCAGGTACTGGGAGCAGAAATAAGGTTACGGGGAACATGATCAAGGTGGAAGGATCAGGAACAGATCAGATTCGGGCAGGTACACAGCTTGCAGGGAAAATATTGAAGCACTGAACCTCAGTGAAGAGTGGGCATATATACCCCCAGCAGTCCACATCAGGTGCTGCCTAATTCCCTGTATAATCCATCTGCTGGGAGACACCTGCTGGTGGCCACCAGAACTAGGCCCTTTGGTTCAGAGAAAAACAGTGCCACCAGCAGGTGTTCCAAGTAATTACACAGGTCCTGACAGCTATACAGGGAGTTATGAATAACTCAATTTTCTTCATAATTTTTAAGTGATAGCTTGGGATTTAGATGCACTGGCTGGTGTTCAGTAAGAAGCACACATAGTTCAATAAACTCATGCTGTGTGTTCGACATTTTAATGCTAAAATCCTTTGCCTATCATGGATTAATTTATGGACACTCTATTGTTAGAAAGCCTGAATTTACATTTCCCTTGCAGAATCAAAAATGTGTATGAAAATAAGCTAGCTTTATGACCCCTTGTGCTAATAAAACAAACAAGCAATTATAGGATAATTTTATTAACATTCTCCCATGTTTGCTGTATTAAAACTGCATGCATTTTGTAGGTAAGGTATTATACATGCATTAAATGTTGCCACTATGTAATTAAACAAAATACCATAGCATCTGCTACAGAAGCATTCAATGTGTAGTAACATACCATGAAAAATAATGGCTTTCAACAATCAATGTGTTCTAGCATATTACATAACTTTAAAGGCAATTTTTAGTATAGTATCAAACCTGGAAGTTGGTCTAGCACCTTGGGAGAAATTACGATTGCATTGTATTTATCTATAAGTACTTATCTTTTATTACTGCATTTAGTTTTCATGTGTACAATACAAATACTATATTAAACAAAGAAGACTACAAATTCATTTAAGACTCTCTTAACTTCAGGGGATTACTACAAATTTGTTCTCTACAAATTGCTGTTTTACTCTCTTTTCTTTTTAATAAAGTGACTTTGTTTGATTTCTAAATAAATATGCATATCATTTTACAGTTCCCATGTGTTAAATTACTGAAATAGTATGAACAAATTACACATGGTAAAATATAACCTTTTATTATGATTTAAAGGTGAATATATGTTTTGAAAATGTATTTAATTAATTTAACAGAAATATAATACAATTTAAAATAATTGTTTACTGTTTTATGCATTTTTTTTTTTACATCAGGGTCAAACCTATCATGTCTTTATGCAGGCGTAAAAGAGAATAATCGTTAAAAATGTATATTGAAGAAAGCTTCTTCCCTTGGGGATAATCTCAACCCCTTCCCTAATTGTGTATTGTGACCTCTTTTTAAGATCTGCATCTCAACTTCCATCTGCAGTACCTCTTCACAGTGAATGTAAAGGTGACCAAAGACACAAAAAGGGGTTAGAACATACATACGCAATAGGACAATCAGAGGCATCTAAAATATTAACATCATGCAACATGACAAAAATCCAAATTCAGAAATGCATCTATAAAAGAAAGGCTCAGATAAAAGAAATGTCATATTTTCAAATGGCCAATTCATAGTCCTGATCTCAGATCCATTGAAAAAGTTGGGATGTGATGTTAAGCTTGTGATGCAAGCAAGAAATCCAAAAACATACATAAAGTAAAAGAATTTGGCAATAGGGCAAATCACTTCTATTTGTGCTTCTGCCTTTTTACCCTATGGCAATTAACTCTGATAGACACTACAGCCAGCCACGCTGGTACACAGGTAAGTAGGACATTTTAATATAGGGTGCAAATGGTATGGCTTTGTGTGCAGTGGGAATGGCAGTACAGTAGAGGAGCTCCATGACTGCCTATCTCCTGGTCTCCCGAACTCTGCACTATGGGCAAACAGAATTATCACTCGTCCCTCATCCGGCAGCACCTTGCCACTGCCCCATCTGCAGCAAGCATTTCAGATATTTTCCGGTCTCAAGCCTCCTCCCAAAGCAGCGTTGCATACTTTTCAAATGGTCAGTTGCTATAGCTGGAGAGGATGGAAATTGGGCTGTAATCCCATAATGCAATTGCAAAAAAAAAAAAAACATCAGATTAGGCAGGTTGTGACTATGTTTAAAGACTACGTTCATCTCGTTTTTTTTTCTCCAAATCCCAGCTCCCCTATGTATCAATATACCATTAATGTACTTCTTTTGCAGAAATATAACAGCTTTCCATTTATTCTACCCACGCTTACCTCACTCTTCACATGATTCTTTAAAAAAATTCTCAATTAATTCTGCCTTACTTCCTGGACTATAGACTATATATAGGTCATGGCACAGGAAGAAATTGACTAGCTGGCCTCATTAGCACACACCCTGCATCATCTACCCTCCGACCTACCACTGACTTCCACAAGTGTGTGCAATTTTGAAGCGTGACATGTTAGGTATCTATTTACCTAGCGTAACTTCATCTTTCACATTATGCAAAAACATTGGGCTAACTTTACTGTCTTTTTTTTAAAGCACAAATCTTTTTTTTTAAACACGTTGTAAAAATTGCTGCACAAATGTTGTGCAAGATACAAAGTTGCAAGTACCGCCATTGTATTTTTTAGGGTCTTTGCTAAAAAATATATACAATGTTTGGGGATTCTATGTAAATTTTCTAGCAAAAAAATATGATTTTTACATGTAGGAGAGAAATGTCAGAATTGACTTGGGTGGCAAGTGGTTAATGGGGACATAAGTTCTGGTGACCATGGTTACAACCAGGGATTCCCTCACTTTGGAAGGAGTTTCCCTCTCTTCCTATTTTGACTATGAGACAGGAAGTGAAGGGAAAACTCCCCATGAGACACAAACTGCAACAAAAAAAAAATGGTTCAGAGTTATAATCCTCCCTTACTCTATCTAAGGTGAACATATTGTTCTGGGGGCATGCATCCAACCCCCTCTTCTGACACAGCTGATTACAGATTTCATAGCAGCCCTTTACCATGTGATCAGCTATGTTCAATCACAGCTGATCACATATAAACAGACTTGCCATTTATCGGCAGTCCTTTCCTCCCACGCTGTGTCTGTGTGAGGAATGGATAGCTGTTAACTGGCAAGTCTGTCAGCACACAGTTTACACTAATTATCAGTGCAGTCCCCTCAGTGTCACCTCATCAGTGCCATCTCATTAGTGCAGGTGTTCCATTAGATTAGGCGACCCGTCAAAGCTTGTAATGTAAGTGACGTTCCATCACAGCCATCTTGATATACCCCGCACTCAGCCACAGTAAGCTTACAATCTGAAGTCGCCAAGCAGACATCCTTTTACACGCATCTGAGTCTTGAATTTCACACTTATTTTTACCACTAAACTGAGCTCATATAGTGAAATACAGTATTTAGTGACACTGTTTTTATGTTGAATACTAAAAGCAGCCGTCTTCTGTCAGATTAGCAAATGTGTGCCGCTGCTTTTAAAATTCAACATCAAAACAGTGTCACTGACTTCTAAATACTGTATTTCATGATATAAGCTCAGTTTAGTGGTAAAAGTGTGAAATGCAAGATTTTGGTGGGTGTAAAAAGATGTCCACTTGGCGACTTCAGACTGTAGGCTTAGTGTGGCCAAGTGTGGGGTGTAGCAAGATGGCTGTGATGAAACATCACTTTGTTACAAAATCTGATGGGTCGCCTAATCTGACGAAACACCGACTCATCAGTGCCGTTTCATCGGTGCAGTCTTATCTAAATTTTCAATCTTTTTAATTTGTTTAGCAAAAAATAAAAAACCCAATGGTGATTAAATACCACTAAAAGAAAACTCTATCTGTGTAAAAATCTAAATTTCTTTTGGGTACAGTGTTGCATGACCACGCAATTGTCATCTTGCCATCCACCCCATAGCAGTTTTACTTCTACAGGGTGGCTCTCCTGTGCAGATTCATATATGTGTATATATATATACACATGATGCTTCACTTCCACCTACAGGGGGCATGTGTCCACTGCTGGCGGGCCACTTCTGCTGAAAATAAGACACTCAATGTCCTCCAACACCCATCGATCATTGGTAAACCACACAAAACGGGCCTCTGTCTATGTAAGCAAGGCAGATCTCCATTCTGACAGAAGGAAGGAATGGATTCTGTTTTCTTGCAAAGGAGGGACTAGAATCCATCTATTTTCCTAGTAAAAGCAGCACATGAAGTACACATAAACACTGGCTAGCACACAGTTAAAATGTTACTAAACCCAAAAGAGTAAAATCAGTCTGTCTATGGAGTAAAGCATGCTTGTTATACTCACTGTGGAACCTAAGGGGTTAATCCTCTGCAATGTGTAAAAAGGCTGTTTGATCCTGTCTTCTCTGATCCTACTCGTCTTCCAGAGTCCCCAATATATCTCCTGATAGTACAGAGGCAGGGGACAAGCTGCACATACTCAATTTGGTGTGTATTGCTAGAGAGTTTTTTTTTTCCTGGGAGAGTGCATGTTATCAGCACAGGGCCAACCAGCACTGTCCAGACAGAGGGTCGGGGGTCCTGCATCCTTATAGGACAGTCAGAGTGGAATGAAAACCCCTCCTACAAGCTTTACCAGACAGTGATAGAAGTCACAAGACTACTCTAACTGCTGTTAAAAAAAGGTACTTAGCAGTTTATATTTACTAAAACAATTGCATTTTCATGTTCTGTGGGAGACCAGATATAGTGAATGCAGGGTCCTGAGTTTAGTAACAATGTAACCCTTTAATCACCCTAGATGTTTAACCTCTTCCCAGACAGTGTCATGACAGTGCATATTTTTAGCACTGATCACTGTATTAAGGCTTGTACATACTATAAGAAAATTGGGTGAGAATTTTCATCCAAAGAATTTTGCTACAATTTTCGTATAGTGTGTACACAACTTACGACAGCCGATTCCAAATTTTCATCTGAAAGTTCCCGAAGGGACACACTCAAAATGTTTTCTCATACAGAGAGAGAACGCACAATTCTCATTTATGTGTACCATGTTTGTATGATTTTCGCACAAGAAGAATCATAAAAGAAAGAATGCCTATGATCATGATTGATTGTTGTATTGTAATTTTCATTCATCGGTCTGAAACAACGGGTAATATTGGACGACTGTTCGCCTGATTTTCTTATAGTGTGTACCCTACATTTGTATGTCACTGGTTCCTGCAAAGTGTCAATTAGGGGTTTATTTACTAAATCCAGAGAGGGCAAAATGTGTCACATCTGTCAGAGTCTCCTTACCACGATCGAACATGCAGCATGTCAGACATTGTTACCAGTCTATCCAGTTATTTATTATTGTAATTGTTTGCACATGCACTTAAATTAACTGTTATTAAAACAAATTATTTGTTACAAATATGTTTTTCTATTTGTGTATGTTTAGGTGATCAGGGAGCGAGGGGTGAAAATGGTGGGGGGGGGGGCACCACAGGATTAGCTTGCACAGGGTGCCTGAACACCTAAGGCCGGCCCTGATTGGCTGTGTTGAGTTATTTTGAGTGTACAGCAAATTTACACTGTTATACAAGCTGTACACTCACTACTTTACATTGTAGCAAAGTGTAATTTCTTCAGTGTTGTCACATAAAGATATATAATAAAATATTTACAAAGATGTGAGGGGTGTACTTTTAAAAGATACTATAAATATTGTCTATATATATATTTATATATATATATATATATATATATATATATATATATATATATATATATATATATATATATATATATATATATCACTACCCCCGAAGGAGCTGCTGGTTTGTTTTGGGTCTACGCTCTCGTGTTGCCAACCCCTGAAATTGGCTCAAAACCCACCCTTGTGACAACTGGTATAGTGGGAATTGGGGACCCCAATAGTTTGTTGGAGGGCACAATATCCCAACACACCACAGTAAATTATGTAAATTAAATGTTACCTTGAGTGGTATGGATCCCACAGGATGACAGAAAGACTGTACACAAATTCCAGCTTAACCAATGTAACTTTACTTGAAAGGATAAAACAAGAGACACACAGGTAAAACAATAAAAGACAGCTTGCAGAGCCCTGCAAGAGTCAGAAACAGAAATAACAAATAAGTACACTTCAATTTATAATGGCTATACAGACCTGTGTAAGCACACAGCAAGGAGATTCCCTCAATAAAGTATCTATACCGAGGTACCTCCTTGCCAGGCTTCACCCAGCTCTCACTAGTAACAATACTCACACTGTAATAGAACCAATTACTCGATCAACAAGTATGAGAATAACAACTAAATAGGTAGTCTTTTAGTAATATGACTAACGTGGTTTGGCGGGCCAGGCAGGGCCACCATCAGGGGAGTACAAGCAGTACACCTGTAAGGGGCCCGGAGGCCTCCAGGGCCCCAGATGGCAACCCCCCTTTTTTCTATTTATTTTTTATTAAAATATATATATATTTTTTAATATATTTTTATTTTATTTTTTATTAAAGGGACAATTTTTTTTTTAGAGGTCTGGAGGTCCCCAGGGCCCCCCCACTTCTCAATTCACGGCAGGCCCCCCCCCCCCCCCGCTTCTCAATTTCAGGTGGCGGCAGCACCCCCCCCGGTTCTCTGCTCCAGGGGGCCCATGCCTGAAGTTGTGTAAGGGGCCCCATAATTCCTGATGCCTGATTCCTGGGGCCAGGCCAAACCTCAATATAAATTGTCTTAACAGTTCGTGCACGCATGCGTTGGCATGCGTTGGCGCACAAAGAAAAGAAAAACACAATTTGTAATCCAAGGGAAAAAAGTAGTAACTGGTGGAAATTTCCTGCACAGTCAAACCACAGTGATGAATATCAACAATCCACCCTCCTGCAAGACAGTCAATATGCTTGGGCAGGTGCCCGTCTCACCCGATCAGTTCAGGCCTTGTCCTACAGAATCAATCTGTCCACGATCTCCGATCGCAATCCTTCTTGAAGACAGCCTCCGTTTTTCAGACAAGTCGCAGGGGTACTGGAGTCCCGTTTAATCACTCCGTCAGAGGTTCTGTCTCTCTCTCTCTCTCAATGGCGCTCCACCTGGGCATAGATAGGCCACAATTTCAGCCTTTCAGACTTCCATGAAGACACCTTGCACAGGTGTCCTCCTGAGTTGAAGAAGCGGTCCAGAGAGAGCGTGCCAAACACGTCCCCTACCTTAAATTACCTCTCCCAGCAGGCCGTGCTGGGAGCAAAACACTCCCAGCTTGTACAGTTGCTCTCTGGGTAATTTAGTCTATAACAAGCCAGGGCAAATTGAGTCTCTTCTCTATCCCTGCACTCAATTTCCCAACATTATCTGCAGTATCAGGACAAAAGCAAGCAGCAGGTGGTTATAACACAATTCAGCCACAAGAGGGAGCTGAGATCCTTCTTGATCAGCAGATGGTAGTCTTTTATATCACATGAAAAAGGTAATCTCCTGCTACATATATAATATATATATATATACACAGTATATATATCCAGCATCTATTATTTTATGCCTATAATATCAATTATATGAACACTTTTGACTAATTTTAAAGTTTAGTACTTTTACATCTTGAACCAAAGGTTGCTTCCAGAACATATTTTACAGAACTCAAACTTAATAATAATAAAAAAAAGTGTATGGTGTCTATTTTCCTAATAATTTCAACAGTATAATTTCCAGTCCATCACACATAATTACTGCGATTCCATTCTTGACCACGTCTGCTCATTAGTTCCCCATAGACTTCTATTTGGCTGAGTCATTGGGCATCTTTGGTCTTGGGAGATGACCCCACAGACGTCTAGGTGATTTACAGTGCAAGTGTGGCCAGGGCAGGGCAATGAAGGCTTGCTTCGCAGGATGTAAAAAAGTTCAGAGGGCATGCTTATAGGATTGAGATAAGTATACATCAGATTAGGGTGGGCTTTTTTAGTTCAAGAAAGGCAGGCAAAAGGCAGAATCACAATTTTAAAACTGCTTTTTATTTTTATTTTTTCTATGCACACATATGAACAGATTATCGATAATTTAAATGTGTATTTTACAATACAAAAATTGCTAGCAAGAGGAAGCCTTAAGAAGAAAGAGTTGACTTCCCCATGGGACAAAGGTACAAGTGCTGCCTCACAGGCAGTCAACAGCTGCTTTGGTGACAAATGCCAGATGGAGACACAGGAAAAGAGATTTTGAGAGGATTAGAAAACACAGATACAATAAAATTGCTTTGAAAGTTACTTTTTAACTTGACTAACACAGAAAACCATCCTATGAATTATTAATCTACAAATTGAGAAAATAATAGCTTAAATGTTTCAAGCACTCCAGATATTTACAGGAACAATTAAGAGCCATTATCGTTATATAAAAACACAACACATTTCCTTAATCTCTTTCTTTTCTGATTATATAATCATCTAAGTAAACATAAGGTCCAGCTTTCACTGTAATTGTCCCCGAGGTCTTTGTTTTAGCAGTCAAAGGTAGTTAAGCTTTGGCTAACATATGTTACCTCTGACCCCAACTAGCTGATATAGAATAGACAGACCCAGGTAAGAAAAGATAGATACAGTAGATAGATACAGTAGATAGATAGATAGATAGATAGATAGATAGATAGATAGATAGATAGATAGATAGATAGATAGATAGATAGATAGATAGATATGCCTTGAAAAAGTATTCATATGCCTTGAAATTTTCAACATTTTGTCATGTTACAACCAAAAATGTAAATGTATTTTATTGGGATTTTATGTGATAGACCAACACAAAGTGGAACATAATTGTGAAGTGGAAGAAAAAAAGACAAATGGTTTTCAGAATAAAAAAAAAAAGTGTGGGTGGCATTATTATTCAACCCCCTTTACTCTGATACCCCCAACTAAAATATAGTGTAACCAATTGCCTTCAGAAGTCACCGAATTAGCAAATTGAGTCCACCAGTGTGCAATTTCATCTCAGTATAAATAAAGCTGTTCTGTAAAGCCCTCAGAGATTTGTTAGAGAACCTTAGTGAACAAACAGCATCATGAAGGTCAAGGAACACACCAGACAGGTCAGGGATAAAGAAGTAAGAAGATTAAAGAAGTTTAAAGCAGGGTTAGGTTATAAAAAAATATTTCAAGTTTTGAACATCTCATGGAGCACTATTCAATCCATCATCTGAAAATGGAAAGAGTATGGCATAACCGCAAACCTACCAAGACATGGCTGCCCACCTAAACTGACAGGCCAGGCAAAAGAGAGAATTAATCATAGAAGCAGTCAACTGGAAGAGCTGCAGAGATCCACGGCTCAGGTGGGAGAATCTGTCCACAGGACAACTATTAGGCCCCGTACACACGAGAGGATCGATCCGCTGAAATTTATCCGCGGACCTGTTTCAGCGGATAGATCCCCTGGTGCGTACGATCCAGCGGATATTTTTCCGCAAATTTTTTCCCCCAGGGATGGATTTCCAGCGGATCAAGATTTCATAGCATGCTAAGAAATCTATCCGCTGGAATCCAGTCTAGCGGATTGATCCGCTGGTCTGTACAGACTTAGCGGATCAATCCGTCCGATTGCATCCCTCGCATGCGTCGTAATGATTTGACGCATGCGTGGAATTCCTTATATGACAGCGTCGCGCACGTCGCCCCGTCATCATCGCGGCGGCGGCGCGACACATCACCGCGGAGGGAATTCCGCTGGGATTTTGATCTCATGGTTAGTGCAACCATGAGATCAAAATCCGCCAGAGGACTTATCCGCGGAAACGGTCCCCCGGACCGTTTCCGCGGATCGATCCTCTCGTGTGTACTAGGCCTTAGTCGTGCACTCCACAAATCTGGCCTTTATGGAAGAGTGGCATGAAGAAAGCCATTGTTGAAAGAAAGCCAAGACAAGTCCCATTTGCAGTTTGCGAGAAACCATGTGGGAGACACACGACAAACATGTGGAAGAAGGTGCTCTGGTCAGATCATCAGATGAGTCTAAAGTTGAACTTTTTGGCCTAAAAGCAAAAGGATGTGTGTGGCGGAAAAATAACACTTCACATCACATTGATCATCCCCACCGTGAAACATGGTGCTGGCAGCATCATGTTGTGGGGATACTTTTCTTCAGCAGGGACAGGCAAGCTGTTCAGAGTTGATGGGAAGATGGATGGAGCCAAATACAGGGCAATCCTAGAAGAAAACCTGTTGGAGTCTGCAAAAGACTTGAGACTGAGGCGGAGGTTCACCTTCCAGCATGACAACGACCTACACCACAGTCCTGTGCACAGGACATGCGGTGTCTGTGCGATACAATTTAAGCAATACGTTTTGTATGGCTCAAATTGCTTCCCATCTGCACCAAAATTGTACAGGATCCTTTTTTTTTCCCCACACCTGAATCACATTGCATGGGTGTTCACATTTGGCAATTTCACTGCATTTTTTTATCTGTTTTTGGGTGTCGTTAATCTAACATTGACACCTGCAACTATGCGATTGCCAAGCAGTGCACTGCAATGCGGGGAAATGCAGATAGTTTTGTGTGTTTTCCACATCACATTAGTGTGAGCCGGAGCTGAGAGGTTAACACACAGCAAAGATTTTATTTCAACATTTGGATGAGGCACAAGCTTGTCTTCCTCAGGATAATCTTTACGTACAAACCTTATATGATGTTTTAGCTTAGGAGATACTATTGGATTTTTTAGCCTAGGAAAAGTGTGTTAGGCATACAGCACAAATTACAGAGCTGGCCAGGATGACAAGAAGCTCTAAAGCCAAAAAATCTACTCAAAGATGGGGAAGCAAAGAGATTTGTGACTAGCAGACAACATGATCCCAAAGACTCTTCCCTACATCTAAGGCCTTGTACTCACGACCGGATCTGTGCGCTGGAAACTGTCTGCCCGACAGTTTCCGGCGTACAAGGCTGATTTGTGTTTTGTTCCGCTGGCGTGTACACACCAGCGGACCAAATTCCCGTCGTACCGGAACGCGTGCACGTAAACTACGTACGACGTCACTATAAAGGGGAAGACCAAAGTTAATGGCGCCGCCCTCTGTTCCTCTTTTGCTAGTTACGTGTTTGCTCGTGTTAGTGAAGGTTTGGTTAGAGCTGATTCGCGCTTCTCGGTCTCCAGGCTTTGACAGCGTGTATTCACGGGTTCAGTGCGTGTGCTTGCGGTAACGTAGTTGTCATTCGGCTATAGGCAAGCAGGTTGTTTCTGCTTTAGCAGTTGCATCCTGTGCGCTCGTATCTGTTTGTCGCGCGTTTGTCGCAGGTAGTGCTGGATTTGCGAGTGCTTTCTGTTTCAGTGTGTTCTTGACTGACCAGCCGGCCGGTTTGAAGCCATGATGGAGCAGCAGCGTCAATTTTCGCGAGTTGGTGCTGTTTATGGGATGGCTGCTGGATATGTTCATTTGTCCAGTACTTTGGCCAGAAACAGGGGGCGGAGGCGTTTCTGGACCAAGAATTGGTTGCGCCAGCGTGACCAGTTCTCACATATGCCTCTGCTTAGGGAACTCCAGGAGAATAATCCTAATGACTTTAGGAATTTTCTCCGCATGACGGACCCCGTATTCAACCGTCTGCTGGATCTTCTGTCCCCCTATATCACGAGGCAGGACACTGTGATGCGCCAAGCCATCACGGCCGAGCAGAGGCTTATTGCCACGTTGCGGTACCTGGCGACTGGGAGGAGCCTGCAGGACCTCAAGTTCTCGACAGGCATCTCTCCGCAGGCGCTTGGGGTCATCATACCGGACACGTGTGCTGCCATCATCAAAGTTATGCATGAGGAGTATATTAAGGTAAGTTTCCTGGCTCTAATAATGTGGCCAACTAACTTTATTTTTATTTTCCCAGATATGCTGTGTGTTTAACTAACGTTAGCTTTTCTCCCTATGCATGTTGATATCAGCTTTACATGTTTTATTCTTGGCCTACCTGCATATTTGTCCCTTACCCAATATTAACCTGTCCAGCATGCTATCCTAGGGACAAACCCACCTTGCCATTTTTTCAAACAGGACTTTTTGGGGTTTTTCCCCCCCCCCCCCCCCCTTCAAACTTTTATTGTCCCCATCAGAGGGCTGTGGAGTCTCTTAATGAAGTGGCCCTATATATTTCATTTTCCAAATTCTCCATGCACATTTTTCTAATGCAATTTTAATACTGTGAACTGTCACAAGGATGCTTGTAGGATGTATTTGTTACAAAGTACTAAATCTCTAATTTTGTTTGTCCCCACAGCTACCCTCCACACCACAGGAATGGCAGTCTGTGGCTTCCCAATTTGCCCAGCGGTGTGATTTTCCAAACTGCGGTGGAGCAATAGATGGGAAACACGTCCGCATTGTGCCCCCACCCCGCTCGGGGTCCTACTATTATAATTACAAGGGTTATCATAGTATTGTGTTGATGGCGGTGGTGTCGGCACAGTATGAGTTTCTATATGTGGACGTGGGGAAGAATGGCCGGATGTCTGATGGGGGAGTGTTCGCACGGACTGATTTCTATGATCGTCTCCAAGCTGGTGGTCTGGCATTGCCACCAGATGAAGAGAATGTGGAAGGACTTCCGTTTGTGTTCCTAGCGGACGAGGCTTTCGGGCTTGGTCCTCACCTCATGCGGCCTTTTCCCCAGAGGACCCTCACCTCAGAGAGGAGTGTGTTTAATTTTCGGTTGGCCAGGGCTCGGAGGGTAGTCGAGAATGCCTTTGGGATACTCACCAACCGGTTCCGCCTGTTCAGGACATCGATACATCTGGCGGAATATAAATTGGACACCGTTGTATTTGCCTGCTGCATTTTGCACAACTTTTTACGCAGGCACTCCCAGACGTACCTACCCGACATCGGTTCTGAGGCAAGACTACCCTCAGATCCCCTTCCCGGGCTGGACACTGGTCGCGCTGGCTTGGCCCCCCAATCAGCTCGTGAGGTACGCGACAAATATGTTGAGTACTTCATGGGTCGGGGGGCCATTGCTATGCCAGATCATATTTCTTTCTAATTCGGCCCCCAAAGAAAGGAATATTCTAACAAATAATAAATAATTAGACCATTGGACTTTATACAGTTGTTTGTCATTAATGCTTTTTCTCTTTTTATCTGTCTTCCTGGTTCTCTAACTAACTTCTGCAATTTTAGTGCATAATTGATTTCTCCACTTTTAGTAAATAACCACATTTTGCACAGTATTCACTCATCTACAAACAGGGTATTGAGTCTAGAAATAAGAAGCAACTCCATTTGTAAATGTTGAGGTCAATTTTTTTTTATTTTTGCTTGTTCATGACCCCAAAAAAATTTTTAGATTTTTTTCATTACTCCCTGCTTTTGTACTTAGGAGTCTTCAAAATTTTTTAAAAAATTTTTTTTTTTTTCAGGTAATTCAACCAAAAATATTATGCAGATTATACATTTATTAACAAGTTCACTTTTTTTTTCCTCAAATATAGTTAGATTTATTGTTTACATATATATATATATATATAGATTATATTTGGTGGGGTGTTTACCGCCTTAAATTTATTTTTGGCCATATTTTTTAGGCACAAAAAACAATAATTTTGTAACCATTTTTGTTGTTTTTGGTGTGTTTTTCTAAAACAAAATTTTTGGGTGAGAATTTGGAGTCAAATCTCTACTTCACTAAATTCAGTGATTAGAGAGATTTATAATTCTATATATATATTGAAAATAATTTTTGGCGTTGTTTATTCTTTATGGTCTAAACTTTATAGTATCCCAAAATGTTCAACATGGTCAAAAAGTAACAAAATCAAATTCAAAAAATATAAAAACTCACAACAGCAGTCAGTCATGGTGTGCTTTCACACTGGAACACGCCAAAATTGGAAGATACACACATTCAGTGCAAACTCGCCAAATGTCATTGGTTCAACAGACAAATGGCCACATGTGCTATCTGACATCATGGGTGATCAATGTCTGTGTTTTGTGGGAGCAAACCCTTCCTCTCAACTACTTGAGGATGGAGGAGGGGGTTGGACCCACAAAGCACAGACATTAGATATTCTGTGATGGCAGATAGCACATGTTGGCACACTGTGTGTGTATCTTCAAATTTTGGCGTATTCATTATTCAAACTGTTAAAATGTTTGTGGGGGCGGGGGATGGGCGGGGGGTGTTTCAGTCTTTGACACGGCCCATCATGTCAATAATGTTCTTAAAATTTGCTTCGATTACCATCATTCTTTGCCGCATATTGTCCATTTCCGTGCTGCATTCCAAAAGGACATTTGTTACATTCTGTTCCATGAGAAACATCCTTTCACGCATATTGTGCATTTCAGTGCTGCACTCCATTACCTGCTGAATAATTATAGCAGCACTTGCACGTGAAAATCTTGGCACACCATCCTCCTCCCCTAAACCAACAAAAAAAAAATGGCATTTACAATATTATTTTTCAATGAGGCCTATCTACATATGTTTTTTGGAATCAAGCTAGGGTGACACTGACCTGATGGGCTTCTCCTTTCCACCTCTTCGACATCTTCTATCACTCCTCCTTCTTCCACCACCTCCCCATCATCTTCAATCACTCCTCCTTCTTCCACCACTTCCCCATCATCTTGGACTCCTCCTTCATCCATCAATCCACCTTCTTTCAATTCGCCAAATTGTTCTTCCGCCACTTGCCCTTCATCTGCTATGACTTCTAAGTCCAAAATTACTTCTTCCTCCTCTCTTCCTTCCTCCTTTCTTCCTTCCTCCTCTCCTTCCACATCCTCCTCTCCTTCCACATCCTCCTCTCCTTCCACATCCTCCTCTCCTTCCACATCCTCTTCTCCTTCCACATCCTCCTCCTCCTCCACATGTTGAGATGGCAGATTTTGGCCTTGTCTGGCCCTCTCTGCCTCCTCCAAATGCTGGCGACTTCTTTCCCCTGAAATAAACCAAAAAAAATGTAGACTCATCAGCACACAGATATTGGAGAGCATAAATCGCACACATTGCTTAGAAGATGCTTTCATTTAGTTACTTTTATCTTTCACCAAACCTACATTTTGCAATTACTTCTATATGGCAAGCTCTGATCCTGCCCCTTTTTAGCAAAGTGACACACATGGATGTCCCCCCTAAACTGTATTTCTGGGATACCCTACCAAAACCCATTTTTGATTTGGGGAGACACAGGTGCTCTGCATTGCAGATGTGAAAACATCTGCTTTATTACCACTGTTTTTAGAATGAATCCTGTTTGCCTTTCCCATTCTCCTTCTTTTTTTTTCTAGAACTAGCTTTTACACAATGTTTACAAACAAAGTTTTTGGCCAGTGAGCCATGTCCAGGTGTGTTGTTCCTGGAATAACCGAGCCTTTCTGATAAACTATGTGATGTTACGTTGTTTACTAAGAACACTGTTTGTAAATATGTAGTTATTTATGTTCTAAAAAATAAATAACAACATGTCTTTAAAATTACAAGCAGGCCAAGGAGGCAGATGGTGAAATATACATGGCAACACATTATTGCAGACAATCACCACCCCCCCCCCCCCCAAACCCAATATATATTTACTTACTTTTACGCAGAATTTTAAGTATTTTCTTCATCTGATGTGGCTCCCTCAATTTTAAGTCTGACCATCGTTTCCTCAGCTGTTCCTTGGACCTGGTGATCCCAAACATCCTCTGCATTCTCCTCGCCACCTTGTCCATAATATGTGCCTTTCGGCGGTTAGGGGTCTTGTATGGCCCTAATTCACCATCATAGTCCTTTTTTCGCATGATGTAAACTAACTCCACCATTTCCTGGAACCGCATATTAGTGGCTTTATATCTTCTTTTCCTTGATCGGGACGTCCCTGCCTCTGTCCCTTCACTTGTGGCATGAGAGCATCGTGCCCGCTCGTGTGACATCGCCATCTTTCCTTTCCCACAGAGATTATGGGCGTGGAAAAGATGAATTCTTACGCCATGGGCGGAGAAGAGGGCGGCGTTTAATACATACGCGGAGTGTAGAGAATGCAAACAACGTGTTTACGTCCGTTACGCGGAGAATCTTCGAGCGCATCCAGAACATACACAGTTAACGCCATATTTCCTAAAATCATTGATTAGGGGCCTCGCAAAGGTGACGAGGGCGGGGTTTCATAAATACGCGGAGTGTTTAAAAGGTTTACGCCGTGATTACGCATCTTACGCGGTAATTAGGCGAGCGTGAGAAACGAGGAGCGAGAGACAGGAAGGTAAGGAATTTAAAAATGTGATCAGCAGAGGCCTTGAAAATGTAGACACATGGGATGGGGGTTTGGGCTGTTGGTTGCACCCTTTTTAAGCTATTCTGTCTATGGGGTACCACAATGTTATTTTGGTATCCAAATGCTTTTGGACACCTCACAAAATAGAGATGTGAACAATGCTGTACCTCATTGACAAGTTTTTGAATGGTGTATTCAGATCAGGCAAAGTATTGTTCAAGTGTTGGTTGTACAGAGGTCATTAGGAAGTGTCTTTTATGTCATCCATTGTCAGGGGTATGAGATTTACACATGAAAGAGTGCCTAGATGAAAACTGTCATTTGTAAGCATTGTTTAATTTAATATATTTAAAATATTTACTGCAATGTGAACAATGGCTCTGCATCTAGCAAATCAATGTTTGGTACAAGCAATGCGGCCGAGCTGCCAATCATTGTTTAAACAAGAGAGACTGTGTTTGGAATTAGATATAGGTAATAAATTTGAAGACACATATTAGATCAAGGTCAACGCTGATCCTTTGGAATATTTATTTTTCTGTGGTTTATGTTTTTGTAATCTAGACTCAAAAAGAAATATAATTTTTCAAAAATTGCAATGGACCTCCTACAAAGCAAGGAATCTATAGAGGCCTTACTTCAAAAATACCAGGACACGCCCATCCTGTGGAATTCAAAACACTCGTTATATTGCAATAAAGAGGTACGAGCGGCAGCACTAGAAGAGCTAGCAAATTATATGCAAACTTGGGTGCCAGGATGCACTGCCAACATGGTGAAGGATAAACTTGCCAACCTCAGAAGCACATACAGGAGAGCATACAAAGCTAATAAAATCAAAAAATCGGGAGCAGCAGCAAGACAAGCAAAGGAACCCAAACTGTGGTATTATAAACAGATGGCTTTTTTGCGGGACGAAATGGAAGGCAGGAAAACGATGTCCAGTCTTTCTTCCAACCTTTCCTCCATGCTACCTTCCAGCGGACATTCCCCAGATGACCACAGCCCTGCAGAGTCGGAGGAAGAGGGCCTGGCTGACAGAGATGCAGATCTGCCACCCTTCGATGAGGAGGTATAGTAGTTTCCTCTATATTTATGGCCTAAATAATTCTTGGTGGATTAATGATTAGATATTGAAAAAAAAAAACCAAGCTGGAAAAAAACAAACAAAAAGGTGTACAGACAAATAGGTGTCAGGGATGACAACTGCAGGGGTCAGAAGTAGAGTGTATTCAAGTAATAATGAACAGAAAATACTGAACGAAAAACATGAAAATGAGTGTGGTTTTATTTAGCGAAATTGTAAAAAAATTCCTTTTTTTTACACACAGGAAGAAGAGATCAGCCAGGAGGTGGCAGATCCTCAGGTGTCTGTCAGCCAGGAGGAGGCCGGGGTCAGTGGCAGCCAGGAGGAGGCCGGGGTCAGTGGCAGCCAGGAGGAGGCCGGGGTCAGTGGCAGCCAGGAGGAGGCCGGGGTCAGTGGCAGCCAGGAGGAGGCTGGGCCCAGTGGCCTGCAGCAGGTCCACCCGGCCAGGAGAACCACCACCAGCCAGTCTTCTCCCCCCCAGGTGAGGCCATCAGGCCGAAGGAGGCAGTTGAGGCCTGTGGAGGAGGCAAGCCTCCGCATGATCCAGGAGGCAAGCGCCATCATGAGGGCCCCCCTCAACCCCACAGAGGCCTTCAGTGCCTCATTGGCCCATGATTTAAATGAAGGGGAGGAGGACCAGAGAAGACTGGCAAAGGCCCTGATGAACCAGGTACTTTGGTGGATGCAGAGGGGCCTGCTGACCCCAGACACTGGGCTATGTGACCCGGCCCGGCTTGCGGAACACCATCCTCCTGCTGCCACATCAACCCCACCTGCAAGACCCCGTGTTCGATCCGCTGGAAGGCTGCCTGGAGGGAAGGCTGGAAAGAGGAGGAAACGTTGATTTTCTGCCTTCCATTTCCTTCCACATAAAGGACATCTTGTTTGTACTACCACAGTTTGGGTTCCTTTGTTTGTGTGCTGCTGCTTAATATTTTTGTGTTTGGCTCCTGAGGCTTGGAAGTTTATCCTTCACCATGTTGGAAATGCAAGTTTGCATATAGTTTGCTATCTATTCTAGTGCTGCCGTTCTTTTTATTTTTTGTGATGACATTTGCCAGAATAAAAGGCCTTTTGCTTTCATTTGAAAACATGTCTATTGTTTGATATACTGTGGGGATTATTAGGCAGCAAACCTTTAATAAATATACAATGGGTAATTTACAAAGGACACACTCCTTGGGGGGGGGGGGGGACATTTGGTGTGCCAACATGGTTTAATATTCTCTAATGAAACACCAAAAAAAAAAAAAAAAAATTAAAAATACATGTAAAAAAAAAATAGTTTAAATGGTGACATAACTAGAAACAAAAAAAAAAATTAAAAAAATGCACATTCCTTTACAAAAATGAATACTCTAAATTATGGAGGACCACCAACCAAAACACACGTCTGGCATAGAAAACATTATTAAAGGATTACATCACAAGCAAGAAATGTGACATTTCAGTATGGGACAACTCTATTGAAATTGCATCAGCAAGAGAACGGGGTTATTCTAGCAAGAGAAGAATTAATCAAACGAGGCTTTAAAATGTGGTTTAGTGCGCCTTTTTAAGACATTGTTCTCTTGCTAGAATAAAAGGTTTCTAATGACGAATGTGCCATATCCCAAAGAAACGCGAGTTTTACCTGAACGAGCGCTCCCGTCTCCTCATTTGGACTGAGCATGCGCGGGGTTTTTGTACGCTGCTTTTGTGTACAGACGACCGAACATGTCTGACGGACACGATTCCAGCAGACTGTTTTAAAGCAAGACCAGGAAACAGTTGTTCGTTGGAAAACGGTCTGGCCGACGATTGTTTGCTGGAATTCTGTACGTTACTGCCTACACACGAACGAACATGTCCGCTGAAACTGGTCCGCGGACCAGTTTCAGCAGACATGTTTGGTCGTGAGTACGAGGCCTAACAGTTAACTTGTCTAGAAGGGAAACTTCAGAGGATCAGGGTAATGATACAGTACCAGATCTGTGTTATATTTACATGCACACTGATTTTATGACTCCTGATTAGCAGAAAGTAAATAATTCTAATGCCGCGTACACACGATCGGTCAAACAGATAAGAACTGTCTGATGGACCGTTTTCATCAGACCAAACCGATCGTGTGTGGGCCCCATCAGTTATTTATCCATAGGTTAAAAAAATTCAATCTTGTTTTAAATTTAACCGATGGATACCTAACCGATAGTAAAAAAAAACGATTGTTTGTAGGCACGTCCATCGGTTAAAAATCCACGCATGCTCAGAATCAAGTCGACGCATGCTTGGAAGCATTGAACTTCGTTTTTTTCAGCACGTCGTTGTGTTTTACGTCACCGCGTTCTGACACAATCGTTTTTTTAACTGATGGTGTATAGGCACGACTGACCATCTGTCAGCCTCATCGGTTAATTGATGGAAAAATCCATCAGACCGTTTTCATCGGATGGACTGATCGTGTGTACGCGGCATAACACATATAAATCCAAGCAGTAAAAATGCATCTTTATCCAAAAATGAATACAGTAAATGTATAGCCTTTCCTGACTACAATAGGGGGAGTGTGGATCGCAATTCAGCACATCACATATAACTTCCTTTTTTTTGTATTTGTGAAAAATCAATGCAAAGTACACTCCATTCATGTACCGATACGTTGCACTGATGTACAGTGCCCTGCGATTCTGTACAGCACACTGCAATACAAAGTTACAGTAAAAGGCCTGTCATTCCACTATTTGTGAGTTAGCTAAAAGCCCCCGTTCACACTGAACCAATTTGTCATGTGATTTGTCTGGAATAGCATGACAAGTCTCAGCCTATTGCTGGCAATGGCACCATTCCAATTGGTGCAACGCCAACTTTGCAGCGCCTCACTATTTTGCAAAAGTAGTTCCTGCATTGCTTTTGCTGATTTCGGGTGCAACTTCAATAGACATCTCGGCATGAAGCTGCACAGATTTCTTTCAAGTCGCTCACAAAGTCACAATGACATGCTGCTTTGAAATTGTGCGGCTTCTGATGAAGTTGCACAATTTAAAAGCTGTGCTCAGTGTGAACAAGGGCTCAACCTCGGGTCCAAAACACAGCTAAACCTTTGAGTGGATTGATTGCAGTCTGGCCTGAATGCATTTTAACTCATTCTGCCTAAAATCTAGAACTCTCTAAAAGGAAATATTCCAACATCAGATAACCTAGCTAGGCAGAACTAAACCTGCAAATATAAATTATTAGAACATTTTTTTTTCTATGAAATAAAAATATGTTTCCCAAGTAATTAGGTCTTGAACTGCAACAGTGTGTGAGATACAGAATAACTCTCATGTATCAAATCATACTGCTAATGTGGGTGGATGGAAATGTAGTTCTGACGCTGTATGAGAATGAAGAAAAATTTGATGATAACTTGACACAAAGCAGAAGTAGTTTTGAAAGTTTTTGTAGATATGAAACATAGCACTGGTATAATAAGTGGAAGGTTTCAATTTGATATGGCTACTTCCAGTAACCTTATACTGACCTTGACAGATATGTGCAGCAATATTTTCCCTACCATGCTTTCAAACAATTACTCTAGTAAATTAGATGTAGTGAAGCATATCGTCCTTCAAGTTGCATGACATATCACAGCATTGGCATAGGCTCATAAAGGAGACCAATATTATAGTTACTGAACTGATGTTTGACAAGGGTAAACATATTATTACTGTAGATAAAAATATAGTCAATATTTACAATATAATAACAATTTTCATCAGGCTTTGAATTATTTCGGACATTTGGACACCAGGTGTGTATATGTGTACGTGTGTTTTGCATTTATTTTCATTTTCAAATCACATGCAGCATCTCATTCACATATCATTTCATATGTAACTTATGTATTGAGATTTAATATGTTTTGCCGATGGATCAATTCCATCCGTTCTCAGATTAATGCAGTAGGGGGTGTGATGTGAAACAAAATCAAAATATTAAATTGTAATCTATAGAGAATAGGGGTGTCCTCGTTGCTAGTCATCAGGAGCAGAGAGGGGTAACAAAAGTCTAAAAAGAATATCGTACGATGTTAAAAAAATATTTCAAAAATAGTTATAATATGTCTATCTAGGTAAACAAAGATGGAATATAGGTATAAATACATATACAGTGGGTGACCGCAATATTGTGTCAATCTCGCTCCCTTTCTCGGCGAGATTGAGCACCTACGAGCCCCATCGCGGGAGCCAGCGCCGAGCAGTCATAGAAGCGACGGGAGATCCGACTTGGATTCCCGCCAATTCTACACGTGTGCAGCGTTTGTTATGAATCCTGAGGGGGGAAGTCCCTGCCGGATTTTAAATAAAAATCCGGCATGGGTTCCCCCCTCAGGAACATACTGGGCCCTTAGGTCTGGTATGGGTTGTAAGGAGACCCCCCTACTCCGAAAAAACGGCGTAGGGGGTCCCCCTACAATCCATACCAGACCCGTATCCAAATCACGCTACCCGGCCGGCCAGGAAAGGAGTGGGGACGAGCGAGCGCCCCCCCCCTCCTGAGCCGTACCAGGCTGCATGCCCTCAACATGGGGGGGTTGGGTGCTCTGTGGCAGGGGGGCGCACTGCGGGGTCCCCCCACCCCAGAGCACCCTGTCCCCATGTTGATGAGGACAGGGCCCCTTCCCGACAACTCTGGCCGTTGGTTGTCGGGGTATGCGGGCGGGAGGCTTATCGGAAACTGGGAGCCCCCTTTAATAAGGGGGCCCCCAGATACCGGCCCCCCCACCCTAAGTGAATGGATATGGGGTACATCGTACCCCTACCCATTCACCGAGAGGAAAAATGTTAACGTTAATAAACACGACACAAGGGTTTTTAAAATAATTTATTAGTCTGCTCCGGAGGCACCCCTGTCTTCTTTAGCTCTTTTCACCAGGGGGGGGCTTCTTCTTTGATGTCTTCGGGTGGGGGACGCTCTTCTTCGCCGCCGTCTGGTTCTCTTCCACCGCCGGGGGGGGGCGCTTTTATAAAAGCGCCCACCCCCCGGCGGGTTTCCTGCGACGTCTTCGGCGGGGGGTGGTGTGCTTCTCAGGGGGGGGGCTTCTTCTTCCGCTATCCGGGGGGGTCTTCTCCGGTATCCGGGGGGGTCTTCTCCACTCTCCGGGGGTCTTCTTCTATGTTCGCCGCTCTCCGCTGTTGACTCGGCGCACCCCGGTTCTTCCTCCCGCTGTCCGGTGCCTTCTCCTTCAGGGCTGAACGTCTTCTTCTTCTTCTGTGCTGTGACGTCTTCTTCTTCTTCTGTGCTGTGACGTCTTCTTCTTCTTCTGTGCTGTGACGTCTTCTTCTTCTTCTCTTCTCCCGATGTTGACACGTTGCCTCTTCTCGCTGCAATGACAGGTGCGCGGCTTGCATCTGACTTATATAGGCCTCACAGTCCCATCATGCTCCGTACCTACCCATGTGATACCTACCCACGTGGGTATGTACCGGAGCATGATGGGACCAGAGCCAGAGCAGAAGAGTGGCCCCCACCCGAAGACGTCAAAGAAGAAGCCCCCTCTGGTGAAAAGAGCTAAAGAAGACAGGGGGTGCCTCCGGAGCAGACTAATAAATTATTTTAAAAACCCTTGTGTCGTGTTTATTAACGTTAACATTTTTCCTCCAGGTGAATGGGTAGGGGTACGATGTACCCCATATCCATTCACTTAGGGTGGGGGGGCCGGTATCTGGGGGCCCCCTTATTAAAGGGGGCTCCCAGATTCCGATAAGCCTCCCGCCCGCATACCCCGACAACCAACGGCCAGGGTTGTCGGGAAGGGGCCCTGTCCTCATCAACATGGGGACAGGGTGCTCTGGGGTGGGGGGACCCCGCAATGCGCCCCCCTGCCCCAGAGCACCCAACCCCCCCATGTTGAGGGCATGCAGCCTGGTATGGCTCAGGAGGGGGGGCGCTCGCTCGTCCCCACTCCTTTCCTGGCCGGCCGGGTAGCGTGCTTTGGATACGGGTCTGGTATGGATTGTAGGGGGACCCCCTACACCGTTTTTTTGGCATAGGGGGTTCTCCTTACAACCCATACCAGACCTAAGGGCCCGGTATGCTCCTGAGGGGGGAACCCATGCCGGATTTTTATTTAAAATCCGGCGGGGACTTCCCCCCTCAGGATTCATAACAAACGCCGCACACGTGTAGAATTGGCGGGAATCCAAGTCGGATCTCCCGTCGCTTCTATGATGCGCTTGCCGTAATGTGCTTGTACTATTCCAGCGCGAGTGCGAGATATCGGCACCCTGTCGCCGAGAATCAGCGCGATGCCGTCGTGCTAAAAACAAATTCTCGGCGGCAGGCACTGTATATATATTTATATATATACATCCATCATACCTGCAGAACCACAAGAGATATGGATGCAGGCATGGAGGACCGGAGGTCGGTTGGGGTCATGTTATGTTATGTCATTACTATGTTATTAATGTATGTGCAGTTAAATTTTATATTTGCTATTCACTCTGCTATTATGCTACTTATATGGTTCTTGTTTACTATGTACTACCTACCAGACACACTTTAACGTGCTCTTTCCTTGGCTGCATGATTCAAACAAAGTCCCACCTTTCCTTCCCTTTCCCAATTCAACAGGGATGGAGGCTATCGTCTATTTACGTACATAGCCTCATACAAAGTCCCATTTAGTTTAGCATAGGCTTCAGCAACTATCAAAGTATTTAGGGATGGAATCATGCGCCTATATTGATACTTTCATTCATTGGTACCATCCACTGCCAGTTTTAATTCAATTGTCTAAAATTAAGAACTAACAATTTACTATAATACAATATCATTTTATATTTATCATTATTTCATTGCAGTTCCCTTGCTCTGGCTGCGCTGTGCTGTGTCAGTTGGTTTGGCTGTCCATGTTGTTAATCCCTGAAGCTGCAATGCCCTTCCCCTCCCCTTAGCTGTGTGGGGGGTTGGGCGGATGTCTCTCGGCGCATCAACGTCACACATCCAGTGGCATACGCGCTGCGTCACCCTATGGTGGCGTGAGTGCACCGTCACTGTGTTTCAGTTCTTGGCGTCGTATATGAGGAGGTGTGACGCCAGCTGGCGAGCGGTCTCTGTCTGCTTGACCGTTGGCGCCCTCTCTCCCTCACTGGCTGCCAGTGTGGCGTTGGTGGTTTACCCCTGGCTACTGGAGGATTACTCCTTACAGCCATACATGTTACTCCTCTCTCTTCCTCTTTACAGACATGATGCACTTTATGGAATCTTCTGATCAACAAATACCACAGTGGTAACTATTTTTTACTTTTTGTTCATCTATTACCATTATTATTTTTTAACATTATGCTTTTGGCAAATGATTTAGCCAGACTCACACTTTAGCCCACATCCTGGGTGTTAACATACTACATTATCCCTTTACCACTTTATCTTTCAGTCTACCCCTGATATATTCTTTGGTCTTTGTAACTAACTTCTTAATTTTCACCTAAGTCATCTCACTTTACTTTATATATCACTCCATACACCATTTTTTGTTCATTCATCTAATTATTTTACAGATGTCCACAATGACACATCTCTCACATGGGAATCTACTGTTGGCGAGTACTTGTTTTGGCTGTTCCAATTTCCATCTTCTGCCTTGGGGTGTGCCGCCTCAGCGCCCGGTGTTGATGACCCCAACCGACCTCCGGTCCTCCATGCATCCTTATCTCTTGTGGTTCTGCAGGTATGATCGGATGTATATATATATATATATATATATATATATATATATATATATATATATATATATATATATATATATATATATATGCATTTATACATATATTCCATCTTTGTTTACCTAGATGGACATATAACTATTTTTGAATTATTTTTTTAACATCGTACAATATTCTTTTTAGACTTTTGTTACCCCTCTCTGCTCTTGATGAGTGGCGCTAGCTATGAAACGCGTAGAGATACTAGAGGTTCGTCCTACCCACATTACAATTTCTATCTACACTAGGCATACTGGAGTATACCAATGAACCACAAGTCTACAAATATTAATTATATTTGGAGATACGCACCTATTGGTCTGGTTCCAATGTTGTTCATAATATGAACTCACATGTTACCATGCTATGCTACTATTATGTTATCAAATTGTTTGAAACCTATCATATATTTGATTACTGGCTATGCATTGGATTATTATGTAATGTATGTGGTTCACAACAATTATGCAATAACCACCAGACTTAGTCCGTCGTGTTTTTCTCCTTGAGCTGACTTTTGTGCTCTTCTATTACCATCCAGACTATTATCGTACCATTATTACCATTATTGGGACCATTGGAGTCCACCAATGAATCCCAATTCTACATTTTCCCTTTAAGATGGAGTGACACGTCAGTGAGTCTGGTTTTTACTTTTATTTACAATATGAACCCTATGTCGCTAAGCCATGTCAACTATATGTTACTATTATGCCTACAATGTATTATTTGTACTGTAACTATTGTGCTAGCATGCTACGTGTGTGGTTCTTGGTGGCAATGAGCCCACACGATATCATGTTATGTCATTACTATGTTATTAATGTATGTGCAATTTAATTTTATATTTTACATATTTGCTATTCACTGTGCTATTATGCTACTTATATGGTTCTTGTACTACCTACCAGACACACTTTGACGTGCTTTCTCCTTGGCTGCATGATTCATTTAAAGTCCCACCTGTCCTTCCCTTTCCCAATTCAACAGGGATGGAGGCTATCGTCTATTTACGTACATAGCCTCATACAAAGTCCCATTTAGTTTAGCCTAGGCTTTAGCAAGTGTCTATGGGAATGTTTGACCATTCCTCCAGAAGCACATTTGTCAGGCACTGATGTGAACGAGAAAACAATTTAATTGTGCTTTTAGTTTGTGGCGCTCAGATGCAGTTTAGATTTGCTTTAAAATGTTATGAATTTTTTTTGTACAAATTTTCCTAAGAATTTTCAAAGACATTTTTATTTGACATGTTTCTAGTGTATATTCAGCTTTGAAAACACACTCAAAAAGCTATGGGCAGCTGCAGTTAAACTATTAAAATACTTGCCTATTAGTCTCTTCTTCGGGCCTGGGTGAAATGCAGAAGCTTCTGTGTGTATAAGGTGTGGCCCAGTTCTCTGTATCTACTTCCTGGAAACAGGGTTTCTCACCCAGCTGACAGGGGGAGGAAGTACTTGTCTGTAACCAACTAACTGTGGTAATTATTAAGCAAAATATTTTTTTCAAAATAAACTATAATATCAAAAGTATTGGGAGGCCTGCCTTTACACACACATGATTTTTAATGACATCCCAGGCTTAGTTCATTGGGTTCAATATTGAGTTGGCCCACTCTTTTCAGCTATAACAGCTTCAAATCTTCTGCAAAAGCTGCCCACAAGGTTTAGGAGTGTGTCTGCATGAATGTTTGACCATTCCTCCAGAGGCGCATTTGTGAGGTTAGGCTTTGATGCAGAGGAGAAGGCCTGACTCACCGTCTCCACTCTAATTCATCCTAAAGGTGTTCTATTGGGTTGAGGTCAGAACTCTGTGCAGAACAGTCAAGTTCATCCACCCAAAACTCATCCATGTATTTATGGACCTTGTCTGTGCACTGGTGCACAGTCATGTTAGAACAGGAAGGGGCCAACCCCAATCTGCTCCTACAAAGTTGGGAGTATAAAATTGTCCAAAATGTCTTGGCATGCTGAAGCATTACGTGTTTCCTTCACTGGAACTAAGGGGCCAAGTCCAACCCCTGAAAAACAACCCCACACCATAATCCTTCTTCCACCAAATGAGTTCCATAAAGACATGGGTGAGCAAGTTTGAGGTGGAGGAACTTGACTGGCCTTAACAGAGTCCTGACCTAAACCCGATAGAACATCTTTGGGATGAATTAGAGCTCAGACTACTAGACAGGCCTTCTTGTCCAACATCAGTGCCTGACCTCACAAATGCGCTTCTGGAAGAATGGTCAAACATTCCCATAGACACACTCCTAAACCTTGTGGACAGCCTTCCTAGAAGAGTTGAAGCTGTTATAGCTGCAAAGGGTGTACCAACTCAATATTGGCCATAACCCTATGGACTAAGGCCCCGTACACACGACCAGTTTCCTCGGCAGAATTCAGCTTCCGACCGAGTTTCTGGCTGAATTCTGCCGAGGAAACTGGTCGTGTGTACAGTTTCGGCCGAGGAAGCCGACGAGGAGCTCGACGAGGAAATAGAGAACATGTTCTCTATTTCCTCGTTGTTCTATGGGAGCTCTCGTCCCGCCGAGCTCCTCGGCGGCTTCAGTGCTGAACTGGCCGAGGAACTCGATGTGTTTGGCACGTCGAGTTCCTCGGCCGTGTGTACGAGGCTTAAGACTTGGATGCCATTAAAGTTCATGTGTCTCAATACTTTTGGTAATATAGTGTGTATACATATTATGATAGTGAGAGTTATTTACGAAATGCAAATCCACTTTGCACTACAAGTGAAAACTAAGGGCCAGATTCTTAAAAGGCTTACGACGGCGCAACGCCATTTACACCGTCGTAAGTCCTAATCTGGCCCGGCGTATCTATGCGACTGATTCTTAGAATCAGTTACGCATAGATATCCCTTAGATCTGACAGGCGTAAGGCTCTTACGCTGTCAGATCTTAAATGCAATTTTTTTTCCTGCCGCTAGTTGTTGCCTCGTCGTTTTCCCTGTCGTCTATGCAAATTAGCTATTTACGGCGATTCCCGAACGTACGCGCGGACGACACAATGAATTTATGATGTTTCCGTAAGCGTAAACTTGCCCCTGCTATATGAGGGGCAAGTTTACGAAGGTCAGTCGTAAGCCATGTTAAGTATGGCATTGGGTCAGCGTCGTCTTTTTCCGTCATTTACGTCGTTTTTGTAAGTCGTTCGCGAATACGACTTTACGTCAATGACGCTCACGTCGGCGTCATTGACGTTTTCCGCATGCGCAGTTCGATCGTAGCGGGGGCGCGCTTAATTTAAATACAAGCCGCCCCCTTTGAAATACGTGGGTTTACGCCGGGCCATTTACACTACGCCGCCGCAAATTACGGAGCAAGTGCTTGGAGAATACTGCACTTGCTCCAGTAATTTGCGGCGGCATAGTGTAAATGGCTTACGCTACGCCACCGCAGATTCTACCAGAATCTGGCCCTAAAAGTGCAAAGCGCACTTGAAATTGCACTGAAAGTGCACTTGGAAGGGCAGTCGCTGTAAATCTGAGGGGCAGATCTGAAATGAGGGGAAGCTCTGCTGATTTTATCATCCAATCATGTGCAAGCTAAAATGCTGTTTTTTATTTTCCTTGCATGTCCGCCTTGGAGCTACAGCGACTGCACTTCCAAGTGCAATTTCAAGTGAAGTTTGCACTTGTAGTGCAAAGTGGATTTGCCTTTCATAAGTAACCCCCAGTGTTTGAATTTTAGTTTAGGCTACAGCAGAATAGTATTTCAACCAAGAAATACTAAACCCTATTCATTAATTGTATTGTTTTCTACCTTCTCTGTCAGTCGCAGAGGTCAACTGCTTCCTACATAAATTAGCTGACTCCTCTGAACTCCTTTTCAACAACCTTCCTTTTCCACTTTTCATTCTTTTTGAAGATCAGTGTATTACAAGCTGTGGAAAAGGCATGCTATTTTTAACCTGTGCCTGCAAATTGGAGAGCACGTTATTTATGATTAACTACTGTGGCATTAACAATAAAAAGGGAAGACTTCTTTTATCACCACTAGATGATAGAGACTTGATGTATTCTTAACATTAGTGAATGTTTTACACTCCATTTTGTCTTGTTTATTATGCCACAAAGAAGTTTGGATAAAATACTTTAAGAAATTGTAGACTCTACTGAAGAAAATAGCAGATTGTATTTCATGTCTTTCAAGCTGTTTAGTCATGTCTCTCAATTACGTTTTTGTATCATTTAATTACAGGTACTTACATAGCACCATCAATTTACACAAATACATTTTATACATTCACATTAGTTCCTGCCCTCAAGGAGCTTACAATCTAAGGTCCTTAACTCACATTCATACATGCACATAATGAGGAGAGAGAGTGGGTCGCGCTGGCCCACGTCTCTGTGTCAGAATGGACACACAGAGCAGCGGGTCGGGTGCCCCCATAGCAAGCTGTTTGCTGTGGAGGCACTCTGCGGGGGGGGGGGGGGCAGGAGCGCTGAAAAGAGACTTGAGAAGAGTAGGTTCTGGACTGCTCTGTGCAAAACCACACGTTTGTTATTTTTAAATAAAAAAACTGAGACTTTATTACCACTTTAACCAGTTCCCTACCGAGCCATAGTAATATGACGTCAGCAGGAACCTTGTCTCCCTCCGGGTGGACGTCATATGACGTCCTGGGCTTCCCGCCCACTAGTGGGGCGTGCCCGCGGAATCGCTCGGGACCCGGTGTGCATGCCCGGCGGCCACGATGTCCATCGGGCACCCGCGATTGCCCTTGATCAGGGCAGGAGTGTGGATCTGTGTGTGTAAACACACTGATCTATCTCCTGTCAGAGGTGAGGAGACTGATGTGTGTTCCCAGTACAGAGGAACGCAGATCGGTCTCTTCCCCTTGTGAGTCCCCTCCCCCTACAGTAAGAATCACTCCCAGGAAACATATTTAATCCCTTCCCCGCCCCCTAGTGTTACCCCTTTCCAGCCAGTCACATTTACACAGTAATCAGTGCAGTTTTATAGCACTAATCACTGTATAAATGTGAATGGTCCCAAAAATGTGTCAAAGTGTCCGATATGTCCGTTGCAATGTCACGGTCACAATAAAAATCACAGATCGTCGCCATTACTAGTAAAACAATAAAAATAAATAAAAATGCAATAAAACTTTGTAGCCGATATAACTTTTGCGCAAACCAATCACTATACACTTATTGCTTTTTACCGAAAAGATGTAGAAGAATACATATCGGCCTCAAACTGAGGACATTTTTTTTTTTTTTTAAATTGGATATTTATTAAATCAAAAAGTAAAAAATATTGTGTCTTTTTTCAAAATTGTCGCTCTTCTTTTGTTTATAGCCCAAAAAATTAAAACCACAGAGGTGATCAAATACTACCAAAAGAAAGCTCTATTTGTGGGGAAAAAACCCATAAAGATTTCTTCTTCTTCATAATATACACAGTGGGAACAGTGCTTAATTTGGGGGAATTGGCAAAAACCTTTTTATTTCTAGCTTTAAAGGCCTTAAGGGCTTGTTCAATGGTGTTTTGGCTATTGTATAGAAGACAGTACCCTGAGTAAACATTTGTTCTGAAAAAAAGTTGTTGTGCTGGACATTGCATGCTTTAACACTAAAGGGGAAATGTGCAATGAAATGTGTCTGATGCATGAATATAAGTGAAAATATACACATACAGTGTAGTCATGTATTCACATGTGCGTGGGCAAAGCAAAAGAAAGAAAAAGTCTGTTTGGCCTAACTGCTAAATGTTTGACAATGTATTATTTTTATGGTTTATTAAAATAAACAGAAAAGGGCTACACGCTACATGCAGGAAGGTTGTAGACAGAACAATTGATAAAAGCATGATGGGAAATCTGAAGACTTATTAAAAACTAAGGGGCAGATCCACAGAGATCTGCAACGGCGCATCGTATCAGAGATACGCTACGCCGCCGTACCTTACCTGGCGGAATTTCGAATCCTCAACGATATTGCGTCGTAAGTTACGGCAGCGTAGTGTATTTCTGGCAGCGGAATTCAAATCGGCGATTAGGGGGCGTGATTCATTTAAATGAAGCGCGTCCCCGCGCCGAATGAACTGTGCATGCGTCGTCTTGAAATTTCCTGCCGTGCATTGCGCTAAATGACGTCGCTAGGACGTCATTTTTTTAACTTAGACGTGAGTTACGTCCATCCCTATTCATGGACGACTTACACAAAAAAAAAAATTCACATTTCGAAGCGGGAACGACGGCCATACTTAACATGGCAAGTCTATCTATACGCCGCAAAATACCAGCTTTAACTATACGCCGGAAAAAGCCGACTACAGACGACGTTAGAAAATGCGAAGGCCGCGCGTACGTTCGTGGATCGCCGTAAATCGCTAATTTGCATACCCGACGCGGAAAACGACGCAAACTCCACCCAGCAGGCGCCAAAGTATTGCATCTAAGATCCGAAGGCGTACGAAGACGTACACCTGTCGGATCTTACCCAGATGCCGTCGTATCTTGGTTTGAGGATTCAAACTAAAGATACGACGCAGGAAATTTGAAAGTACGCCGGTGTATCAGTAGATACGCCGGCGTACTTGCTCTGTGGATCTGGCCCTAAGTGAGTAATAGGTCTAGCTAGGTATGCATTTTAGAAGGCTGGTTAAGTACAAGACCTACACAGAGAGACAACTAATACTTGCTTGTGGCTCCCAGCCACACAGTAGATGTATTTCAGTCTGCTAATTATACTATTGGAAGTATTTTGTTGTATTTGCTCCATAAGTGAAAAATAAATGTTTTGATCCTGCCAGAAATGCAGTTTTCTTCTATTTCCTGATTTTAAAGTTTTCAATATTATATTTTAAAAAAAAGAGGAGTTTTGGGGGGGGGTGTTACATTTAATTTTAATATGATCAGAGACTTCAAATAAAAGACAGAGGAGGGTGGAGTACATAGTATAGACCCAATCCAGTCCTGAAATGCAAAATAATATAAAAGTGAATTAACATAAAAACATAATAACAACATAACAAAATAATAAAGAAGGAGCAAGCACAAATCGATGAAAGGCATACATTTAATTCCAACCACATATTACAGTGATTCACACAAATGTTTTATCCTAGTTAAGCCTTAAAGTGGTTGTAAACCTTTGTGTCTTTTCACCTTAATGCATCCTATGCATTAAGGTGAAAAAACACCTTGCAGTCACCCGCCCCCCCCCCCCCCCGAGCCCCCGTTTTACTTACCTTAATCCTGAATCTCTGTGGGCACGATCCCGCATTGCTTTCCCCCTGGTCTTGTCGGCTCTTCATGATAGATTGATAGCAGCACAGCCATTGGCTCCCACTGCTGTCAATAAAATCCAATGACGCGACCGCCGGGTGGCTATGGACGACGATTGTATGGCACAGGAGCACGCCTGCAAGCTAACCCCCTCGGAAGAGAGCTTCTCAGAGGGGGGTTAACTCTTGCAGGGAGGACCTGCGAGAGCCGCGTTGGACCCCAGAAGAGGACAATCGGGGCCACTCTGTGCAAAACGAACTGCACAGTGGAGGTAAGTATGACATGTTTGTTTGTTTGTTTGTTTTTTTAAATAATAGCTGAACCATTACAACCACTTTAAATGAATGCTGATTTTGTCCGAACTAAAACAGTATTATTAAACATTATTCTCCCTATGATTTTCTTTATCTCAATGCTGTTCATACACTTAAATCATAAAGATTGTTCACCTAGCAAAGTGTATGTTTACTTTACAAATCAAAAGTTAGTGAATATAGTGAAACTGGTTTCACTTTAAGGCCGGGTTCGCATAATTGCGAACTAGATGTGGGATCCCTGCATCCAATTTGCAATAGCATGAGAATATGACCAGCCCGATATGGAGCTGGTTCACATATCTCAGATGCGGCTCTGCTGCAAATTTGCACAGGAGCCCTATGCGCCTTTGGTCTGTTTCAGGTCCGTTTCCGGTCCAAATTCAGCCCAAATTTTTTACCTGAAACGGTGAAACAAGACGCACAGTACCCTTGCTGGGAGCCGCATTGGCATTCAGTGTGAACCCAGCCTAAATACCTAATCATGTTCATTACCCTCACACATTATTGGATATTCATGGTGATCACTGGTGCACCAATATTTCTTATAGTCACTTTGCAAGTGAAATTTCAATTTGATAATTAAACAGCCCATATTCCTTAATATGGAATCAATCCCAGTGAGGTGGTTCATGGAGACATCTTATTAATGGGACAGAGAATTTTCGAGTGTTCTTAACACAAGCAGATACATTTTCTAGAAAAACACATACTCTACTATTTGTTTTAGGGCTCATTCACACTGGTGGACTTACTTTGCATTTTTTTTCTTCATCTTTGAAAGAAAATATTTAAGAGATGGCAAAGAGAAAGGAGCTCATCCTATAATTAACGTGCAAATAGAAACAAAACAAAAATCAAAATAATTGTTTAGAGATAATAAGCATAAGAGACTTCAATACAAATATTATTTGACTTTAGATGACTTCTAATTTAAAATGTGTCACTCCTAGCTTTTATAATTATGTAATTCTTTTTCTGCAGAATTGTCTGTGACAAATCAAGCTTAATTCAGCCAAAAGCAAAATAAAACAAAGTTGACCTAGGTCATCCATTTGTCATTTTGTTTTGGCATTTGAGTAAAAAGGCCTAAATAAACCCCCAAAGGATACTCATTTTTATATGGGTTAACAGATGTATTAAAGACAAAAAAGGAAATTGTGACAACTATGTCAAATGTTAGAGTTTTACAATAAATGATCAGCTCACAAACATGAACCAAGCATCATACAGAATTAAATGCGTCTCTCTTGTCGTTTGCTTTTTTTTAAATCTGACTTTTTTAGGGGATCTCATTGATAGTCTTTCTGTCATCCCCTGTAAGTGCTCAATGTTTGCTTAGATAACTTTAAAATTAATGGGTTATATTTGAAAACTGTCCATACATTTCCAAGGCCAAATTCCTTTTACAGAACTATGCATATATATGCTTATTTGTGGTGACGGTTTTATTAATACTATTTTGTTTGGTATGACTAAAGCTTTGTAAGTGAAGCCTCGTACACACGCACGGTTTTCTCGGCCAGAAACAGCAAGAAAACTGCTGGCAGAGCTTTCTTGCCAAGTGAACCGTGCGTGTGTACGAGGCTTTGAGGGTTCTCGTCAGCAAAACTGCCCAGAATTTCGACGAGAAAAATAGAGAACCTGCTTTCTTTTTTTCTCGTTTGGATTCTCGGCAGTGTTTTCCTGCCGAGAAACCTGAGCGTATGTATACTTACCTGCCTCCATGGAAACCCGCGCATGCTCAAAATGACTTTGACGCATGCGCGGTAGCTTCCAAGGCATAGGTAGGGTGAAGCAAGATGGCGGCGACGGCATCGAATGTAGTCGATGACGTCACTGCGTTTGTGCCATTAAAAAGAACGGCAGTTCTTTTTAATCGTACGTGTGTACACTCGGCCGGCAAGAAAATCTTGCCAGGAATCAACATTTTTTCCTGACAAGAATCCCGGCCGTGTGTACAGGGCTTAAAGGGATAATCTCACTGTGTATCACTTAATAAACATACAGTTGTGTTCAAAATTATTCAACCCCCCAATGCTGTAAAGGGTTTTAGGGAATTTAGTGTACATTTGTAATTGTATTCAGAATGAAATCCTACAAGGACTTCTTAAAGAACCATATGCAACTAAAATGACATCAATTGGTTTTGTAATACAGTAGTAAATGTTTATTTTGTGAATTCTTCATTTACACAATTATTCAACCCCTTAAAGACTACCACTCTGAAGAACAGAGGTTCATTGAGGTGTTTTCAATCAGGTATTGAAAACACCTGTGGATGTCAGGGAGCAGCAATAAAGCCTAATAAGCACCAATCAGGCAGCTTTAAAATGACTGTGATACTCAGCTCCTTCTAGACATTTACTGGTGTGGTTACAAACATGGTGAAGTCAAGAGAATGGTCCGGGAAGACAAGAGAAGAGGTGATTACTCTTCACAGGAAGGGCAATGGCTATAAGAAGATTGCAAAGATGTTAAACATACCAAGAGACACCATAGGAAGCATCATTCGCAAATTCAAGCCAAAGGGCACTGTTGAAACGCTACCTGGTCGTGGCAGAAAGAAGATGCTGACTTCGACTGCTGTGCGCTACCTGAAGCGTAGAGTGGAGAAAAGTCCCCTTGTGACTGCTGAGGAACTGAGAAAAGATTTGTCCGATGTGGGTACTGAAGTTTCTGCTCAGACAATACGGCGCACACTGCGTAATGAAGGTCTCCATGCCAGAACTCCCAGGCGCACCCCCTTGCTGTCTCCAAAGAATAAGAAAAGTCGACTGCAGTATGCCAAAAGTCATGTGGACAAACCACAGAAGTTTTGGGATTGTGTTCTGTGGACTGATGAAACAAAATTAGAACTGTTTGGGCCCATGGATCAACGCTATGTTTGGAGGAGGAAGAACAGGGCCTATGATGAAAAGAACACCTTGCCTACTGTGAAGCATGGCGGGGGGTCAATCATGCTTTGGGGCTGTTTTGCTTCAGCAGGTACAGGGAAGCTTCAGCGTGTGCAAGGTACCATGAATTCTCTTCAGTACCAGGAGATAGTGGATAACAATGTGATGCAGTCCGTCACAAACCTGAGGCTTGGGAGACGTTGGGCCTTTCAACAGGACAATGATCCCAAGCATACCTCCAAGTCCACTAGGGCATGGTTGCAGATTAAAGGCTGGAACATTTCGGAGTGGCCATCTCAGTCACCAGACTTAAATCCGAATGAGAACCTCTGGTGGGACTTAAAGAAAGCAGTTGCAGTGTGCAAGCCTTAGAATGTGACTGAACTGGAGGCTTTTGCCCATGACGAATGGGCGAAGATACCCGTAGATCGCTGCAAGACACTTGTGTCAAGCTATGCTTCAAGTTTAAAAGCTGTTATAACTGTAAAAGGATGTTGCACTAAGTACTAAGATTGAATGTCAATTGGGGGTTGAATAAAACTGATAATGATGTGAGCACAGAAAAGACATTTGTGGTTATTTCATTATAAATGTTATGTTATATTTGTCTGACCTACACGTGCCTCTTTGATTTAATTGTAAGCAGGATGACAGGATGATCAAAATCAATGTCAAACTTGGCAAAACAATACATTTCAGTGGGGGTTGAATAATTTTGAATACAACTGTAGGTGCAAAATGAGATAAAATCTTAGGATATCAAGATAGCTATTGGTAACATTATTTTGTGCTTGATGTAATTTATCTCCACTGCAAAAGTGAGCTATTTAATAAGTGTATTAATGATGTGCCAAAAATGGGCAAACCATATCAGAAATGATCAGATATTATCCCATGGGTTCATAAACAATGGAAAATGTGCTGGCATGTGCAAAAAGAGCCGCTCGCGGAAACAGTTAGGCACACTGTGAAATCAACAAAATAAACAAAATTCTCCCACGCTAATAATAATAAGTCATACCACATCAATAAAGTGAAAAAGGTTTATGTGAAAAGAATATTGTAAGTCCATTTTAAATTTGCAAAGATAAAAACAGTCCCCCGCAAAGGTGGCGTACACCACTGTGAATGGAGAGTGTCAGAATACTTCTATGTTCTCCATGTGAGCAATCACCAGTGGCTGAGTAGACTCTTACCAGAATCTATGGACTCTATTACGGAGTCAAATCAGCTTGCAAACAATATCCTAGTATTCGGTGCTGAGACCCAGATGGTTACATCTGATTCTCATGATATCTCTGATTCCTCAATAGTATAATGGATATACTGTATATGGCCATGTTGATAATGCAGGATTTCTGTTGAGCCTGCTAAGATGTAGCAAAGATGCTGCGCTGCTACCGAATTCAGAGTAGAGCAGAGTTACTATGTAGGCTGTGCCTGCTTGCACTATAGTGGGATAAACAAGTATCGCATGGGGGCTAGTCAGGATTTATCTAGAGAGGGATGTAGCCAATCATAAACAACAACCAATTAAGATGCTAAATAATAAAGTTAGAAATAAGGAAATGTTACATTCTGGTAGATCTGCCAGGGATAAAAAAAAAACCCTGGTAACTCTGTACTAAACATGTAATAGCTGTATTCAAGCAATTAGCAAAAAACTTCTGCTAAGCTCTTAATGTTAACATTAATTAACTAAATGGGTCTGTAAGATTCACAATTAAGTGGATCCTTATGCAGCTTCAAGATAAGAACAATTAGTGCCTCATTCATATTGAAGGTCTGCAACATATATGGCTGTATACACCAGCCAAATATTCAGACAGCAGATCATCAGAATACTGTACAGTAATAGTATACAATTTTGAATACAATGACATGAAGGCATCCAGAACCCCATGGGGGATGGTACCAAGGTGGTCAAAATTGGGAAGTATACAGCATTTACTTTTTAGTGAGATCTAGGAGGTGGAGCTCATATACCCTACGCTTATGTAGCTAGGCAGCATGGATGTCAGTAGTAGGGTTAGTAGTGCAATCAGCTTCCACCTGTAGCATAGCAGATTCATGTTCTTCCATGCACATCTGAGTATTTTTATGTACTATCCTAGTGATTGACATAAAAGTATCATGAAGGGTGGCATTAAAGGCCCCCCACTCTGCTATAGGTGTAACAGTATTAAGATTAATTTTCAAGAAATCAGCTATACCCTTAAAACATTCCCCCTGGACCACCTGATCCCCTAACCATTGAAAGTTTAATTTGCATAGTATATGGTTGCTAGAGGAAAGGGATTAGAGTTCTAATAGGAGTGGCGCATGATCTGAGATGCCTCTCGGAAGAAAGGAGGAAGTGGTAATATAAGGGAGGGTCTGCAGGGTAGCAAAGGATAAGTTAATACTTGACATGGTGCAGAAAAAGTCTGAGTGGTAAAAAAATTTACAAGATTCTGGATGCCTCCACCTACATACATCAGTAAGACCATAAATATTCATTAAATCAACAAGGGATTAATAAAATCTACCACCATCTCTTAAACGGTCCAGAGCAGGGTCAAGAACTGTGCTAAAGTTTCCAGCATTAATTAAAGCACCCTAAGGAGGTTCTAAAGTTAAGACAGAGATGTTAGAAGGGAGGTCCTGAGAAACAGGGTGAATAATAGTATCACCAGAGTGTTATTTTCTCTGCAATATGTAGTAAAACTGTTGATCTGAAAAAATCCATAGGAAAAGATACAAGGAGGATGCACCTTAAGTCTTCTGATAAAAAATAAAAATAGGAAATAAAAGGTAAATAAAAAGGGAGCACGTAAGTCTTGAGCCTGTCCTGGATGGAGCAGGGAGAAATGCACACAATGGAGACTCAAGGCAATGCAACGGGGCAAGTCTCTAGCAGGAGTGTCCATCATAGAAGAGATGAGATGTTCCATCTTCACATGAATGTGGAGGAGCTGAAGGATAGAGCAATACAGAGATAATATAGCTACAGGAGGCAGCTGCCACAAGCAAGTTGCGTCTCAGCTGATCATCCAAAATCAGTGGTACAGTGGTATAGCAAAAAAGGGGTAAATTAAGTGTCCTTGCAACCGCAGAAATGGAAAATCACAAATGTTTTTGCTGCTGTAGGCATCCAAAAGTCTCATCCAGCCAGGAGAGGTGGAAAAATGGACCTTGCCCACAGAAATGACCCTCAGTTTGGCCGGGTACATCATAGTGTATTTAAGATCTTGTGCACTCAATCTGGCTTTAACCACTTCAGCCCCAGAAGGATTTACACCCCTGACAATTGTGCGGTTGTGCAACGTTGTACCCAAACAAAATGTATGTAATTTTTTTCCCCACAAATAGATCTTTATTTTGGTGGTATTTGAACACTTCTGCATTTTTTTTTTGCGCTATATTTTTTTTTAATATATATTTTTTTACTTTCTGCTACAATACATATCCAGCCAGAAAAAAAATGTATTTATCAGTTTAGGCCAATATGTATTCTTCTACATATTTTTGGTAAAAAAAAAAATCGCAATAAGCGTATATCGATTGGTTCACGCAAAAGTTATAGGCCCGGATTCTCAGAGGACTTACAATGGCGTATCGCCATGTACGCCATCGTAAGTCCGAATCCGACCTGACGTATCTATGCGCCTGATTCTTAGAATCAGTTACGCATAGATATCCATTAGATCCGACAGGCGTAAGTCTCTTGCACCATCGGATCTTAACTGCATTTTTTTTTACCGCTAGGTGGCGCTTCCGTCGAATTCCGCGTTGAGTATGCAAATTAGCTAGATACGCGAATTCCTGAACGTACGCGCGGCCGACGCAGTAAAGTTACAACGTTTACGTTAGGCTTTTCCCGGCATAAAGCTGCACCTGCTATATGAGGCGCAGCCAATGTTAAGTATGGCCGTCGTTCCCGCGTCAAAATTTGAAAAAGTTACATCGTTTGCGTAAGTCGTCCGTGAATGGGGCTGGACGTACTTTGGAGCAATGCACACTGGGAAATTCCACGGACGGCGCATGCGCCGTTCCGCAAAAACGCCAATCATGTCGGGTCACAGTAGTTTTACATAAAACACGCCCCCCTGATACAAATTTGAATTAGACGTGCTTACGCCGGCCGATTTACTCTACGCCGCCGCAACTTACGGAGCAAGTGCTTTGAGAATACAGCACTTGCCCGTCTAAGTTGCGGCAGCGTAACGTAAATCGGATACGTTACGCCGCCGCAGAGATACGCCACTGGATGTGAATCTGGGCCATAGTGTCTACAAAATAGGTGATAGATTTATGGACTTTCTTTTTTTTTATTGTTTTACTGGTAATAGCAGCAATCTGTGATTTTTAGTGGGACTGCGACATTGAGGCGGACAAATCTTACCCCAAGTGACACTTTTTGGGGACCAGCGATATTATTACAGTGATCAGTGCTAAAAAAATGATCAATGTACAAATGACACTGGCAGGGAAGGGGTTAACTCTGTGGGGCAATCAAGGGGTTAACTGTGTTCCCTGGGTGTGTTCTAACTGTGTGGGGTATGGGCTTACTAGGACAACACATAGATCACTGTTCCTGATCACTAGAAACAGCAGAACTCAAAATGGGGATCTGCCCTGTTTACATAGGCATATCCCGGTTCTGCCTCTGTGTACCGCTATAGCCAGTGGGCAGCGGACATTGAGTCCACTGGACCTACAGGCGTGCCCGCTATATCTCCTGCACAGACCGACATACAGGTAAGTCGGTTTGCACAGCCGAGTCGTCTTGGCTTAGTATACCACTCAGTACAACCACTTGGCGGTCGGCAAGTGGTTAACAGTGGTAAACGAGGCTCTCTGCCACTCAACTTTCACAGAGAAATCTGGGAAGATGGAGATCAGTTGGTTATTGAAGTGGAGTTCTCCTTTGTCTTGGAAATAGGGAACATGAGCTATCAATTGCTGCAGAGATGCACCTGCTGGCAGGGGGGCACAGTGGTGTATGATGTGGTCTCACAATGGCAAATATGGTGTGCAGGAAGCATTCAGAGGAGAACCCCTCAGCTTTCTCAGGGAAGCCAACAAAACCCTGTCCTCCAGAGTGTTAATATGTTCCTCAGAGGCCCTTGTGCCTTCCCATAGGTTCTTTATATCTTGTTTAAGTAAAGAAATCAATGTAAATATTCTCTATTTGTATTGTTAAAGCAGCTCTGCAGTCTTAAATGTCTGCTATTATCTGTGCCAGTGTAGGTTCAGAGGGTGAAAGTTCAGGCTCACTTTATGCTTCTGGCTTGAGTAGGTACAGTGGAGCAGTTTGTGAAGCCTTTCTAGGAGTCCTGGATGGTTGGGTCTAGTAGTTGGAGAAGTGAGAGAATGCTGCTCTGGGAGTCCAGCAGGATAAAGGAGGAGGGGGCCATGGGTGCAGGGCCACCGCCATCTTGTCTAGTGCTCTAGAGTAGGAGGAGTAAGATGGTAGCAGCGGTGAGCGGATTTTCGCAGGATGTCAGAGAAGGCTCAGAGCTCTGGATTTTGTGAACCGCTCCATCCACCATCAAATAGTGCCCCCTCCGGATGCAGCTTCAAACTTTCAAAAATCAAACTGGAATCACATCAAAGTAGTACAGGAACATTTTTCAATATCACTCCATCCTGAAGAGCATTCATGTGAATGGACACCACAAACAATGTGATTTCCCTTGTTTTGTGATTCTGTGAAACAAAGTCACATCTGAATTTACACTAGTCTTAATCAGGCCACACTGGGTTTTTAGATGTAGGTGGGTTGCTTACTCTTGATTAGTCAATCTACCTAGCTGTCCAGGTTGGGAGGAAGGGGTTGATGCTCATGCTGCCTTTTCTTGTGTGTTTGTAGTGTTTCCCCTGGGTTCCAGCCTCCTTCCTGTGTGTTTATAAAAGGGAAGAGGTCCAGCTCCTTGAGAAGCACTTAGAACAAAAGGGGAACTGCGCACAAGGAACCCTGGAACAGGCTTGGGATGCATGTAAAGAGATTTGGAATTATGTCCTAAGAAGCTCACTGGAATGCCGACACATTGAACTACTCCCAGGACATGAATGCCTATGTTCGAGCTATCACCAGTTTGAATTTTTTCCAAAAGATGTTACACCTGTACAGGTAATGTAGGGCAGCCACAGTTAGGTTTACTTAGGGAAATAACATTGTTCCATTATGTACATGTTCTGCATAATGTTCAGTAAAGTTGTTACTTTGCTCATAACCTGGTGTTCTAGTTGCTAGAGGGGTGCATGTGGGGTCCTGGCATATTTCTCTGAGGAACTTGGGTTTGGACTAGCACATTAGGGGTCTGTGAAACATCATTACAACAAAAGGTTAACTGGAAATCAAGTTCCTATGGGTGACTGCAAGTAAAAACAGCAGCCAGTTGTTTGCATGGTACTTGAATTGGTGACAGGTTCTCCGGTAGCAAAGATCGAAACTCGGCTCCCTTCCTAGCTGTCTTTGTCAGTCACTGGGAATGGACTAGTATTACAAAGACTTAATATCTGGTCGCTTAGAACAGAATGAGAAGAGTTAAGTGGAGCACACGTGAGGTCCATGCTATGTGCTCGTTGACACCCCATTATGTTACTGGTAGTGAGGTAAAAGGGGTACACTGACTGATGTGGGCATATACTCTGCATATCCCTCCTAATGCAAAATATGCACCTGTTCAAGTGAGTAGGAAAAGGGACAATATCTTTTTAAGAACTCCACATACAACACAACACAAACGGCTCATCTCTGAGTTGCGAGACTAACTTAATGTTTGACTTTCACATGACAGTGACCCTTGACTAGTCCTGGGCATTGGTGAGCATGACTTCAGGCAAGATGTTAACCCTGTACTGGAATGCATGATCCCGTTAATTGCCTAGCATAGTACAGAATAACCTACCATGGGGTAGGCCTCCCATGTGACCCACACTTGGCATCCAATGAGATAATGGGGAACATGGAGGAAGTGTCACCAGCCTGCTTTACATAGACATATCTGCAAATAAAACCCTGCATGGTCCAAAACATGTCAGACCTAATGTGAGAGTGTACAATTTTTCTCAGAGTGAAGTTGAAAATCAAGATGCTAAACTGTGCTGCAGAACATAGCCATATTTATGGATTGCTATTAGGAATTCTATTGCATGCACCAAGGGAATTTAAAGTGAACCTCTTGGAAAAAACAGTGGCACAGTGTCAGGGAATCCCTGTTAGGCCCCGTACACACGACCGAACATGTCTGCTGAAACTGGTCCGCAGACCAGTTTCAGCAGACATGTTCGGTCATGTGTACGGCGACCGCACAGGTTTCCAGCGGACATTTGTCCAGCCAACCGTTTTCCAGCGGACAAAAATGTCTTAGCATGCTAAGAAACATGTCCGCTGGAAGCCTGCCTGTCGGACATGTTCGGTCATCTGTACAGACTCACCGTACATGTCCGCTCGGCCGCCATCCCTCGCATGCGTTGAAGTAATTTGACGCATGCGTGGAAGCATTGACCTTCCAGGGCCGCGCACGTCGCCGCGTAATCGTCGCGGCGACGGCGGGGCCACGTCACCGCGTATCGTGTACGCGTGGATTTCTGTCTGATGGTGTGTACAACCATCAGACAGAAATCTCCGGGCGGACATGTCCGCTGAAAACGGTCCGGCGGACCGATTTCAGCGGACAGTCCGTCCTTGTGTACGAGGCCTTAGGCATCTGGCACATAAATGTGCGCAAGCGCATAGAGTTTGCCATGGAATGGTGAACAGGCATGTGCATGCGCACAGGAGTCCGCGATCACACAGGCTTAATGCCTCTTGGTGCCAGACTGCCTATTTAAAGGGGCGTCCTGTCTCCTATACTTTGCTGACTGATCTTCAGCTGTGTTTCTGAATTATGCTCAGATCCTGTGTGCCTTCCCAGTTTAAAGACTGGCTTGCTCTTGACCTTGGCTCTGTGTTCTGTTCCTGTACCGCTGCCCATCTCTGACCTGGCTCCGTTCCTGGCTCTGTCTACGTTTTGGTACCTCACTGCCCACCTGCTGATGAACCTGGCTATCCCTGAGACCCTGCTCCTGCCTATGTTCCTGGTTACTGTTAACTCTTGGTTACCTGCCTGGCGGTTTCCTGTTCCTGCTCTGCACTTCGCAGTTTACTCCAGACTGCTGAACCCTAACAAGCAGTTCACCCGGGACCTTTCTCTTCAGGCACTTGTGTCCCTCTTGTCCTTCGGCTTCCTCTGTCTCACCTTCAGCGGAGCCAGGACAGGAGATATAAGAGAGGCTCCACTTGCTTTTGAAAGTCATTAGGCCTCATGCTATCTGTGGTAATAATAGTTTAGTACATTCAGTCCAGTTTGCCAAATATTTACTTGTATACTATTCATGGACGTGAAAAGAGGGTTAAAAAAAAAACGGCTGGCATATTGGGTCAAATCTCAGAATTATCCCATGTGGTTTTCATATTTTTGATGACGTTATTTATTAAGATGTCATGACACTTTAACATAAATCCAAGATGTTTCATAAACTATTGCAGTCAAAATGTACCTGTGTATACACATAAGCATACCATATTAAATACACTTCTACCAAAATCAGAGTTTACAGGTATTCAACTGAACAACAACTAATGTTTATGATTTTAAAAATTACATTTTTTTAAGGTTTTTTTAAGGTTTGGACCTTATACAATATCTGCCTAGAAATAAGCACAAGCTGTTTTGACAAGCAGGCAATTTAAAGCTTAACATGTATATAGGCAGGGCTTTGTTTGTCATCTGTTTTTCAGACAGCACCAAGAGTTTATTGATTACCTAGTCCGGAAAGGATTAAGACTGATATAAGGCTTAAGGATCCTTCCTGAAAAAAAATGATACTTTGAAAATAGATAGGAAGCTGATGTGTTTCTTTTAGTGACCTTATCTGTGTTGAATCCTACATCTACAACAATCATCCTTATCTACAATATGTCCTTTATAGTTCAATGAATTAAATAATTTTGCCATAAAAACATTTAAAGTATGAGAAACAGGTAACAATATAATTTGAGGAAAAAACAAGATGTGCTACACATAATAAAAATGAAAATACCCAAAAACGAATAAAATTAATTGTCCGTGAGTAATGTGAAGAATTTAAATGAACGACAAGATATCAAAAAAAGTCCTTGATAAAAACAATAAGTCCTTTCACCAGTGAATAAGAAAAGAAAAATCCATGATGATAAAGTGACAATCCGATAAAAAGGAACCTCCACCAAACGAGTAATGAATCTGCTTACCAGATTCCCGGTGGTCTCTTAGTTAAAAGAAGACCCCAGGTAGCATGAAGACTGATACTTTGGAAAGTAAAGGCCTGTGTGGACAATCCGGATGTCGATCTCTGTTACACTCCCGTGTTGGAGGATACGATGACCATACCACATAAAAAACATAGGGGGCCACAATAGTGTAAATCCGTATAAAAATTATTTTATTTAAAAGTAAAGACAAAAACACACTTACAGATTAGCAGTGTTTGAAAGGCTTGTCAAGCTGGAGCTCCGGCCGGAAGCAGACCAGACAACCCATCAATGGTGTGGAATAAGTGCAGTCAACAGGGGGTGATACCGATGTAGATGCACGTTCCGCCCGACCTGGTTTCGCGACAAATCGCTTCCTCTGGGGCACGGGCAACACACCGAATCACCCCCCTTAAAATAACAAAACGCCATATGGGAGGGACTGACGTCTGAAAACAGAACCAGTGGTAGTGCGCATGCGCTAGCGGGACGGATGCCAAAAAACGCTATTAAAATAGTGTTAATGTCGTCCTATGTTCCTCCCAAGCCGGCGTACTATAAAAACAATAGAATCCCGCAGCGCGAGGCAAAACTGCTGCGGGAAACATATCCAATAGCATCGCACCTGGAGCGCAGGGATCACTTATATGTTTCCCGCAGCAGTTTTGCCTCGCGCTGCGGGATTCTATTGTTTTTATAGTACGCCGGCTTGGGAGGAACATAGGACGACATTAACACTATTTTAATAGCGTTTTTTGGCATCCGTCCCGCTAGCGCATGCGCACTACCACTGGTTCTGTTTTCAGGATGAGGCTTGGTTTACTCAAGCATGCGCAGGCGCGGCTGATGACGTCAGTCCCTCCCATATGGCGTTTTGTTATTTTAAGGGGGGTGATTCGGTGTGTTGCCCGTGCCCCAGAGGAAGCGATTTGTCGCGAAACCAGGTCGGGCGGAACGTGCATCTACATCGGTATCACCCCCCGTTGACTGCACTTATTCCACACCATTGATGGGTTGTCTGGTCTGCTTCCGGCCGGAGCTCCAGCTTGACAAGCCTTTCAAACACTGCTAATCTGTAAGTGTGTTTTTGTCTTTACTTTTAAATAAAAAAATTTTTATACGGATTTACACTATTGTGGCCCCCTATGTTTTTTATGTGGTATGGTCATCGTATCCTCCAACACGGGAGTGTAACAGAGATCGACATCCGGATTGTCCACACAGGCCTTTACTTTCCAAAGTATCAGTCTTCATGCTACCTGGGGTCTTCTTTTAACTAAGAGACCACCGGGAATCTGGTAAGCAGATTCATTACTCGTTTGGTGGAGGTTCCTTTTTATCGGATTGTCACTTTATCATCATGGATTTTTCTTTTCTTATTCACTGGTGAAAGGACTTATTGTTTTTATCAAGGACTTTTTTTGATATCTTGTCGTTCATTTAAATTCTTCACATTACTCACGGACAATTAATTTTATTCGTTTTTGGGTATTTTCATTTTTATTATGTGTAGCGCATCTTGTTTTTTCCTTATGTTACCACTGTTTTTATATATCCAGTAAGGTGCAGCTTCACTTTATCACATTTGAGTATCACTTTAGTAGTATTCATTTTTCTACCACTTATTATATTAGCGCAGTTGCTCTCCCATTTTTTCCTTAACAATATAATTTGAATGTAATACCCAAATCTGAAATAATACTAGGGGGTATGTTTATTAACCACTTGCCGACCGGCCACCGCCGTTATACGTCGACAAGTTGGCTCGGCTGGGCGAGAGCACGTAATATGACGTCCTCTCTCCCAGCCGCCACTAGGGGGCGCGCGCGCGCCCCCCGCTCGCCCCCGACCCCCGTGCGTGTGCCCGGCGGTCGCGATCGCCGCCGGGCACACGCGATCGCTCGGTACAGAGCGGGGACCGGGAGCTGTGTGTGTAAACACACAGCTCCCGGTCCTGTCAGCAGGGGAAATGCTGATCTTCGGTTCATACAATGTATGAACCGAGGATCAGTGTTTCCCCTAGTGAGGCCACCCCCCCCCCCCCCACAGTAAGAACACACCCAGGCATACTTAACCCCTTCCCCGCCCCCTAGTGTTAACCCCTTCACTGCCAGTGGCATTTTTATAGTAATCCAATGCATTTTTATAGCACTGATCGCTATAAAAATGCCAATGGTCCCAAAAATGTGTCAAAAGTGTCCGAAGTGTCCGCCATAATGTCGCAGTACCGAAAAAAAAATCGCTGATCGCCGCCATTACTAGTAAAAAAAATATAATAAAAATGACATAAAAATACCCCCTATTTTGTAAACGCTATAACTTTTGCGCAAACCAATCAATAAACGCTTATTGCGTTTTTTTTACGAAAAATATGTAGAAGAAAACGTATCGGCCTAAACTGAGGAAAAAAAAAGTTTTTTTATATATTTTCGGGGGATATTTATTATAGCAAAATGTAAAAAATATTCATTTTTTTCAAAATTGTCGCTCTATTTTTGTTTATAGCGCAAAAACTAAAAACTGCAGAGGTGATCAAATACCACCAAAAGAAAGCTCTATTTGTGGGAAAAAAAGGACGCCAATTTTGTTTGGGAGCCACGTCGCACGACCGCGCAATTGTCTGTTAAAGCGACGCAGTCCCGAATCGCAAAAAGTACTCTGGTCTTTGGGCAGCAATATGGTCCGGGGGGTAAGTGGTTAATGTTTGTTTACAATATTCATAGAACAGTCACCCAAAATGCACATAGTTTATCCCAAGATTGCATTTGCTTTCAAATAAAATTCAATTGGTGGCAGTAAGCTTATTTGCATGTAAATGCTTACACCTATAGTGTTGTATAGTGAATTTTGATGAGAGAAATAATGTTTTATTAATAAATAAGATAATTAAAGTGAATAAAATAATATGTTAGAATACTGACCTTATTCAGGATTGAAGGCTTCCTCCTCCTTTTCAGGCAAAAGTGTTTGGACCTGGTGATATTTTTTTTTAGGTCTAAGCACTGCATCCTGGGGAGAGGTCACATATTCCCCATACCTAGAAACAACAGGTATTTGCAATGGCTGCAAATGAGCACCTAAACAATAAAGAAGAGCTGTGAAGGTGAACACAAGGGCAGGGAGTTTACTAATAACAAATCATTATGTTGCCTTTATTGGGCAAAGTGATACATTTATGCAATAGTAACAAAAAAATAGCAACCAATCAGAATTCACTATGGATAAGTAGATGATGGATTATGATTGCTTCATGGTTACTTTGCATAACTACTAACATTAAAATATAAACACAAATTATTGAATGAGGTTGATTGTACAGTATCACTTCAATACTGGGCACTTTCACCTCTTTCCTTCCCAGGCCAATTTTCAGCTTTCAGCGCTCTCGCACTTTCATGAGAGCACGGTCACACTGTACCCAAATGACGTTTTTATCATGTTGTTCACACAAATAGAGATTTATTTTAATGGGATTTATTTACACCTCTTTTTTTTTTTTTTTTACAATATAAGCGGAAAAAAGAGCGGAAACGTTGAAAAAAAAATGTTTTTACACTATTTTAAAAGAAATCCAATAAAATCGAATTTTGTCATAAATTGAAGCCAACATTTATTCTGATATGTGTCTTTGGTAAAAAAAAAATACTGTTAAGTGTATAATAATTGGTTTGTGTGATCATGGACAGATATACGCAGATGATCATGTACAGATGTGCGCAGATGGTCATAGAGGACATGTGTGGGGCCTGTGATCAGTGTGTAAAAAGCTGTAAAAACAGTTCATATTCACTGATCACTGGTCGGCTGCAGTGATCCGCTCTCCTCTCCTCACTGACAACCGTTTGAGGAGAGGAGAACCGATCGCCTAGAAACCAGTTCTCTATTTACATCACATAATGGCTGTGATTGGACACAGCCATCATGTGATCAGGAGGGCCAATCACAGAGCCCTCCTGATGATCAGAGATGTGCCTAGTCTGGGTAACACAAGCGTATAAGGATCGCAGCACTGCGCGAGCACACGTCCACTCAGAAGGAGGAAGTGCTCACCCGGCCGTATATGTGCAGTGGCTGGGAGGGAGGTGGTTAAATACAATTTTCTGTGACTGTTCAGGTATATGTTAAGTGGCTTACGTTTCCAGCTCACCGGTATGTATATTTCCACATATTGCTAAAAACAACTTTTAGAGAGTGGATTTCACTAAACACAGCGCTCATGAAAAAAGTATTTAGAGTAATAAAGTTACATAATAACATCAGCTGTTGCTATAAACAATAAAATTATTTTCAAATCATATGCCTTAGAATTACGTAGAATCACTCCAGCATTAGCAGTGCTTCTCTAGTGTTTAAAACACCATGTGATTGTAAATAGTTCAGATATAAAACTTCCTATGATTACTGGTATCACAAAAATTGTTCACATAATGTAGATCTATGTTATGTGAACTATTTCTGTGATACCATGTTTTTGACACATGAGGTCAGGTCAAATTTGAGGAAGATTGACATCAGAGAGTCAGCAGGACCAGCCAAAGTGTCAGGCCGTATACTGAGGGGATGTGCAGACCAGTTAGCAGGTATTTTTACTGATATATTTAATCTGTCACTGAAGCAGGCTGCAGTACCCTTTTTATTTTAAATCCACTACTATTGTCCCAATACCTAAAAAAAAGCAGCAGTAACATGCTTCAATGACTATCATCCAGTTGCCCTAACTCCTATAATAATAGTAGTCAAATAATAATGCAACAAAGTCCACTGCACTTTAAGGAGTTATATGCAGTGGAATTTGGAGCTTTGACTGCCATCTTGTGTTCATTTTGAGTATTTCACTGTTGCACTTTAGAAATCACATTCAGCTTACACTAATGCTGCGTACACACGCTCGGAATTTCTGACAAAAAATGTTCAATGGGAGCTTTTGGTCGGAAATTCCAACCGTGTGTAAGCCCCATCGGTCATTTGTTGTCGAAATTTCTGTTGACAAATTTCCCAACAACAAAATCTGTTTTTGTAAATTCTGATCATGTAGACAATTCCGATGCACAAAATTCCACGCATTCTCTGAATCAAGTACGAGACGGAAGCCATCACAGGTCTGTTTCCAGAGGGGGAATGACGTAGCACGTCGCTGGGGGAGGAGCCCGACTGTGGCGCTGTAAGCGAACCGCTGTGAGGAGCTCCAGGCGGATGGACGGACACAGCTGGTAGGAAGCAGCGTGAGAAGCCGCAGAGAATGCTGGCAGAACATTGACAGCATCTCCAGGACCCCCTGGACATCCCAGGTGCCGCTCACAGATTTACCGCTGGTGAGAGGAGCTGAGCATAGAGGTGACCCGGTGGAGGGACAGAGGCTCTGCAAATAAGAGCAAGGACCATCTACACCTGGGAGAATCCCTGCACCCCCTCCCTCCTGGTCTTGGGACATCTAAAGGAGAAGCACAGGGGGAGAGGTGAGCAAATATAAAAGTGATAAGTGCTTAAAAAAAAAAAAGGGTTGTGTTGAATTCTTGTGCATATGAACTTAAACGGGCATAAATTGTGTCTATTAACTTGAAGAAAGCCATACATACAGGGCAAGCTAAAAGCTACGGTGGGATTGGACACGTTCTCTCTTCTCCCAGCACTGAGGCAATATCACAGGGAGCAGATGAATGGATAGTGAAAAAAAAATCTCTTATATTATATCTGCTGGGATGTTCCTGTAGAAACAATGGAGTGCTATGAAGCAATACTAAGTACGGTGTACGGGAAATTTCTGTAGCATTAACTGTTTACATAGCTGTGCCATACACTAGAAATGTGCTGTTATAAACTGCCAATAGCATCAAACAAATGAAATAAAACGGCACGGCTCTGAAAACAGACTAACCTGCAATAAATCACCCCCAGACACCTACATGATGTACAGCATAAATTCCATAACTTAGTATAAGTAAATGCCTTATGATAGGGGAGGTCTGAAACATACTTGTATACCAAACATGGAACCTAGGGTAACCTAGGGTAATAAGAAAAACTCAGATCCGCATACACCTTTCATGGCAATATCTTGCATATAAGCCTTTTGATTTTTCATGGTCGTGTCCCATAGACTTTAATAGGGTTTGCATGTTCGCAAATTTTTTGCCTGTTTGCATGTTCTGATGTGAACTGAACTGGGGGGATGTTCAGACCATCCCTAGTGTCTAACACTATTATTTTGAATTTTGCATGGGTACCACAGGGATGAGTGTTAAGTCCGGCCCTGTTTACATTGTGTACACACAACTGTACACACATACATTCACCTCTTTCGTGGGACGAGATAACGATGAGACAGCTTATAGGCAGGAAATTCAACATTTGTTTGAGTGGTGTGGAGAAAATAATTTAATACTCAATACTGCAAAAATTAAAGAAATAATGGTGGAAATAATGGTGGATTATAGGACATCAAGAAAGATCAATCATAGCCCAGTATATATAGGTGGTGAGACTCCCTGGAGAGCTGGTGAGAGACAGGAGAGGGGAATGTGAGAAACCGCTGTCATATCATTTACTGATATGCAGATACATGTTTTCTGTCAAGTTAGTGTAACTCTTTATGTTCTGCCAATGCCAATGTTCACCAGTAGGGTTGAACTTTGTGTTCAGGTTGACCATGAGTTTGCATTTTTGGGAAAACAGAGAACTAATGTGATCCTTCGCATCCATAGAATCCAATTGCCAATCATGTACTTCCTGGCTTTCTGAATGGTGGTCAGGTGGCTTAGGGGGACCAATAATGTTTTTCTTTTATGTGCTGGACCCGTCTGAATAACAATCACGGTTACCAGTTTTTGTATGTGAGTGTGGATATTTGGAGTAAACAGGAAAGGTTGGCAGGGAGAAAAATATGTTTTTATACAACTCTATGCTATATACAGTGCTATAAAGTACTGTATTTTGCTATATTAATGAGAATTGCAGGGTGGTGGACTACATAGTATGTACCCCTCTATGTTTACTGTCCTGAATTATCATATATAACTGTGCATTGAAGTGTTCTGAGGTTTCATAATATTGTGTATCTACCTCTGCTTCCACAATAAGTAGACCCAACTGTAAGACTACCATTTTGTGTATGACCTCAAGAACTTTAGTTGCTATTTAATTGCTGGGCCCCCTTGAAGTCTTACTTTTCTAATTGGATTTTTATTTATTTATTTTTCCTAGTTACTTTTTGTTTGGTTTCATATAAAAGTTTGTGATTTTAATGTTTTAGGGTTGGGGTGTAGGGATTTAGAGGTAGAGTTTAGTGTTGTAGGTTTTATTTTTTGAGGGAGGCATATATTTTTTTAATATTTTGCTAGGGTCTTGTGGCGGGATTTAGTAAGCAGCATGAATTGTTTGGAGGTTATTTACATGCAGCTTGTAGGGGGCAAGCAAGTTCTGCATCCACAGGGCAAAGCAGTGGTTGGGTCACACCTATGAAGGCAGGGCATGTGGATTCATGCTATACAGACAGAGCCTATGGAGAAGGTTGTTGAGTGGCTAAGCAAGCTCCCAGGCTTAGAGCAGCACAGTTTTCTAAGCTATGCACTCTCCTTCCGCCTTCTCTACAGCTAAATCCTGCCATTGCTCCACAAACTGACATGGAAGAGTTGGCTAAATTATTTTAGCACAACATTTGTTACTTGATGTAGGATGATGCTCAAGAATTCTTGTCATTGGATATTGAGGAAGAGAACCGCCAGGTGCATAGAAAAGTAATAGAAAATAACACAAAAGCAAGGCAGGAATTCATCTGGGGCAGGGGCATCTTGCAGGGAAGTGATGGAAGCATCTATTCATTTGCACCAAATATAAATACCTTTCCAGAGCGTTTTTAGGATCCTCTTTCATGGCCAATGTGTTTCTGATCACCAGGTTGCTGAAAGTAGTAGTAGTGGTGGCTGTGACTACCTTGGCTATGCAATAAAGTCATTTTTCAGACCGCATTGGCTAGGCCTGGCTGCTGGCAGCAGACACAAGCAGTGCCTAAACCATATGATCTTGAAATAACAGGGATCCAGGTTGGATGCATACACACTTTGAACCATGGGCATTTTAATGTCCAAGGACCACTACCAAGCTCATGGCTTACCCTGGGGACAGTATGTTGTCAGAGAGGGAATTCAGTGTAGCAGGTGTTTGGTAACCAAGGGGCAAATCCCCTCAGAGATGATTGGCTCACTATTATAAAAATTAACCATTCAGCAATAAGTACAAAACTCCTGTAAAATCTAAAAACTAAAACAGAGTCACGCATATCAATAATACAAATTTCTTGGCAAATTTCTTGGCATGTATCAATTTGTACAGTGTTCTAAATCCTCCTTATTGGTAAAAGAGGTTTAACAGTACATATACTATAGATATCCAATATTGCACAGTCCTACATGATAGGGAGAAAAGGGGGGTGAAGAATTAGAATGTTTAGGAAGACAAAAGTGTCACAATTTCAAGCTTTTAGTCCATGTGAAAATCCATAGGCACACTCCAATCTCTTGGAGTCTTTTGTGCTGTTGATACCATATGTAACCACCACCGGAAGAAAAGAAATGCCTGCTTACCAGATGCACTAGACCTATTATTATATCTATACAAAAATGTTTTGCCTTTCTCATTTATATTTTAAACTGAGTGGATTATTTTACAAGGTGATCGTTAACAATCACTTTAATCATGAATCATGATTCATCATGAGGCCTCTTCTAGAACTCCAGCACAGTAATTGTGTCACATATAATGTTTCCACAGTGGGCCTTAGCTTCAAAATGTATAGCGAATGAATCAGGCCTATGCTAGAACTCCAGCACAGTAACTATGTCACATATAATGTTTCCACAGTGGGTCTTAGCTTCAAAATGTATAGTGTTCCCTAGAGGTAATCATATTCTGTGTCTCCTATTTTGTGGCCTATTGCTACAGTAATAAAAAAAGTCTGACTGTTGTCTCCCTAAAATGGTGCACTCTAATTGTGATTTCTTGATTAAAAGCAGCCTAGCCCTTTAAACTTCAGTCTAGTAAAAGTGCCAACATACTGTCTGTAGATTCAGTACAATACTTTGCTTGCATTTTATACTCTTCACTCTAATGTTGATTTTTAATGGCTGTTGTCTCTCCAGTTCAAAATATGACCTACTAAAATTGCTTAAATACTGTGTATGAAGTTTATACAATAGTTATCTTTATTTTTTTGTGAAGTAAACTGTAATGTTGGTTTTTGAATTAAAAACAAACTGTTGCCCCACCTTTTCAAAATGTGGCCTTCTAAAAGTACATGCTATCTATGGGGTCTTTTTCTGTGAAATATTAATTTAATATGTTGTTTTATTTTATAAAAATCTTCCTGCTGTATCTTCTGTATAACAATTGGTCTAGTACAAGTGCATAATACTTTGCACGGTCTCACTAAAATTTGGTATTTCTTTTCTGAAACATTCTTTATTTATTGTTTTAAATATATATTAAAAGCTGTCCATTGTCTCTCTTGTCCAAAATATGGCCTAGTAAAGGTGCTCACATGCACATATTTATTTAAATTGGTATGTGAAATAAATACATTCTAAAGTTTATTTCTGGATACAAAGAGTTGTGTCCTTTTTCAAAATGTGGCCTACATAATATGGAATCATTCAAATAGTTCTCCTTTTTTTTCCTGTAAATTATGGATAGTTAAATATGGATTTTTCTAATGAAAATCTGTATGCTGTATGTCAATTTTGAAATGCAGGGTACAACAACTATTGTAATGTTATCTATGGAGTCTGTACAATATTTATTATTTTCTGTGAAATACTGTATATACACTTTAATGCCTCTACCTCTTCAGTTTTGGCTTAGTAATGCTTACAGTGGCAGTTAGATAGTACAATTATTTTGTCTGTTGTTTCTCAAATAATACACTACTAATTTTACGATAAACATGGCCTCATCTCTCCTTCTTAAATTAGATCCCAATTAAGCTGCTTACATACTCTGCAACCTCTGTGCTATATGTGTGACAATTGTCTCTGAATATGGCACGATTTTTGTTTAAGGATAAAAAGTGCCCCAAATTTGCAATGTGGGATTGCAGTTTTAAGTTCTTTTGTGGACTCTGTTTACTAGCTTTTCCACAACCCTGCTGGTCACCTGTTTTGACAATTAAACAATACAGAAATGTCTAGCTTGACCACCCTACTCTACTTTATCTTCCCTTTTTCATATTTTATTATTTTTAGTAACTCTAGAACACATTTCATGAATGTTTGTTTACTACTTTTGTGCATTTCAGATGTAAAGTTAAAGAACAAAAATAATAAATATCTAACTGGACAGTCATTCAAACTGACTTAAGTCTTAAAAAAATAATTTTTTGAGTGGACTTCATGGCTTTTATCTGCAATATTTATACATTTAAACCACATGTGCATACCAGACTTGGCATAAGTATTTGTCGTTTATCACAGTCTCGTTCCATTCTGTTATCCTGAATGTCTTAAGACATCTCAATGTTTCTTTTAACAATAATAGCTCGTTACTTGACCAAGTAGGAATGTTTCAAATAAATATTGTTAATTCAACTTTACATGGAAGACTTTTAAAAGTTTCACTTTCAAGTACACATTATTATTTTATATTGTATTGTTAAAATGGTGAGTTTCCAAAGCTAATGTAGTGTATCTTTTGAAAGAATCCTACAGTAAGAGAATATTAAGCCTGTAATTGCTGACCATGAAACATATATGAAGACTGGGAGTTTTGTCTTCACATTGACTTTCTAATATGCATGCTTGTTCATAAAAGTTTTAACCCCTTGATGCTGACAGTACACAGAAATAAGGCCTCACTGAACTTTTTTCTGCTGGGCAGTAGACATGTGCACAGCAAAAATTTTCGTTTATTTCTGTTTCGTTTCTGTTCGTTTATCGTGATTCGTAACGAGTCGTAATTTCGTAAGACGTTAGTACTCTTTAGTATTTTCGTAACACTCTTTTTTCTGTTTCCGTTTTTTTCTGTTAGTTTATTTTTCGTTGAATCGAGATTCGTATTTTCGTTATATTTTGTATTCTGCCGCGTTCGTATTTTTAAAATGATTTTATTCGTTCCTTCGTTTTTACGTTAGTTTAATTTTCGTTGTTTTGCTATTCGTATTTACATTATATTTTCCATCATGCCGCATTCGTATTTTCGTAAGAAATATATTTTTGTTGCTTTATGCTCATTCGTATTTTCGTGTCTAATTTCCTTTGATTGTAAAAACGTACTTTTGTAGATTTTATTGCATTCGTAATTCTGTTAGAATACATTTTACGTTTATTCGACACACTACTCGTCGTCATTTTGTAATTCGTACTTTACTGTGATTGACTTGACTGTCTTAGTTAGCACACACACCCTGTCTAGAATGAAGTCTGACGTAGAAGAAAACTAAAATATGTCAGATATTACAAATACAAATATAGAAATTTGCAGTCTAACACAGAAAAAGACACAAGGAGCCAGGAGGTAATGAGAAAGAAGCTCATTAGGGGAAGGAACAAACCTCTTCAGAGGAAAGGGACAGCGCTCAGGGGCTATTGGTCAATGTCCAGAAATATTTCTGTACTAACGAAAGCTAATTTACATTATTTTGTATTTTCGTTGTTTTCATTTCAGTTTTCCGAAGATTCGTAATTTATTTTTCGTTAGTTTTGATTTTCGTTTTTTAATCTTTGTTCGGCATTTCGGTTGTTTTCTTTTCGGTCTTCGAATATTAGTAAGTTTGCATTTTCATTCATTTTGTTTTTCGTAATTATTTTTTTTTTGGGTTCGGTATTTTCGTTGTTTCTATGTTTTCGTTTCTTTCATCTTTCGTATCTTCGTTGTTTTTCATATTCGTTATTTTGAAAATATCGTTATTCGTTATTAATTGCGCTAAACCTTTTGTTCATTCGTATGTTCACGAATCAACTACAATAACGAAAAAAATTGCACATGCCTACTGGGCAGCATATCTGCATATTTGTCTTTGTGCTGAGAGCGTGCTATACAGCGCACACCCAGTACAGAGACCACTGAGAGCCCTGGGTCCCATATGTATTCTGTGCCTTCTTATATTTATTTATCTGTGATTCAGGTTCACCTCCCTTATTGAGGGGTAAACACCCCAAAAAAAAAAGTTGTGTTTAAGACAGCCCTCAAATTTTCTGGGATCCCTCATAATTGAAGAGAGCAACAAGGTATGAGATGCACTTAAATTACCTTATATGGAAGCCTGTTACCTTTTGTGTTTTTCATTTATTGAGCACAGAAGAATGGATTATTGTGTGCAACAAATTTGAATGAATAAGGATATGTCTAAAATTGTGTTTTATGTCAGCAGACTTAAAGGTCTCGGTAAGGTTTCTAAATGGTTAAATACAGTACCTCCTTGCAATAGAAGACAGCAAATATTCATCTCTCCAGCATCCTAGCTCTTTTACCCTTTCTTGCTGGAGAACAGTGTTCACACATTTTGTGAGTGCACTGATAATAAACACTTCTTTTCAATGTTGTTGTGCACTCATTCAACACAATAATATAGCAATCCACATGAAATAGGAAATGTAGAAATCAATCCAACTATGCGCAAGCCAATGTTGTAGAAGATTATCTGCCCACTGTAACACCAACAGCAAGAAACAGGATGCCAGTGTTCAGTGCTTTGGGATTACAAGTTCCCTACAGTGGTGAATAAATCTTCCCTGGTTTGATTTGCCAATGGTTTGGATTTTTATTTTATTTTTAATTATTTTTAATTTTTAATTCGCTGAACCCCAACTTAGAGGTGAATCCTATTGAAGTCTATAAGGGTATGAATCTTGTTATTAAATCCCCAGTAGCCTAATAAATGGCTACTGGGGATTTATGTTCAGCTCCAATCGACTTTAATAGAGTTTGGATTCAGCACACAAACTCTGCAATGTTCATTGAACCTGCCTAGGAACCAAACCCAGGTAAAAAAAATATACAGAAACAGTGCAGCGCAAAACTATGAAAGAATAATACACTAGTATTATAAGTTCAGCTCATGCCTACTAAAATGGTGGCAACCCAGGAGCAGTGGTAGGAGCTGTTAATAGTGGAAGTCACAATTTTTTGAGGCCCGATGATTAAAATATTTAGTCAGTAGCATCAGCAGCAGCATTACTATTTTTACCATTAACATCTAGAACTGGTTCATTTTAAGTAAGGTGGATCAAAGGGCATGATTCAGGTAGAAGTGCGGCGGCGTAACGTATCGTAGATACGTTACACCGCCGCAAGTTTTCATCGCAAGTGCCTGATTCACAAAGCACTTGCGATGAAAACTACGCCGGCGGCCTCCGGCGTAAGCCCACGTAATTTAAATGGGCGTGTGCCATTTAAATTAGGCGCGCTCCCGTGCCGGACCTACTGCGCATGCTCCGTTTCGTAACTCCCGCCGTGCTTTGCGCGAAGTGACGTCATTTTTTCGAACGGCGACGCATGTAGCGTAATTTAATTTTTAAATTTCGATGCGGGAAGGACGGCCATACTTTATACAGCAATACGTTTGCTGTGTAAAGTTAAGGCACCAAAAACGACGACTAACTTTGTGACGGGAAACTAGACTAGCGGCGACGTAGCAAACGCGAAAATCCATCGTGGATCGCCGTAACTCCTAATTTGTATACCCGACGCTGGTTTACGACGCAAACTCCCCCCAGCGGTGGCCGCGGTACTGCATCCTAAGATCCGACAGTGTAAAACAATTACACCTGTCGGATCTTAGGGATATCTATGCGTAACTGATTCTATGAATCAGTCGCATAGATACTCTGAGAGATACGAGGGAGTATCTGAGATACTCCGTCGTATCTCCGCTGTGAATCTGGCCCATAGTGTCTGCGGATAGGTGGATTTGCCTCTCAGTAAGCCCATAGCTCCAGCACATACTGTGAAAGCCAATAGTGCAACCAATGGACAACCAATAGTCCATGTTGTCATCACCTCTAAAAATGTTTACATCGGCACTGGACCCCAAATACTTTGCGCTCATGTGGTTGAGGCACTGCCTGTGAGTGCTGCCTGCAGACAGGTCAATCCACTGTGGTTAAAAAGAGTCTTAAAAGCTTGGCTCACTGGTTTCTCCTCCTTTCAGGGATCCAAAGACTGTTGGCTTTTTGGACATAACAGGGGATCCTGCCACCATCAGGAAATGTGATCAAGAGGTTCCCCCACCGGTTGCTTCCCCTGGGATCTTTCGTTTTCCCCTTATCATGGGGATTCAAAGGGGTGACCACCCTATAAGGCCTTCTATCCTTCATGGTCTGATACATGTGGTTCTTTTGCAGGAATTTTAGAATGAAAGAGCCCACTAATCACAAACTTCCTGCAAAAAAAAAATCCCAAGCCCTTGTTTAGCTACCCATACAACAATAGATTAGACCTCCCTGTCTTTTTCTCTCTGGGTTTCAGGTGAATACTCTATGGTAGTTTGGACCATCCAAGGTGGTTGGTAGGGATGGGAGAGCGGTTCGGCCCAAGCATGAGTTTGGGCCAAACATTGGGTGTATGCATGTTTCCTTAACAACTGAATCATTAGGGCGTTCGACTGTTTGTTTGGCCCGCCATACGACCACAATGCACTGTGATGCCGCACAGTTGATTGAAAGCCCTGATTGTCTAAAGCAATGAAAGATTTGCCCAACCAGGGCACAGAGCACAGTCAGAGCCATGATTGGATGCTGTTGTTATGACTCTATCCAATCATGGCTCATTGCTGTTAGTCCCACCCCACACTGTGAAAGTATTCTTTCAATAGCAGCAATTTTTAGTGTGATATCAGTGTGGAGAGATAGAACAGGACAGTGGCGGTTCGTCTATAGAGGGCGCTAGAGCGCCGCCCCCTCCGGCTCTTACCGCCACTGAGTCTAATAACATAGATTCATGCATTGTCATTGTCGCCGCTGCCGCTGTTCTATTCAGATGGCCGTACATGAGCGCCGACCATCTGAATAATGGCAGCTGGTTGGCTGTACAGAAGTGCCTATCAGAGCCAGCCCTCGGGTCCCCGGAAGCTTTTTCTTGGAACGCACAGGGGGTGCGTTCCTTGGATAAGACTGACAGGCGTCTCAGCCAATTAGGTTGGCCGGTTCTGGCTACCGGTAACCTGATTGGCTGAAGCGTCCTCGAGGGCGGGAGAAGACATCGAGGGTCGAGGACATGGAGGGATTACTCCAGTAAAGTTAAGTGCCGGACAGGGAAGGGGCATTTTACAGGGCACAGCGGCGACGAAGGGCACAGTGACATCAATGGTCACAGTGGCGACAATAGGCACAGTGGGGACAATGGGGACAATTGGCACAACGGCATGAATGGGCACAGTGGTGACAATTAAAGGGCACGGTGACATCAATGGGCACAGTGGCGACAATAGGCACAATGGGGACAATAGGCAGAGTGGGGACAATTGGCACAGCGGCATGAATGGGCACAGTGGTGACAATTAAAGGGCACAGTGACATCAATGGGCACAGTGGCGACAATGGGCACAGTGGCGACAATTGGAACAGTGGCGACAATTGATGGCACAGTGACTGTGTTTGATGGCATGGCACAGTGGCTGCGTTTGATGGCATGGCACAGTGGTGACAATTGATGGCACAGTGGCTGCGTTTAATGGCATGGCATAGTGCAGTGGCTGCGTTTAATGGCATGGCATAGTGACTCTGCATTTGATGGCATGGCACAGTGGTGCGTATTGATGACACAGTGGCTGCATTTGATGGCATGGAACAGTGGTGACAATTGATGGCACAGTGGCTACGTTTGATGGCATGGCACAGTGGTGACAAGTGATGGTACAGTGGCTGCATTTGATGGGCACAGTGAGGCTGCAATTTCTTTTCCGTTTGTGCCCCACCAAAAAAATTTGAGCACCAGCCGCCACTGGAACAGGGCTCTCTTCAATGCTATTAAACAATTAGTGTGCTATGGTGTGCTATTCTGATTCTATTGTCAGTATAGAATATCAGTTTAGTGTGAATTAAGGAATAGTTCAGTGTGAGTGTAGAGTGACCACCATTCATCTTTACAAAGAAAAAGAGCAGCTGATCCAGGTGTATGATGATAACCTGAGGTGGAATGTCTCGTAGAGTGCCAGCCCGGCCCGCCTCCGTGGGCCTTACACTGACTGAACTATCCCTACATTCACACTAATGTAAAGATGAATGGTGAAAGAAAAGAAATGGCTGCACATCCAGGAATTCCTATTGCCTTTTTTGTTCAAAATGATAACACCAAAGACACCAACACAAGGTCACGTAGATACGCTTCACACAAACATTGTGTGCCCAATCATTACTCATTAATCATTAATGCTTAAGCACAAGGTATTCGTGCAAAAGCGCATCTACGTGACCTCGTGTTGGTGTCTTTGGTGTTATCACTTTGAACAAAAAAAGGCAATCGGAATTCCTCGATGTGCAGCCATTTTTTTTCTTACACCATTCATCTTTACATTAGTGTGAATGTAGGGATAGTTCAGTCAGTGTAAGGCCCTGTACACACGGTCGGACAAAACCGATGAGAATGGACCGAGGTTCAGTTTCATCGGTCCAAACCGACGGTGTGTATAGCCCATCGGTCTGTATTCCTTCGGTCCAAAATTTTAAAACATGCTTCAAAACCGAACCGATGGAAAAGCATTGGTTCAAAACCCGCGCATGCTCAGAATCAAGTCGACACATGCTTGGAAGCATTGAAATTCGTTTTATTCAGCACGTTGTGTGTTTGACGTCACCGCGTTCTGACCCGATCGTTTTTTGGAATGATGGTGTGTACACACATCAGGCCACTTCAGCGGTGAACCGATGAAAACGGTCCGTCGGACCATTCTCATCGGTTTTGTCCTACCGTGTGTATGGGGCCTAGGTGTAGTGACCATTTAACAAAGTATATTTAATTGCATTACTGCTAGTTTAACGTTGTATATTTCAGTGCGTTATGTGCTGTTTAACACAGTACATTTCTGTGCATTACTTCACACTTAACGCAGTATATTTGGGTGCGTTACTGCAAGTTTAACCCTGTGCAGTTCAGTGCATTACTGCAAGTTTAACGCCATATATTTCAGTGTGTTATATTCTGTTTAACACGGTACAGTTCAGTGCATTATTGCAAGTTTAACCCCATTAATTTCAGCGCATTACGTGCTACTTAACACAGTACATTTTTAGGCGTTAGTGCGCGCTTAACGCAGTATAATTCAGTGCGTCACTGCAAGTTTAACACTGAATATTTCAGTGCGTTATGTGTCGTTTAACAAAGTACATTTCTGTGCACTCCTAATGCAGTATATTTTGGCGCATTACTGCAATTTTAATGCAGTACAGTTCAGTGTGTTACTGCAAGTTTAACGCTGTATATTTCAGTTCATTACATGACATTTAACGCAGTACATTTTTGTGCATTAGTGCACGCTTAATGCAGTATATTTCAGTACGTTCTCTTCCGTTTAACGATGTACAGTTCAGTGCATTACTGCAAGTTGAATGCTGTATATTTGCGTTACAAGCCATTTAATGCAGTACATTTTTGTGTGTTAGTGCATGCTTAACACAGTATATTTCAGCGTGTCATTGTAAGTTAAACACCAAATATTTCAGTGCGCTACATACCGTTTAACGCAATACTTTTCTGTGCATTAATGCACACTTAACACAGTATATTTCAGTGTGTTACTGCAAGTTTAATGTTGTATATTTCAGTGCGTTACGTGCTGTTTAACGCAGTACATTTCTATGCATTAATGCATGCTTAACACAGTATATTTTGGTGCGTTACTGTAAGTTTAATGCCGTACAGTTCAGTGCGTTACTACAAGTTTAACACTGTATATTTCAATGCATTATGTGCCATTTAACGCAGTACATTTTTGTGTTAGTGCATGCTTAACGCAGTATATTTCAATGCGTTATCTTCCGCATAACAATGTATAGTTCAGTGCATTACTGCAAGTTTAATGCCGTATATTGCAGTGCATTACCTTCCGTTTAACACAGAACATTTCTGTGTGTTAGTTTGCATTTGACGCAGTTTTATTCATTGCATCAGTGCAGTTTTACTGCAGTATACTATAGTGTATCAGAGGTGTGTCTGTGTAATAGTCAAGCTAAAGTGCACCAAACACCACTTTCCATTGATTAAAGTGCATCTTTGTTTGCATGTCCACATCTATATTACATTGTGTTAATAAGCACCCCCACCCCATCATTTATGGGAAGAAAACAAGGAGAGGCAGAAGTTCCCATGGCACTGTGAGGAAGCCAGCAGCGTATGTGTCCACAGGCAAAGGTGGACATTTTCAGTCCTTAGGCAGGGCATAATTTTCTCTGTTTAGTGATGTTGCATGCCTACAGAGGAGGTGGTGGACTGGCTTACTAAACCATCCTCATCCTCCGTCACCCAAGCAGAGACTGGTGCACAGTCCACTGCAGCTGCCAGAGTTGCTAAACCTGCCTCATTGTGCACAGCTATTCCTGCCATAGCCCCAGCATCAGGCATGGAGGAGTCAGCTGAGTTATTTGAACACAGCGTCAGCCACTTGATCCATGAAAAGGCACAGCCATTACTTGATTCAGATGTTGGTTCTGAGGTTGAGAAAGGCAGAAACATGATCTAACAGAGAGGGGAGAACACTGGTACACAAATTGGCAGTCATGTTTCTCCAGCTGCAACGTATTGCCAAGTTGTCTCCAGTGGTAATGAGGATGGAGGAGATGATGAGGATGAGGTCACTGACGTGACTTGGGTGTCAGATAGAGCAAAGGAGGAAAGTGAGGGTAAGTCACAACCCCAATGAGGCAGCCATTATGGAAGAGTAGAGAGCAGCCACCCTATTTCATCACATTGTGGAGCTGTTATCTCCAGGCCCACTTCCCACAGCTCAGCTGTCTGGGCCTTTTTTAACACAGTGCAGCTGATCACACTGTTGCAATTTGAAAACTTTGTCTCAAGCACATCAAGTGTGGCAAAAACGACAGCCATTTGGGTACCACACCCTTGACAAGGCATTTAACCTCCCACTACTCAGCCCAATGGCAAAAGAACCTAAAAGCCACACAAAAGGGCCGCATATCTGTTCCTCCTCCTTGCTCACCTCAGACTGCCCCCAATATACCTCATGACCTCTCAGAAGCCTTCACTGACCGGGATGATGGTATAGCGCAGGGTGTCCGAGGTCCTTGCAGCACATCTCCCAGCAGCATATCACCAGCTGTAGACTATAGCCCCATCTGCTGCAGCAAAGAAAAAAAACAGAGTCACTGCCACCCACATGCCCAGCATCTAAATGCAAGCTTGTCAAAGCTGCTGGCTCTCCAACTTCCGCTTTTCCGCTTTTCCGCTTTTGGTGGATTCTGCCCCTTCCATTAATTTGCAGAATGTGCTGTACCACAATGGCAGGTTCCCAGTTGCAATTTCGTTTCACGTAAGGACATTACAACTCTGTACCATCATGAGGAAGGCAATGTTCCTCCCCTACCCAACACATCCGGTCCAACACCACACTTAATACCCTCCTCATTTTGCCCAGTTACCACAGATGAAGTTGATACTCCTCTCCATGGACCACCTCACTACCAGTCCCCTGGACCCTGTCCCCTCTCAATTACTGCAACCACCTTCCTGCTCTATCTTCAACTCCCTAACCCACTTCAACCTCTTCCTCTCCTTAGGCACCTTTCCTTCCCCGCATAAGGATGGTGCACCCCCATACTGCACCCCATACTTAAAAAACCCTCACTAGACCTCACCTGTTTGAATAACTTAAGACCCATCTCCCTGCTCCCATTTGCCTCCAAGCTCATTGAACACCTTGTCCATGACTGAATGATTCGCTACCTCACGGACAACAACATTCTCGACCCTCTACAGTCTGGCTTCCGCCCACAACATTCTACTGAAAATGCCCTGATAAAACTCACCAATGACCTACTAACTGCTAAAACCAATGGCCATTACTCCATACTCCATACTTTTAGACCTCTCTGCTGCCTTTGACACAGTTGACCACCTGCTCCTCCTCAGCAAATTACACTCCCTTGGCTTCCGTGATTCTGCTTTATCCTGGTTCTCGTCTTACCTATCTCAGCACACTTTCAGTGTCACTTACAACTCCATCTCCTCTGCTCCTCTTCCTCCTTCTGTTGGGGTACCCCAAGGCTCTGTCTATGCCGACGACACCCAGATCTATCTCTCCACTTCTCAACTCACCCCCTCGATCTTCCCACGGATCTCCAACTTACTAAATCGGTATGGATGTCACACCACTTCCTCAAACTCAAGCTTTCTAAAACTAAGCTGGTTATATTTCTTCCTTACCGCCCACCCCCCTGTGACTTCACCATTAATATAAACAACACAACCATTGGTCCCTCCACACATGCCAAAGTCCTGGGTGTAATCCTTGACTCGGATCTCTCCTTCAGCCCCCATATTAAATCACTGGCTAAATCCTGTCGCCTCAACCTCCGCAACATCTCCAGAATTCGACCCTTCCTGACTAATGACACCACAAAGCAACTTATTCACTCCTTGATTTTTTTCCTGCCTTGACTACTGAAACTCTCTAATGGCCTACCCTTAAGCAGGCTATACCCCCTCTTCAGTCTATAATTAATTCTGCTGCTAGACTAATACACCTCATTAACCGATCTATGACGGGTGCTCCTCTCTGCCAATCCCTTCACTGGCTTCCTCTACCCCACCGTGCAAAATTCTAAATGCTAACCATAAAATACAAGGTCATTCACAATATTGCCCCATCTACATCACTAATCTCATCTGCAGATATATCACAAATCGTCCCCTCCGCTCCTCCCAGGACCTCCTGCTCTCTAGCTCCCTTGTTATCTCCTCCCATGCTTGCCTTCTGGACTTCTCCAGAGCCTCTCCCATCCTCTGGAAATCCCTGCCCCCATATGTCCGATCAGCCCCTACCCTGTCCACCTTTAGGAGATCCCTAAAAACTCATTTATTCAGGGTAACCTATCCCACACCCACCTAACAACTGTCCCAGAGCCACCCCATCAAATCATTCTCTGCAGCTATTACCTTTTGTACCACCACCCCCTCCCTTTAGAATGTAAGCTCTACAAGCAGGGCCCTCATGTACCTTTTGTATTGAACTGTACTGTAATTTTGTTATCCCCTATACATTGTAAAGCACTGCGTAAACTGTTGGCGCTATATAAATCGCATATAATAATAAATAATAATAATAATAATAATAAAGGAGCCAGTACATCCACCCATTCTTTCTCAGGGAGACCTTCCCTTGTTGCAATCCATTCAAACACTGGCATATAAACTTCCACGTTATCTGTGACTGTCATCTTTTGCATAGTCCACTGCACAGCCTTCCGGGGATCACTCTTTATCAATTCAGCCTGCTGGATCACCGCCTTTTGCAGTGCTGCTAGCTGTTCAACCAGTAAGCAATTTGTTTCCTGTTGCACAGCGACTACCTGGGCATTAGCCACTGCTAGATGTTTAATTAATTCCTCCATGGCTTGTTCTGAAGACTTCACAGCCTGTGCAGCTTTCACCAAGGACATGGGGTTGGCATGTACCCCTCAAACTGCCCGCTACCTCCACCAATTTGTAAGGGATCAGGGGGTGAACAGCCGGCTCAGACAGTCCAGTAAAACAAAAGTGGCTTTATTCAGTATAACTTCCAAAACAAACAGAAGAAACAACAGGCTTGTCTTGCAATACAGGTGTACATATGGAAAAAGTTCAGTCTCTGCACCCACAGGCTGGTGTGCACAGTATACAGCTCTAACCAGAGCAACAGTCCTTATATCATTTAGCTCACCCAGCTGGCCAAAATCCAGAAATGGATCCTCTGACACAGCATGCTGCTGTCTCTCTCTAAACACACAACTCCTCACTGACACTTTCAGCCCAGCTGGCAATAAGGCTGAACCCAGGCTGACTCTCTACAATATATATATATATATATATATATATATATATATATATATATATATATATATTCGACTGTATATATATATATATATATATTTTTTTTTTTTTAATATGCCGCCTGAAGTGTATTAGAAACTATACACCACTAAATGCACTGTATATATAGACTACACTGAATGCAGAATATATATATATATATATATATATATATATATATATATATATATATATATATATATATATATATATATATATATATATATATATATGTTAGACTGACTGTATATATATATATATATATATATATATATATATATATATATATATATATATATATATATATATATATATATATATATAATACACTGCCACTAACTGAATAAACTGCCTGCTTAATCTAAGTCAAGCTATCTCTCTGTCTACGCCAACAAAACTACACACGGCCGCTATTTATCATCCTTATATAGTGTGGGGTGTGGACCCTAAGACATGATTGGCCAAAGACACCCTGCTTTTGGCCATTTACGGCTCTCTCAGCAGAGTGCGCTGTGATTGGCCAAAGCATGCAAGTCATGTGACTGCTTTGGCCAATCACCATACAGCAATATCCCCGAAAACTCCCCAAATGCCTGGTTCATTTAATGAACACCTGATGTTTGACTCGAACTTACGTTCAACTCGAACCGCTGGCTCATCCCTACTCCCCGTAAACCGCTTGATTTGGGACATGCCCACAAGGTGGAACTCAACGACAGGCTCAGGCTGGCCCAGCTTTTTTTCTAATGCCAATGGCTGCTCATAAAGGATGCATGCACAGTACTGTCACCATCTGAGGAGGCCACAAAGATGGTATGCCATGACACAATCCCTGTTGTGTTCCTGCTGGAGCAGACACTGCATGGCATTATGGACAGGGCACTCGAGGCAGAGCAGCAGGAGGAAGGGAAAGACTTTCTGTCCTCTCAAGGCTTACTTTATGCAGACACCATTGTTCCTTTGCCACATAACACATAATAAGAGAAGGAGGAGGAGGAGGAGGATTTTAGCAGTTTTGGAGGCATTGAAGCAGAGGAACTGTTGGGAGTAGTACATGGCTGGGAGGAGACAGTTCCAGATACTATAATCCTCAGTGACCCCGAGGAGGGAGCCTGTGGTGCACGGGCTCCCTCATGCTTCAAAGCCTGCGAAAGGACCCAAGAATACATGTCGTAAAGGAGAAGGATCACTATTGGTTGGCAACCCTCCTTGACCACCGTTACAAGGGGAAAGTCTCAGAACTCATCCCGTCCCCACAGAGAGTGCAGAAGATGCAATCTCTTGAGGACACCTTAAAGACTCTGTAGGTTACAGTGTCATGGAAAATGTAGTTTTGAGGCTTCTGTTGGTCAAGAGAGTAGCGGTGGAAAAGGCGGCCGCCTAAGCGATGCATTTCACAATTTTTTTCAAGTCCTCACCGCTCAGGGCTGTCAGCTTCCACATCCCATCGGCAATGTCTGCATCACATGGTAGATGATTATTTAGGGGCGAAAACAGAGATGGAGAGCTTTCCAGTCGATGATCCATTGGTTTACTGGGTCATGAGAATCGACCACTGGCCAGAACTTGCCCAGTATGCCAATTAACTGCTGGACTGCTCTGCATCCAGTGTGCTTTTCGCAAGGGCATTCAGTGCTGCTGAAGGTTTTGTTACTGATAATAGAATGTGACTGTCCACAGACTCTGTGACATTTATCAAAATTAATCATCTTGGATTACCAGCAGCTATGAAGCCCCTGATGCCGATGTTGCTGATAAAGTGTTTTTGGGATGTGGAATCTCTGCAGGACTTCTAGGCTGCTTAGTGTTGTGGGCATTGATTTCTTCTGGAATAATTTTTTTGGTGTAGGTTTCATTGGCACAATTGACACCCAAAGAAAGACCAATTTTTCCACACCTGTTTGACAGGTGCATATAATTAAATTTTTTGGCAACAAGGTAAATTCTTGCTTTCATCAAGAGTACCACTATAAGGTTACAGTGTGAAGGCACCACCAATACCCAAATAAATATTTTTTCTCACCTGTTACTTCTATTCAAAGTCTGTGGAATCTTTTTCTGCAGCAGCTTCTGTACACAGTACAGGTGTGCCACAGGTAGACTAAAGGGACCCCCCAGGTACTATATTAAAAGGCATTTTTAATTTTTATGCTTTCACTTTAGGCATCACTAAATTATTTAAAAATGTAATTTTTTTACAACCTGTTTTTCATTGATACATGTGCTCCAGGGCAGTACCCAGATCCCAATAGCTATTATATTCCCAATTACTTGCATATAAGCCTTCAAAATGTACACTTTTTATTTTTCATGTTTGGGTCCCATAGACTTTAACCACTTGACCACTGGGCACTTAAACACCCTTAATAACCAGACCAATTTTCAGTTTTCGGTGCTCTCACATTTTGAATGACAATAACTCAGTCATACAACACTGTAACCAAATGAAATTTTTGTCATTTTTTTCCCACAAATAGAGCTTTCTTTTGGTGGTATCTGATCACCTCTGTGGGTTTTTTTCGCTATAAATGAAAAAAGAACGAAAATTTTGTAAAACAAATGATTTTTTCTTCATTTCTATTATAAAATTTTGCAAAAAAGTAATTTTTCTTCATAAATTTGGCCTAAAATGTATACTGCTACATATCTTTGGTAACAAAACAAAAAAAATTGGATATTATTTAGTCTGGGTGAAAGTTATAAGGTCTACAAGCTATGGTACCAATTACTGAAAATTGATCAATTTGATCACACCTGAAGTACTGACGGCCTATCTCATTTCTTGAGACCCTAACATGCCAGAAAAGTACAAATACCCCCCAAATGACGCTTTTTTGGAAAGAAGACATTCCAAGGTATTTAGAAAGAGGCATGGTGAGTTTGAAGTTGTCATTCTTTCCCACAATTCTTTGCAAAATCAAGGGTTTTTTTTATTTTTATTTTTTTCCACAAAAGTTTCATATTAGCAGGTTATTTCTCACACACATGATATGCATACCACAAATTACACCCCAAAACACTTTCTGCTATTCCTCCCGAGTATGGCGATACCACATGTGTGAGACTTTTACACAGCGTGGCCACATACAGAGGCCCAACATGCAGGGAGCACCATCAGGCGTTCTGGAGCACCCAGGCCAATTCTGACATTTCTCTCCTACATGGAAAAATCATCATTTATTTGCTAGAAAATTACATAGAACCTCAAAACATTATATATGCTTTTTTAGCAAAGACCCTAGAGAATACAATGGCGGTCGTGGCAACTTTTTATCGCGCATGGTATTTGCACAGCAATTTTTTGAACGCATTTTTTTGGAAATAAAACAGTTTTGTGCTTTTAAAAAAAAAAAAATATTAAAGTTAGCCCAATGTTTTTGCATAATATGAAAGATGAAGTTACGCCAAGTAATTAGATACCCAACATGTCACCCTTCAATATTGCACACGCTTGTGGAATGGCGCCAAACTTCGCTACTTAAAAATCCCTATAGGTGACGCTTTAAATGTTTTTACTGGTTACATCTTTTTAGTTTGAGAAGAGGTCTAGGGCCAAAATGATTGCTCTCGCTCTAACGTTCGCAGTGATACCTCACATGTGTGGTTTGAACACCGTTTTCATATGTGGGCGGGACTTACGTGCACGTTCGCTTCTGTATACGAGCACGCGGGAACAGGGGCGCTTTAAATTTTTTTATTTTTTTTTTATTGTTCATTTTACTTTATTTATTTTAGTTTGACACGTTTTTTCCCAAAAATCAATGTTTTGATTAATTTTATTCCTATTACAAGGAATGTAAATATCCCTTATAATAGGAATATAGCATGACAGGTCCTCTTTACAGTGAGATATGGGGTCAATAAGACCCCACATCTCACCTCTAGGCTGGGAAGCCTGGAAAAAAAAATTATCCTGGCTTTGATCACAGCGGTGAGTCGGAAGAAGCACCGGAGGGCGAAGGGAGTTGGGACATCCCCTTTTGCCTCCCATAAGAACGATCAAGAGGCGGAACAGCGCCATGATCATTCTTATGGTGTAGAGAATCACCGGCTGAAAAAAATCATATCTGAATGATGCCTGTAGCTGCAGGCATCATTTAGATATCCCTGCACAAAGTCAAGGACGTCATATGACGTGGGGGGAAGTGGTTAAACCGCATTTTTTCCCCCAGAGTTTTTTCTGGATATTGCAGAGTATTGGCCGGGGTATTGCAAAGTATTGGTCGGGTGTTGCAGAGTATTGTGCGGGGGGGTATTGCAGAGTATTGTGCGGGGGGTATTGCAGAGTATTGTGCGGGGGTATTGCAGAGTATTGTGCGGGGGTATTGCAGAGTATTGTGCAGAGGGTACTGCAGAGTATTGCGCAAGGGGTACTGCAGAGTATTGCGCAAGAGGTACTGCACAGTACTGGCAGGGGGTATTGCAGAGTATTGCCCGGGGGTATTGCAGAGTATTGCGCGGGGGTATTGCAGAGTATTGCGTGGGGGTATTCCAGAGTATTGCACGGGGGTATTGCAGAGTATTGGGCGGGGGTATTGCAGAGTATTGGGCGGGGGTATTGCAGAGTATTGGGCGGGGGTATTGCAGAGTATTGCGCGGGGGTATTGCAGAGTATTGCACAGGGGGTATTGCAGAGTATTGTGCAGGGGAGGAAGAGTATTGCAGGGGTTATTGCAGAGTATTGCACAGGGAAGGAAGAGTATTGCAGGGGTTATTGCAGAGTATTGCACAGGGGAGGAAGAGTATTGCAGGGGTTATTGCAGAGTATTGCACAGGGAAGGAAGAGTATTGCAGGGGTTATTGAAGAGTATTGCACAGGGAAGGAAGAGTATTGAAGGGGTTAATGCAGGGATGGCAGAGCAGGGATGGATCTGTGACTGCAATAGTCACAGATCCATCCCACAGTGCTGCTGCCATCCGCGCTCTCCTCTCACACTGTACCGATCGGTACAGAGAGAGGAGGGAGGAACCGGCGTCATCAAATGACGCCGGTTTGTTTACATATGATCGCTCCGTCATTGGACGGAGCGATCACGTGGTAAACGGGCACTGTCAGCGGCAATTTACCGTGACCCGTGATGCGCTGGGGCCTCCGGACCCGGCGGTCACGGACATTCCTGTGTGAGTGCCCCAGGGGGCGTGCTGGAGCGCGATTCTGGGAGGACATTATATAACGTCCTCCCAGAGTTAAGCAACCACCTTGCCGCCGTTATTTGACGGCGGCTGGTGGTTAAGTGGTTAATGGGGTTCGTTATTCAGTTCCGAACCCTGGTTATATTGGAAAGTTTTGGTGTGAATCAAACTGGGGGTCGTTCGGTCCATCCCTAGTGGTTGGTAAGTTTAACAGATAAGGACATTTTGCGAGTAAACCCCTATACTATGCACTATACTGAATAAGATGAGATTGATATATATTAATAGCAATTAGACCGATTGAATCACAAAGGAATTCTCACTTTGTAAGGGAATTTTTGCTTAGTGAATAAGGTGAAGCTCTGCTGTAAAGTTCAAGCAAAAATGCAGTTATTTTCATTTCCCTTGCACGTGATTAGGAATTCTTTGCAGAGTGGATTTTTACCACTGTAACTTAGTCAAGGGCAAATAATTTTGCAAAGTGAAAATTTTCTTGCAATGCGAACAACCTATTTGCCTGTAGTAAATCAACCCTAATAGCTTATATTATAGCCATATAAACATGTTGACATGGACTTCATACAGCCACATATCTATTCAATTAGTCACCTATCACCTAAAAAAATTGTTAAGGAAAAATAACTTAAAGCGTTTGTAATCTTAAAAAAAATTCAAATGGATCCTGTTCCTTTAAAGCATGTTATACAGCACAGTGCTTGCGCTGTGTCATTTGGCCCTTTCTATCACCTGAAAGATCTGGCTGATCCTGCCTGGTTCTGTCCTCCTGTCTGTAAACGGTTTATTATGGCTGCTGAGCCCTGACACCATAGTCAGTTTACGTGCCTCCATCATCTGCAGCTCTCCTCTGTCCCCCCTGTCTGTCAGCTCCACCCACTCCCCGATCCTCTCCTCCTACTGGAAAAATAATTGGATCTTCTTACTATAGTTCCCAGTGTTAGATAACATGATGCTCCACAGTGTATGTGATTTATGTATAAATATAAAATATGCAGCCTAATACCCTAATTCCGCATGCTGCCCGGCGCTCACCTGACTGCCCGCCAGTCTCCTCCTCTCCTCCCCTCCTCCCGACTGATGTCAGTGGTGGATTCTCAGCCCTTCCCCTGCAGCTGTCAGATTAGGGGAGGAGACTGGTGGGCAGTCACGTGAGCGCCTAGTGCTGCTCCGAAATAGGCAGCATATTTTTTATAAATCACATACACTAGGGAGCATCATGTTATATAACACCGGGAACTATAGTAAGAAAAAAAGTGACTTTACAACCACTTTAATTGCATTATGATGCCAGTATACCAAAGTCAATATTCAGAACTAAATGGGTTAGAGTATTTAACCTCATAAGTAATTCAACTTCCAACTGCTTTATCTCTTTAACCACCCTACTATTAACAGAAACAGAATGACTACTGACAATAAGTTTGAACATCTGCACTAATACATCACCAGTAAGTTTGTAAGTTTTATTGGCTAGCAGGAGGTGTGAGAGAGAAAAAAACTGAAATCCTTCAAGTGTGTGGTTTATACATTTAAGTCCTTAGTATAAACAAAAGTCAGCTATGTTTTATTAGGAAAAGCAAGAGACATAATTTACGACACTGCCAGTAACAGGATTGCAAGCCAAGTGAGTGATTATTTTTATTGAGAGATGATTAAACTAAAGCACTACTGTAAGTTAAGGCATTACTCTCAGTTTGTTTTAGGGCTCTCACAAAAATTGTATAATATTATAAGAAAATATGTTACTCATTTCAAATTAATGAGCAAGAAAAAATATAAAAGAATGTAGACAAAAAGTTCAGCTCCACAGACTGACATTTTAAAAAAAAAGAAGCTGTATTAGAAAATGTAAAAGAAAGATCGCTGGTGTGTTTTTGTTTAAAATGCTTTTGGCTATATTAATTAAATCCCACTAACTCGGTGTAAATTGTGGTAACAAATGGTGACAGAGTTAGCACTTTGGGCTTAAATCAATATGTTCTATTGTGTGATCAATCAGTTTCAAGCATATTAGGCTAGGGTTTTATACCTATTAAATTAGGTTTCTGTTTGATTCTGGAAACTAATGTTTCACACTCAGTACCTATTATATTTTAAAATTGTATTGGAAACTTTCCCTGTTTCTGAAAAATAGTTTGCCTTTAGATATACATTGATTGACACTGCACCTAAATAAACCTTGCATTATTTTAATTCCTGGCAATATTTTGAAATAATATGGAATAATGTCCTGCCACAGGTAGGGGTGACCAATTTTTTGTTTTACTGTCTAATTCTCCAAAGTATTAACAATAAAGGTGTTTGGTCTGAATTACCATATTTAGAAATCTGAGCAGTTGTGATTGAAGAAAAGGAAAATGAAACAATTTGGGAAAATTAAATAGTTACAAATTTCCAGACTTGTCTGGTTTCTAGGGGATTCACACATCACTAGTAACAGGTTGGATACAATTTGTATATTATATATATATATATATATATATATATATATATATATATATATATATATATATATATATATATATATATATATTTCACATTTCTGGTTGCTGAATTTTGGAGTACTGCCTTGATCTAAAAGAGGGGATGTGAGTAGCCATAGTGTAAGTGGGTTGGAGCTGCTTTAGTGAGAGGATAAGAAGACCCGACACTGCAGAGAGAGAGTTTACGTAGATGTATCAGTAATTAAGCATTGCTTGAATTCTGTAAATTACAGTAATGCTCCTGTATGTTTAAAGGTTTTTACTTAAACCTAAAAATCCTTATAGGGACTACTACTTTTGTTTTGTTAGTATTGGGGTCTTCTGTTCCTAATTGTATCTATTTAGAGATTAAATTGAATGCAGAGTTACTGTAGTACCATCCATTACTAAACAGCAAGATTTTTAAGATATATATATATAAATATATATATATATATATTATACAGGATTTATATAGCGCCAACAGTTTACGCAGCTCTTTACAACTTGAAGGTAGACTGTACAACTACAATACACTTTAATACAGTAGGAATCAGAGCTTACAAAGCTTACAAAGCTCCTTAGAGATTACAATCTAAGAGGGAAGGTCAAGAGATACAAGAGGTAATAACTTTGGGGGATGTGCTAATGGAGAAAATCAATGTAGAGTTGTTAGGTGGGGGCCAGATAGGCTTGTCTGAAGAGATGAGTTTTCAGGGAACGTCTGAAAGTGAACAAAGTAGGAGAAAGTCTGACAGATTGGGGAAGAGCATTCTAGAGGATAGGAGAGGGTCTGGAGAAGTCCTGAAGGCGAGCGTGGGATGAGGTGACAATGGAGTCAGAGAGCAGAAGGTATTGGGAGGAGCAAAAAGAATGATTAGGATGGTATTTTGAGACTGGGTTAATGACGTATCTGGGGGCTTTGTAAGTTATTGTTAGTATCTTGAATTTAATTTGTTGATTAGGTGGCAGCCTATGGAGTGATTGGCAGAGGGGTATGGCAGACTCTGAGCGGCTTGTGAGGTGGAGTAGCCTGGCAGCAGCATTCATGGTGGACTGAAGTGGGGATAGCCTATTTAGAGAAAAGCCAATAAGGAAGGAGTGACAACAGTCAAGGCGAGATATGACCAGGGAGTGGATTAGAAGCTTTTTAGTGGCATTGGTTAGGAAGGGCATATCTTGGAGAGGTTGCTTCTGCTTTCTAAAACTATTGTAAATATATATTTTTTTCAACAGCTACAAATGCACTTTTTTTATTTGTTCTGTTTAATAACTCTGTGTATAATTTTAAGGCATCCCCCAAGACTATAATTTAAAAGGTGTGTGTATTTTGCTGAAACAAAGCCATGTAAAAGTGAAAAGTGTTCTTGCTGTAGTTTATTTTTTTTTATTTTATTTTTTTCATTGGAAAAAGGTCCCATGCATTTTGTGTTACAAACAATAACACTTTTTGTTGAGAGAGCAGGGGAAAAAAAGCAGATTCCTATTGTTATCTCTGTCTTCCTGTCCCTGTTACATTTCTATCCACATTTCTTGGCCTAGTATCATAGGGCAGGAAGTGTGGACAAATCTCCCAAATAGAGTCAGAAACAAGGAGGTTGTAGTAATCCCAACTCCAGGTTAAAAAAAAAAGGTTTGTTTAAATTTGAAATACAGCCTGACTACAGCATTCTGTGTAGTTATTTTCAAGCTACTGATTGAAGTTTGTTTTGTCTTTCCATCTTCCATTTTCCTTCCATTTGTTTAGTCCTCACAAATAGCAAAATGCCTGCTGAAAGTTACCACCATCTCAGATCACATTCAATTAAAGTATAAAAAGAAAAGCATATAAAACGAAAAAGCATACATTTACTGGTGATTTTAACCTGACTATAGTTCAAACAGAAACTCCTAAGTGTGATGATCCGAGGTATGTAGCAAAGTTCATCAACATCCACAAGTCATTCAAGTGAAAAGGTGAATAAATAGAAAAAGCGTGACTCCTTTAACGTGACAATCCCATCACCGGAAAAAGTGCAGGCTTACCGGAACTTGTTGACCACTGGTGGCATATGCCAAAAGAGGTCAGTCAAGGCTTTATATGACGGTTGTCAAACAGCAATCCTTGGCAGGAAGCGTAGGTCCAACTGGTGGGTAGGTCCTTATATGGAATAGGTCCCCAGGAATAAGCCGGAAGCTATACTGATGTTGGTATCCCAAAACCAATTGGCTCAGTGTGTTAGTGGTGCATAGAGAAAAATAAAGAGAAGTGGCCACATAGCGTAACTCCGTATAAAAGAAAAAATACGTGTTTATTCACAGCTAACAAACTTACATTTGGCTGGAAGTAAAAGAGCTCTTGCATGTAAATGGGGCGACAGTGGAGTCCCATTTACATGCAAGAGCTCTTTTACTTCCAGCCAAATGTAAGTTTGTTAGCTGTGAATAAACACGTATTTTTTTTTTATACGGAGTTACGCTATGTGGCCACTTCTCTTTATTTTTCTCTATGCACCACTAACACACTGAGCCAATTGGTTTTGGGATACCAACATCAGTATAGCTTCCGGCTTATTCCTGGGGACCTATTCCATATAAGGACCTACCCACCAGTTGGACCTACGCTTCCTGCCAAGGATTGCTGTTTGACAACCGTCATATAAAGCCTTGACTGACCTCTTTTGGCATATGCCACCAGTGGTCAACAAGTTCCGGTAAGCCTGCACTTTTTCCGGTGATGGGATTGTCACGTTAAAGGAGTCACGCTTTTTCTATTTATTCACCTTTTCACTTGAATGACTTGTGGATGTTGATGAACTTTGCTACATACCTCGGATCATCACACTTAGGAGTTTTTGTTGGACTTTGTTTTTATGTTTGATACCACCTTAGGTGTATCAGTTCACGTGCCAGTTGGCACTGTTGTCACCCCTCGCTACAGAGGAATCTCACATGTTTCACAATTTGTGTCTAACATTTATTAATGTTATATGTGTTTTATTTTTTACTATACACATTTTTTGGTATTTTGATATTCATTTATTAATTTTAGCGCTACACATACGTATTTTTTTGGTTGTTTTGCTTTTTTGAATAAGCCGTGTCAGCAGCTACCATTTACGCACACCTGGCAGCGCAGGGTATCCACTCTCTTATAGTTCAAACAGTACAAATAGTAATAAAACCAAGAAGTTTACATGCATTAATTTACTAGTACAATGTTTACTGTACAAGGCCATTTTTAAAAATAAGAGAATGAAAGAAGGTTCAATGTTTTCTTGTTTTTGGAAAATAACTTGGAAAATAACTTTTAGTTAATTTCATTAAAATGAATGTATCTGTATGAGTGTGGGGAGCGTGCGGACCTCAGACCACAGACCTCCGACTATTCCTTTAAATTTCGTACCTGGGGGGGTGTAAAGTTAGCATGTGAAAAAGTGCATGTTTCCAGTACTTAGAACTGTCTCTGCACAAAGTGTCATTTCTGAAAGAACAAAAGTTCATTTAAAAGCGGACTTGCGGCTATAATGAATTGTCGGCTCCCGGCAATTCAGAGAGGATTCATTCATAAAAAATAAAAAAAAGCGTGGGGGTCCCCCCAAATTCAATTATTAGGCCTTTCAGGTCTGGTATGGATATTAAGGGGAACCCCGTCGTCAATTTAAAAAATAAATGATCTGGTGTGGATTTTAAGGGGAACTCCACCCCAAATTTTTTTTAAAAAATGGCATGGCGTTCCCCCAAAAATCCACACCAGACCCCTTATCCGAGCACTTTAACCTGGCCGGACGCAGAAAAGAAGGGGGGACAGAGTGTGCCCCCCCTCTCCTGAACCGGCCCACATGGGCCTCATCCCCACAACCCTTGCCCGGTGGTTGTGGGGGTCTGCGGGTGGGGGGCTTATCAGAATCTGGAAGACCCCTTTAACAAAGGGGACCCCCAGATCCTGCCCCCCCTATGTGAATTGGTAATGGGGTACATTGTACCCCTACCATTTCATGAAGGAAGTGTAAATAGTTGTAAAAAAAACACACACACACACCGTAGAAAAAAGTCCTTTATTAATAAAAAAAAGAATAAAATCTAAGGTAATCCACTTGGTCCCGGCTCCCTGCTCCAACGTTGTCTGTATCCAGTGATGGGTTATCTCCTCTACGGTTCAGCGATGAGAAGATCATCTGGGATCCAGAGCGCAGCATCACCCGCCATTCTCTTTTCCCCAGGACACCGCCCGGCGAATGACGCTGCTGAAGCTGTGATTAGTCAAATATCTAGCACAACCCCCTTTTCTCTTTGAATATCAAAGCCCTCTTCTCTTCTGGAAGTTTCTAATTACTCTCTGTAATGGTAGAATAAAACATGGCAAATGCAACATATGATCATAAAAGGAAAACAGGGTCTCTTTAAATATAACAAAATGCATATAATCTATTATCAGAGAAATAATAAAATATGAAAAAAAAAATACTACAGTATTAGAAAACAGTTTGAAAAATCCATTTTAAAACAGTTCTTTTTTTTTAATTGTCATCATAATTATAATCCCTATTATCCAATAAAACATTGTTATTTTATGTATGTCATAAATAAAAATGACATCACAAGCAATATTTTGCTGTACATCTATAAGATGTTTTTGGTGGCACCAATATTTCAGAATTGTTATGGCCAGATATACATCAAATTCTTATTGGAGCTTGAAAGACCATCTCTTTAATCTACCTTTTTTGTCACTTAAAAATGGCCTGTCAAACATGCTGTCAGCAATGAAATTACTTACTCAACATTGGTGGTGCTGTATATTGCTTAGCATACAATGCAGCACACATTCCTTAATATGCCCAGGGAATCATTCATATGGATAGAATTATGAAATAATGGGATTTCCTTATAATTCTTTTTACAAGTTTATTTCATAGAAGTATATTATAAATGTATTAGAGGAAATAATAATTATAATACTATACACAGCAAGGTTAATTGCTGTAGCTATAGTAAACATTATATTTATTTAATTTCAATAAAAAAGGCCATGCTTAATTTGTAAACTGTCAAAGAGCATAATCATGAACATTAAATGTTCCTTTCAATTAAATATAAACAACTGTCTATTAAGTAATAGTTACTTAAAGGTTCCATTGACTGTATATATGCTGCTGTGAAAAGTTTTCACAGTAGTCAATTTCCAGAAATGTGATCACAAAAGAGGAGTGCTAGGTTAGCAAAATACTTTCCTGTTTGCCCACAGTATGGCCATCAAGTTCTGTTAAGACGTCTCTAATTGAGCATGTCTTTTAAAAAAACTAAGGATAAATAGTTCATCCATCATGACCTGCCATCTGTCACAATCTCTCTCTTTTTATGACCCCAACTAAAGCAGTAACGGAAAAACATCTTGACATCAGCATTAAATCTACTGATGATTAGCTATTTAAAGTGATTGTAAAGGTAAAAGGGGTTTTCTACCTTAATGCATTCTCTGCAATAAAGTAAAAAAAAAAAACTTTCAATGGTAGTACAGTCCCCAGCATGCCCCCAAATACTCACCTGAACCCAATATGAATCCAGCACTGTGCACATCTTTAACAGCTCTTCTCCCTAATACCTGCTCTTAGAGGATTGGCTGAAAGCAGCATGTGCATTTGGCTTCTGCTGCTGTCAATCAAAATATGGCAGTAGAGAGTCGGGGCAGGGCCAAGCTGGGCTGAATAGATGCAAGCAGCCTGGCTCGGGATTGAAAACGCACGAGTGCCAGCATAGGAAGCAGCTTCCTATACAGGCACTCAGTGGGGGGGGGGACCAGGAGTGCCAGCGGGGGTCCTAGAAGAGGAGGATCTGGGCTGTTCTGTACAAAACCATTGCACAGAGCAGGTAAGTATGACATGTTTATTATGTTTAAAAACAAAAACCAAACATTTACAATCACTTTAAATGTATATGATGTTTAGAATATACAATATATATATGAGGTGTGTGTTAAAAGTTTGGTGAATGGTCCCATATGTCAACAACAACATGGGCCAGGTGTGTGCCCATGCACATCACTATCCTGAGACACGTCAAGAGGCGCCACCTAGCGTGGGGTACATGTGACTGTCAGGCCCCATACACACGAGAGGATTTATCCGCAGATACGGTCCAGCGGACCGTATCCGCGGATAAATCCTCTCAAAGATTTCAGAGGATTTCTATGCGATGGCGTGTACACACCATCGCATTGAAATCCGCGCTGAAATCCTCTGCCGATGACGTGTCGCGCCGTCGCCGCTATTATGACGCGGCGACGGGCGCGACGCTGTCATATAAGGAATTCCACGCATGCGTCAAGTCATTACGACGCGTGCGGGAATCCCTTTAGACGGATGGATCCGGTAAGTCTGTACAGACGAGCGGATCCATCCGTTGGAATGGATTCCAGCAGATGGATTTGTTGAGCATGTCAGCAAATATCCATCTGCTGGAAATCCATCCCAGGGGAGATTTATCTGCGGATAAATATCCCACGGAGTGTACACACCATAGAATCTATCCGCTGAAACCCGTTTGCACGGATTTATCTGCGGATAGATTCTATGGTGTGTATGGGGCCTCAGAGTAAAACCACTGTGGGCAGTCGAATGTATTCAGTGTGAGAGGTAGGGTCACAGTGAAATGGAACAAAGAGTGGACATCAAGCTCTGCTACAAATTGGGGAAAATGTTGACGGAAATGCATGAAATGTTGCTGCAAGTGAAGCTGTGAGCAGAAAACGTGTTAACGACTGGTTAAAATGCTTTTGCAATGGGAAGGATATGACTGAGGATGAGCCACGTTTTTGTTGGCCATCGACAAGCAGAACCCGAGACATGATCAAGCAAGTGCAACAAATGCTGGCATGAGATCGGCAACTGACTCTACAATTGATAGCAGAGGAATTGGGCGTTAGCAAGGACACGATGTGCACCATCATCCACAGAGACTTGGGTAAGTGGAAGATCTTTTTCTGGACTTGTGATGCACAAGCAGACAGGCGAACATAAAGCAAAATGCATTACCATGTGTGACCAGGATCCATCATTTCTGCAAACCATCATCACAAGGGATGAAAAATGGTGGTAGCATTTCAATCTGGAATCCAAGCAGCAATCGATGGAATGGCATTCATAGTCTTGCCCGCAACCCAAAAAGAGTCACCTGCAAAAGTTCAAGGTAAAGACAATGTTAAAGAGAGTCATGAAAGGTGCAGGTTTTGCAGACGTAGAGGCAATCCACGAGAGTTTAACAGAGGTTCCACGATTCCTAAAAAGGCCTTTGCTGAATGTTTCCAGAAACTTTATGAACGTTGTCAGAAGTAGGTTGTGAAGAATAGTGATTATTTTAAAGGCCAATAACATTTTTCCTTTCCTGATGGACTCCATGGCAGCATATATATGGATTAAACCCGCCTTCACTCCTCCCCTATAGGACCTCAATCCCATAAATCTTGGCTCTGAGCCAGAGGCTGTGTTCTGTTAACTAGCCTACTCAGGACACTGGGGGGATTGACTCCTGCTGCCATTAGGAGTCTATCAGGAAAGGAAAAGTATTTGATAGAAATTTTTAGTTTTTCTGAGAGACTACATGGCAGCATACATACAGTATGGGAACTAACTAGCCATACACCCAATGGGTGGGCAATGCTAAACCAAAGGCTTTAATTTGTACCATCAAATCAGACAGGATCTGCATGCCAAAATAAACGGAGGATAAGGAAGCAGACTCTACACAATAGTGAGCCATACATGTATTGATTGAGGACCACATGGTCGCCTTACAGATTACATTGGGAACAGGGGTCAAGTCCTGGGGAAAAAAGTGTGGGAACTCCCACCCAAGATCCACTCCCCCACCAAAGAAAAAAAATAATTATACGCTCATATGCATAATTACTAAACCACATTTGTTTTTGTTTTTTCAATCCACTGTACCTTAGGATTTCTTTATGTTACTGGCCGCTTCCTGTATATGGATTCATCGGGTAGTGTGCGGGTATTCCGTCACTTCCTTGATGCCGCAATGTCTCCTGGGAGCTTTTGTCATTGTTCCCAGGAGACATTGCAGAGGTCTGCCGCGAGTTATCACAGGATTTAGAAAGAACTTGCTCCCAGGAGACATTGCGGCATCGAGGAAGTGACGGAATACGCGCACACTACCCGAGGAATCCATATACAGGAAGCGGCCAGTAACATAAAGGATTACTAAGGTTTGCCTGCCCCTGACAGTGACTCGAGCTGGGCATCGCCGCTTAGTGAAGGATTGGCTCAGGCGGCTCGCCTGCTATTGTCCTGCAAAGGGAACTGCGTTCCTGCTGTGAAAAAAGTGCAGGAACTCCGTTCCCACGCGTTCCCGCAGGACTTGAGCCCTGATTGGGAACCATATGCTGTGAAGCCGCCCAAGAAGTAGACCCACTTCTGGTGTGAGCAGTCACTACCTCCAAAGGAGCCAAGCCTTTGGCTCTGTGAGCCTGTTGGCTGGCCTAGACAATCCATGCCACAATCTTCCTAGATGAGGCACGTGTTATCTGTCCTTTCTGGCAAAAGAATGAACATGCATTCAGAAGCCTGAAAAAAGCTGTAGTGTGTCAATATAACTTCACAATATCTGAAGGATTCCTAAAACTGAAGAAAGGCACTGCTGGGGGTCAACTTAGGACTCACTATTTACTAGAAATGTGTTTTAACCAACTAAGCCACCGCTCGCCCTCTCCCAAGTATAAAGGATGCAAGTTAGAACTCTAAAGCCCTGTACACACGATCGGATATCTGATGGAATCTAATCCGATGTATTTTTTCATTGGCTATCCGATGAAGCTGACTTTCATCAGTCTTGCCCACACACCATCGGTTAAAAATCTGATCTTGTCCAACGCGGTGATGTAAAACACTACGATGTGCTGAGAAAAATTAAGTTCAATGCTTCCAAGCATGCGTCGACTTGATTCTGAGCATGCATGGATTTTTGATGGATTTCCCCACAGACAATCGTTTTTTTCTATTGGTTTTTTAACCATAAGAAAAATTTAAAACAGGTTCTATTTTTTTACCGATGGATAAAAAAACGATGGGGCCCAAACACGATCGGTTTGTCCGTTGAAAATGGTCCATCGGTCCATTTTCATCAGACAAACCGATCATGTGTACAGGGCTTAAAGGTTGGCAGAACAATTTTTGGGCTCCCATAAAAGACTGATGCACCCTTGGGAATTGGGTCAAGTATATGTAACAGCACAAGGAAAATAGGAATTGATTGCACACTTAAGTCCAAAAGCTTCTGCTGAAGTTTTATTTATTGCCATAAGCCAGACAAACTTGCAAGAATATGTAGTTGACGTGTTTTACACAAAAGAACCATGCTTGTTCACAATGAGTGACTTAGGTAACAGCACCGCTTGAACAGGAAAGAATGTTAAGAAAAGTTATCTCCATGACCAGTGAATAAATCTCTGAGGCCCCGTACACACGGCCGAGGAACTCGACGTGCCAAACACATTGAGTTCCTCGGCCAGTTCAGTCCTGGAGCCGCCGAGGACCTCGGCGGGCCGAGTTCTCCCGTAGAACAATGAGGAAATAGAGAACATGTTCTCTATTTCCTCGCCGAGGTCCTAGTCGGCTTCCTCGGCCGAAAGTGTACATACGGCCGGGTTTCTCGGCAGAATTCAGCCAGAAACTCGGTCGGAAGCTGAATGCTGGCGAGGAAACTGGTCGTGTGTACAGGGCCTGATGCTTTCTATGCCAATGTGATAGCCAAGAAAAATACAAACTTGACAGAGAGACCTTTAACGAAGACAGGCCTAGAACACTCTGCTCCAATTCCCAAGGGGGAGTTGAGAACAAGGGGGGACTCCATTTGGAAAACCTCTGCTTACTCCGAGGTCTGAGCCTAGCTGCTCCCTTAAAGAATTGTTGGACAGGAAAAGTTAGACCGATGAAGGCTGATAAATCTGAGACTTGAACTCCTAGGGAGCTGACGGATAGAGACAGATCTAAATCTGACTGGAAGAAGCCTAGAATATTTACAACTTCTGTCAGCAGCAGACATGTATTGAACACATTTTGACCAGATTCTCAAGTAAACTTTGTTTATGGTCGTTACCCTCTGACCGAGAGAGATGTGGATCACATAAACACGCGACAAGACTTACAACATAAATAGACCTGAAGTGTGCCTTGGTGGTCTGGTCAGTATGCCAAGAAAAGGGGGCATACCCAAGGTAAGTAATGGGTAGTTAATTGAAGAAGGACATGCTAAGAAGTGCCCTGAAAAAGGGAAGGACGGGAGGGTGTCGAATGCGATTGAATGCGCAGACTCACGGACATGAGGTGAGCTGGGAAGAGTCGGCCCAGTGACGTGTAGTACTGCACACTGAACCGACAAAGAGCATGTGTGAGTGGGCTGCTTAAATACCCTCCGGGCTCCTCCCATAAACTCAGGCCACCATACTGGCCTTCTTATTTATGGTCGTTACCCTCTGACCGAGAGAGATGTGGATCACATAAACACGCGACAAGACTTACAACATAAATAGACCTGAAGTGTGCCTTGGTGGTCTGGTCAGTATGCCAAGAAAAGGGGGCAAAAGACTCAGATAGGGAAATAGTTTATATTGATTTCTTGTATTTATTGAGCCAGCTTGGTAAAGGCTTGTGCCATTCCTTCATGAGGATTTGGGATGTATGTGGCAAAACAAGGAGACTTCCATCAGCCTGGTATCTTGATTACGTAGTCTGGTACTCCCTGTTGGGAGGCAACTGAGACTGCTCCAATTCGGAAAGAATGTCCAGAGAACTGACTGGGGTTTGAAGCCCAAGTTACTTAGGAGGATTCTGACATGCTTGACACACTGGCTGACACTCAGGGAGCTGGTTTAGAAAGGGTAGCAACGAGCTACCATCGAATTGGCTGGGTAGATGGAGCAGTAGTGGGTCGAGCACCGTCACTGGGCGTCAGGCGTTGTCAGTCTGAAACAGGTTGATGTCAACCCCAGGGGCCTGTTTGTTGAGTTGAGAGTGTAGTGGTTCGAAAGCGAGTCGGGTGGCGTCGGAGCAGTGTGTGACTGCCGGAGGCGCTGACTAAATTCACTAGGTTGTAGGGAACCGTAGAAGGCCTGGTAGATGGCTGTTGGGTGACTAGACTGGGCAAAGCCCTAAACAGGGAACGAGTAAGGATTTTAGACATGTCCCTAAAGAGGGGACTCTTGAAAGGTAGGCGCTTGCCACTGACTACAGGTTGGTGCTTCTGTATGCCCTGTAGGAGGGACTTGACTGCATGGGCTCGAGAATACTGACGGTTTACTGGGGTCCTGCAGGGACAGGAAATGCTGGATGCCATCTAGATATGGCGTGATAGTATTGAGAAATGGTCAGCTGCATGTGGCAATACGATATGAAGGCTAGGATGTGTCCAACGTTGCCTATTGCTGCTCCGGGACAAGGGGCCAAAAATTTGCGATTAGTGTTCCAAGCAGTGCGATAGGCCTTCAGTGTGTTGCGTGTCAAGGAGTGGTTAATAAGTTGGATTGCGTTGGCGAGATGCGACTTTAGTCCATCGTCAGCAATGTCCATGGTGGGACAGGGATAGTTGTTGGGTCGGCTCCAGGCTCTTGCTGGAAAAAACATCCATTCCAAGGTTGGAATAGGAAAGCGCATCAGCTGCTTTTTGCATTTGCCTGGAAAAGGTCTACATAAGATATTAATTGGTGACGGAGTGACAGCTGCGCGAGCCTGCGCAGGAAGTGATGGGGAGTGACTTAGATCTATCTTAATTGATGATGTCGGCTGTGGCCTGATTGTCTGTGGTGAAGAACAGTGTCTGTCCTGTTCAAGTGTGGTCCCAGACCTGGGCAGCTGCCACGATGGGGTGCAGCACGAGGCGTGATGAAGACTGGGTGAAGCAAAAATTTAATAGAATTTCTGGGGGCCAAGTTTTGGAGAACCAGTGGCGGCCTAAAAATGGCTGCAAAAGCCTTTGGTGGCTCGGCTGACACTGCCAGGATGAAGATTGAAATGATGTCCTATCAGGTGGGGAAGTTGTCCCACATAGCTAAGTCTGCTACTGATGCTTGGTCTAGTTTGAGAACTTGGACTGGATCTTGCATCGGTGTGAGAAAATCAAGACAATACACAGGTGCTCAACAAGACGATATACATGTACTCGCAGGCCATCGTGCACTCGCAGGCCAACGTGCACTCGCTGATGCTGGATGAAAACCTGAACTAACCGCAGGGAAAAAACTGAGAAAAGATGAGTGGCCCGCGTGCCACTGAAGATGAATGGCCAACTGGGTGCCACTGTGTGTTTGTGTGGCTGATTGTTTGTCACTGAGGTGTGTTTGCAAGTTTAGTTTGTATTCAGGTTTGCACGTAGGTGCGTGCCGCTAAGTGTTTTATACTACTGCAGACAATATTGTGCGGTTGCAAGGGTGTCAGTGAGTGTCAGGTTGCTGGGACGATATTGTGTGGTGGCAGGGGCCTTGAGTATGAAGGTTTGATGGTATTGGTGGTTGCAAGGGTCTCAGTCTGGTTTGCTGAGACGATATTGCGTGGTTGCAAAGGTGTCGATGATTATGAGGTTTGTTTTGAGATGGCATGGTGTGGTTGCACAGGTCTCAACAAGTGAGGGGTTGCTGAGACGATGTTGCGTTTTGCAATGGTCTCAAATGAGTGTCGGCCGCTGAGACAACTTTGTATGGCTGCAAGGGTCTAAATGGGTGTCAGGTTGCTGAGACGATATTGCATTTGCAATGGTCTCAAATGAGTGTCAGGTTGCTAAGATGACTTTGTATGGCTGCAAAGGTCTGAACGGGTGTCAGGTTGCTGAGATGAGATTGTGTGGTTGCAAAGGTCTAGAAGGGTGTGAGGTAGCTGAGATGATATTACATTTAGCAAGGGTCTCAAATGAGTGTCAAGTTGCTGAGACAATATTCCCCTTTATTTTAATTTTTTATGAAAACGACTGTGAATGAAACGCTGGTAAACATGAGTTACCGCATCTGGCAGTGTTTACAAGCTGTTACAGACATTGGCGTTTCGAATGCGTTTCGAATGCCTCTGAACATCCGTCTGAACCCATTTTTTTTTTTTTACCAACAGCAGTGTACATGAGGCCAAAGATGATTTGTCTGGCTGCAAGGGTCTCAATGAATGCCAGGTTGCTGGGGCGAGACTGTATGGTCACAAAGGTCTTTGACGAGTGGGAGGTTGCTCAAGACAGTATTGCGTGGTTGCAAGGGTCTTGATGAATGTGGCGCTGCTGAGACGGTATTGTGTTTGCAAGGGACTCAACAATGGTGTGAGGCTGCTGAGACGGTATTGCGTGGTTGCAAGAGTCTTGATAAGTGTGGGGCTGCTGAGACGGTATTGTGTTTGCAAGGGTCTGAACTATGGTGTGAGGCTGCTGAGACGGTATTCCGTGGTTGCAAGGGCCTTGATGAGTGTGGGGCTGCTGAGACGGTATTGCGTTTGCAAGGGTCTGAACAATGGTGTAAGGCTGCTGAGACAGTATTGCGTGGTTGCAAGGGTCTTGATGAGTGTGGGGCTGCTGAGACGGTATTGCGTTTGCGAGGGTCTCAACAATGGTGTGAGGCTGCTGAGACGGTATTGCGTGGTTGCAAGGGACTTGATGAGTGTAGGGCTGCTCAGATGGTATTGCGTTTGCATGGGTCTCAACAATGGTGTGAGGCTACTGAGATGGTATTGTGTGGTTGCAAGAGTCTTGATGAGTGTAGGGCTGCTGAGATGGTATTGCGTTTGCAAGGATCTCAACAATGGTGTGAGGCTGCTGAGACGATTTTGCATGGTTGCAATGGTCTCAACAGGTGTCGAATGCGATTGAATGCGCAGACTCACGGACATGAGGTGAGCTGGGAAGAGTCGGCCCAGTGACGTGTAGTACTGCACACTGAACCGACAAAGAGCATGTGTGAGTGGGCTGCTCAAATACCCTCCGGGCTCCTCCCATAAACTCAGGCCACCATACTGGCCTTCTTATTTGCGTTAATTCTTCTAGTATTACAGAGACTGGAGATGACTCTGGATGAACAGCTGAAAACCTCCAATCTCAAGAACCAGACCATCAGGCCCCATACACACCATAGAATCTATCCGCAGATAAATCCCATCAAATGGGTTTCTGCGGATAGATCCTATGGTGTGTACACGCCAACGGATATTTATCCGCGGATAAATCTCCCCTGGGATGGATTTCCAGCAGATGGATATTTGCTGACATGCTCAACAAATCCATCTGCTGGAATCCATTCCAACGGATGGATCCGCTCGTCTGTACAGACTTACCGGATCCATCCGTCTAAAGGGATTCCCCGCACGCGTCGTAATGATTTGACGCATGCGTGGAATTCCTTATATGACAGCGTCGCGCCCATCGCCGCGTCATAATAGCGGCGACGGCGCGACACGTCATCGGCAGAGGATTTCAGCGCGGATTTCAATGCGATGGTGTGTACACGCCATCGCATAGAAATCCTCTGAAATCCTCGAGAGGATTTATCCGCGGATACGGTCCGCTGGACCGTATCTGCGGATAAATCCTCTCGTGTGTATGGGGCCTCAGACTCAACCGTGTTGGACATAGATGTAGGATTGCACCCAGTGACAGAAGGTCTGGCCTGAGGAAAAGGTGCAATGGGTTCCGGAAGCTGAACTGTGCTATCAAGGGGAACCATGGCCTAATTGGTCAATAAGGCATCACTGTCACTACCTCCACAACCGCTGTTCGGAGTCTTCATAGAAACTCAAGGTTGACCAGGATTGGAAGAAATGCACTGGTCCTACTGCATTTCCAATAATCCATCAGGGCATCTGCACCTGAACTCCCCCACATGTAGAGACCATGGCCCAGATTCTCAAAGGGCTTACGACGGCACAACGCCATGTACGCCGTCGTAAGTCCTAATCTGGACCGTCGTATCTATGCGACTGATTCTTAGAATCAGTTACGCATAGATATCCATTAGATCCGACAGGCGTAAGGCTTTTACGCTGTCGGATCTTAAATGTAATTTTTTTTTTGGCCGCTAGGTGTCGCCTCCGTCGTTTACCCGGTCGAGTATGCAAATTAGCTAGATACGCGAATTCCCGAACGTACGCGCGGCCGATGCAGTAAAGTTACGACGTTTACGTTAGGCTTGTCCCGCCGTAAAGTTGCCCCTGGTTATATGAGGCGCAATCAATGTTAAGTATGGCCATCGTTCCTGCGTCGAAATTTGTAAATTTACGTTGTTTGCGTAAGTCGTCCGTGAATGGGGCTGGACGCCATTTACGTTCACGTCGAAACCAGTGACGTCCTTGCGACGTCATTTAGAGCAATGCACCCTGGGATATTTTTCGGACGGCGCATGCGCAGTACGTTCGGCGCGGGAACGCACTTAATTTAAATGCTCCACGCCCCCTACCCGGCTAATTTGAATTTTGCGGGCTTGCGCCGGGTGATTTACGCTACGCCACCGCAACTTTACTGGCAAGTTCTTTGTGAATAAAGCACTTGCCTGTAAAACTTGCAGCGGCGTAACGTAAATGAGATACGTTACGCCCGCCGAGTTTTACGCCGATCTACGAGAATCTGGGCCCATGTGTTGTTGTCCAATCGGACTCTGTTAGAATATTGGAAAGTCTGTTAGAATATTATGGACTCTGTGGACATACCAAAGTCGCATGACAAGTTACACTAGTGGAAACAGAGCCTAAAGTTGCTTACAGAGCTTCATTTTGCTTTGCAGGAGACTCTACCTTGTTTGGGACAGTTCAAGTTCTTCCTGGTCATCCTAGTGGGGAAAATGCCACAATGGCTCCTGGACTTTGCATGTGGCTTGTATCCCACTCTTTAAGGGATTCTTGCGCCACGTGCCTCACTAAAGATTTAAAGGGTCACTAAAGGAAAAAAAAAAATTGCTGACCAGTTTCAGCAGACATGTTCGGTCGTGTGTACGAGGCCTGACAGTAACATTCTCTCTATCCTTTATATACAGGACCAAATAGTTCAGCAGCAAATCTATTATGTTTTCTTGTTCAAAATGTACATTTGGGTTACCATATTCCCCCCACATATCAATGCTGGGATCTATTATGCTCTCCAACTCTTAATTTTTCCTTTTTCGTTCTCCGTACCCCCTTGGGAAGCCAGTTTGATGATGAAAGCATGTTGTGAATTCCAAAAATGCTGTTATACTCTTGCCTGCTTTGGAAGAGACATGGGGCTTGATTTAATAATGTAAACGGATCAGAGCAGAATTTTTTTTTATTATAGTGTTATATGTAATTAACGCTAAATAAAGCTTCATTCGATGCTCAAAAAATTACACCAAACACCCACATGCAGGAATATACACTGACACCCACAAAGTGCTCAACACACATGTAAATCTACTTGTCTCACAAACCATCATTGTCTGGTTTGTTAAGCAATGAAAATAATATGGGCTGAAAAAGTGCACTATACAATCAAAGCAAAAAGGTATCTTATGTATAGCTATTTGTCATTGGAGCCTCCTTTCCAAACACCAGCATAAAGAAATCCATACCACGGCTGGTGAGTGAACTTCCATCATGTGCAAAATATATGTGCAGTACAATGAGGTCTTTATAAAAAAATTTAAGTTTATGCAATCTTCTTTAATGAAACCAATATTCATTTTTTTTATTTTAATGTCTACAATTTTATAGTATACATATTCAAAAATGTTAAAGGAGTTAGATAGACCCACAGACGTTGAAAAATGTATATTTTTATTTAAGCCATGCTACAGATTAACTGGTGTACATTTAGATGCTGTGGCATGTGTTGCACAGAAAACCACACTTGTTAGTAATTCCATTTATATACAGTGTAGACTAAACAACCTTGTCTACCTGCACTGTTGGAGCATAGTACATTTGGTGAGGATACCATTTTCTTATCTGCATCCAATCAATTTTCTGTGCGACACATAACCTTTAGTAAATCAGGCCCACTGTGTGATGCTACTTTGTAAGTAAAATATTTTAGGTCACTGGACACCAGTATTGAAGTCTCAGGTAGAGAGGGACTTGACTGTGTAGTTCATAATGGATGGGCTAGGATTTTTTTTTTTGGTGTGAAGTAGTTTGATGCATGAAAAATGATTGTATTTATATGTATTTATGTGTTTATGTGAGGGCAACCTGGAAAGTTGCCCTAATATAAACAATGTTACCTAAAGCCCTTTGCCATGATTTCCTTATTAATTAGATAATCTGTATATACAATAATTCCACAATGATAACACAGTGAAACCCAATGTAAATGAAACCAATTATATTACACACAACAGCTATCAACAAAAATGCGTGGTTCATTTTATAGTACCAGAAGTGCTCAATTCCCTTTTCTCATTTTATGAGCCCATGTCTACCAGTTAACTTTGTAGCATAACATTTCCAAACATTAAAAACAGAAGTGTGAACAAACAAGCAAACTACTGTGATGTTTTCCAAATGTCCTGGGGGCTCTAGCTCTTGTGATGTTCAGTGAATGTTGATTGAAAACTGTAAGTTAAGAGTATGTTCAATAGCTTTCAAAGGAAATTGAGTCTCATAAGACTAAATTTACACATACAGAAATTGAAATGTGTAATTTTCGACTGGAAGTCAAATGTCATAAAAGTTTAAATAACAGCCTATTATGATACATTGTCTTTTTATTTTATAAAAACTGAATGCTGATTAAAAATCATTTCTTTTAAATGTAACCCAGTTTAGAGGGCTATAAATACATTAGAATTACAAAATTATTACAAACAACTCAAATTAAATACAAAAAATTGTTTTATTAGCAAAATATACTTGTCAAACTATTTAAAGCTTTAAGCTTTTTGATGATACAGTCAGTTGTTCAAAGTCCAACTGTGAAATATAGGTCTTTTACTTTGTATTATTTTGTACACATACTGTTTCTGAAGTGAATCAAAGAAAAGAAAATAGATCATAGGAAAAGTTCAGATGTGGACCACCCATTGTGTTAAAGGTCTTACGGGGACCATTAAGCTGTCTACATCTATTTGTGTCGTTCTGCTTTGCACTTACAAATATAGCTAAAATTCAAGTAACTTCAGTTTAAGGGGTCATTGCAACATTATTAAATAGAGAAGTAAAAGTGTATCTGTTTTGGAAGAACATCTTAATAGCTTTACATGCTTGGGAATTATACTTATTATAGAAGGTGGTATCACTTTTTTTTTTTTTTTTGCTGACTCCTCTTTATATAACAGATCTACTAAAGGAGTTAACCAGCTTTTAGACATAGTTTACAGAAGGTATGATGACTAAACTCCTATTTACAGTACATATAGCTATATTCTTAGATGGTAAATTGATGTGCAGTAATCCATGGAAAGGATTCAGATATCATTTTTATGTTAGTCAGTTTAAGCCAGGTAAACTACTTCAAGGTAACATTTAATCATGGATCATTTACTGAAGGAGAAGAGGCTACTCACTTAGTAAAGTGACTATTCACTTTGAAAGGGGAATATTCATTTTGAAAAGGGAATTTTTACTTAGCGCAGTACTGTATTTAAGGCTAAGATGGGTTTTCTTTAACGATTCAATAATTTTCAGAAAAATGTCCTGTTTTTAAATTTCCCTTGCACGTGATTGGGTATTCAGAGTGAACTCTGTTTCATCTTGTTTACTAAGCTATGTGAACAATTAAATTATTATTTGAATAAGTTGTACTCCCTTAATAGAATAGTCCCCAAAAAAACACAAAACTGTTCTTTGCAACATATTATGCTATATACTGTAGCTACATTTTATGTTCTTTGATACCTGCTACAGGCTATGCAATATGCAAGCATACATGTTTTGGGTAAAACAGAATAATCAACATCAACATCTTACTTTTTTAAGATAGTGGCGTGGTTAATATGCTTTAGTCGATTACACTCAAAGGCACAGATACAGGAAATATCCATGTCCAGATGGGAGTAAGGAGATAGGAATGGGATGTCATTATGCATCTCCTAATATTGTCACCTTCATTAGTCAACAACTTTCTATTACGAAACCTCTGATAATATCACTAGGATAACCAGAACAGTACATTTGAGCAAGATTATTGTGTTTCCACTGACTTATTTGACCCATGTTCCTACATCATTGCAGACACAAGCAAAAGGTGTGCAAAAACAGTGGGGTAGATTCAGACAGAATTTACACCGGCTTATCCATAGATATGCCGCGTAAATTCAAATCTGCACCAGCGTATCTTCTTTCTGTATTCATAAAGCAAGATACGCCGACATTAGCCTAAGATACGACTGTCATAAGTCTCTTACGCCGTCGTATCCTAGGGTGCATTCTCACGCTGGCCGCTAGGTGGCGCTCCCGTCGTTTTCAGCGTAGAGTATGCAAATTAACTAGTTACACTGATTCACAAATGTACGTGCGCCCGGCGGTAGTTTTTTACGTTGTTTGCGTAAGTCGTTTTCGTCAAAACGTTGCTCCTGCTATTAGGTGTCGCAGCCAATGTTAAGTATGGACTTCGTTCCCGCTTCAAAATTTGAATTGTTTGCGTCGTTTGCGTAAGTCGTTCGCGAATAGGGCTGGACGTAATTTACGTTCACGTCGAAACCAATACGTCGTTGTGCCGTACTTGGAAGCCATGCACACTGGGATATGTACATGGACGGCGCATGCGCCGTTCATAAATCACGTCAATCACGTCAGGTCATCACGTATTAGCATAAAACACGCCCCCTTCCACATTTGAATTATGCGTGCTTACGCCGGCCCCATTTACGCTACGCCGCCGCGACTTACGGAGCAAGTGCTTTGTGAATACAGCACTTGCTCCTGTAAGTTGCGGAGGCGTAGCGTAAATACAATACGCTGCGCCACCGCAACATAAAGCGCAGCTACGTGAATCTACCCCATTATTATTTAATTCTCTTTGTTCACCCTTTGTCAATTCATCCGTTCATTTGTGCTGTGTACATTGAATTGTTATTAGTATGCTAAATGAAGCATTACTGCCTATGCCTTTTTGTCTATCATTGATCCTTTATCTAAAGAGTACAGATCTAGAGAAGGAAAGGTCAACTCCTGAGATGCTTTCCCACAGCATGATCATAGTAAAAGGTTACCCACTTTGCATACCTAACCATCTAAAAGCCACTATGATGTAGCTTTGTAGGTATTTTAAATAACATCATTCTATCCAAATATATGTTTGTATATAAATATCTTGTTCAGTTTATACAAAGTCATAGTCTATACTTTAACTCTAGTTATCCATCTTCCTGTCAGACTTCTTGCTTAGCCTTTCATGACATTAAGGAGTGTAGTCTATTAACAAAATAACCATCCACTAGACAGGAAAGGAAACAAAAGTGACAGCTGTATTTATGACCATTTTAATTGCAGTCATAATGCATGGCAATCACCAAATTAACACATGCTACATTTTTTGCCCTTAAAGTATAAAGTTGTAAAATGTATTTTCTGTATAACATTTCTCTGCATATGTAATTAAACATAGGGCCATAGCTCATTAGTGTGCATTTGTGTACATCATACAAGTCAGACTTTCACATCCCCTGTTCGACCAACATGAGACTTTTTTAATAGGCTCTTTAGAATTCATGTAATGTTAAATGAATGTAGCACTTATGCTTGACCACAAATCAAATAAAGCTACATCAAATCAAATATAAGCTGTGTAAAATAATGCACATTATGCTAAATGTATTATTATTTAGGCACTGTTGTCCATTGTTGGTTACTGAGAATTCACTGTGGGGAAAATCGATCTGCCATTACTAATCATAAATTCATCTAAACATATTTATAACTATGGAAAAATATTAAATATAAATATAAATTATGTATACAGTATCTTGAAGTAAAATCCAAATGAATAAATAACCACGTTTAGGGCTTTTTAAAGAAAAACCTTGCACATAAAAAATAGATTGATAATATGATATATGAATGCAAATAAAAATGCACATATGTTTCATACATTTATAAACCTCCAAACATATTAAGACATTTAAAAAGCTAGTGTAATTTCATCTGGTTTGTGCCATTGTTTGCATTTCAATTTGTTTATGAAAGTTTTACCATGAAAGCATCACAGAAGGCAAGATCTGGCATGTCGTTGTACAAAGAAAAGAATATATGCTACATTGATACAATTATGTTCATATCATAGAAATTTTTATCTTCAGTACATCATATCTCTAGCAATAAATCATACATTGAAAAAAAGCTACATCATAAAAGATCTTACATAGAAATTCTTAAATAGTGGACAAATATGTCAGGTTATACTGCATAGGAAATAATACAATATACAACATAAGAGGCCAACCCCTTCTCCATGTGTCCATCAGTCTGGTGCCATCTTTTCCTTACATTTACTTTATCATCATGATGTAACATATTACCAAAAAATGGAATTTACCATTAGAAAATATCACATTTTATAGCTATTTTGATATACTTCTCCTGTTGAACACAGGGGTGCAATTAATTCTGTACTCCTCTGACTCATTTTCAGCTGACAACAGGCTAAGGTCAGCTAAACCATGCTCAGGAAATATGCAACATTTATAGTTGTGATCCACCCACATGCCTGGACCAGCAGCTGGCTCAGCCTCTTAGTGAGCCACTGAAAACCTGAGCCAGCTGCTCCTACCCCCTCCACAGGTGAGCACTGAAGGGACATAGCAGAGAGCCGATGACAGACAGTCACAGGATCTCTGCTCACTAATGGATGCAAACAGAGCATTCAGCAGTCTTTGATCACTAAATTCTCAGCTTTAGAGCCAATGGGGACAGATGCATTGGATCAATGTAGCATCCATCTAGGTAAGAATACATTGAGAAACCACCGGGTGGTAATATGGACTCTCACTAAACTTAAAAATACAACAGTGCCAAATCCCAAACTTTGTCTCATTGTGCCTATAAAGTCTATGAACCATGGTACAATCACCCATTTTGACCCTTTGCATAGGTGAGTATAAGTGTGTTGATTTTTTTCACAAGCCCATACTTCTCTTTTAAGGATTTACCAACATGATTTACCAAGTCGGCTGCCTACTGTTCCTTTTGGTCCTTATTTTTATTACTATAAATTTGTTAGTGAACATAAGAAAACTTTTAGAAATACTCTATTCATGCCTTCATTTTGCAAGTATGCTAATTTAGCTACCCTTGTATTTATTCTTTTGGTACTGATATTAGTGCCTGACCTCACAAATGCACTTCTGGAAGAATGGTCAAACATTTCCATAGACACACTCCTAAACCTTATGGATAGCCTTCCCAGAAGAGTTGAAGCTGTTATAGCTGCAAAGGGTTGGCCAACTCAATATTTAACTCTATGGACTAAGACTGGAATGCCATTAAAGTTCATGTGTGTGTAAAGGCAGGCGTTCCAATAATTTTGACAATATAGTGTATGTGGTATTACTGTGATTGCCGGGAGCAGGAACATTTATTTTGGATTGTTTTTTAGTAGTAGGTTATGGTAGTAACATTTTTTTTAACTATTATGGGCCAGGTTTCCTTTGATAATAATAATTAAAAAAAATCAGGAGATATCTATACCCATTTACCACCAAATAAAAGCCCACTTTGTCTTGAAACAAAGCAAGATTGTCAGGTCACCTGTGGCAAGGTGACAAGTGCACCCCGTTAAGGTCAGGGATGCACCACAGGGTAGTGAACCCTATAGCCGACTGCTGCAAACTGAGAGGAAGCATGAGCCCAAGATTCCCCAGGGCGTGGAGTCTAAGACCCAGCTTGGTGTTTACCAGAGCCTCTGGTGGTGAGGATGGCCTTCGCTGCAGCTGGATCCAGGTCACGACCCCTGGGGTCCCCTAGGTCACGCTCCGCAGGGAGAGAGGGGAAGCAGCAACCAGGACAAGCGATAGTGATGGGTAAGCCGAGGTCAGGGCAACAGGCAGACAAGGGTAACCGAGGGACAGGCAAAAGGTCAGGGAAACCGGCAAGCAGGAGTGGTCAGATACGAGCCAAAATCGGTACACAGGAAGGTAAACTTAGCACACAGCAGACAGGATATCAAGCTACAAACAAAGGCTGAACAGCCAAGCAGACTAGCGGTGCAGTGGTTAATATAGGCTTCCTGGGATGGCCTGGGGTGGAGCCATACAGGGAGGAAGGTGATAAAAGACAGCCAGGAAGAGAGTCAGGCCTCTAATGAACACATGGAGACAGGTAAGCTGCCAGACTTTATTGCATATCCATGACAAAGATATAATTCACCTAGTTGCCCAAAGTAGTTGTGATGATATGTATGGTTTTACTAACACATGTCAAAATTAAAAAAAATGTGTTTAGGCATTAAGATTTGTTTTACCCTTAAGCCTAGTACACACTAGTAGTTTTTTTTTTAAAAACCCAGCAGGACTAAATTAAAAAAACTGACAGCTCAGGAGGAGCCACTATACTAACAAACCAAAGTTAGTACATCCATCTCCCCTGCTGTGCTATTGTGTTTTGACACAGAGACGGCCCCCCCCACCAGAACACCGGGTCAGAGCTCCCACCCAAAGGGACTGGTATTGACTGGGGGGAACCCCACGTAATTTTTTCTCCACATTTTTGTAGTGCCAGAAATGTTTTATTTTCCATTCAGCTGTCAGCGGGGAAGCCCATCGCTAGTTGATAATAATATGTGCTATTACTTAGAGAAATATCTACCATTTAGCCAACTGAAAGTTGTATTTTAAATCATGTTACAGATGCCATTTGTGCTCTTCCCTAGAGTACTGTAGTTATTATAAGTATTTTTATTCATAGGAGTTAATTTATTTAGACAGTAGAGGATGCTCACATTGAATAAAGTAACATTTACTTTACATACCAAATCATGTGCAAGGGAAATAAAAAAAAAAAATACTTGTTGCTAATACATGGTTGGATCATTCAAATTAACATACCTTATTTACTAAACTAACTGAAAATGTACTTTGTTATGTGTATGTACTTAACTCCTTTGGTAAATTAACCCAATAATAATCCTGCCTTTTATTCCGGAGGGGTAAAGCCCTTATTAGCACCTCCTTGCTGTGTGAACCTAAACGTATACAATTAAGATTTTCTATTTTATAGGGAACCTTTTGGATTAGAAATTAGTGATGATCTAAAGTTCAAGTTAAACCTAGTTTGGCCCAACCCAGGGGAAGCTGTCACATAATAGTACACCACTGGCCAAATCAGCTGCATTCTCCAAACAACAACTGCACATACCGAAAGGATGGGGTTGCTGATGACCCAATTGATTTAGTAAGGTCACATGACCCTATGGCCATGGCCATGGTAATAACATTATTCACCTTATCTCACACTCTAGTAGAGGTTAACTACACCCTTTGTCTTAAAATCCTACTAAAAAAGTATACTACCTTTCCTTAAAAATCGCAAATCTGTATATCTGCAATGTGGAATTATCTAAGGCACTGTATTCATGTGACTTCTAGTCTCAAAGGATGTATTGTGGGATTTGGTGATGTCACCGTTCATTTTCCTTTCAGGAGAGAAAACTGCAGTGTAAGGATTCCCTTCAGTCTAGGTCAGTGGTTCTCGATTCCTATCCTTGAACCCCTGAAGCCTCGAACCCACGATCAGTCCATTCGATGAGAACAGTCTGAAGGACTGATGTCATAGGTTAACCGATGAAGCTGACTGATGGTCTGTCGCGCCTACACACCATCGGTTAAAAAAACGATCGTGTCAGAACGCGGTGACGTAAAACACAACGACGTGCTGAAAAAAAACGAAGTTCAATGCTTCTAAGCATGCGTCGACTTGATTCTGAGCATGCGTGGATTTTTAATCAATGGTTGTGCCTACTAACGATCAGTTTTGACCTATCGGTTAGGAATCCATCGGTTAAAATTAAAGCAAGTTGGCTTTTTAGTGGCCTATTAGTGGGTCATGAGGACAGGAGTTTAGAATCACTGGCCTAGGTATTTTAAAGTCATAAATGCTGACTGTTTATCTACCATAAAGCAGCATTTTGTTTTAATTTCATTTTCTAGCACAACTGGCAAAAACTAAAATATATAGGTACTATGGGCCAGATTCAGAAAGAATCGCCTATCTTTAGGTGGGCGTAGTGTATCTCAGATACACTATGCCGCCGTAACTTAGAACGGCAGGTCCCGTATTCAGAAAGAACTTGCGCTATAAGTTACGGCGGCGTAGTGTAAATGGGCCGGCGTAAGCCAAATTCAAACTAGGCTGGTAGTGGGCGTGTTGTATGTTAATGAATCGTGACCCCACGTAAATGACGCGCTTAACGAACGGTGCATGCGTGCGCATGCTCAGTATCACATCGAATTTCCTCCGGAAATTACGCCGGCTCAATGTTTAGTCGACGTGAACGTAACCTACGTCCATCCCCATTCACGGACGACTTACGCAAACGACGTAAAATACGACGCTGTTTCCGACGTTTCCGACGTCCATACCTAACATGACTTACCCCTGCTTTATGAGGGGTAAAGTTACGCCGGACCGACGCCTTACGTAAACGGCGTATATAGATGCGCCGGACGGAACTACGTTTGTGAATCGGCGTATCTAGGTAATTTTCATATTCGACGCGGAAATCAACGGAAGCGTCACCTAGCGGCCAGCATAAATATGTACCCCAAGATACGACGGAATAGGAGACTTACGCCGCTCGTATCTTGGCAACCGCGAGGCGTATCAGATTCTTTGAATCAGGCGCCAAGATACAACGCCTCACATTCAGACTTACGACAACGTATCTGTAGATACGCCATTGTAAGTTGTTTCTGAATCTGGCCCTAGATTTGTGAATGTGTAATGTACAGAACAGTAAAGAGAGTATATGTTCATGTCAAATATTCAGTCATTCGGGCAAGTTTGGAAAAATTAAGATTATTTTTCACATGATTGGAAGTTTAAAATTAACAGAGCTTTATCTTACCTTTAAATTAAACATGTCATTTATACTTCCCCTGTAGTACCGTATTTATCGGCGTATACCGCGCACTTTTTTGCCCTGAAAATCAGGGCAAAATCGTGGGTGTGCGATATACGCCGATACCCGCTTTCCCGCGCCGAGTTTGAATACTGTGCCGGCATATACCGAGCGCAGTACACTCGTGTATAGTCGGGCAGGCTCGGCTCCTCTCGCGCTCACGTCCTGGACGTACAGGACGTGAGCGCGAGAGTAACCGAGCATTGCCGACTATACGCGAGTGTACTGCGCTCGGTATATGCCGGCGCAGTATTCAAACTCGGCGCGGGAAAGCCGGTATCGTCGGGACTACAGACGCTGACGCCGAAGCTGGGTGAGTGGAGCGGCTCATGCTGAGACAGGAGAAGCAGGTAGGAGGGCAGAGTATCCCCCCCCCCCCACCCATACAGCACTCACAGGCAGTTTGAAAACTGAGATCTATGAGATCTGTGTGTAATGTGCTGTGATGTGATCTATGTGTAATGTAATGTGCTGTGATGTGATCTGTGTGTAATGTGCTGTGATGTGATCTATGTGTAATGTAATGTGCTGTGATGTGATCTATGTGTAATGTGCTTTGATGTGATCTGTGTGTAATGTGCTGGAATCTGTGTGTAATGTGCTAGAATCTATGTGTAATGTGCTGGGATCTATGTGTAATGTGCTGGGATCTATGTGCAATGTGCTGGGATCTATGTGTAATGTGCTGGGATCTGTGTGTAATGTGCTGGGATCTGTGTAATGTGCAGGGGGGCTTTGGAATATAAAAGGGGCTGTTGAAAGTTTTTTTCCTAAAACTTCCCTCCTAAAATTAGGGGATCGCGTTATACGCCGATAAATACGGTAATTTGCCATAGTGATGTCTTTATGAACTATCTTCTTAGTTCTACAAAATGGTTCTAGCATTTAAACTTCACCCTTGCTTGTAATATACTGTACTGTGTTTGACAAAGGAAACAGTTATGCCGCGTTCACACGACCGGTTTTCATGACAAGAAAAATGCAATTTTTTCATTGGTCGTGAAAAACGGTCATGTGTATGCTCCAGAGCATTTTTCTTGATGAGAAAAATGGCTGTTAAAAATGTAGAACCTGCTCTATTTTTTCACGTCTTGAAAAACGGTCGTGTGTATGCTTTAATGAGTGGGGGAAAAAAACGTGCATTCTCAGAAGCAAGTTATGAGACGGGGAAATTAGCATAAGCAGCCCAAAGGGTGGTGCCATTCGAATGGAACTTCACCTTCATGGTGCCGTTGTACGTGTTGGAAGTCACCGCGCTTTGCTTGAGCATTTTTTTTCACGAACATGTGTATGCAAGGCAGGCTTGAGAGAAATCACGTTGAGAAAAACATTGTTTTTTTTTTCCATTACATAAATAACGGTCGTGTGTACGCGGCATAACATTTGGGAATGACTAACATATCCTTTTTTTTTTATTTGTTTTATTTTTTATGTTCTACATCATGTAATTTTTGCATAATATGTTCACTATTGTTTTTCCTTTTTTAATTTCATTAAGCAGGAAATGCAGTTATTGATAAAGTTGTATTGTAAATTGTGTAAAGAGATTCCCGTCTCATACACAATAGTTTTAACACCACTGTTGGTTCTATGGGATATAATTAGTAACATATGCAAGACAGTCACTCTTCTATTTATCGTTCATCATCATATGTAATTCCTCATTCTTTTTTTCTATCATTTGTCAGTTGTTTGTTAGGCTTACATGTGGAGGAGCAAACCATATCACCCTAAAATGTATGTTTTTTGGTGGATTACCAGGAATGGTTACTTATTTAGACCTATTTTCAGTATACACAATGAATTACAAATGACAAAACAGTGATAGTTGACAGCTGTTAAAGCATCTGGGTTACATGTTCTCTATGTGTATATTAAAGTCTTATTGATCTTTTATGTCTGTAGTAACTATAGTTTCAGCAATCATTTGTACAGCTTTCTCTGAACGCCAGCCAGAATTATAAACAATATTTCGTTTTTGATTAGCAAAGGAGGCCCATACCTATACAATAAAATAAAACAAATGCTGGTTGAAATACTGTATATCTAACAAAATTAATAACCCACTTTGGCATTTCTAACATATACATCTTCATCATTATGTTTATTGAAAATGCATATGCAGAAATATATCTGTATTTAGAAGAGTATTTGCATTATAAATATGTTAAACAGAGGGGTGATTGTGAAATAAAGCTATTAGTCATGCTTTAATTTTGCTATAGGGCTAAATTACTGTTCCTTTCAAAGATATTTGTCTTTTATCCTGGCAACCCTGAGAGCCGTTTCACACTGGGGTGACTCGTCAGGCGACTCAGCCGCCTGACAAGTCGCATCCCATTCTATTCAATAGAACTGTTCTTATAGGAGCGACGCAAGTCGCTCCGACTTAGAAAAAGGTTCTTGTACGACTTTGGGGGCGACTCGGGGCGACTTGCATTGACTTCTATACAGAAGTCATTTTGCAAGTTGCCTCTGAAGTCGTCTTCAGGACGCCTTGCCGAGATGCCCCCGAAGTCGTGCCGCCCCAGTGTGAACCGGCTCTGAAGAAACACGAGACTGCAAAAATCTCAGTTATGGATGGAGAACAGAAAAAGAGAACAGACCTCAAAAGTAACTTAGCAGAGGTTTTGGGTTTGGGAGATCTTGAGCCATTTTTGGTGTACTATCCTTACAAAATGGAAGGTAACTTAAATTGTTCACAAAATGTTATAGGGCCGTAAAAAATGCATATATTTTTATACAGGATGAAAGCAACAGCTCTGACTGAAAGATATTTACAATGTAATTGTTTTACTTTACACTTGCATGTTGTGCCATATTTACATAATCATTATTAATATGCAGAATTATAGGTAATAACCTGAATGTCAGATAGTATCTTCACTATCCTTGCTGACCAGTGGCGGCTGATGCTCAAAATTTTTGGGGGGCGCAAACGAAAAAAAGAAAATTGCAGCCTAACTGTGCCCATCAAATGCTGCCACTGTGCCATCAATTGTCACCACTGTGCCATGCCATCAAATGCAGCCACTGTGCCATGCCATCAAATACAGCCACTGTGCCATCAATTGTCGCCACTGTGCCAATTGTCACCACTGTGCCCTTTAATTGTCGCTACTGTGCCCATTGTTGCCACTGTGCCCATTGTCGCCACTGTGCCCATTGTCGCCACTGTGCCCATTGATGTCACTGTGCCCTTTAATTGTCGCCACTGTGCCCATTCATGCCGCTGTGCCAATTGTCCCCACTGTGCCTATTGTCGCCACTGTGTCCATTGATGTCACTGTGCCCTTCGTCACCGCTGTGCCCTGTAAAATGCCCCTTCCCCCCCCCCCTGCCCGGCACTTACCTTTACTGGAGTCAGCCATCCACGTCCTCGACCCTCGATGTCTTCTCCCGCCCTCGATGATGCTTCAGCCAATCAGGTTACCGGTAGCCAGAACCGGGCAACCTGATTTGCTGAGACGCCTGTCAGTCCTATCCAAGGAGCGCACCCCCTGTGTGTTCCGAGGATAAGCTTCCCGGGGACCCAAGGGCTGTACTCGGAAAGCCTATCAGAGCCGCTGGCTCTGATAGGCACTTCCGTACAGCCAACCAGACGTTATTCAGATGGTCGGTGCCTCATGTCCGGCCATCTGAATAGAACAGCGGCAGCGGTGACAATAACATAAATTCGTGCAATGCTATGGACGGACCGCCACTACTTGTAATAGGTTTATATATTTTCACCCTGTTAATGTTCCAGAGTGTTTGCTAGAAAATTATATTTTAGCCATAGTCAGCATGGATTCACAAATTTGATTTATTTTTAATAGAAGGTAAGCAAAATCTTAGACTTATCCCGCGTACACACGACCGTTTTTCATGACGTGAAAATGCCATTTTTTTAAATTGGTTATTAGAAACGATCGTGTGTAGGCTCCAGAGCATTTTTCTCGACTTTTTAGAACATGCTTTCATTGCGTTGTTTTTCACGTTGTGAAAAAGGTTGTGTGTAGGCTTTAAAGATTGGAAAAAAAACGTGCATGCTCAGAAGCAAGTTATGAGATGGGAGCGCTCGTTCTGGTAAAACTAGCATTTGTAATGGAGATAGCACATTTGTCACGCTGTAACAGACTGAAAAGCACGAATACTGAAAAGCACGAATCGTCTTTCACCAAACTTTTACTAACACGAAATCAGCAAAAGCAGCCCAAAGGGTGGCGCCATCTGAATGGAACTTTCCCTTTATAGTGCCGTTGTATGTGTTGTACGTCACTCACCACGCTTTGCTTGAGCATTTTTCTTTTCACGGTCGTGTGTATGCAAGGCAGGCTTGACAAGAATCACGACGAGAAAAACGTCGTTTTTTCCATGACATTAAAAACGGTCATGTGTACGCAGCATAAGATGTGGCTGTGGATATTGTATACTTGGATTTTGCCAAAGCATTTGACATAGTTCCCCACTCACTCATGATGTGTAAGTTCAAGTCTATAGGCTTAGAAATGTCAGTTTGTAAATGGGTAGATACAATGATAATTTCAGCACTCAATAATAATATTTTGTAAATATGAAAAAAATTACCATACAGTCTGTGCAAACAGTGTGCATCTATGTTAAAAGGTAAAACATAAATATCAATTCTTCCACTGGAATATCACACGCTTTTGTGTAAATATCACACATGAACAGGTGGAGATCCAAAGTGTCCTTGCTCAGCCCTTCACCATGAAATGTGTGAAAGCACCAGACATGTAAATTCTTCCACCATACAGAGAGAGAGAGAGATTGAAAATGCACTGCAAAGATATGCTGTCTAAAGATAGAACAACCAAATGAGCTTACACAGTATCCTCCATGCTTTATCTCTCCCAGGATGGGCTGGTAAACCTGTATTTTTCCTCTCCACCAGGGGTAATAACAGCACTCACATCCATACCAACAACATAAACTCTCATAGTATAGTATTTACTAGTGACTCATCAAACTTAAAAGTGCACAAACAAGTTAAAGGGGTTGTAAAGGCAGAAAGTTTTTTATATTAATGCATTATATGCATTAAACAAGTAAAAAAGTTGCAAAGCACAGGTACCTCAAGTAGTAGTACCCAATAGTCCAATGGCAAATATACGAAAGTGTGTATATACACATATATATATGCACACATAGAACTATATGGCAGGGTATCAGTCAGGGCAGCCACCAAGAAAACCAAAAGCCGGTTCCAGTATACTAGGAAAAAAACAAGAAAAGGGGCGCCTTATATATCATAAGAATCACAGCACGGCAATGACGGCTGCCGTGCTGCAGGGCTGGACTGGGACTTCATCCAGACTGGCCCACTTTGACAGGTCTCTCCCATGGCGGCCGGACAACTCCTGCACCCCCCCCCCCCCGGCCACCCAAGCCCCCTCTCCCCCTTCACTAGCCGTTCTACTTTTTTAAGAGTAGAACGGCTGGTACTAGTACTCTTATAGGCAGTACCAGTGGGAAAGATAGACATTATTTCACCCGGGGCAAAGAATCAGTTTGGTGCCCCCCTTATGGGACAAGATTAGGCAGAAGTGAGAAACTCCCAGGCCATAGCTGTTGAGTCAGCTGTCTGTCCCCTCCCCCCATGGTCCTCTGTCATCCCCCCTGCTCCTCTGGTCCTCCCCCTGCTTCTTTATTCCCCCCAGGTGAGCGCTGCGGGGAGGGAGAGACCGAGGAGCGGAGGGGGGCGGCAGTCCGCTGCCACTGAAGCCGACCCACCGAGCCATCGGCCCACCGGGAAACTTCCTGTAGTCCCAATGGCCAGTCCATCCCTGCCGTGCTGTGATGCTCTCCTGGCCTCACTCTGAATACACGGCCGTGTTTACTTTCTACTCTACAGAGACAGAGTGCACACCTAAGCCACAGCGCGGCTTGCCATAACCACTGACGCTTGTCCCTCTCCACTACACCTTTTACCTGGAACCCATATTCTTATCAGATGGACTTTTCCTGATAGACTAAGATATGCCCAAGTCTGGATCACTGAAGAAAACCACACTGTGCTTAGCCATCCCACTCCATCCTGCACAAATTTGATGTGGTGCCAGCTTTACAGGACTTGCTGTGACTTGCAGTCCCACTTTCATCTCTTCAGCGCTGCAAGCGGATTTGAATGCAACTTATCTGTTCTCCATGTGAGTGGATGTTGTTGTTTATTAAATTATTCTTATGATATATACTCAGGGACGCCCCTTTTCTCATTATATGCATTAAGATAAAAAAGCTTTTGTGTGAAGCAGCCTCCCCAGCATATATAATTACTTACCAGAGCCCCATCTCTCTCCAGTGATATCCAAGCTGTCTGGGACACTCCTCCTGATTGGCTGAGACACAGCAGCAGTGCCATTGGCTCCTGCGACTGTCAATCAAAGTTAGCCAGCAAATCAGGGGAGAGAGGGGGCAGGGGCCGGGTAGGTGCTCCCTGTCTGAATGGACTGTGTGGGCACTCATTAGGAGGGAGGGGTCAGGAGCAGAAAAGAGGGACCTGAGAAGAGGAGCATCCGGGTTGCTCTATGAAAAACCAACTGCACAGAGGAAGTAAGTATAAAATGTAACATGTTTGTTTTTTGTGTTTTGTTTTTTAACCACTTGCTTACCGGGCACATATACCCCCCTCCTGCCCAGGTGAAATTTCAGCTTCCGGCACTGCGTCGCTTTAACTGACAATTGCGCGGTCATGCGACGTGGCTCCCAAACAAAATTGACGCCCTTTTTTTCCCCACAAATAGAGCTTTCTTTTGGTGGTATTTGATCACCTCTGCGGTTTTTATTTTTTGCGCTATAAACAAAAAAAAGCAACAATTTTGAAAAAAAAAACAATATTTTTTACTTGTTGTTATATTAATTACCCCATTTTTCTTTTTCCAAAAAAAAAAAAATTCTCAATTTAGGTCGATACGTATTCTTCTACATATTTTTGGTAAAAAAACAAAAAACAAAATCGCAATAAGCGCTTACAAAATATGGGACAGAATTATTATTATTATTATTATTATTTATTTTTTATTTTTTTACTAGTAATGGCGGCCATCTGCATTTTTTATTGGGACTGCGACATTATGGCGGACACATCGGACACTTTTGACACATTTTTGGCGCCATTCACATTTATACAGCGATCAGTGCTATAAATATGCACTAATTACTGTATAAATGTGACTGGCATTGAAGGAGTTAACACTAGAGGGTGAGGAAGGGGTTAAATGTGTACCTGTATTGTGTTCTAACTGTGTGTGGAGGGGGGTGACTGGGGGAGGTGACCGATCTGTGTCCCTATGTACAAGGGAGACAGATCGGTCTCCTCTCTCCCCTGACAGGACGTGGAGCTCTGTGTTTACACACAGAGCTCCACGTCCCTGCTCTGTCATTACCGATCGCGGGTACCTGGTGGACATCGCGACCACCAGGCACGCGTATCGGCATCTCGGGGACGCGCCGGGCGTGCTCGCGCGCCCCCCAGTGGCCGGAGGAATCCAGGACGTCAATAGACCTCCTGTTGGATTTTCAGAGCCACCGTGAAGACGTCATTTTACAATGACCCGGTGCCCAAGTGGTTAAACAAGATTTTACAATCACTTTAAAAGCATCCACAATAAAAACAAATACATCTTCATATTGTTACACTTACATAAAGTGCCGCCAACAACAAAATGGAGTGGCAGTGTGACCTCAAGCAATACAGCTCTGTAATGGGTTGGACAAGCTGAAACCCGTGTGAAACAGGCCTTGGAGTGTAGCCATCTTGATCTCTTCTTTGATGTATGCCGATTGTGAACTGGGCTAGCACCCGTCCAGGCTGGTAAATTGAGTTTCCGTTGTTTACTTACCTAGAGCAGGGTTTCTCAACTCCAGTCCTCAAGGCACCCCAACAGGTCATGTTTTCAGGATTTCCCTCCGATGAAACCGCTGTGGTAATTACTAAGGCAGTGAAAATGATCAAATCACCTGTGCAAAATAATGGAAAGCCTGAAAACATGACCTGTTGGGGTGCCTTGAGGACTGGAGTTGAGAAACACCGACCTAGAGCATCAACAGTTTATATTTGTTCCTTTAGTAAATCATCCAAAATATCTACCATTTTGCTATCTTAACAGGTTCACTTTAAATGTATCATTTCCAATGTATATAAAATAGTACTAAATGGTGGCCCTCTAATGATAGTACAACCCTGCGCTTTAGGAATAGACAACAAAGTCCAGGCAATAAAAATTCTAACACGATTAAACACAATAAATATAAAAAAAATAAAAGCAGCTGCTTAAAATTAAATGTCACTTGTTAAAAGCAGAAAAATAAAAACAGCCCGCACAGAGCATGCAAATAGTCCTGCAGCAGCGCTGCAAACTCCTGGTTTGAGAAAAATAATAAAAAAGCTGTGTGGGATGACTCGATCAGATGTAGTTTAGGTATGTGCTCCAATCACCAAAAAAAGGCATTCACCACGTGGGGGGATATAGGGTCCCCTTCGGGGGAAACACTCACCAGATGGTTTCTTTAAACTCGCATTTCCATATCCATATAAATCACCTCACGTATCACTTTCAGATGTTTGGAAACTGCATACCTCTCTCCTATCTTGATCACCGTTATTGTATTTACTTCCAGGATGTATTGCTCGCAAATGTATGAGGAAATGAAAAAAAACCATATGGTGCAATATCGTTTTTTGAAAATTTAATGTTACCCCAAAAAACAAATATACAATGGTCCCCTCATAAAAACGTGCGTACCAGAAAATACATTGAATCAGGCACATAAAGGTTTCTTTAGCATTGCTCACTGTTAGGTGTAGACCCCTGAAGACCGCTCTATAGGCTTTCCTGTGGCTGTCACTTCCTGGTTTCTCCTACAGTGGAACGCATGTGTCACTTCCGGTCGGATGCTGGATAGCAGCGCTCTGACGTTTCGTCCGTTCGGACTTTTTCCAAGAGCGTGCTATTCCTCTGCATCCGCCGGAGTTATAATGTATGGTGATACACGCCCACCTGTGACGATACTGAAGATGGGGATGACCCTCCATCCATGTATCACTCAATCCTCACTCCGAGCGTCGCGCTAAGACACGCCCCCCGGAGGGGAGGAGATCACTGGGTCATGTTATGTTGTACTCCGCTCACTGACATACACTGTTGTCTTCATAGATGAGTTTACATCCGTGCACGGCCATCTATGCACTATTCATTTCATATTCAGGTTCTGTGTCTATGAAAGTTATAATATATGTGTATGGCTCGGTGGACTAAAGCATTACTTCTTACACTAAAGAACACTTATTATAGCCCGTGCATTGTGCCACAATAGGTTCAATATACCCCTTGTGTCACGACTCAATGTGCTGCAATATTAATAGATCTATATATGAGTAGCTGACTGGCTTGTTCATAGACAATGGCTCTTGCATTCTCTGCAGAGCATATGTCAATTTAGAAAAAACAAAGTATGTGTAAACTGAATGTTGAGCTAAAATAGACTAAAATAGACCTAGGACACTATGTGTATAAATTAAATACATAATATTTGTATACATCTCACTTATGTAAAACCACCTGAACTACACAGCTATGTATAACCAAAAAATGCATTCATATTAAAATATAATATAAAATATATATATATAAAAAAATACATATATATAAAAAAGTATATATAAAAAATCTTCATATAAAACTCTTAATATAAAAATATATGAAATTAATACAGAACAAATTTAAAAAACAGATTTTGTAGAAAAAAATGGAAATATACATATATATATATTCCCATGTGATCACAGAGATTCTTGTATGCATTGTGCAGAACTATGTTTATGGAGATTAAAAAGGATTTGTTTTTACAAATATCTAAAAGAACCACATCTTGACCCTAATTTCATAGGATGATGGGGGAAGAAGAAACCTATTGTCATATATGTTTGGGATCACTTCACCATGTCTTATTTCCCATTATATTATAATGAGTTAGGTTTAATTTACCCCCCTGGGGCCATTTCTGGTAAATGATTGAACACCAGCCCTTGTGCAATCGTGGTCATATTTCATTATTTGTTAGATGGGTATGGATAATTTTTGTACTCATCCTTTCTTAACGGTATATGTATTACATAACCCCTTTGTTATTTTAATCCTATCCCTTGAGTTGGCATTTGGGCCCTGGTTCTGATGGTCGTTATTAGGTGTCACTGATGAAACAGTTGATGTCGAGTTCAACATTAAGTCCTTTAGGCACCAAGACATCAGTCAGGAATATCCAATGAGTTTCTCTTTTGGACAACTCACGTACTCTGTGGGAGCCCCTCCAATGTGCTTCCACTTGTTCTATGCCCCAGAATTCCAGGCCCGATGGGTCTTGATTATGTTTGATTTTGAAATGGAGGGATACATTATGATCCACATTTCCCAGGTAGATGTTCTTTATGTGTTCCCCTATCCGAATTTTTAATTTCCTTTTTGTGCGACCAATGTAGAGTAAACCGCATGGGCATCTTAATGCATATACAACATGAGTGCTGTTGCAGGTAATGAAATGTTTTATTTCAAAATCTTGCTGGTTCGTCGGTGATGTGAAATGATCTAAATTCCTCTGTAATTTCCTCACCTCTTTACAAGGTTTGCATTTTCTGCACGAGAAAAAACCGTTCTTATTCCAAAAACGTTGAGGTTTTTCCGGGAGATCTAAGATTTTTTTCACTATAGTGTCAGCATATGAAGATGCCTTTCTATAAATAAATTGGGGTTTCTGTGGTATTATAGGTCCTATTTTCTTGTCTAGCGACAGTATGTGCCAATGCTTCGAAAAAATAGATTCCACCTCTTTATATTGACTGTGGAATTGGGAAATAAATCCCCATTCATTGGGATTAGGCACTTGGACTTCCTGTGTATTCCCATCATTCTTTTCTTCTAGACATTTATTTCTCGGTATCATTCCCACCTCTTCCACAATTGTATCTAAAAACTGAGGATTGTATCCTTTAGCTTTAAATCTTTCCGTGAGGATTCTTGATTGGTTGAGGAAGTTGGTGGTTTCTGAGCAGTTACGTCTGACCCGCATTATCTGTCCCTTTGGAATGTTTTTTAACCATCTTGGGTGGTGACCACTGGTTGTTGGCAGGTAACTGTTTCTGTCTGTTTGTTTAAAATAGACCTTAGTTTCCAATTTATTGTTTTTCCGATAAATAGTTACATCTAAAAAATTTATTGTATCATGATGCCATTCTGATGTGAGCCTGATGTTGTTATTATTATCATTTAAAATATTTAAAAACATATTTAAAGATTCTTCTGTTCCCGCCCAAATAAAAAACAGGTCGTCGATAAAACGTTTATAAAAAATTAACTCAGCTTTTCTTTCTTTAAAAATGGATTTATCTTCCCACTCGGCCATGAACAAATTCGCAATGCTCGGGGCGAACTTAGCTCCCATTGCGACACCGCGTTTTTGAGTATAAAATTTGTTCCCAAACCAAAAATAATTATGTGCTAAACAGAAATTTAATGCGTGGCCTATAAACACCTTTTGATTATGTGGAAGATCATCCCTTTGACTTAAAGCCCAATTAAGGGCTAAAGTGGCATCATCATGTTGAATTATGGAATAAAGTGAGGACACATCTGCTGTTACTAGTAGCACTTGCTGATTTTCAATTAAAGTGACGTTGTGCAAACAATTTAAAAAATCCTTTGTATCTTTCAAATATGATCTTGTTGATTTCACACTCTTCTGTAAAAATGTATCAAGGTATTGGCCCATTCTGGACGATATAGAGTCTATGCTGTTCACAATTGGACGGGCTGGTGGATTGACCGGGTCTTTATGTATCTTAGGCAAGGTGTAGATCGTCGGTATTTTGCTACTCGCTGGTAATAAGTACATTTTTTCTTTCGTCGACAATACTCCTGTAGATGAGCCGATTCGTATTAATATTTCCAATTGGTCTCTATATGATTGTGTTGGATCATGTTCTAACAAACCATATGTATTTTGGTCTGATAGCATGTCCTCAATCTGATTTTGATAGTACTCTTTGGATAATATCACGACTCCTCCTCCCTTGTCAGCAGATCTCACTACTATATCTTTCCTTTTCTCTAACAGTTTAATACCTTCATTTATATGTTGAGCACTCACATTCTTCTTGGGCTTCAATTGATTCAGATCTCGCAGAACTAGTCCTTTAAACACCTCGATTTGATGGTTAGGGTTGTTCGGTGGGTTAAACAGAGATTTGTTTTTTAAACCACTATTAATCACTCCTTGATGGTTATTAATGGGTACTGTCTGTGTGTTTAGGCCCACAAAATATTTTTTTATATTTAGTTTCCTAATATATTTATGTACATCTATGTACACGTCAAACTTATTTATCGGTTTTTTCTTACCACATTTGAGCCCCATATTCAAAATATTTAACTCTTTGTGCGTCAATTCTACTTTGCTCAGATTGAAGATCCCATTTTCTACTGATGACGACTTCTTTTCCTGGATCCTCCTTCCTGCCCTGCATCCTCTTGTGTTGGGTTTCTTGATTGGGGGTGCTGGGTTTGTTCTCTGGTCCAATAGGTTTGTGGTTGTTGTGGTCTCCATTCTTGTTCTCTGTATTGTTGTAGTGGGTATTGTTGAGGCCTCCCCCTGGGATGTGGATAACCTCTCCCTCTCCTCTGTGACCCTCCTCCCCTCCCTAAAAAAGGGCGTGGTGGGGGCGCATCATTATTCTGTTGCGTATTTAGAGGTTGATAATAATTGTAAATAGGGGTTGGATAAGGTATTGGTTGTTGGTTGTGGTTTGATCCCCTACCCCTTATCCCTCTGGATTTTCCCCTACCCCTTCTCAAAGGTGTGGAGAATTGTGCTGGGGAATCAATCACTATTTCTTCTTCACTCACTTCACTAAAAAACATTCCAAAGGGACAGATAATGCGGGTCAGACGTAACTGCTCAGAAACCACCAACTTCCTCAACCAATCAAGAATCCTCACGGAAAGATTTAAAGCTAAAGGATACAATCCTCAGTTTTTAGATACAATTGTGGAAGAGGTGGGAATGATACCGAGAAATAAATGTCTAGAAGAAAAGAATGATGGGAATACACAGGAAGTCCAAGTGCCTAATCCCAATGAATGGGGATTTATTTCCCAATTCCACAGTCAATATAAAGAGGTGGAATCTATTTTTTCGAAGCATTGGCACATACTGTCGCTAGACAAGAAAATAGGACCTATAATACCACAGAAACCCCAATTTATTTATAGAAAGGCATCTTCATATGCTGACACTATAGTGAAAAAAATCTTAGATCTCCCGGAAAAACCTCAAAGTTTTTGGAATAAGAACGGTTTTTTCTCGTGCAGAAAATGCAAACCTTGTAAAGAGGTGAGGAAATTACAGAGGAATTTAGATCATTTCACATCACCGACGAACCAGCAAGATTTTGAAATAAAACATTTCATTACCTGCAACAGCACTCATGTTGTATATGCATTAAGATGCCCATGCGGTTTACTCTACATTGGTCGCACAAAAAGGAAATTAAAAATTCGGATAGGGGAACACATAAAGAACATCTACCTGGGAAATGTGGATCATAATGTATCCCTCCATTTCAAAATCAAACATAATCAAGACCCATCGGGCCTGGAATTCTGGGGCATAGAACAAGTGGAAGCACATTGGAGGGGCTCCCACAGAGTACGTGAGTTGTCCAAAAGAGAAACTCATTGGATATTCCTGACTGATGTCTTGGTGCCTAAAGGACTTAATGTTGAACTCGACATCAACTGTTTCATCAGTGACACCTAATAACGACCATCAGAACCAGGGCCCAAATGCCAACTCAAGGGATAGGATTAAAATAACAAAGGGGTTATGTAATACATATACCGTTAAGAAAGGATGAGTACAAAAATTATCCATACCCATCTAACAAATAATGAAATATGACCACGATTGCACAAGGGCTGGTGTTCAATCATTTACCAGAAATGGCCCCAGGGGGGTAAATTAAACCTAACTCATTATAATATAATGGGAAATAAGACATGGTGAAGTGATCCCAAACATATATGACAATAGGTTTCTTCTTCCCCCATCATCCTATGAAATTAGGGTCAAGATGTGGTTCTTTTAGATATTTGTAAAAACAAATCCTTTTTAATCTCCATAAACATAGTTCTGCACAATGCATACAAGAATCTCTGTGATCACATGGGAATATATATATATGTATATTTCCATTTTTTTCTACAAAATCTGTTTTTTAAATTTGTTCTGTATTAATTTCATATATTTTTATATTAAGAGTTTTATATGAAGATTTTTTATATATACTTTTTTATATATATGTATTTTTTTATATATATATATTTTATATTATATTTTAATATGAATGCATTTTTTGGTTATACATAGCTGTGTAGTTCAGGTGGTTTTACATAAGTGAGATGTATACAAATATTATGTATTTAATTTATACACATAGTGTCCTAGGTCTATTTTAGTCTATTTTAGCTCAACATTCAGTTTACACATACTTTGTTTTTTCTAAATTGACATATGCTCTGCAGAGAATGCAAGAGCCATTGTCTATGAACAAGCCAGTCAGCTACTCATATATAGATCTATTAATATTGCAGCACATTGAGTCGTGACACAAGGGGTATATTGAACCTATTGTGGCACAATGCACGGGCTATAATAAGTGTTCTTTAGTGTAAGAAGTAATGCTTTAGTCCACCGAGCCATACACATATATTATAACTTTCATAGACACAGAACCTGAATATGAAATGAATAGTGCATAGATGGCCGTGCACGGATGTAAACTCATCTATGAAGACAACAGTGTATGTCAGTGAGCGGAGTACAACATAACATGACCCAGTGATCTCCTCCCCTCCGGGGGGCGTGTCTTAGCGCGACGCTCGGAGTGAGGATTGAGTGATACATGGATGGAGGGTCATCCCCATCTTCAGTATCGTCACAGGTGGGCGTGTATCACCATACATTATAACTCCGGCGGATGCAGAGGAATAGCACGCTCTTGGAAAAAGTCCGAACGGACGAAACGTCAGAGCGCTGCTATCCAGCATCCGACCGGAAGTGACACAGGCGTTCCACTGTAGGAGAAACCAGGAAGTGACAGCCACAGGAAAGCCTATAGAGCGGTCTTCAGGGGTCTACACCTAACAGTGAGCAATGCTAAAGAAACCTTTATGTGCCTGATTCAATGTATTTTCTGGTACGCACGTTTTTATGAGGGGACCATTGTATATTTGTTTTTTGGGGTAACATTAAATTTTCAAAAAACGATATTGCACCATATGGTTTTTTTTCATTTCCTCATACATTTGCGAGCAATACATCCTGGAAGTAAATACAATAACGGTGATCAAGATAGGAGAGAGGTATGCAGTTTCCAAACATCTGAAAGTGATACGTGAGGTGATTTATATGGATATGGAAATGCGAGTTTAAAGAAACCATCTGGTGAGTGTTTCCCCCGAAGGGGACCCTATATCCCCCCACGTGGTGAATGCCTTTTTTTGGTGATTGGAGCACATACCTAAACTACATCTGATCGAGTCATCCCACACAGCTTTTTTATTATTTTTCTCAAACCAGGAGTTTGCAGCGCTGCTGCAGGACTATTTGCATGCTCTGTGCGGGCTGTTTTTATTTTTCTGCTTTTAACAAGTGACATTTAATTTTAAGCAGCTGCTTTTATTTTTTTTATATTTATTGTGTTTAATCGTGTTAGAATTTTTATTGCCTGGACTTTGTTGTCTATTCCTAAAGCGCAGGGTTGTACTATCATTAGAGGGCCACCATTTAGTACTATTTTATATACGTTGTTTTATCCATTCACCCAGCAGCTATGGATGCCCTCAAATTTTTAAGCAATAGGAATATAGATATGAACACTTTATTTACAGCTAGTGGACCAACCGTCAGTCAGGTAAACTATAATGGGGCAATGTCAGCACTAGGTAACACATTAGAGAGACAAGTGAGAACCTGGTGGGACATATGCACCCTGGAACAATATGTGAAGGATAAAATCACCATCAGAAGTCTGAGATGGGAAATTACCCCCCAAGATGGATTGGATGATGCCAATTCCATTCGTGAATGGTTTGATTTTTTTAATGGAGTATCCGCTAAGCTTCAGGATCTTATACTATTAAGGAAAAAACGTAAAATGAAAATGTTAGAGAATAAAATTAATGAATTACAGGCACAATTAGATCCAATTAAGGATACTCAACCTATTATTGACTTTAACACTAGAACCAATAAAAGATTGGAAAAAGTAGATAAGGACACACAAAAAAAGAAGATTAAGAAATATCACAGAGACATGAATGATTACACCACCAACAATTTATATGCATGGCAATCAACTTTACCAGATAAATTGAACTTAATCAACAAACCGGCGGACGATGAAACAGTGATCAATGTGGGTGACACCACACAATCACAACCAGAAAGAAGACAAGATAACATGAGTGAAGAAGAAATAGTGATTGATTCCCCAGCACAATTCTCCACACCTTTGAGAAGGGGTAGGGGAAAATCCAGAGGGATAAGGGGTAGGGGATCAAACCACAACCAACAACCAATACCTTATCCAACCCCTATTTACAATTATTATCAACCTCTAAATACGCAACAGAATAATGATGCGCCCCCACCACGCCCTTTTTTAGGGAGGGGAGGAGGGTCACAGAGGAGAGGGAGAGGTTATCCACATCCCAGGGGGAGGCCTCAACAATACCCACTACAACAATACAGAGAACAAGAATGGAGACCACAACAACCACAAACCTATTGGACCAGAGAACAAACCCAGCACCCCCAATCAAGAAACCCAACACAAGAGGATGCAGGGCAGGAAGGAGGATCCAGGAAAAGAAGTCGTCATCAGTAGAAAATGGGATCTTCAATCTGAGCAAAGTAGAATTGACGCACAAAGAGTTAAATATTTTGAATATGGGGCTCAAATGTGGTAAGAAAAAACCGATAAATAAGTTTGACGTGTACATAGATGTACATAAATATATTAGGAAACTAAATATAAAAAAATATTTTGTGGGCCTAAACACACAGACAGTACCCATTAATAACCATCAAGGAGTGATTAATAGTGGTTTAAAAAACAAATCTCTGTTTAACCCACCGAACAACCCTAACCATCAAATCGAGGTGTTTAAAGGACTAGTTCTGCGAGATCTGAATCAATTGAAGCCCAAGAAGAATGTGAGTGCTCAACATATAAATGAAGGTATTAAACTGTTAGAGAAAAGGAAAGATATAGTAGTGAGATCTGCTGACAAGGGAGGAGGAGTCGTGATATTATCCAAAGAGTACTATCAAAATCAGATTGAGGACATGCTATCAGACCAAAATACATATGGTTTGTTAGAACATGATCCAACACAATCATATAGAGACCAATTGGAAATATTAATACGAATCGGCTCATCTACAGGAGTATTGTCGACGAAAGAAAAAATGTACTTATTACCAGCGAGTAGCAAAATACCGACGATCTACACCTTGCCTAAGATACATAAAGACCCGGTCAATCCACCAGCCCGTCCAATTGTGAACAGCATAGACTCTATATCGTCCAGAATGGGCCAATACCTTGATAAATTTTTACAGAAGAGTGTGAAATCAACAAGATCATATTTGAAAGATACAAAGGATTTTTTAAATTGTTTGCACAACGTCACTTTAATTGAAAATCAGCAAGTGCTACTAGTAACAGCAGATGTGTCCTCACTTTATTCCATAATTCAACATGATGATGCCACTTTAGCCCTTAATTGGGCTTTAAGTCAAAGGGATGATCTTCCACATAATCAAAAGGTGTTTATAGGCCACGCATTAAATTTCTGTTTAGCACATAATTATTTTTGGTTTGGGAACAAATTTTATACTCAAAAACGCGGTGTCGCAATGGGAGCTAAGTTCGCCCCGAGCATTGCGAATTTGTTCATGGCCGAGTGGGAAGATAAATCCATTTTTAAAGAAAGAAAAGCTGAGTTAATTTTTTATAAACGTTTTATCGACGACCTGTTTTTTATTTGGGCGGGAACAGAAGAATCTTTAAATATGTTTTTAAATATTTTAAATGATAATAATAACAACATCAGGCTCACATCAGAATGGCATCATGATACAATAAATTTTTTAGATGTAACTATTTATCGGAAAAACAATAAATTGGAAACTAAGGTCTATTTTAAACAAACAGACAGAAACAGTTACCTGCCAACAACCAGTGGTCACCACCCAAGATGGTTAAAAAACATTCCAAAGGGACAGATAATGCGGGTCAGACGTAACTGCTCAGAAACCACCAACTTCCTCAACCAATCAAGAATCCTCACGGAAAGATTTAAAGCTAAAGGATACAATCCTCAGTTTTTAGATACAATTGTGGAAGAGGTGGGAATGATACCGAGAAATAAATGTCTAGAAGAAAAGAATGATGGGAATACACAGGAAGTCCAAGTGCCTAATCCCAATGAATGGGGATTTATTTCCCAATTCCACAGTCAATATAAAGAGGTGGAATCTATTTTTTCGAAGCATTGGCACATACTGTCGCTAGACAAGAAAATAGGACCTATAATACCACAGAAACCCCAATTTATTTATAGAAAGGCATCTTCATATGCTGACACTATAGTGAAAAAAATCTTAGATCTCCCGGAAAAACCTCAAAGTTTTTGGAATAAGAACGGTTTTTTCTCGTGCAGAAAATGCAAACCTTGTAAAGAGGTGAGGAAATTACAGAGGAATTTAGATCATTTCACATCACCGACGAACCAGCAAGATTTTGAAATAAAACATTTCATTACCTGCAACAGCACTCATGTTGTATATGCATTAAGATGCCCATGCGGTTTACTCTACATTGGTCGCACAAAAAGGAAATTAAAAATTCGGATAGGGGAACACATAAAGAACATCTACCTGGGAAATGTGGATCATAATGTATCCCTCCATTTCAAAATCAAACATAATCAAGACCCATCGGGCCTGGAATTCTGGGGCATAGAACAAGTGGAAGCACATTGGAGGGGCTCCCACAGAGTACGTGAGTTGTCCAAAAGAGAAACTCATTGGATATTCCTGACTGATGTCTTGGTGCCTAAAGGACTTAATGTTGAACTCGACATCAACTGTTTCATCAGTGACACCTAATAACGACCATCAGAACCAGGGCCCAAATGCCAACTCAAGGGATAGGATTAAAATAACAAAGGGGTTATGTAATACATATACCGTTAAGAAAGGATGAGTACAAAAATTATCCATACCCATCTAACAAATAATGAAATATGACCACGATTGCACAAGGGCTGGTGTTCAATCATTTACCAGAAATGGCCCCAGGGGGGTAAATTAAACCTAACTCATTATAATATAATGGGAAATAAGACATGGTGAAGTGATCCCAAACATATATGACAATAGGTTTCTTCTTCCCCCATCATCCTATGAAATTAGGGTCAAGATGTGGTTCTTTTAGATATTTGTAAAAACAAATCCTTTTTAATCTCCATAAACATAGTTCTGCACAATGCATACAAGAATCTCTGTGATCACATGGGAATATATATATATGTATATTTCCATTTTTTTCTACAAAATCTGTTTTTTAAATTTGTTCTGTATTAATTTCATATATTTTTATATTAAGAGTTTTATATGAAGATTTTTTATATATACTTTTTTATATATATGTATTTTTTTATATATATATATTTTATATTATATTTTAATATGAATGCATTTTTTGGTTATACATAGCTGTGTAGTTCAGGTGGTTTTACATAAGTGAGATGTATACAAATATTATGTATTTAATTTATACACATAGTGTCCTAGGTCTATTTTAGTCTATTTTAGCTCAACATTCAGTTTACACATACTTTGTTTTTTCTAAATTGACATATGCTCTGCAGAGAATGCAAGAGCCATTGTCTATGAACAAGCCAGTCAGCTACTCATATATAGATCTATTAATATTGCAGCACATTGAGTCGTGACACAAGGGGTATATTGAACCTATTGTGGCACAATGCACGGGCTATAATAAGTGTTCTTTAGTGTAAGAAGTAATGCTTTAGTCCACCGAGCCATACACATATATTATAACTTTCATAGACACAGAACCTGAATATGAAATGAATAGTGCATAGATGGCCGTGCACGGATGTAAACTCATCTATGAAGACAACAGTGTATGTCAGTGAGCGGAGTACAACATAACATGACCCAGTGATCTCCTCCCCTCCGGGGGGCGTGTCTTAGCGCGACGCTCGGAGTGAGGATTGAGTGATACATGGATGGAGGGTCATCCCCATCTTCAGTATCGTCACAGGTGGGCGTGTATCACCATACATTATAACTCCGGCGGATGCAGAGGAATAGCACGCTCTTGGAAAAAGTCCGAACGGACGAAACGTCAGAGCGCTGCTATCCAGCATCCGACCGGAAGTGACACAGGCGTTCCACTGTAGGAGAAACCAGGAAGTGACAGCCACAGGAAAGCCTATAGAGCGGTCTTCAGGGGTCTACACCTAACAGTGAGCAATGCTAAAGAAACCTTTATGTGCCTGATTCAATGTATTTTCTGGTACGCACGTTTTTATGAGGGGACCATTGTATATTTGTTTTTTGGGGTAACATTAAATTTTCAAAAAACGATATTGCACCATATGGTTTTTTTTCATTTCCTCATACATTTGCGAGCAATACATCCTGGAAGTAAATACAATAACGGTGATCAAGATAGGAGAGAGGTATGCAGTTTCCAAACATCTGAAAGTGATACGTGAGGTGATTTATATGGATATGGAAATGCGAGTTTAAAGAAACCATCTGGTGAGTGTTTCCCCCGAAGGGGACCCTATATCCCCCCACGTGGTGAATGCCTTTTTTTGGTGATTGGAGCACATACCTAAACTACATCTGATCGAGTCATCCCACACAGCTTTTTTATTATTTTTCTCAAACCAGGAGTTTGCAGCGCTGCTGCAGGACTATTTGCATGCTCTGTGCGGGCTGTTTTTATTTTTCTGCTTTTAACAAGTGACATTTAATTTTAAGCAGCTGCTTTTATTTTTTTTATATTTATTGTGTTTAATCGTGTTAGAATTTTTATTGCCTGGACTTTGTTGTCTATTCCTAAAGCGCAGGGTTGTACTATCATTAGAGGGCCACCATTTAGTACTATTTTATATACGTTGTTTTATCCATTCACCCAGCAGCTATGGATGCCCTCAAATTTTTAAGCAATAGGAATATAGATATGAACACTTTATTTACAGCTAGTGGACCAACCGTCAGTCAGGTAAACTATAATGGGGCAATGTCAGCACTAGGTAACACATTAGAGAGACAAGTGAGAACCTGGTGGGACATATGCACCCTGGAACAATATGTGAAGGATAAAATCACCATCAGAAGTCTGAGATGGGAAATTACCCCCCAAGATGGATTGGATGATGCCAATTCCATTCGTGAATGGTTTGATTTTTTTAATGGAGTATCCGCTAAGCTTCAGGATCTTATACTATTAAGGAAAAAAACGTAAAATGAAAATGTTAGAGAATAAAATTAATGAATTACAGGCACAATTAGATCCAATTAAGGATACTCAACCTATTATTGACTTTAACACTAGAACCAATAAAAGATTGGAAAAAGTAGATAAGGACACACAAAAAAAGAAGATTAAGAAATATCACAGAGACATGAATGATTACACCACCAACAATTTATATGCATGGCAATCAACTTTACCAGATAAATTGAACTTAATCAACAAACCGGCGGACGATGAAACAGTGATCAATGTGGGTGACACCACACAATCACAACCAGAAAGAAGACAAGATAACATGAGTGAAGAAGAAATAGTGATTGATTCCCCAGCACAATTCTCCACACCTTTGAGAAGGGGTAGGGGAAAATCCAGAGGGATAAGGGGTAGGGGATCAAACCACAACCAACAACCAATACCTTATCCAACCCCTATTTACAATTATTATCAACCTCTAAATACGCAACAGAATAATGATGCGCCCCCACCACGCCCTTTTTTAGGGAGGGGAGGAGGGTCACAGAGGAGAGGGAGAGGTTATCCACATCCCAGGGGGAGGCCTCAACAATACCCACTACAACAATACAGAGAACAAGAATGGAGACCACAACAACCACAAACCTATTGGACCAGAGAACAAACCCAGCACCCCCAATCAAGAAACCCAACACAAGAGGATGCAGGGCAGGAAGGAGGATCCAGGAAAAGAAGTCGTCATCAGTAGAAAATGGGATCTTCAATCTGAGCAAAGTAGAATTGACGCACAAAGAGTTAAATATTTTGAATATGGGGCTCAAATGTGGTAAGAAAAAACCGATAAATAAGTTTGACGTGTACATAGATGTACATAAATATATTAGGAAACTAAATATAAAAAAATATTTTGTGGGCCTAAACACACAGACAGTACCCATTAATAACCATCAAGGAGTGATTAATAGTGGTTTAAAAAACAAATCTCTGTTTAACCCACCGAACAACCCTAACCATCAAATCGAGGTGTTTAAAGGACTAGTTCTGCGAGATCTGAATCAATTGAAGCCCAAGAAGAATGTGAGTGCTCAACATATAAATGAAGGTATTAAACTGTTAGAGAAAAGGAAAGATATAGTAGTGAGATCTGCTGACAAGGGAGGAGGAGTCGTGATATTATCCAAAGAGTACTATCAAAATCAGATTGAGGACATGCTATCAGACCAAAATACATATGGTTTGTTAGAACATGATCCAACACAATCATATAGAGACCAATTGGAAATATTAATACGAATCGGCTCATCTACAGGAGTATTGTCGACGAAAGAAAAAATGTACTTATTACCAGCGAGTAGCAAAATACCGACGATCTACACCTTGCCTAAGATACATAAAGACCCGGTCAATCCACCAGCCCGTCCAATTGTGAACAGCATAGACTCTATATCGTCCAGAATGGGCCAATACCTTGATAAATTTTTACAGAAGAGTGTGAAATCAACAAGATCATATTTGAAAGATACAAAGGATTTTTTAAATTGTTTGCACAACGTCACTTTAATTGAAAATCAGCAAGTGCTACTAGTAACAGCAGATGTGTCCTCACTTTATTCCATAATTCAACATGATGATGCCACTTTAGCCCTTAATTGGGCTTTAAGTCAAAGGGATGATCTTCCACATAATCAAAAGGTGTTTATAGGCCACGCATTAAATTTCTGTTTAGCACATAATTATTTTTGGTTTGGGAACAAATTTTATACTCAAAAACGCGGTGTCGCAATGGGAGCTAAGTTCGCCCCGAGCATTGCGAATTTGTTCATGGCCGAGTGGGAAGATAAATCCATTTTTAAAGAAAGAAAAGCTGAGTTAATTTTTTATAAACGTTTTATCGACGACCTGTTTTTTATTTGGGCGGGAACAGAAGAATCTTTAAATATGTTTTTAAATATTTTAAATGATAATAATAACAACATCAGGCTCACATCAGAATGGCATCATGATACAATAAATTTTTTAGATGTAACTATTTATCGGAAAAACAATAAATTGGAAACTAAGGTCTATTTTAAACAAACAGACAGAAACAGTTACCTGCCAACAACCAGTGGTCACCACCCAAGATGGTTAAAAAACATTCCAAAGGGACAGATAATGCGGGTCAGACGTAACTGCTCAGAAACCACCAACTTCCTCAACCAATCAAGAATCCTCACGGAAAGATTTAAAGCTAAAGGATACAATCCTCAGTTTTTAGATACAATTGTGGAAGAGGTGGGAATGATACCGAGAAATAAATGTCTAGAAGAAAAGAATGATGGGAATACACAGGAAGTCCAAGTGCCTAATCCCAATGAATGGGGATTTATTTCCCAATTCCACAGTCAATATAAAGAGGTGGAATCTATTTTTTCGAAGCATTGGCACATACTGTCGCTAGACAAGAAAATAGGACCTATAATACCACAGAAACCCCAATTTATTTATAGAAAGGCATCTTCATATGCTGACACTATAGTGAAAAAAATCTTAGATCTCCCGGAAAAACCTCAACGTTTTTGGAATAAGAACGGTTTTTTCTCGTGCAGAAAATGCAAACCTTGTAAAGAGGTGAGGAAATTACAGAGGAATTTAGATCATTTCACTTTACCGACGAACCAGCAAGATTTTGAAATAAAACATTTCATTACCTGCAACAGCACTCATGTTGTATATGCATTAAGATGCCCATGCGGTTTACTCTACATTGGTCGCACAAAAAGGAAATTAAAAATTCGGATAGGGGAACACATAAAGAACATCTACCTGGGAAATGTGGATCATAATGTATCCCTCCATTTCAAAATCAAACATAATCAAGACCCATCGGGCCTGGAATTCTGGGGCATAGAACAAGTGGAAGCACATTGGAGGGGCTCCCACAGAGTACGTGAGTTGTCCAAAAGAGAAACTCATTGGATATTCCTGACTGATGTCTTGGTGCCTAAAGGACTTAATGTTGAACTCGACATCAACTGTTTCATCAGTGACACCTAATAACGACCATCAGAACCAGGGCCCAAATGCCAACTCAAGGGATAGGATTAAAATAACAAAGGGGTTATGTAATACATATACCGTTAAGAAAGGATGAGTACAAAAATTATCCATACCCATCTAACAAATAATGAAATATGACCACGATTGCACAAGGGCTGGTGTTCAATCATTTACCAGAAATGGCCCCAGGGGGGTAAATTAAACCTAACTCATTATAATATAATGGGAAATAAGACATGGTGAAGTGATCCCAAACATATATGACAATAGGTTTCTTCTTCCCCCATCATCCTATGAAATTAGGGTCAAGATGTGGTTCTTTTAGATATTTTTAAAAACAAATCCTTTTTAATCTCCATAAACATAGTTCTGCACAATGCATACAAGAATCTCTGTGATCACATGGGAATATATATATATGTATATTTCCATTTTTTTCTACAAAATCTGTTTTTTAAATTTGTTCTGTATTAATTTCATATATTTTTATATTAAGAGTTTTATATGAAGATTTTTTATATATACTTTTTTATATATATGTATTTTTTTATATATATATATTTTATATTATATTTTAATATGAATGCATTTTTTGGTTATACATAGCTGTGTAGTTCAGGTGGTTTTACATAAGTGAGATGTATACAAATATTATGTATTTAATTTATACACATCGTGTCCTAGGTCTATTTTAGTCTATTTTAGCTCAACATTCAGTTTACACATACTTTGTTTTTTCTAAATTGACATATGCTCTGCAGAGAATGCAAGAGCCATTGTCTATGAACAAGCCAGTCAGCTACTCATATATAGATCTATTAATATTGCAGCACATTGAGTCGTGACACAAGGGGTATATTGAACCTATTGTGGCACAATGCACGGGCTATAATAAGTGTTCTTTAGTGTAAGAAGTAATGCTTTAGTCCACCGAGCCATACACATATATTATAACTTTCATAGACACAGAACCTGAATATGAAATGAATAGTGCATAGATGGCCGTGCACGGATGTAAACTCATCTATGAAGACAACAGTGTATGTCAGTGAGCGGAGTACAACATAACATGACCCAGTGATCTCCTCCCCTCCGGGGGGCGTGTCTTAGCGCGACGCTCGGAGTGAGGATTGAGTGATACATGGATGGAGGGTCATCCCCATCTTCAGTATCGTCACAGGTGGGCGTGTATCACCATACATTATAACTCCGGCGGATGCAGAGGAATAGCACGCTCTTGGAAAAAGTCCGAACGGACGAAACGTCAGAGCGCTGCTATCCAGCATCCGACCGGAAGTGACACATGCGTTCCACTGTAGGAGAAACCAGGAAGTGACAGCCACAGGAAAGCCTATAGAGCGGTCTTCAGGGGTCTACACCTAACAGTGAGCAATGCTAAAGAAACCTTTATGTGCCTGATTCAATGTATTTTCTGGTACGCACGTTTTTATGAGGGGACCATTGTATATTTGTTTTTTGGGGTAACATTAAATTTTCAAAAAACGATATTGCACCATATGGTTTTTTTTCATTTCCTCATACATTTGCGAGCAATACATCCTGGAAGTAAATACAATAACGGTGATCAAGATAGGAGAGAGGTATGCAGTTTCCAAACATCTGAAAGTGATACGTGAGGTGATTTATATGGATATGGAAATGCGAGTTTAAAGAAACCATCTGGTGAGTGTTTCCCCCGAAGGGGACCCTATATCCCCCCACGTGGTGAATGCCTTTTTTTGGTGATTGGAGCACATACCTAAACTACATCTGATCGAGTCATCCCACACAGCTTTTTTATTATTTTTCTCAAACCAGGAGTTTGCAGCGCTGCTGCAGGACTATTTGCATGCTCTGTGCGGGCTGTTTTTATTTTTCTGCTTTTAACAAGTATCATTTCCAATGTATCATTTCCAATGTATCATTTTATAAAAAAATAAAAACTGTTTTATATGTCCCTATTAAAATACAACCTATTATCAAAATCAACAAAATTCCTATTTATTAAAATAAATATCACCTGGCTGTTTCATAAAAGATATTGAAGCAACAAATATATCTTATGAATCACAATATTCCTAAATTGATTGGATACTGGAAAAAATGTTTGCTAGTGCTACCCCTAAAGCATATAACCCTGGAATATATAAGGAGTGATCAAGACTGAGAGGAGGACTGTGTCCTGTACTGTATTCATATACTATGGGACATACCCAAGCAATAACTAAGGAGTAAGCTACAACATAGCTACATAGAACTACCAACAGGCCCAAAAGAAAAGAAAGGTAAAAGGTTAAAGAGAAAGTAAACCCTGATGGGTTTTACTTCCGCTTTTTTCCCCTGCAAAGTAAAAGCATAATGGGCTAGTATGCATCAACTGCTTGAACACTTTTGTCTCCTGACATTTGCTCCATGCATTATATGCTGTTTATGCTGCTCTGATATATACCATACTGGCCTTTTGCGCAAAATGTACTTGTTGTATAGTATGCATCGCATACTAGCCCATTGTGTTGCACTTACCTGCAAACTAAGCCTGTGATGTCCCTGAGGTCCCCGCTGGTGGCCACGTCCATCATTACCCCTCTTCCTTCTGGGGCCATGGACTCCGGCTCTGTGACTGGTCGGAATCGCGTGACATCACTCCCATGCATGCACGGCAGCCACAGCACGGGCCCTTTAAAAACATCACAATTGTGCCCTTTATTAAGTGCGTATGCACCAATGACGTTGGTACAAGTGTATATGGTAAATATCTCCTAAACAATTCATATGGGTAGCATGTTGCCTGACTGAGGCCTCGTACACACGACCGAGAAACTCGTCGGGCAAGACACATAATTTTCCTCGACAAGTTCCTTGTTAGGAACTCGATAAGCTTGCTTTGCGTACACACTGTCAAGACAAAATCTCCTCGTTCTCAAACGCGGTGACGTACAACACATACAATGGCAGGGGAAGTTCGATTCCACTGGCACAACCCTTGGGGCTGCTTTTGCTAATCTCATGTTACTAGGCATGTGCAATTTTTTAGGTTACGAATACGCTTTCCGTCAATTTTCGTTATTTTAGTTGATTCGTTAACATACAAATGAACGAACGGTTTAGCGCAATTAATAACGAATAACGATATTTTCAAAATAACGAATATGAAAAACAACGAAGATACGAAAGATGAAAGAAACGAAAACATAGAAACAACGAAAATACCGAACCCAAAAAAAATTATAATTCCGAAAGACTAAATGAACGAAAATGCAAACTTACTAATATTCGAAAAGAAAACAACCGAAATGCCGAACAAAGAATAAAAAACGAAAATCAAAACTAACGAAAAATAAATTACGAATCTTCGGAAAACGGAAATGAAAACAACGAAAATACAAAATAATGTAAATTAGCTTTCGTTAGTACTGAAATATTTCTGGACATTGACCAATAGCCACTGAGCGCTGTCCCTTTCCTCTGAAGAGGTTTGTTCCTTCCCCCAATGAGCTTCTTTCTCATTACCTCCTGGCTCCTTGTGTCTTTTTCTGTGTTAGACTGCAGTGCATCTAATTTCTAGATTTGTATTTGTAATATCTGACATATTTTAGTTTTCTTCTACGTCAGACTTCATTCTAGACAGGGTGTGTGTGCTAACTAAGACAGTCAAGTCAATCACAGTAAAGTACGAATTACAAAATTACGACGAGTAGTGTGTCGAATAAACGTAAAATTTATTCTAACAGAATTACGAATGCAATACAATCGACAAAAGTACGTTTTTACAATCAAAGGAAATTAGACACGAAAATACGAATGATCATAAAGCAACGAAAATATATTTCTTACGAAAATACGAATGCGGCATGATGGAAAATATAATGTAAATACTAATAGCAAAACAACGAAAATTAAACTAACGTAAAAACGAAGAAACAAATAAAATCATTTTAAAAATACGAACGCGGCAGAATACAAAATATAACGAAAATACGAATCTCGATTCAACGAAAAATAAACTAACAGAAAAAAACGGAAACGGAAAAAAGAGTGTTACGAAAATACTAAAGAGTACGAATACGATAACTAACTTATGAAATTACGACTCGTTACGAATCACGATAAACGAACAGAAACGAAACAGAAATAAACGAAATTTGTTGCTGTGCACATGTCTACATGTTACTGCGTGTTAAGTAAAAGTTTGGTCGGAGACGATTTGCACTTTTCAGTCTGTTACAGCGTGAAAAATGTGTTATCTCCATTACAAATGCTACTTTTACTCCCGTCTCATACTTTATTCTGAGCATGCGCGGGTTTCTTAGCATACACACGCTCGAGTTTCTCGTCGAAAACCAGCCCGACGAGGAACACGACGAGGAAATTTAGACTCCCGTCAAGGAAAAAGAGAACTTGTTCTCTTTTTTCCTCGTCGAGTTCCTCGACAGTTTCCTCGATGAAAAACGTACACACGACCGTTTTCCTCGGCAATAAAGCTCTCTCGCGAAGTTTCTTGATGGATTCTGTCGAGTTTCTCCGTCGTGTGTACGAGGCCTGAGTAATTGTCATTCAAAATGTGAGAGCACTAAAAGCTGAAAATTGGTCTGGTTAGAAAGGGGGTTTAAGTGCCCAGTGGGCAAGTGGTTAAACAATGATTAAAACAATATTGATTCAGAACTGTAGTAGTTTCTCTTAGATGCAGGATTTAGAAGAAAGAAAAAGAAAAAAAAAACATGCTGAGCCAGATGCTTAGTTAAGTGTATAAATAATTGAACAGTGTGCATTAAATATTCTGTAACGCCCCATTGTCACAGATGGCTATTAATAGTTGCAGTCGTAGTGTAATCTTTATAGTTACGTTTATTAAGGATCAACTTACATCATTAAAAAGGAACCATGCTTCTTTAATATACAGCTTTTACCCTGTTAATGTATTCACATGTATGGCACAGGTACAATAAATCTACAATAACAGCAAGGGGCACTAGACTCATAGAGCAGCTGTGAACCTTTTATGGCATTTCCAGTCATGTACTGTGTGTTTAACGTCATTTTTTTTATCACCATATAACACCATGCCCTTATTACACTAAAAATGTGTAACACTAATTGATCCACACCTATTTCTGATAATATCTATACATTATTGCTTACCTACTGTATGTCAAAATTTAAAGATCTGTCACCATTTACTGGATATTTACACAGAAATATGAAAGATGTTTTTAAAGTGAAAGCTGATTTTTAAACCCTGTCAGGTTAAAAGCAAATGCAGATAAAAAAAAGTTCTTCCTGATTGACTATGTCTCCTAACTTCCCTCCATTCTAGCACTGCAGTCTCCATAAGACTCTTTGACATTCCACACTTGCCGGAATGTCTGATGGTGGTGTTCCTTCCTACTTACCATGGTTCATTCTATAAATTTCTACATCATTGCTGTGTCTTTTAATATCACAGGGGTCAGAATATTGAACCACAGTGCAGGGTGGAAGATTCAGGCATCAGACACTCTTGAAAACTTTGAATACTGAAGAATCCACGTGCTTATGTGACACCCAGGCACTGTGTAATATAGCTTTGTTGATAATGAAAGCCATACACTGTATTAATAAAGCATGTGATCACATAATGTAAGTTAACAGGTGTGTTACCTCACAATGCTAATGCCCAAAAAAGTTTGAATTAGGCCTTATTAGTACATTCAAACAAACAAGTATGATCAGGGGAGGGCTGTCAGCCTTAGGCCTGGGGGGCAAGTCCAGTCAAGTGGCCCATTGAACCGCTGAATGAGCTCACCATCCATGGCTCATCTGATTTTTCAATGCAGCCTCACCAGTGCCCATCAGTGCAGCCAACTCCAGTGTCCATCAATGCAGCCTGATCACTGGGACAGGTTACATGGGGTGTATGGGGGAGATGGGGGTCAGCTAGGGGTGTCAGAGTCTATTAACTCAGTGATCTCAGCTCAGCAGGTTCTTGCACGCCACGGTCTCCTGGGGGGGGAGAGGTAATGCTCCTGGTCCTGGGTCAAGGTGCAGGCAGTGCCCAGCCCTGCGTCCTGACTTCCTGGCATGCCCTGCATCTGCCTGCTTCCAAGAATCCAGTCATAGGGAGTTGTAGTTTCCTCTGCGCTGCTCTGTTTTCCACCCACTGGGAGCTTTAAGCGTGGACTACAACTCCTGGAATGCAACAGCTAGTGGTCGGCCCGACTTCCAAGACCAGAATAAAAAATAAAATGGTAGCGGGCATTTTGAACATAATTTAGGGTGGCCTTGGAGGCAATTGCCACCCTGCCACCCTATCAGTGCCCACAGTGCAACATCTAATCAGTGCCTCAAACAGTGCTGCCCATCATTGTCACCTACCAGTGCCTGTCATTGTCACCTACCAGTGCCCGTCAGTGCCCATCAGTGCCACCTACCAGTGCCGTCAGTGACCATCAGTGCCATCTATCAGTGCCACATATCAGTGCCCATCAGTGCCATCTATCTGTGCCCATCAGGGCCCCCATCAGTGCCCCCCATCAGTGCCACCCATCATTGCCCATCAGTGCCGCCTTATCTGTCCCCATCAGTGCCGCCTTATCTGTCCCCATCAGTGCTGCCTTATCTTTGCATATAAGTGCCACCTTATCTGTGCCTATCAGTGCCGCCTTATCTGTGCCTATCAGTGCCTACCAGTGCAGCCAATCAGTGCCCATCAGTGCCACCTCATCAGCGCATATCAATGAAGGAGAAAAATTACCTGTTTGCAAAAAAAATGAACAACATATAACACATGATTTTTTTTTTTCAAAATTTTCCATAATTTTTTGTTTGTTTAGCAAAAAATTAAAACCCCAGAGGTGATCAAATACCACCAATAGAAAGCTCTATTTATTGTGAAAAATTATAACAATTTGATTTGGGTACAGCGTTGTATGACTGCACAATTGTCATTCAAATTGCATCAGTGCTGAAAGCTGAAAATTGGTCTGGGCAGGAGAGGGATTTAAGTGCCCAGTAAGCAAGTGGTTCAAATCTGCACCAGAGTCAGACATCCTATGCCATTCTTCTTTGTTATTTTTTTATGTGAAGACCCCCTTAAAAACTATTAAAGACTGTTGTCAAGCATAAGGGTCTGGTATACATTATAGGAAAAATGCAATGTTTTTGTGGGGTTCCCTTACAATCATACTTGACACTCATCTAGGATAAGGGACTGGTATGGCTGTTAAGGAAAACCTGGTCACTTTGTTTACAGACTGAAAATGACATTTAGCTGCAATTTAAATGGTATTTTGTTTTCTTTGAAAATTGAACTTTTTACTCTAGTATAACTTATAGATGCACCACTCGATGTGTAGGTTCAAGCCATCCCCCAGGGTGTTTGAAGGAATTGCATTTTGTTTAAACATTCTTTATTTAGTTCAGCAGAACAGGATAAAGCAAGCTCTGTTCACAGATATATACAGTATTTATGCATTATTAGATATTAGATAGATTAGATATTTATTATTGGAACTTATATAGCGCCATCAATTCAGCACTTTACACATATTATACATTCAGATCAGTCCCTGCCTCAAGGAGCTTACAATCTAAGGTCCCTAATTCACATGCATACATACACATATTAGAGACAATTTAGACGGGAGCCAATTAACCTACCAGCATGTCTTTGGAGTGTGGATGGAAACCGGAGTACCCGGATGGAAACCCACGTAGGCACAGGGAGAACATGCAAACTCCAGGCAGGTATTGCCATAGTTGGGATTTTAACCAGCGACATGCTAACCACTTAGCCACTGTGCTGGCCCATGATGTACCATACAACTCCAGTGATTGTGTAAAAGAAAAAGCACAGGGAAAAAAGCACAGGGCAAAGTACTAAGTTACATAGACCACTCAAGCACAATGCAAAGATTTATGATACATTAGAAAGCAGCTAAAAAAGTTTGTTAATGGTGTTTGGTGTAGCCACTCTTAGTTTAGTATTAATTTGTTGGGAAAATCCTGAAAACATTGACTGGGAAGGTTGGGTCCAGGAATAGAGTTAAGGGGGGGGGGTGGAGGAAGGACTTTAACTTGACGAAACACAGGAAACCATGAGCCTATAACCCAAAGAAATAGTAAATATAAGAAGTAAAAAAGGAGGGAGAGGGAATGCTCACATGAGCGGGTAGAAATATCCACAAGTTTATGCACAGAAGAGGGAGGGGTAAGGGAAAAAGATAATAATCAGCGATAGTAAAAGGGGCATCAGGTTAACCCCAGTTGTTGTGTATTTTTATTTAAACATTGGTTCCGTTCATGCACCCTACCAACATGCCTGCACAGCCTTGTTAAGTTCTTGAAATAGTTATCACCTTGGCATGGCATGTTTTACTAAGTATTTCTGCCATGCACTGTGGTCCCCTTCTTTAAGGTCCCAGCAGTATTAATTCACAAAAGTTTTAACACAATGTAAAATAAAAGGGAAATGAAAAAATAGAAAAACACACACACACACACACACACACACACACACACACACATACACAAATATACAGGGTAATGATAATAAGACTAGCATAATTAGTGAGATAAGACAGAGGGACAGCTAAAGACAGACTAATGACAGTCACAGAGGGAGTCATAAAACTGTTGGCTAATGCATAAGGAAACAACCTACTGCAGGGGGCGTGGAAAGTTTTTTTCCTGAAACTCCCCTCTTAAAGTTAGGGTGCGTGTTATACGCCTGTGCGTGTTATACGCAGATAAATACGGTATCTCCTTTTAAGCAATTATCTTTTGTGTCAAATAGAATTATCATTCCTTGTTCAAACGTGTTCCTTTCCTGAATAGTTTTGAATTGAGGTCCTCCATAGTGTGGTCCAATTGTGAGAAGTGATGTCTCACAGGTGTGCAGAACTCAAATAATCTGGTGGCTAATAACGGTGGTGGGTGTAACATAAACTTTTTTTGATCCCAGACATGTATTTCAAATAAATGGTAGATTACTTGCTGACAGTGAGAGAAATAAAAATGTGAATAAATTACCAAATATAATAATATACTACTGTTATGAGTGCCAAATAATAAATTCAATTGACTATAGGATAGAATGTGTCACAAATGACCGAACACGTTACAAACATAAAAAACTCAAAACGGAAAGTCCAAAATGAATGGTGAATCCCTTGCCAGTAGTGAAAAAAATATATAAATGGTTAAATAAATGTCACTGAGCTAATTATTTAATGCCACTGTGTAGATCTTGATGTGCTTGATAAAAATCTTCTTAATCAATTAGTGCCTTTGAGTACTCCTTCACCATAATAAACGATCGACACCCAAACGTGCTCAGATAGTGGTAATGCGCTTACCAGAACCATTGAAAAAGATGGTCGGAATCACTTATGCAGGATAATGCCTGCATGCATATCATACGTCGCAGATGATAGATAAACACCTTGGCCCAGATTCTCGTAGATGAGCGTAAAACTGTGCGGGCGTGACGTATATTATATTTTTATCACTATGTGCAGAACTCATCTTCCTTCTGTTCCCCGATGGTGTGTCTGTGCAAATTCATCCTTGTTTGAAACTTCTGTCCTGTTTTTCCAATGTAAGATACTTTGGTACATGTTATGCATTGGATGAGGTACACAACATTACTGGCGGTGCAGTTGTATTTTCCTGGGATATTGAAAGTCCCTTTTCTGTGCGTGACACTTTTTGATGGATTGATTTGGTTGCACAGTTTGCAGCGTTTTTTATTACAGATTTTGCTTCAATTATATGTGACTTCATAAGAAGAATTACGTTTCCTGCTGATTACCGTATTTATCGGCGTATACAGCGCACGTTTTTCCCCTTAAAATAAGGGGAAAATCATGGGTGCACGATACATGCCGATACCCGCTTCCCATACTCAGTTTGAATGCCTGCGCCGACATATACAGAGCGCAGTACACTCGGGTATATTCGCCCAGGCTCGGCTTCGGTCGTAGTCACGCTCTGTGACGTTTATGCATGAGAAGCCGAGCTTAGCTGAATATACCCGAGTTCAAACTGAGCGCGGGAAGCGGGGATTCGACACGGAGACAGCGCGGGAGAAGCCGGGAGGACACCACCGAGGCCTCAGACAGATGCCGGAACCGGACGAGGCCGCCGATGGACGCCGGGCAAGATACCAAAACTGTAAGTATTAAAATGTTTTTTTTTACAGGATTTCGGGTCTACATTAGGGGTGCGCGCTATACGCCGGAGCGCGCAATACCCCGATAAATACGGTAGTTTATGTCTGAGGTTGGGTGGTTGCCTGAAAGTCAGTTTTGGGGTTGTTGGAATAATTCTTTTAGGCCCCGTACACATGGTCGGTTTGGTCCGATGAGAATGAACCAAAGTTCATTTTCATCGGACCAAACCGACCGTGTGTATAGGCCAGGGATCCTCAAACTACGGTCCTCCAGCTGTTGCGGAACTACACATCCCATGAGGCATTGTAAAACTCTGACATTCAAAGACATGGCTAGGCATGATGGGAATTGTAGTTCCTGAACAACTGGAGGGCCATAGTTTGAAGACCCATGGTATAGGCTATCGGTCTGGTTTCCTTCGGTCCAAAATTTCTAAACATGTTTCAAAACCGAACCGATGGACCGCTGCCCCATCAGACCAAACTGATGGTTAGTACAAAAAAGCATCGGTTCAAAACCTGCGCATGCTCAGAATCAAGTCGATGCATGCTTGGAAGCATTGAACTTTGTTTTATTCAGCACGTCGTGTGTTTGACGTCACCACGTTCTGACCCGATCGGATTTTGGACTGATGGTGTGTACATATATCAAGCCGTACTTCAGAGGTGAACCGATGAAAACGGTCCGACGGGCCAGTCTCATCGGTTTGGTCCAAACGTGTGTACGGGGCCTTAAAGTTCATCTTCTGTTATGATGGGTTGTAAATTTGTAGTCATCTTTCTTATCCCTTCTAGTGCTGGATTGTATGTGGTTACCAGAGGTACACGTTATGTGTTTTTTTCTCTTTGTATTAAAGTAGATTTTCTCTTCAGGTTTTCAAGGCTGTGTTTATGCTGGTGTTGATGGTTCAGGTTTGTAACCTCTCTTATGGAAGGCATCAGCTAGTGTTCTGAGTTGTTTATCTTTGTTGTTTCTGTCCCAAGTGCACTAATACGACTACAATCACCTCAAGCAAGATGGAAGATACTGCATATAGCTGCATGAAGAAGCAGTTAACCAACCTAACCACAAAGGAAATATAAAGGATCAACAGTGACATCTTCTTTTTCTCAAGATGCAAAATGATGAATTTAATTTTACAAGGTCTCCGGATAAAAAAATACACTGAACTCTCCTTACGCAGAAGGACTTTGTAGTGAAATATTAAGGAACAACCTCATTCACAAACTGTAAGATAAAAGGGTAACAATCAGGAAAAAAAAGTCAGTGTTTGAAACTAGGGATGAGCACGCGTGTGTTTATTTGCTCGCAAACTAGCTGAACATACAGTATGGGGCGTTTGTGGGACATTTGAGCGCTGTGGAATGCCCCATAATTCACTGTGAGATCGCAGTGCATTATCATCTGATGATTGGCCAAAGCATGCAACTGACCTGAATGCTTTGACCAATCACAGCGTGCTCTGCTGTGAAAGCCATAATTGGCCAAAGGCAAGGTGACTGTCAGGAAGTCTTTGAATGTGTGCGTTGCATTCTGTCACAGATGAGAGCGGCAAATGGGCTATTTAAGCTGGATCAGCACCCAGGATCAGTGTACAGTGTTTTGTGAGTGTCCTGTTTCCTGTTACCTATATCTGCTCTTGAAGTATTGACCCGGCTTGTTTCTGACTATTCCTGTTTTCCATGTGCATCGACCCTGGCTTTTCCTTTGACCATTCTCCTGCCCCTGCATCTGTACTTGATCTGATCGTTTTGTGTATGACCCTTCTTGTCTGACTCTGCTTAAGTTCCAGCTCCTCCAGAGCTACCAAATCACTAGCACCTGTCCAGCTACCTTTGGGAGCTGCTTATCGGCTAAGTACCAGTCTGTTCCTACCCACGGAGACCCACTGCCATCTGGCAAACTTCTGGATCAGCAGCCCAACAGCAAGCACGTTTAACCGGAACTTGTGCGACTCTGCACTCCTGCGCTACCTATATACACTACCAGGGACCCCCGAGTCAGAGGTGCAAGAGAGGCCTTCCTTTGCCTAACCAGGCTCTACCCACCAAGTATGTGACAGTGCCTTTGGCCAATCATGGCTCAGGGGGACTAAGTCCACGCCCACACTATATAAGGCTGCTTACATAGCGGCCGTGTATAGTGTGTGAATGGAGATAGATTGAGCTAGATTAGGCAGGCAGTGTATTATATACACACAGTCTAGAGTGTATATATATATATATATATATATATATATATATATATATATATACACATATATACATATATATATATATATATATATATATATATACATACACTCTGCATTCTGCATTTAGTGTAGACTAGATATTCAGTGTACACTCTATATTCAGTCAGTGCAGGGAACCTCACGCCAAAATGTAAAACAAAAATGGCGTGGAGGTTGTTATCCCAGAGGAGCGGGAGGCGACATCCCCCTCCTGCTGCCTTCCGCCGCTCTTACCAGGCCTTCCGTCCCACCGGGAAACCCGATCCTCAATCCGCCACTTCCGGCGGCTAGAGACAGACTGGCACGAAGCAAGTCTTCTCTCTGTAAACACGGAAGTGACATCACAATGTCACTTACGGTTTAATCGGCTGCCAATAGCGCCGTTTTGAAAACAAATGACAGTACTTTTAGATCCCCAATCCCTCCATAAAGAGTACCTGTCACCACCTATTACTGTTACAAGGGATGTTTACATTCCTTGTGACAGCAATAAAAGTGATCACATTTTTTTTTAAACACAATGTCAATTTTTTTAATTAATATTAAAAAAATAAAAAATTTAAGAGCCGCTGTCCCCGCGAGCTCGAGCAGCAAAGAAAACGCATACAGAAGTTATGCCCGCATATGTAAGCAGTGTTCAAATCATCGTCAGAGTGAGAGCAATAATTCTAGCACTAGACCTCCTCTGTGATGCCCTGTACACACAATTGGTTTGTCTGATGAAAACGGCCCGATGGACCGTTTTCATTGGACGAACTGACCGTGTGTGGGCCCCATCGTTTTTTTTCTTATCGGTGAAAAAAAATAGAACCTGTTTTAAAATTTTCTGATGGTTGAAAAAACGATAATAAAAAACGATCTGTCTGTGGGGAAATCCATCGGTCAAAAATCCACGCATGCTCAGAATCAAGTCGACGCATGCTCGGAAGCATTGAACTTCATTTTTCTCTGCACGTTGTTGTGTTTTACATCACCGCGTTGGACATGATCGGATTTTTAACTGATGGTGTGTAGGCAAGACTGATGAAAGTCAGCTTCATCGGATATCTGATGAAAAAATCCATCGGTCCGTTTTCATCGGATGAACTGATCGTGTGTACGTGGCATAACTCTAACCCGGAAACCGTTATATTTTTTAAAGCGTTGCCTATGTAGTTTGTCGCCATTCCACCAGTGAGTGCAATTTTAAAGCGTGACATGTTTGGTATCTATTTACTCGGCGTAACATCATCTTTCACATTATACAAAAAAACATTTTTTACTGTTTTGTTTTTTTAATTCATGAAAGTGGCTTCAAAGGAGGGCGGGTCACCCGTTTACGTCACTGTGTGGCCCCGCCCTCAGCTATATAAGAGCTGTCACCGGCGTGAGAAGCATCAGTTGGTTCGGAACCTCTCATGGAGGCAGCTCTGTTGTGGCTTCTTTTTTTCTTTTTTGGGCTCGTCCAACGTGGATTTACATTGCTGGATATTTTATTTTTTTATTTTTTAATAAAGTCCCATCTGTCTCTTGTCTTTTTTTCCATTTTTGACACTTTTTTGGTGAATTGGTAGGGGTAAAATGTACTCCATTACCAATTTAAGTGGGAGGATCTGGGAGTCCCCTTGTTAAAGGGGGCTTCTGGATTCCAAAAAGCCCCCTGCCCGCAGACCCCCATAACCATCGGGCAATTCACCTTCCCCATGTTGAGGCCTGGTACGGTTCAGGAGAGGGGCACTCTCGTCCCCCCTCTTTTCCTGTCGCCCTGCCAGGATGCATGCTCAGATAAGGGTCTGGTATGGATTTTGGGGGGACCCCTACGCCATTTTTTTTATTTTGGTGCAGGGTTCCCCTTAATATCCATTCGAGACCTGAAGGGCCTGGTATGGGTTTTGGGGGGACCCCCACACAATTTATTTTAAACATTTTGTTCAGGGTTCCCCTTAATATTCATACCAGACCCAAAGGGCCTGGTAATGGACTGGGGAGGAACCTATGCCGCTTTTTTCAATGAGTTGTATGTATATTGCCAAGACCCGGTGTGACAGGAGGGCCCGTGGAACCCAGAATCCCTTGGAAAGGTTGGGAAACCCTTGTTTCAACTCCCCATGCACCTCTTATGTCTAAGTCACTGGCACAGGGTGACTGGGAAAATATGTCTTGGATTACTTTAAATGGGACAGTAATATTTGTCCACAATATCTCCCAAGATATATGTAAAGACTATTCTTGGTTTGTTTGATTCTGAACTCAGCATGTTTGTTGAGAGAGCTAATAACATTGGTCTCTGTACAATGTAGGAGATGGGTCGACTTCTGCTGGAGCTCCTGTTATTGTGAGAAGGTGTCCTGTGTTTATACTTATGATAATGTATAATCTACTGTGTGAAGCTCAGTGACAACAGGTCTGACCTGTAGTGAAATCCTGATTTATCATAACAATGCCCAGAAGGGCACGGAGACACATTGGCTGCTGTAAGGGATTAGTTAATTATCTCATGTTAATTTATTTTTCTGGTTACAAGTGTATTGTTAAAGTATTATGAGAAGGAGGGCGGGACCTCCTCTTCTACTGTATATAAGACTTGTATTCTGGTTCTAATAGACAGATCATGTTCAGCAATTAAGCAAGTATCATTTTGTTTGTTGTTGATAGCGGTTGGAATATCTGATGTCTAGATTCGGACTGGGAGGAGGTGATATATGACGAAAACACTCAAAGCAGAGTGTGGGACGTTTTGTTCATTGGTGGCAAGCAGTGGGACGCTTCCTGCAGTCTGGGACATCCAAACTTCCACCTGGATCCAAGATTCTGCTGGGATAGTTTGATGCTATCCGCTGCAAACTCTGAAAGGCATTGCTAGCCCATGAGAAGCGACACCAGGGAAAAATTCTCCACTCCATCCAGGAAAGGTACTGGTCGCAGTATGGATTCCGTATGCTGTTTTTGGGGAGAAAACGCAGAAGGAGCAGACAGCTGAATTAAGCAGACTGCTCTGGGCAGAGATGCGGCTGGATGAGAGCTACAGAGCCCTCCGGTGGCATGTATCTCAAGCATGCCCTTGGATAGCGGATGAGAGCCCAACAGAAGGCTCTGGCTATGGCGGCCTGGTACTGTTGTATGTGAAGCTGACAGGGGACCCTAACTTTGGTAGTTATTTGGAGTGGCGGTTGGACAAAATCATGGATTTCAGAGAAGGGCTACTGAACGTCTCGGAAGTGCACTGGGCACTGGAAGATATCAATTTTCTGGCCATTCGGGAATGGGAGCTGGAGATCGCCTACAGACGACTGCTAGACTCTGCTCTGAAATCCTGGCTGAATAGTCAGCAATGTGGCAAGGTAATTGTGTGCTTTGCCAACCTGACCCCCCTCAATCGGAGTGTGGAACGTTTCGTTACACCCGACAATTCATTACAGCCGCAATCAGTTTTAAATTACCTTTTTCCTTTAGAAATTTCATTTAGCTTCAAGACTGTTCTCAACATGGGGAAAATGTGCCACTTTACAGGCATACTATAGACAACCCCCCCCCCCCCCCCCAAAGCACTAAATGTAAAATAATATTTCATTTTTATTGCTTCAATTTAAACATTATTAAAATCACTGCTCCCGAAAAAACTTCAGTTTTTAAAATGTTTTCATTCATTGATACATGTCCCCTGGGGCAGGACCCAGGTCCCCATACATTTTTTTATGGCAATAAATTGCATATAAGCCTATAAAATGAGCACTTTTGATTTTTCATGTTCGTGTCCCTAAGGCCTCGTACACACGATAGAATCCATCCGCTGAAAAATCTCAGCGGATCGGTTTCAGCGGATAGATTCTATGGTGTGTACATTCCTGCGGATATTTATCCGCGGAAATTTCCCAATTCGAGCAGATAAAAATTTGTAGACATGTCTACAAATCTATCCGCTTGAATCGATCCCAACGGATTGATCCGCTGGTCTGTACAGACTCACCGGATCAATCCGTCTGAAGGGATCCCCCGCATGCGTCGTAATGATTCGACGCATGCGTGGAATTCCTTATATGACAGCGTCGCGCTCGTCGCTGGGGACGTCATTGCGAGGGGATTTTGGCGCGGATTTCGATCCTATGGTGAGTACACTCCATCGGATCCAAATCCGCTGAAATCCTCGAGAGGATTTATCCGCGGAAACGGTCCGCTGGACCGTATCCGCGGATAAATCCTCTCGTGTGTACTAGGCCATAGACTTTCACGGTGTTCGTGTGTTCGTCCAAATTTTTGGCCTGTTCACAAGTTCTGGCAGCGAACCGAATTGGGGAGTGTTCGGCTCATCCCTATACAGTCTTTCCAGCATAAATACAGCCTTGAAAACCCAAAGTGAAAATCTACATCAATAAAAAGAGAAAAAAAATAAATAAACGTGGATCTCTAGTAACCACATACAATCCAGCACTAGAAGGGATAAGAAAGATAAATAAAGCTTTACAACCCATCATAACAGAGGATGAAACTCTGAAAGAAATATTCATGCACCTCAAAAATACTGGCTTTCAGGCAACCACCCAACCTCAGACACAAACTAATCAGCAGTAAACTTAATTCTGATTATGAAGTCACATATAATGGAAGCAAACTCTGCAATAAAAAACACTGCAAAATGTGCAACCAAATCGATTCATATAAAAGTGTCACAAAAAAAGGACCTTCAATATTGCAGGATCGTACAACTGCACTTCCAGTAATGTAGTGTACCTCATCCAATGCAAAATATGTAGCAAAGGATCTTACAAACAAGGATAATCTTGCACAAACAAACATCAAGGAACATAAGGTAGATGAGTTTTTCACACTTGTGGCCTTAGACCTTGAAGAAGGGGACATACATCGAAAGCTTGTCCTGAAAAATTGTATGTTAGGGCAAATAAAAAAGTAACATGGACATTACAAAAATTTTTTATGTCGCCAGTGCACTAATACAGCTACAATCACCTCCAGCAAGTTTTTTTGTCAAAGCTTAATTGACAAAGCTAAAGTTAAAGGCTGATTGACTTCCGTGCACAGCTACACCAGACTTTGCACAGTTTTAGGGGCAGATCCACAAAGCAAGTACGCCGGCATATCTACTGATACGCCGGCGTACTTTCAAATTTCCCGTGTCGTATCTTTGTTTTGAATCCTCAAAACAAGATACAACGGCATCTGGGTTAGATCCGACAGGCGTGCAGTTTCGTACGCCTTCGGATCTAAGATGCAATTCTTCGGCGTCTGCTGGGTGGCGTTCCCATCGTAATCTGCGTTGAGTATGCAAATTAGCTATTTCCGACGATCCACGAACGTACAAGCGGTCGTCGCATTCTTTTACGTCGTCTGTAGTCGGCTGTTTCCGGCGTATAGTTAAAGCTGCTTTTTCGTGGCGTATAGTTAAACCTGCTATGTTAAGTATGGCCGTCGTTCCCGCGTTTATTCTGAATTTTTTTTTCGTTTGCGTAAGTCGTCCGTGAATCGCGGGATGGACGTAATTTACGTCCAAGTCAAAACAATGACGTCCTTGCGACGTCATTTCGCGCAATGCACGGTGGGAAATTTAGGGACGGCGCATGCGCAGTTCTTTCGGCGCGGGGACGCGCTTCAACTAATGCAAGTTGCTTTCCCCTACCAAATAAATCTGGTGAAGTCTGACCTCATTGAACAGAAGAAGGCAGATGGGACAAGTATTGCAGCTGAGACATTACATTCATGTTTAAAACATTACATCTTCCAAACCAAAAGAAGGCAAAATTGGTCCAGGTACCGGTGGCGAGCTCGCGACCCGGTCCGAAGCTCCGTGACCGTGCCCGCGGGACCCGCGGACCCGATCACCGCCAATGTCCCACGATCGGGTAACAGGGAGAGGTGAATGTAAACACACCTTCCCCGTTCTTCTCTGTGGCTTGTCACTGATCGTCTGTTCCCTGTTATAAGAAAAAAAATAAAAACCGCAGAGGTGATCAAATACCACCAAAAGAAAGCTCTATTTGTGGGAAAAAAAGGATGCTAATTTTGTTTGGGAGATACGTTGCACGACCGCGCAATTGTCAGTTAAATCGACTAATCGCAAAAATTGGCCAGGTCCTTTACCTGCATAATGGTCCAGGTCTTAAGTGGTTAAATGTCAAACTAGAATCAGTATGCACAGCATGTATATTCCCAAGTACTTTGAAAGACTGGGGTGCCCATGGGAATGGAAAGTTAGACCTAAGGGTCTTCATGGTAGGTTCATCTAAAAATACATTTAAAGCTTTGGATTTTTGTAGGTTTACTTTAAAGTTCAATTGAGCAGAATACATAGAGATTTCTTGCAGAAGAGACAGTAGAGAAAAAATTAGTTTGTAATATAAAAAGGTCATTATCTTAGACTGCCACCTTGTGATGGTAACCAGGCAGATAGGCTAGAGATATCTTAGTCATTATGGATATGATATAAGAAGGGTTAAGATGAAGAGCAGGGATGATAGAGGACGTCCCTGTCTAGTCCTAATTTGAATAGAGAAGGAAGCAGAATTTCTGCCATTCATCCAGACAGTTGCAGAGGGTGTGGAGTATAAGGCCTTAATCCAAGCAAGCAAGGGCTCTGGAACCCCAATATGGGCTAAGGTACAATGTATGAGAGTCTACTTGACCCTATGGAAGGCTTTTTCTGCATCCATAGACAGAAGCATAGGAGTGGATGAAGTTCTGACTTTGGATCTAATAGTAATTATACAAATTGTATTATCCTGCACCACTCTAGTGGGGATCAAAACAAATTAACTTGTTAAAAATAGGGACTGGTACTGACTCATAAGAGGGAGGAGGAAATTGTAGTTCGCGTAGTAGTTTATGCACACTCTATAAACTGTAGTTCAAGTCTCATGCAGACAACCTGGTATGTCTCTATCCAGGGAGCAGGTAATATATTGCATTACTCAATACTCAAAGAGGGCAATCAAAGGAACTGCCCAGGGACTATCCATTTATTCCTTGTTTGATTGTGTACAGGACCAGGGCTTAAAGCATATAGGAGCAAACTATATGGAGCAGATCAGATCAGTAGATAAGCCGACCTAACTCAGAATCTACGCCGACCTATGTTTAAGCGTATGCTCAAACAGAGATACGCTTGAACATATCTAAGATACGATGGCTTGTGCCGTCCTATCTTAGATTGCAATATTTCGGATGGCCGCTAGGTGGCGCTTCCATTGCGGTCGGCGTAGAATATGTAAATGAGTTGATACGCCGATTCACGAACGTACGCCCGGCCGCCGCAGTAGTTTTACGCCGTTTTCGTAAGGCATTAGGCAAAGTTATTCCATCTATTAGGTGGAATAATAATGTTAAAGTATGGCCGCCGTTCCCGCCGCGAGATTCACATTTTTTACGTCGTTTGCGTAAGTCGTCCGCGAATCGGGATTTACGTCGTTTATGTCCACGTCGAAATCAATAGGCCTGTGCGGCGTACTTAGCCGCAATGCACCCTGGGAAATGTAGGCGCCCGGCGCATGCGCATTAAATAAAAACTTAAAAAACGTGAGGTCAAGCCTCATTACCATAAAACACGCCCCCCTCCAAGACATTTTAATTTGGCGCCCTTACGCCCACCCGCTTTAGGCTACGCCGCTGTATATTAGCAGGCAAGTACATAGAGAATCATGTACCTGCCTAGCTAACTTACGGCGGCGTAGCCTAAACAGGCTAAGCTACGCCGCCGCAAGTTTAAGCCTTTCTCTGTGAATCTACCTATGAATTTTCAAATATTGCTTTTTAATCCTTATTAAAATAATTGCTCCCCTCTATATGACTGGTACCAGACATGGAAACTATCTGACTATATCAGATCTATATCAGTGGGTGGGACATTAAATTGTCCCTTAACAAAGTTTGAAAATATATGCATCTCTCCAGCAGAAGCCTCTCAGACAATACTGTAACTATATGGAATATGGAGATCGGAACTATATGCAATAATGAGAGAGGACGTCTACAAAGACAGACTACCCTTTGTAAGGGCTTGGGAGCAGGCTCTAGGAAGCCATTCATCTATGAAAATACATATATTGAGACACTGTCTAGTAGCAGCACACAATCTCCAGATACTGTAAAAATGTTACTTTGCCATAATTTTCGGCAGGGGCTGGGATTACAAATTAACCTGATAGCAGGATACTTTGACAGAATAGATCCTTTTCATGGGCTGGACCATGTTCAGAACCTTACAGTTATTCCAAAACGTATTTTATGTTAATGAAAGACTCATTCTAACTACCTACCGGTTGTTGTTAACATTATACTTTTACTCTACTAACGCCCTAACCCTCTTCTTATTTTTTATTTTCTTCCTTACCATCCTTGCAATGTGTTGTGATATCCACCTCCTTTTTTTTTTCTTCAATAAAAAAAAAGATTTAACCTGAAAGTTCTGCTACCTGTTATTTTTTTTTTTTTTTTTTTTTTTTTTGGGGGGGGGGGGGCTTCACTTGCCTATTAGCCTTGAAAATTATAAGATTTGATTTAGCAAATCATTTCCCCCTTACTCCAATAGGATTCAAATTATTGTAAAAATGACTTCAACTGGAAGCATAGGGGTGTGCTAGCCCAAACACACATGCATGTGTGTGTCTATATAAATATGGCCCTGTCACATTGATCTCCCTGTCCCCTCCCGACGCCTATAAGAACGATCAACCACCGCTACAATCATTCTTATGGTGCACAGGATTGCCGCCGGCAAACAATGATATCTGAATGATGCCTCTAGCTGCAGGCATCATTCAGATATCCCCTCACAAAGCCCAGGACGTCATATGACATCCACCCGGGATGAGAGATCCCCTCTGTGGACGTCATAATACTATGTGCGGTACAGAAGTGGTTAAAGCGGTTGTAAACCTTTGTGTTTTTTCACCTTAATGCATCCTATGCATTAAGGTGAAAAAACACCTTGCAGTGTCCAACCCCCCCAGCCCCCCCCCCGTTTTACTTACCTAAACCCCAAATTTCCATGGGCGCAATCCGGCATCGCTCTCTCAACGGCTTCTCAGATCTTCATTGGATAGATTGATAGCAGGTCAGCCATTGGCTCCCGCTGCTGTCAATCAAATCCAATGATGCGGCGCCGGGGAGTGGGGCCGAGTCATACACTCGGCGTCTATGTACGCCGAGTGTATGTCACAGGAGTGCACCCGCAAGGTAACCCCCTTGGGAGAGAGCTTCCCAGAGGGGTTATCTAATGTGGGGAGGACCCCAGAACTGGAGGATCGAGGCCACTCTGTGCAAAACAAACTGCACAGTGGAGGTAAGTATGACATGTTGTCCCTCACAGCTAACTACGCTTTGTTCCACTTGACCCTCCCTTCTAGATTGTAAGCTCTAACGAGCAGGGCCCTCTGATCCCTCCTGTATTGATTTGTATTGTGACTGTACTGTCTTCCCTGATGTAAAGCTCTGTGAAAACTGTTGGCGCTATATAAATCCTATATAATAATAATAATAATAATAATGTTTGTTATTTAAAAAAAAAAAAACCTTTAATATCATTTTAATGACTTCTCTACCTTGCTACCCCTCAACTCTGCAGCCTAACCTTCTCTTTTGAGATAACACAATGGATACATGTTTCTATCTACTCTGATGGTGACCCCCCCCCCCTCAAACTTTGTATTCTCACACCTCTGCACTCCTTGCATCCACCTTCATATGTCTCTTCTCTTTTCTGCAACATACTACCTCTATGAAAACATCTCACCTCTGTCCTGCCCAACCTGCCAACTTCTGTGTACAACAGCTCGCACTCATCTTCGCTGGACATACTTTATCCCCTCAAAGGTAGGCCCCAACCAATACAACATTGACAAACAGATGACATCAAAAGTCTCAAAAGATCTAGCCGTACTAGTGCAACTGTGGTGTAAAACTAAATCCTGGCAAGACTTCACCGCCAGGGGAGGGCTGGCAGCCTTAGGCCTGGGGGGTAAGTCCAGTCAAGTGGCCCACAGAGCGTGGAAAAGTGATGGATCGAGGAAAACAAGATAGATAGAAAGATTTTTCATGATCACAAGAGTCCGCACAGAGGCTCCCCTTACATCAGAGTCCGCACAGAGGCTCCCCTTACATCAGAGTCCGCACAGAGGCCCCCATTACATCAGAGTCCACACAGAGGCCCCCCTTACATCAGAGTCCACACAGAGGCCCCCCTTACATCAGAGTCCGCACAGACCCCATATACATCAGAGTCCGCACAGACCCCATATACATCAGAGTCCGCACAGACACCATATACATCAGATCTGATGTAAGGGGTGTTCTGGGAAACTTGATTTAAGGGTGCATGCTGTGGACTATTGTGTAAAGAGGGTCTCTGCTCACCAAAGCCTGCCCCCCTCCCCTTTAACAAAGTCCACAGAGCACCCCTTTTTTACACTGGGAGGCAGGAGAGACTAGAGAGGCTGAGCTTACCAGGATGGAGGCTGAGGCGCAGGCAGGCTGTCTGATGCTTTTTTGGGTTCAAACTTCCTGTCCAGTGCCCACACATGCCCGGGGAGTGTGGGCAGGGGAGACTCAGAAGGAGGAGGAGCAGATGAGCTCTATCTCTCCTCGTGTCTGTGCAGAGAGAGAAGGGGATGTCAGCGCTGGTGTGCGCTGAGGCTGAACTATGTGTGAGACGAGACATAGCTCAGCTCTGCAGCCATCTACCTCGGAGCTGACACAGGCACGGCTGCACAGGGGGAGGTGAGCAGCGGCCATGACCTGTGTTAACAGAGCTCCAGCAGGCATATTCCTGCTCTGCAAAAACAGCATTTGGTAGTGGCGGCCAGTGGCTGTGCATAGTGTCACCAGCCATGGGGGAGATTTCCACCCTGCCCCCCCTGCCAGCCCTCCCATGCTTCACCCTGAATACAATTCCTGTCTCTGCACTGCCAAACAAACCTATTTTACCACTCTCACACAGTCCTCAATAATTATTTTCTACTTGTAATTCTCTACTTAATCCATAACTGGCTCTACCTACTAATCATGAATTTCCCAGAAAAGTACCAAGCATTTAAAAAATAAGATTGAAGCAACTCATGATGAGATTTTCACTGTCTAGATATCTCCCTACCTAACATTCCAGGTCTACAACACATTTAAAAAAATATTTTAACTCTGCTACCATAAAACAAGTTGAAAAATGTTTTTCTAACATTTACTTAATGCGGGGGTTCCGCGGTCCGGACATTTTTATTTATTTTTTGTTAATTTAACTCTTGTAATGTTCTTTAAATTGTACTCACATGTTTCATGTTCCTAGTGGGCCACATTTTCCCTCGGCATGAAATGTGTCTTTATAAAAATCTCTTCTGGCTGTTTCCATTTTGCTTGTGGGCAGCGTGTAGCCCACAAGCAAATGCTTCTGACTCGTCTCCTGGGAAGCATGACGCTGTGCTCCCAGTAGACATTGCGATCTAGTCCCAGAAATCACTGGGGCGCATGGAAATTAAATGACACGCCCACTCCCGCGGGAGGGATACCTGGAAGTGCCTGGTATTGTCTTGCTGAATCAAGGTATTGGAATCATTTAAAAAATGATCGATAGCAGACTTTACATGTACTTATTGTGCCTGTCTTAATAAGCTGCAGTTTCTATTGAGGGTGAACCTCCACTTTAACTACATTTATACTGGACCCCATTTCCTCACAACTTCTGTGATTACACTATTGTTCTATTTTACACCCTTTTACGCTAATCTTCAGTTACACCCTCTTGATTCACTATCTGCTAAAACCAGTGGCCACTGCTTAATACTGTTAATCTTAGACCTTTTTGCTGTCTTTGATATGGTTGACCGCTCATCCCTCTTCAAAAATCTCTATTCCCTTGGCCTCCTAGACTCAGCTCTTTGCTGGTTCATCTCTTACCTCTCACCATGTTTTCACTGACACTTACAACTTCACCTCCTCATCTTCTCCTCCTCTTTCCATATGGGTCCTCCAAGGTTTCATCCTTGAACTCCTTCTATTTTATATCTACACTTCCTCCCTGCGTCAGCCCAAAGCCTGCCATGGCTTCCAATACACTGTCTATGCTAACAATACCATGATCTACCTCTCTACTGCTCTGCTCACCCATCAGTTTCCATGCATATCACTAATTCGCTAACTAACATAATATCAGTATGGATGTCACACCACTTCCTTAAGCTCAGTCTTTCATAATAACTCCTCCCCTTACTTTTTTGTGTAATTTAATGATAATAATAATAATTAGACTAGAGTTGTTTTTGTCTTCCAGCTATAGAGGCATCAGACCATATGCTTTAACACACAGGAGATCCATACAACTTTCCAATTATTTTTATTTTTAATAAATGGAAATAAGTAATGTTTTAAATTAATTTCATTAAAAAAAAGTAAACATTAACATAAAACACGAACAGATGTGATTTATGTATGTTAGTTAGGATACTCAGGTTTCATAACAAACACATTAGCATTATAAAATGACTTCAAAATAATATTACTTTGATAAAATTAAATGCATGAAAAACCATAGAAAACTGAAGCTGTGCATATAATAAAATAATAATTTACTTAGGATGTGATGTCTTTTTTAACCAATTATAGAAAAGGTACAGTTAGGTAACATCACCAACATCTGCATGACACAGTGAAATAGACAGGAGTAAAATTTACAAAGGTGACAGGAAACAGACAGGCAATGGCTAATGCTAATTATTTAATTGCCTTAGTATGGTAGCGATTGACATCACCAGCTAAAATTGCATGGGTTATTAAGCTAGAACATAAGTACTTAAAGCAGAATAATCTTTTCAGCTTTGTAAATATGGAAACCACCTGGTTCTATTTTTATAACAGAAAACAGAATAAATCACACTAATCTTAAACGAGTAAAATATTTTACATAATTGTTCTATACAGCTAATAAAATTTATCAAGCATAGAATGACTTCACTTGCATGTTATGTTGATTTAAGTGCAGTTCTACAGAAGAGCAAAAACTTGTCTACTGTGGTCAACAATCTTGCTTTCTGACTAAGACTAATTTATGAAAGTGCAAAGTGAATGTTCACTTACTTTGATGAACGAGGTGAAGCAATGGTTTGTGAGAATACCCAAGCATGTGAGAAAGAAAGTAAACAGGACTGATTTTAACTTGCACATGTTTGGATGTTTGAAGTGATGTTTCACCCTTTTTACTAAAGTTGCATAAACATTCAACTTGCTAAGTGAACAATGTCCACTCCTTTACTAAATCATTTTAAATGTCCTCTTATACCACAAGTTGATTTTATCTAAAAATGTGCACAACGTTGAATAGATCATTTAAGTCCTATTATTCTCTATGAGAATCATAGACCTTTTTACACAATTCGGTCTTGTTCAAAATATTGTTCTGCAGTAACATATGCACTAATGCATGTAGTACCATAATGCATGGGTGCATGTGTTGTAAACATTTGTCCGCTGCCATTCAATCTGGCTTTAATGCAATTTACCACTAAGGTAGGGTTTAAGATCACAGCAAAAGATATATTTTTTTTGTAATGTAGGCATTGCTGTTCAACAAAGCTCATGGCAGAGCTCCACCCAAAAGGACAAGTTCCCCTTGTTCGCACCCTCCCCTTTTCATTCCCACATTTGGCCCTTTTTGGGGGTGGTATCTGGTTTTGACAGGTACCCACTCCCATTCAGGTAAGATCGTTGTGGCAATTTACAAGGATTTTCAGCCCATTCTCATTCCCCTGCTGCTTTCTGGGACACACACAGGTCCCAGAAGATAGTAGGACCATTCAAAAAATGCAGCGGGACTCACGCATGCACAATAGGAAACTGGCTGTGAAGCCTGAAGGCTTCACTGGCGGTTTTCCTTACTTACAATGTCGGTGCTTGAACCTGGCTCAGGTTGTTGACATTGTGTGATCACTGGACAGGTAAATGTCCTTATATTAAAAGTCAGCAGCTACGGTATTGTAGCTGCTTTCTTTTACTTTTTTTAAGACTCCAATGACAGTTACCCACTTTATCTTATTGAGTAAGTTTAATCAATCTCTCTCTCTCTCTCTCTCTCTCTCTCTCTCTCTCTCTCTCTCTCTCTCTATATATATATATAAAATATTTATATATATATAAAGCTTATTATATTGTTTTATGTGTCTCTACTTGCATTTTAATCCCTAACCTTTAAATAATGGTGCGCTATGACCTTACTCCTTGTAGTTTTACTGAGAAATTTGAAGCTCCTGTTAGCTGTGTCATGTTGAACTGTGAACCCAGGGAAAAACAGATGCTTGCTATCAACTTTTCAACCATGCCTCCTCCAATAATTGTAGTCTTGATAGAACTTTTCTTTGTTGTGTCTATCTGTTTTATGCTATGTTTTTCAGTTCAGGATGAAAAGGAGGCATATGTTTGAGCTATTGTCAAGACTTTAAAATGCTCAATTTCCATTTTATGCATACTTCCTGATTTTTTTGCTATGTATACTCCTATTGAGACACCTGCTTTTTCATGGTTGCCTAAATTCATGAAAACCTTGATGCTTTCAGTACTCTACAGATTATTCATCTGTCAATTTTCATGATAAGGGTTACGTTTCTTAGAACTAAATTCATCAGGCACACTTTTACACAGTGTTCATATTGCTATATAAACATAAAGCAAACATTTTGCATTAAATCTCAGATAGCATTTAACTCCTAAAGAGTTGTTAAAAATAATAATAGCTTAAATAATTATAGAAAAGAAAATGAAGACAACAAAAAAAAAAACATATTTGGATCCATTATCGTGGTTTTAAATTTGCAACTAACATCAACACACTAAAACAAAATAAAAAAAATCAAGTTGTGTTTATTTTTATATATATTTATTTACATCCATACATTAAAAAAAATAGGTGTATCTGGTTGACATAATTTAATAAAAAATGTTCAGTGTTTTAGGATACTCCATTGTTTTTTTGGGGCTATAGAAGATATTCAAAATAAATTCACAATACGATTCTGATAATAATTTGATTCCTGATTTATTTTTTAGTGTTCCATTAATTTTGTTTCAGTTTGTTACCCTGCTTTTCAGTGTTTGGTGTTTTCTTATATGTTTAGAAAACCATATCCTAGTCATAGAATGACACATACATGCATTCATAACAAAAAAGCATATCTTAATACAATCTTATGTATAAAATTACATGTCATTTGCCCACTGAGGCTTCAGTGATTTCAGTGTTTAAGCAAATCTAATCCCTTCCTCACTATATTAAAATCTAAACAACCTGAATATTTTTTACTTTAAAGATACATGGCATATTATAGACACTGTTTGGTTCTGATAAAGCATGATTGTTGTGCGAAACGCATCACCTCGCATCACCTCGCCTCCCCGTCTGTTCACCATTATTTTCTTTTAGTCTGGAAATACATTTTTATTGCATCGCCTATGGGAGTGCACCATCCTTCATTCTCATTCCACTGTTTGGCTGCCACTTGTGGTATACCTTACTGCACATCAGGAATGTGCTAAGATAAAGTCCACTCACATCATCTCAGATAGTTATAGAATAGTTATAGTTTATAATTCAAAACAAACAAAAAACAACCTGAACTGTAAGATTGGTCTTTATGTGGGAAATATTAATAGAGAAACATCTGCAGGAGTTTACCCACATGGGTATAGCCATGCACCAAACCCACTATGACCTCAAACTACTTTTATTCATGCATTTCTAAAAATCTAAATGTAAAATCTAAATGTAAAATCTATAATGTAGGAAATAAAAGGAAGTCATATGAATGCCAGGTGTAAACCTTTATAGGGCAATAAAGAATCAGTGCAAAATATGAAAAATGCTGGAACAGATATACAACTGCCCTCATTAAAGGGAGAGAACAACTAGACAGCAAGTATGTCTTTAGCTGCCGTTGGTCAATCTTTCTATCTGACTGGAGACGTGTATAGTACAACTCAAAGGCATGGATTGATATTAAGGATTACTGTGGTTACTAAAAGGTTTAGATTCCACAGTACCCTTCCAGCTTGGGAAAAGAATTCTCTCCTATCAATCAACCATTTTTATCAACCCTGCTTAGGCCACGTACACACGACCGGTCAAAACCGATGAGAATGGACCGAGGTTCAGTTTCATCGGTCCAGACCGACCGTGTGTACGGCCCATCGGTCTTTTGTCCTTCGGACCAAAAGTTTAAAACTTGCTTTAAAATCTAACCGATGGACCGCTGACCGATCGGGCCAAACCGATGGTTAGTACACAAAAGCATCGGTTCAAAACCCGCGCATGCTCAGAATCAAGTCGACGCATGCTTGGAAGCATTGAACTTCGTTTTTTTCAGCACGTCGTGTGTTTTACGTCACCGCGTTGACCCGATCGGTTTTTGAACTGATGGTATGTACACACATCAGACCATCAGGCCACTTCAGCGGTGGACCAATGAAAACGGTCCGTCGGACCGTTCTCATCGGATGAACCGGTCATGTGTACAGGGCCTTAGACTTATTGGGGCAATGCAATTTGGCCACACACTATTTGATGTGGTTTAGCAGGGGCAGGGAGGCATGGTTATTGAATTCCTGCACCTATTTTATAATTTAAAAAAAGCAGTTGAAATAAATTATTTTTAATGCAAATGTTTCTACCTATTTTATTTGGCAGATTCAATTTCAATGTTCTCGTAAAAGTATTTTCATAATTTTTTACACATATCCATATTTTCGGTTTTGAAGCTTGTATATAATATATGACTATCGTTTGTGAAACTGATTTCCCATTTATGATTAAATGCAGTATACTGTATATAGCAGAGTTGGTTAAGTGGAAAGAGTAAGGCGTTTTTTTTTTAAAAAAAAAAGCCTTTTTTGTCTGTAAAAATACAGTAGAATTTTTGTAACATAAAATATGTTTTATAATTGGCAAAAAAAAAAAGTAGTTTGATTGATGCATTCCAGCAAAACTTAGTTAAGCATTACTTACCTCTTATTGTCTTTTGATAATTTCACAGCAGAAATAATTCTCATTTATAGAAAACAAAAACATCAGCAGCAGTGTCAAACGTTTTCCTTTCCCAGGCAGTCAGATGAGACCTGGGCAGATCTGACTAGTGATGACTAGTCCATAAATCATAGCCCTAGGGCACCACAGAGAGCAGGGTACATGTCCTCAACATGAACTTTCCTGTGATAACACTGATGTTTAGGAAAATGAAGGTTATTAAGCTATACCACATGTCTCATGGCTTGAGCATCATTATTTTGATTTTCAAACAAAGATTAATTCTTGTCTTCCCAGAGTCTCAGTGTGTCTCAGGATGTTATTCCTATTCGGTGAGTGGGCATAAAAAATAAAAATAAACTTAATTAAAACAAAACTTTCCTATCAAAAATAGATAAACCGGAAACTAAACAATTAACTTCACTTATATGCTCTATTGTGGTCCGTCAAATGCGCGATTAAAAGGGTTTTTTATCTGTTCAATAAGTGAAAATATGCATATTGATTCTTCCAACAAAAAAAAATCTATTTGTGAACTACAGCAGAACCCTATGCAGTAGAGATGAGGAAAAAAAATGTTGTTCAGTAGTCATTACACACTTCCTGTCTTAAGGTGACATTACTGCTCCACCATAGATCCAGTATGTTACAAAGTTACATACATAGTTACATAGTAGGTAAGGTTGAATAAAGACAATTATTCATCCAGTTCAACCTGTGTAGGTGCACGTGTGTCAGTGTCTATAATTATTTCCCATATCCCTGCTTGTTATGCTCTTTAAGATGCACATCCAATACTCAATATTCATACTCCCTGCTGCCACCAACAATTGTGGAAGAGAGCTGCGCAGTTTAAAGTTAAACCGCTTCTCCTCCAATCTCATTGTGTGGCCCTGTGTCCTCTTACACTCCCTGAGAATGAATAGTTTTTTTTCCTATGCTGGGATCCCCATTGAGGTATATGTAGATTGCTATCATGTCCCCTCTCAGAGTCGCTCCTCTAGTGAGATTAAATGTAGTGCTTGTTGTGGGAGTTGTACTAAGACAGAAACTGTGTTAATGGCATCATCAGATAACAATGAAGAAATGAAAAAAGATAACAGAAAAAAGCCAAAGAACATGTGTAGTTAACACATCTAAAGTAAGCTGCAAAATACTAAATGTTTCTTGGTTATAGGTATACTTTAAAGTGTTTGTAACCTTCAGTGTTTTACTTGCACCTAAGGTAAGCCTATACTAAGGCTTACCTATAGGTACTGTAAATATCTCCTAAACGTGTACCATTTACCCCACCAGGTTCCTTCCTTCAGAATCCTGTGCCGTAAACAGCGGCTGTACCGTGCATACGCAGGAGTGACGTCATTGTGGCTCCGGTTAGTCACACAGCTGGAGCACGCGGACCCCGAAGTAAGACAGGTGAAGATGGAAGTGGCCTCCAGCAATGACATTGCATATCTAGCACATAACGCCTTTACCTTGCAAGTCAGAAAAAAAAGGCACCCAGCGGTTTACAAACGCTTTCGGTTTATCAACCTATAAGGACAGTTACCATTAAACAGCCACAATTAACCACTGTAAACTTTAAAAAAAAATTATTTACAACTTCAGTTTAAAAAAATCAGTCATAATGTATCCATGTCCTGTTTCAGTTTTCACAGTTTGTGAGTTGCCCTTCTCAGTGTATTGCAATTAGTAACATTGAATTTTCAGCAGTTTATGCACAAACCTGCTGATATATACCGTATTTTATCGGCGTATACCGCGCACTATTTTGCCCTGAAAATCAGGGCAAAATCGTGGGTGTGCGATATACGCCGATACCCGCTTTCCCGCCACGAGTTTGAATACTGCGCCGGCATATACCGAGCGCAGTACACTCGTGAATCTTTGGGCAGTCTCGACGCCTCTCGCACTGACGTCCTGTACGTACAGGACGTCAGCGCGACAGTTGCCGAGCCTGCCCGAAGATTCACGAGTGTACTGCGCTCGGTATATGCCGGGGCAGTATTCAAACTCGTGGCGGGAAGGACGCCGCAGAAGGACGCCGGACCCGCCGAAGAGGACACCGGACCCGCCGAAGAGGACACCGGACCCGCCGCAGAAGGACGCCGGACCCGCCGAAGAGGACACCCGAAGCCGCAGAAGGACGCGGGACCCGACGAGGCCGCCGATGGACGCCGCGCAAGACACCAAAACTGTAAGTACAAAAAACAAAAAAACGTTTTTTCCACAGGATTGGGGGCCACTTTAGGGGTGCGTGGTATACGCGGGAGCGCGTTATACCGCGATAAATACGGTACATCATATCCAGAGCTGGTAAAATGTATAATCCATTAGCTCAAATTAATTTACTAGTCCTTCCTTATCCCAAATTCATCCTGTCCAATTATTAATTCTAGTGGGAAGTAAAGTTGTCAGTGTACTGCCCTGCCTTGCAAATATGTGGACAAATTATACACACCAAATATTCATAAAGTCTATACTTGTAGTTTGTTTTACTTCCATTAAACATCAGAATTTACATCCTTTCAACAGAGAATGAACATCGTAGGAGTTACTAGTGACAAGGTGCTTTTACAAATATCACATCTAAAGCATTTAAAGCTAGTGAAGCACTATAATATCCTTTATGAAACATTATTTCATTGCAATTATATTATGAATGTTAAAGAGCATAATCTTTTGTATTGTTATGTTTGTTTGTCTCTGCAATGTCTGTAAACCTCTTTTAAAACAGTTTAGTGACATAAAAGCTGCTTGTAGACTTTCCGAATAATAAGCAATAATAATAAAATATTCTATCAATAGTAAAAATGTGCAGACTTCCTCTGCTGCAGTGTAAGGAGGGAGGAAGAGGGAGATCTTGCTGCACTCCCTGAGAAATAAAATGAGTTGCTAGAATGCTCAACTCACCAGAATTCATTGATCATTTTAATTGTGCTTTGGGTAATCATGTTGAGCATATATTTATTAGCAGATGTTATATCTATGCATTTGCACAAATTGGACAACTTAACACAATTAGAACATAATTAGAAAAAGGGGTTGCTGAAACCTCATGTAGGGAAGGTTTGGTTTGTTCTAGACAAGTTCAGGCACATGAGTGTACTCATTTTATGGCTGGATAATCATTAGCGTAGGTGCATGCTCAGTGTTGGTTTTGACAATATTAGCCTATATAAAAACTTCATTAGTAGATTACTCAGTGTTCTTCGGCTAGTTACTGCTAACCTGTCACCTGACCTGCTGTTCTGCTTTCATGTGTATTGCTCGGCTTGCCTTGTCACTTGGTCTCAAACTTTTGCTTGCCTGTTGTGTCCTGGCCTGTCTACTTCTTCTTACTGCCTTATAACTCCAATGCTTGGCTGTTACCAACATTAGCTTATATCATATTCACATTCCCATTGCCTGCTCTAGTACCTTGATGTAAAGTTTCTGTCCAGTTGTTTACGGTTGCACCTACATGCCTCAACAGACCCCGTACTGCCTGTAACATTGGCACTCAATGGAACCCTGGGCTCCTTCATAGATAGCTAGGGGTTAAGGATGGGCCGATCACCCCCCCTCCCGGTTTGGTTTGCACCAGAACGTGTCGAACAGGCAAAACATTTGTTCTAACACGCAAACACTCTATGGGACACGAACATGAAAAATCAAAAGTGCTAATTTTAAAGGCTTATATGCATTGTATTATCATAAAAAGTGTTTGGGGACCCAGGCCCTGCCCCAGGGGACATGTATCAGTGCTAAAAAAAAGTTTTAAAAATGGCAGTCTTTTCGGGAGCAGTGATTTTAATAATGCTTAAAGTGAAACAATAAAAGTGAAATATTTCTTTAAATTTCATACCTGGGTGGTTTCTATAGTATGCCTGTAAAATGGCACATTTTCCTGTGTTTAGAACAGTCCCTGCAGCAAAATTAAATTTCTAAAGGAAAAAAAGTCATTTAAAACTACTCGCGGCTATAATGAATTGTTGGGTCCTGCAATACAGGTAAAAGTCATTGAAAAAAATGGCAGTCAGTGAGTAAGGGGAACCCTAAACCAAAATTTAAAAAACAATTTTGGGGGTCCTCCCAAATTCCATACCAGGCCCTTCAGGTCTGGTATGGATATTAAGGGGAACCCTGCGCCAATTTTCTTTTTTAAAGGGCGTAGGGGTCCCCTCAAAGTCCATACTAGACTCTTCAGGTCTGGTATGGATTTTAAGGGGAACCCCACGCCATAATAATAAAAAAAATCATAGAGGTTCCCCCAAAAATCCATACCACACCCTTATCTGAGCACACAACCTGGTAGGCCGCAGGAAAAGAGGGAGAGATGAGAGAGCACCACGCCCCCATGTTGATGGGGATCCCCTTGTTAAAGGGGGCTTCTAGATTCCGATAAGCCCCCCACCCGCAGACCCCTACAACCACCAGGCAATGGCTGTGGGTATGAGGCCCTTGTGCTTTGGGGCTGACTCCAAAGAACCCCCCATGTTGAGGGCATGTGGCCTGGTACGGTTCAGAAGGGGGACTCTCTCTCATCCCCCCTCTTTTCCTGAGGCCTGTCAGGTTGCATGCTCGGATAAGGGTCTGGTATGGATTTTTGGGGAACCCCTAAGCCATTTTTTTTATTTTGGCATGGAGTACCCCTTAAAATCCATACCAGACCTGAAGGGCCTGGTATGGAATTTGAGGGGACCCCCCTCAAATTCACATTTTTTTTTATTTTAGTTTCGGGGTTCCCCTTACCCAATTGCTGCAGGAACTGTTCTAAACACTGGAAACATGTGCCACTTTACAGGCATACTATAGACACCCCCAGGTACGAAAATTAAAGGAATATTTAACGTATTGTTTCACTTTAAGCATTATTAAAATCACTGCTTCCGAAAAAAACTGCAATTTTTAAAACTTTTTTTTGCATTGATACATGTCCCCTGGGGCAGGACCCAGGCCCCAAACACTTTTTATGACAATACCATGCATATAAGCCTGTAAAATTTGCACTTTTTAATTTTCATGTTAGTGTCCCATAGGGGGTTATTTACAAAAGGCAAATCCACTTTGCACTACAAGTACACTTGTAAGTGCAGTCGCTGTAGATCCGAGGGATAAATCTGAAATGAGGGGAAGCTCTGCTGATTTTATCATCCAGTCATGTGCAAACTAAAATGCTGTTTTTTATTTTCCTGGCATGTCTCCCTCAGATTTGCAGCGACTGCACTTGAAAGTGCACTTTCAAGTGCACTTGTAGTGCAAAGTGGATTTGCCTTTCGTAAATAACCCCCATAGACTTTAACAGGGTTCCACAGGTTTAAATTTTTTCCCCGAATTGTACGGTGTTCATCAAAACACCCCAACAACCAAAGTTCGGCCCAAACTTATGCTCCGCCCAAACTGTTCGCCCATCCCTACTAGGGGTACCTTGATGGTACTTGCATAGGTCTGGTACCAAAAACACCCAGAAGAAGGCATTACAATGACAACAAAGGGTATTCTTTTCACTGACCACTAATGTAAGAGGTCACCTCTCCCCTGACCACTAATGGAAAGGGAAAAAATATAAGTTTCTCTGATTTCCAGTATTTTTTACACAAATGTTTTATTTTGTTTTTCAAAAACTAGAGTGATACAAGCATATCCAGTAATAAATTCAATTGACAGTTGAGTATAGCCTAACTAATGTGAGTGCAACCATAGGTTGCAAGGAAGACAAAGAATGTGCATAATAACCAAATGGACAAGATTTGCAAGGTAGCAAATCTGTCCCAGCCTATGTCAAGTGATAAAAGTGCAAAAAACATACAAAGCCAACGTGATAAGGACACCACCTGGAAGGATCTAAGTTTGCAGGATCTGGTGTAAATTAGGCTATAAAAAAGAGCAGCAGGAACAAAGCTGAAAAAAGTTTAGGTAAAAGAGGAGGGGGTAAGAAAAGGGAGGTGATGTGAGTGGTAAGGGGGTGACAGTGAAGGATGGAGGGATCGAGTACATCAAAATCATATTCCCATACAGGCGAAGGCCAGATATCCGATCCTCAGCTGGAAGCAAGAAGGCTATCGGACCTGGTGAAATTCAGATTGCCAGAGAGTCCCCATGGAAAGTGGAAAAAAGATAGAACTCGACCTACGGTTCCAAAACTCTTTCGATTTTTTTTCATAGTGTAAGTTTGTATAGCTGTATGTTTCTCAAATAGCATTACCTGAGAAACCCAGTGCTTGACTTCCACAAAACGTAATACAGGCAACTTCTAGGCCCTGACTATTATGCTTTTTGGCTTCCTGATTTCCAATACTTTATAATGATCATTCATTTAAATAAATACTTTTCCTCTAATGTCACAGTACTGAAAACTGAAAATTGGACTATAAAATGCAGGTCCAGAAATGGTTAAAGACATACTGTACATTTTGAACAGACTATATTTATTCGTTTTACATTTAAGGATATTTTACTAAATGATTTATGATTATTGAGATTTCATCTGTAGGTGTTATTTCAAACGAAATTGTCTTTTTTAACTAGACCCATTTTAATTTTGAATTAGGTTCTTCTTAAAAAGGAATGTTAATTATTGTTTCAGGATAATACTATTGTTTGAAAAAGGTATCTGATAGTTGGAAAATTGATATTACTTTCATCACATTGACTCCAGCTGTGCTGAGTAATATTAGCTGGCATTACAATTAACTTTATAGCTGGATTACAGAGGACATCTCTGAAGGGATCTGACATTGTGGCACATCATTTACTTAGTTCACAAGGATAGAAAGCGCACTTTAAATTCATTTTTAGCATTAAAGTCAATTCCTTTACATGATTTAGTTAACATATGTAAATGTATTTGGTAAGCTGTGGGGAGTAAAAATCCTTACATTTTAATATCCACTACTCATATCTATTGGTTACTTACCTGGCCCAGTCCTGAGCAAGTATTTTGCTACTCTACATTCTGAGTTGCATAATAACAGTACTCTAAGCACAGAAGCTGTCTCCAGACAGCAATTAGACTTCCATGTATATGTTCCAGCAAAAAAGCAAGACAAGTGCAAGTTGGCAGGTAGGAACTGGATACAGAATTAGCAGCAGGTGACCAAGGGATTGACCACCACTAAAAACAAAGGCTGCTTACTGCTGGTCTAAGGAGTGAACACTACTAGACGCATTAAAGGCTGACAACAAATGGACACAGGAAGCAGCCTCAACCACAGGTTTGACCATAATGAATGCAATAGAATAACCATGAAGAATGAACAATGAAGAGAGATGGACTTCACCTAAATTGGGAGGGTTCAGCTCTGGTGGGGGAGAAGTGGACAGAAGGATGGGGGAACTTTTAAACTAAGATGGGGGGTGGGGATCTCTGAGAGGTATACCATGCAGTGAACAAGGGGCAGAGTGTGCAGATCTGGGCAAAGCTAAAGGAGAAGGAGGTCTCAAACCAGATGATAGTGGAACTAAAGTATCAAGGCTGGCTGAATCTTACTGTAAGTGAGCAAGGATAAAATAATCTGTACAAAATTGAAAAACATGTATACAAATGCTAGAAGTCTGGTAAAAAAATTGAATAGCTAGAATTTCCCATACATGAGGAAGATTATGGTTTTGTGGGAATATCAGAAACCTGGTTTTACAGCTCACATGACTGGCTTGTGACTGTACAGAGGTGGAGGGGAGTGGTGTGCCTGTATTTCAAGAGCAATTATTTGTGAATATGAGGGATGACTTTGAAAATGGGGTTGGTAATGAGTGTTGTCGGCTGGAGCTCTATGGGATAAAATAAACAGTAAATTATTTGTGGGTGTCTGCTACATGCCCCCTAACATTATGGATGAGGAAAAGACCAATATGATTTCACAGTTAGACGTGGCCGGGTGGCAGGGCATTATAACAATCATAGGGGAATTTGGCTATCTTGATATTGATTGGCCAGACAGAACTACACACTCAATTAAGGTGGGCGTGTGCCCAGAAGTTAGGTATTAATAGCATATTTTCTGAATTGACTAGAGTTGAGAGTAATGTGCCCCAGAGCTTTGCTCTGGGACCAATTCTGTTTAACTTGTTCAGAAATGATATAGATTTGTTAAAGGATCACAGTAAAGAGATAAAGAAAGGAGGGAACAAAGGTATAACTACAGGCGGCTTGAAAGGTGTTCCTGAATTAAATGATTAAATGTGTCCTTTAAAAAAGCCCCCTGAAACTATTCACAGTAATTGCCATATTCTGCATGCTGGTCCACTGCTAATATTGCTCATACCTTTGTTTTATGACACTGCGTCAATAAAATTGTTGTTATATATAAATAGCCTTCTGTATTTAGAAGGAAATTGATGCAAAACACCATTGAGTGATCCTAGCTTTGCCTTGATGCAACAAAAACGGACATGGAGTTTTTTTTTCTAACTATTTCAGATTTTCATCTATATTGAAAATATGGCTCATTCATCCTTATAATTTTCTGCAAAAGCATTATCCTTTTTGAAGACTTTCAGATGGGTAGGTCTAAATATTTAATAGTGCCTAAGAGCCAAAAAATGCATTTATCAATAAACTATGTACAAGCACTTCACTGTGCTGTCTATGTAAACTCATGAGAACATCTTCAATAAAGCTTAGTTTTTTCCCCAAACTATTTGGTTTATTAGGTTGTGTACTCATACTACTGCATTTTGGGATTCATTTACTGAAGTGTGAAGGGTAGAGAAGGAAATAAATAGAACCGCATCTGATCATGTGAGATTATATATAGTATTTTTATATTACATTGCATAGGATTGAAAGTGTAAGGTCTCTGGGTGACATCATTGACCAAATATAGACATTGTCCAATTATGTCAGGCTAGCCCCACCTCTTTATTTACATGACTGGGGATTTTTGGCCAGCTAATTAATGGGACTGCATGACATTCTTAATTGCACCTGCTACTTTCTCAGCAACCATTGTATGGAAGGAAACAATCATATATAGTAGCAAATTAGCATTAGAAATATGACTAATACATATACAGTGAATATACTGTTTATATATTGTAAGGGGTTAGCTCGGTAGCGGGGTGTGTGACCCCTTGGATGCATTCACTACACACTGAATTTATACAGACAGGCAGTCAAAGACGGTTGAAAACAAAGATTTTGGTTTATTCTTCCATCTTGCTGGAAACAAGTGCAAGCATCCAAAACAGCATAAACAAAATCAAACATAATATAAACCCTGGCCACTTGGGGCGTCTATCTTCACCACACAGGAACCTATCTAATGAAGTCTGGCACAGCCTAGTGCTGGGCAGACACTGCTGGTCATACAGCAGAAAAACAATAGTCTTTTGATTTTTATCACACAGAAAAATCAATACTCTCCTCACCTTCTCAGAAGACTTTCTGGCCCTGCTCTCCTTACTCACAAAGACTCAGGATGCAGTGGTAATCCTCTGGACTACTTATAGAGGCCTTAATTCCCTCATTCTGAACAGCTGAAGTTTTCCAACGGCCTTTAGCCTTTTCTGGCTACATTTGCAGCCGACGCCTAATAACAATTGGTGTATTGTCTAACTAAGGCAGAAATGTATGTCCCGTCTGTGACAACACCCACAGATTTACTTGACTTCCTGTCACAATATATATATATATATATATATATATATATATATATATATATATATATATAAAAGTGTAAAATGGGTCAGTGTGAAAGGGGTCTAAGAACCTTGGGTGTCACTTCATCTTGTGGCCATCTTACCATTGAACCGAAGGTCGGCATATGTGTTTGATACATGTATTTGGGCTAGCCCTAGCGACAGTGCTCTATTTTGCAATATTCTTCTTTTATTTATCAAAAGAGAAGTATTTTTTTTGTTGTTGTTTGTTTTTTTCATTTCATACTTGCCTAGGTGGATGCAGCATCTGTGTACAGAACACCTCCAGGTTGCCATAATAAATTGAATTTTACATAAAATTACAGCACTGCAGATTGAAAATGTCTAATAATGCTATATTACAATATGGGTTGTGTTACAATTGTATATGCTATATACATATTTTTGTTATTTGCAATATTTTTCCCACAAAAGTGGAGCTACCCTTTAATATAACGGTCAAGGGCAAGAATAGTCATTTCCAACAGTGCTTTGTATCCAGAAGCCAGAATACAGTCATCCATAATATGTGCCGTTGTTCTTAACATGTTGAAAGGTACCACTAAAAGCACTTTACATAAATCACAGTTCTGGGCCTGGGCAGGCTGCGTAGCATAACCTACAGATTAAACTTATGTAGGGCCTAGAATAGAAATATAATATATTTCAGTTAACCACTACCTAAACAGCGTGGCTGCATTTCTTTTCTTTTCTTTGCACCTGGTGATTATATTGGATAAACACGCAGATCAGCTTTTTGACCAAGGTTCAGTGAGGGCTGGTTCACACCACAATTTTTGCATTCCAGATGGATTTCTACATGCGGGGAATTAATGCATATTGTTGTTTTTTTATGTGTCTTAAATGCATTGCAGTGCGTTGTACCCTCTTTATTTAGGACATGCGCGATCCAGTGCATTTTCCTGCATGTAACATGTTCTACTTTTGTTGACTGCACTGGAATGCATTGAACTAGTGTGAACTAGGTCAATTGGAATCCACTGCTCATGCATTTTTATGCAGAATAAAAATGCACTGGGCTGCATCAGATGTGAACCAGCCCTAAGGCTTGATTCCCTCCTATCCATTTTTAGTGCAGATTTGCACTACAGTCCATTTAACATGGTGTCCTATGGAACATGTTCTGTAGTGCAAATCTGCAAAATGCAAAAAGCACTACAAATGCATAGGTGTGAATCAGGCCTACAGGATGAGGTGGCTGCATCAGTTTTCTTATTTCACTTTTTTTTATTTTCAACTAGTGAAAATAGTGGGCCAGATTCACAGCGGAGATACGACGGAGTATCTCAGATACTCCGTCGTATCTCTCAGAGTATCTATGTGACTGATTCATAGAATCAGTTACACATAGATAGCCCTAAGATCCGACAGGTGTAATTGTTTTACACTGTCGGATCTTAGGATGCAGTACCGCGGCCGCCGCTGGGGGGAGTTTGCGTCGTAAACCAGTGTCGGGTATGCAAATTAGGAGTTACGGCGATCCACAACGGTTTTTCGCGTTCGCTACGTCGCCGTTAGTCTAGTTTCCCGTCGCAAAGTTAGTCGTCGTTTTGGGTGCCTTAACTTTACACAGCAAACTTATTGCTGTATAAAGTATGGCTGTCGTTCCCGCGTCGAAATTAAAAAATTCACGTCGTTTGCGTAAGTTTAAAAATGTAAAAATTCACGTCGTTTGGGAATACGGAATTACGCTACGCGTGTCGCCGTTCGAAAAAATGACATCACTGCGAGCAAAGCACGGCAGGAGTTTCGAAACGGAGCATGCGCAGTAGGTCCGGCGCGGGAGCGCACCTAATTTAAATGGCACACGCCCATTTAAATTACGCGGGCTTACGCCGGAGGCCGCCGCCGTAATTTTTCACGCAAGTGCTTGGTGAATCAGGCACTTGCGATGAAAATTGCGGCAGTGTAACGTATCTACGATACGTTACGTCGCTGCGATTCTACCTGAATCTGGCCGAGTGTTCCTGCCAGTAACACATTTCTTGTCCTAGCATGACAACCTGTATTTACCATTTTGCATTTGAGGAAGAGCAGAGTTGTACCTTTAGAAAGAAGAAGTAATTTGATTGATTTTTATTAGGTTTCGAAAGCAGTAAACAAGCATTACATAAATAAAGGTGTGCATTCAGCCATAAAAACAATACTAGGGAAAGATGAAAAAGGTCATACAACGTAAGTTATAGTGAATAAACACACAGATCAGCTTTAAAAAGATGAGAAAAATATTTCAAAGCCACCTTAATAGATTAGAGGTACAATAAGCAATGATAGATAGACCTTAAAATCCAGGGCAGCACAATAGATAAATGTGTAAATATACATATAATAATATATAGAGGACTAGTCCACATCTAATGTCCATGGAGTCTCTGCAAGCTGTCAGAAAGCCAAAACTGATCTGCCTCAAAATCACTCGCCATGTTTATGCCTGTGCAGCTGTATTCAGAAGTTCCTGCAATTGCCTGCAACAGCAATGCACTGGGGTGACAATATCATGAGAGATTTAATTGTGAATGTAGACTTTCTCGACTCCAGGTATGGGATTTGTTTATCATTCCATAGGAAATTAAATTGTTGTTGAGGTTTGTGCTTCATGTCTTGGGGAAACTCTCTGAACCAAATTTGAGATTTATGAACATTTACTTTATAGTATGAGAGTTTACCAAAAAGCTTTCAAAGTTTTGGAAACCATTTTCCAAATAAACCCAGTTTATGGGTATGGTCAACTACTGTATTTCAATGCATTCCAGGGTTGGCCCTGATTACTTCAGTCAGACATCCCATGGCCAAAACAAAGATAAAGATAGAGAAGGGGCAAGAGGTTACAACACACGTGGACGAATTGGCACATACACACATACAAGCCTGGTGTCGGCCCACAGGATCAATTAAAAACTGTAAGGCAGATCAGTAATATAGTGAGGGAGTAAAAACATTCAGGGCATTAAAAAGGCATTAGAGAAGCTTTCCATAAGTCCATAATGTCAATACCAGTACACCTTAAAAGGCAGCTCAATGTGAAGCAAAAAGCAGCTCTGGAACAACTGAGCAAGAAGCACAAGTGTTAATCTGAGTATAGTAAGTCAGAAAATGTAATACAAGTCTAAATACTGGTACTCACAAACGCGTCACCTGTTTCTACATTGCATCCCGGAAGTGAAGTCATCATCGGCTCCCTGTGTGTTCCAGGACTCCAGGAAATGTCGGCACCCACCAGCACCGTCCTCCCGAGTGCCACACTACAGAAGCCTTCCCGGAGACCAGTCCCACAGATGCTCTTGCACTTTTTGTGCTTAATGCCTGCTTATGTTTTACCTTTCATACTCGTATTAAATTTCCTGACGTACTACAATCAGATTGCGCTTGTGCTTCTTCCTTAGTTTCCAAGAGGTTGCTGGCCCAGAATCTGTATACTGCAGTAAAAGTTTTACTTTATTCTTTATGACAATAAATGAAAAAATAAAATAACATGCATGTAAAAAATATTAACCACCTGCCTACTGGGCACTTTCACCCCCTTTCCTGCCCAGGCCAATTTTCAGCTTTCAGTGCTGTCGTACTTTGAATGACAATAGCTTGGTCATGCAACACTGTACCCAAACAAAATTTTTATAGATTTGTTTGTCACATAGAGCTTTCTTTTGGTGGTATTTAATCACCATTGTTTTTTTTTTTTATGTTTTGCTAAACAAATAAAAAATACTGAAAGGAAAAAAAATCTTTGTTTCTGTTATAAAATGTAGTAAATAAGTAATCTTTCTCCTTCACTGATGGGAGCTGATGAGGCTGCACTGATAGGCACTGATGGGCACTGATGAACCTGCACTTATGAGGTGGCACTGTTGAAGAGGCACTGATGAGGATGCACTGATAGGCGGTGCTGATGGGCACTGATAGGCGGTGCTGATGGGCACTGATAGGCGGCACTGATAGGCAACACTAATAGGTGACACTGACAGGCATCACTGATGTACACTGACAGGCAGCACTGATGGGCACCGATAGGCATCACCGGTGGGCACTGGTAGCGCTGCACTGATTATCTGTGTAGATGTCCCCTGTGTGGATAGCCGCTTACCAGCTCTCCCCTTACGCTGTTAGCCTGAGGAGAGGCCTGTTGATAACCGGCAAATCCTGTTTACACTGTGATCAGCTGTGAATGAACACAGCTGATCACATGGTAAAAGGCTGCTTTGATTGGCCCTTTACTCCAATCTGTGATCAGCTGTGTCTAAAGGACACAGAGATCACAAAGTGCTCCAGGTACGTGTCTCGGGGGTGCACGGGGAGGCAGGGTTCTGGGAGGATGTCAGTAGACACCCTTCCAGAAATGTGTGACCACTCTGTAGCTGTCATTTGTCTGTAGCACGGTCGGGAAGAGGTTAAAGGCACTTAAAAGTAAACAATAAAAGATATAATCTTACATGGATATTAAAAAATAAAAGCTGTATTAAGGCTGATAATAACTTTGGGGCAGATCCACAAAGATCTGCCCCGGCGCAGCGTATCTGAGATACGCTACGCCGCCGTGACTTACTTGTCCTCGGTTCGAATCCTGAAAGAATTTGCGCCGTAAGTCACGGCGGCGTAGGCTATCTCTGGCGGCGTAACGGCGCGTAATTCAAATTGGTGATTAGGGGGCGTGTTTCATTTAAATGAAGCGCGTCCCCGTGCCGAATGAACTGCGCATGCGCCGTCCCTAAATTTCCCGCCATGCATTGTGCTAAATGACGTCGCAAGGACGTAATTTTTTTTAACATAGACATGAATTACGTCCATCCCGATTCACGGATGACTTACGCAAAAAAAAAAAAAATCTAAATAAACGCGGGAACGACGGCCATACTTAACATGGCAAGTCTAAATATACGCAACGAAATACCAGCTTTAACTATACGCCGGAAAAAGCCGACTAGAGACGACGTAAGAGAATGCGACGGCCGCGCGTACATTCGTGGATCGTCGGAAATATCTAATTTGCATACCCGACGCGGAAAACGACGTGAACGCCACCCAGCAGACGTCGAAGTATTGCATCTAAGATCCGAAGGCGTACGAAGCCGTACGCCTGTCGGATCTAACCCAGATGCCGTCGTATCTTGGTTTGAGGATTCAAACCAAAGATACGACGCAGGAAATTTGAAAGTACGCCGGCGTATCAGTAGATACGCCGGCGCACTTCCTTTGTGGATCTGCCCCTTTGTATTCAGTTACTTGTTAAAAACTGCAAATTTAGCTACATTAGCCAGGCTAAGTAATCTATCCTTTATGTGAAGAATGCCAATCGACTAACTCATCATTACAAAGTCAGACAAAATAATTCAGTTTGTGGCTAGTATAATATGATTTGTGCAAATTGTGTTAAATGTGCAGCACATCTTTTTATATAATACAAGTGAGAGTTGTAGAACCTATGCAGGGAAAACCTGATATGATGAATTGTAACCTGAGCAATATTTCAAGCACCTAAGCCCGTGGGCATACATTTGGTACCTAAAGCACTTTCTTGTTTTATTAGCCTTAGTCCAGCTTAGAAAATTGTAGCAATATTATATTGCTTATCTTAAGCTTGTGTGCCAATATTATATTTCTACTGATGTTGGAGAAAATGTGTAAATGATAACTGAACAAGAAATATTCACTTTTTTGCCACAGCCACCTTCACATTTAGTCATATTGTGCCGAATGGTAAACCTGACCATAACTATACTGTTATTGGATATAGATAACAGACGGAAATCTGCAACAGCTGTAATTTTCAATTAAATATGGCAACCTGCAGGCCTTCTGTAAACAGTTGATGTAGAGTACTTTCCTAGAAATGTAATTTCCTGCTGGTGCAGTTGGCTCACTGACTTTGACAGAGGTCTGCACTAAGAAACAAGTAAAAATGTAGGCATCCTCTGCAATAGGAATTATATTTTTGCAAAGATACTCCCTAAGTCTTAATTACTTCTATAGGGATGCAGACATTGAAACTTTCCTAATTAGAACACTGCAAGTGCATCAGCTGATTAGATTAATACAAACACTCCCATTCACGAGCCAGACTTCCAGGGAAATTGTGGAACATACAGATTTTTCTTAAAGTGGAGTTACACACCCCCCTCCCCCCCCCCCATTTTATTTATTTTTAAGTCAGAAGCTACACATACTGTAGCTTCTGACTTTTAATATTAGGACACTTACCCATCCTGAAATCCAGTAATGTCGCCATCAGTGCCTGTAAGGGAAACTGTCAGTGAAGCCTTGCGGCTTCAAAGCTGGATCCCTACTGAGCATGCGTGAAGCAAGCTGCACTTTCTGACTGGCCCAGTGGCAGGGAAGATGGAGGGGGCTGGGATGAGATCTCTTGGAAGTGGGGACAGATATATGTCAACAGGTACGCCAAATGTGGCACCAGAGGGGGAAAGGAGGCAGATAAGTGGAGCTTCCACTTTTGGGTGGAACTCCGCTTTAAGAACAGAAACATATAGGACTATGCTACAAAGTTTGTTAAAATCCCTGCAATGTACATTGTTCACCCAGATGAAACTGTTTTTCAATCTCACAACAAATATGGGATTATTCCTTAAAGTGGATGTTAACCCGATTCATGAAATTTGACTTAAGCGCATATATCTGTAGTGTTCTCTTATCTCTCTCTAAAGTCCTGTGTCTTTCCGCCGCTCCGTTCTTCTGTTATCAGCATGATAACTTCTGACAAGTTCTCTGACAACTGAGATAAAGCCAGCCTGATTTTTTGTCAGGGTGGGTGCTATAAATAGATTAGCAGAGAGCTGATCTATTAACAGCACAGCTGTGCACCTTCCTTTGCCTATGTGGAGGGGGGGGGGTGTGCCTTTCCTCCAATCAGCTGTCACACAGTGTATGCCCAGACTCCACACCCAGTGTTGGACAGGAAGAGAAAATCTCTAACACAATGTGCACTTTTTAAAGAATATATAAAGTTGAAGACATCAGATATACATGTAAAACATGTAGAGAGATTTGTTTAATCCCTGTGTATCATCAGAGGCTGTTCACTTCACTGGGTATAGGAGAGGGTTTATATCCACTTTAAGCTTAACTACCAAACTAGAATTGGGCTTTAGAAAGCAGCAATGACATACAATTCTGGCTTTAATTCTGGCTTTATTTGTCCAAATCTTATTGGATTTAATTGTATACAAATTTGGTTATATTACTTTGCCTCAGGTGTATCCTGGCTTTGGTCTTACTGCAGTGTATTTAAAACTAAACTCCAGGCAGATATGAAAGGCACAGCTTAATGCAACTCTGCAACTATTATTACATCATAAAATGTATTGTTTTTAAATGCCTGCAGTAAGTGACTGAATTTAAATTCGTATTAGTCTTCTACAGAGCTCAGAAGAAGGAAGCAGCAATTATGCCGCATACACACGGTCGGAATTTCCGACAACAAATGTTCGATGTGAGCTTTTGGTCGGATATTCAGACCGTGTGTAGCAGGGGTCAAGTCCTGGGGAAAAAAGTGTGGGAACTCCCACCAAACATCCACTCCCCCACCAAAAAAAAAAAAAAATGATACGCTCATATGCATAATTACTAAACCACATGTTTTAAGCAAGTTCTTTCTAAATCCCACGATGACTTGCGGCAGACCTCCACAATGTCTCCTGGGAACAATGACAAAAGCTCCCAGGAGACATTGAGGCATCGAGGAAGTGACGGAATACCCGCACACTACCCGATGAATCTATATACAGGAAGTGCCCAGTAACATAAAGGATTACTAGGGTTTCCCTGCCCCTGACAGTGACTCGAGCTGGGCATCGCCGCTTAGTGAAGGATTGGCTCAGGCGGCTCGGCTGCTCTAGTCCTGCAAAGGGAACTGCGTTCCTGCTGTGAAAAAAGTGCAGGGACTCCGTTCCCAGGCGTTTACGCAGGACTTGAGCCCTGGTGTGTAGTCTCCATCGGATATTTGCTGTCAGAATTTCCGACAACATTTAAATGAAACACGCCCCCTAATCGCCGATTTGAATTCCGCTGCCAGAGATAGACTACGCCACCGTAACTTACGGCGCAAAATCTTCCTGGATTCGAACTAAAGCCAGGTAAGGTACGGCGGCGTAGCGTATCTCTGATACGCTGCGCGGGTGCAGATCTCTGTGGATCTGCCCCAATGTGTGCTTTTCCACCCTCATGGTGGGGAAGGAAAAATACCTGTAAGTAAAAGTGAACAAGCAGGAAAAAAAAAAGATCAGGTGTCTTCCCCCTCCAGACAGGGCTGTCCTGTGTGACAGGACTGTATAAAAACATTTTTTTTGGCAGGTAAAACATCTCCCAAATATGTATTTTATCTGTTTTCGTGCATTTTCCTATTTGGAAATAACCTTTAAGAACTAAAAATGTGAATATTGTATTACTATTTTTTTTTTTTTTTCATTTGAATCAATATCTAGTGAGTGTCAATTACACGCACACCAAAAAGTGAAAATAAAAGGCAATATTAATTAAGGTATTTTCATTGATACTTCTGTTTCAAACTACATCTCTCTGTATGTTTTTCCCTTTCAAGTAGGCTGGTCTATGGTTTTCTTTGATAAAACAATTTTATTCATGTTTTAAAAACAAACTGACACTATACAGAGATCTGGACCCAGATTCACAAAGGACTTACGACGACGTAATTCCACGTACGCCGTTGTAAGTTTGAATGTGCACTGTCGTATCTATGTGCCTGATTCTTAGAATCAGTTACGCATGAATTTTGCCTAGATACGAGCGGCGTAAATCTCCTACGCCGTCGTATCTTGGGGTGCATATTTACGCTGGCCGCTAGGGGCGCTTCCGTATATTTCCGCGTTGAATATGCAAATGAGCTAGATACGCCGATTCACGAACGTACGTGCGCCCGGCGTATCATGATATGTCGTTTACGTAAGGTGTCTGACCGGCATAAAGTTACCCCACATAAAGCAGGGGTAAGTCATGTTAGGTATGGACGTCGGAAACGTCCGAACAGCGTCGTATTTTACGTTGTTTGTGTAAGTCGTCCGTGAATGGGGCTGGGTGTAGGTTACGTTCACGTCGACTAAGCATTGAGCGGGCGTAATTTACTTTGAAAATTAGATGTGATACTGAGCATGCGTGGGCATGCGCCGTTCGTTAAGCGCGTCATTTACGTGGGGTCACGAATCATTTACATATAACACGCCCCCTACCAGCCTAGTTTGAATTAGGCGGGCTTACGCCGGCCCATTTACACTACGCTGCCGTAACTTAGAGCGCAAGTTCTTTCTGAATACGGGACCTGCCGCTCTAAGTTACGGCGGCATAGTGTATCTGAGATAAGCTACACCCGCCTAAAGATAGGCGCTTCTTTGTGAATCTGGCCCCTGGTGTTTTCTGTCAAAGCGGTGCAGATTTTAGTTGATTAAAGAAGTTGCTTCTGAAACATAACTCCCACAGGGAAAAAAAAACATTAAAAAAGTGTCATCTTCTAAAAAAAATAGTTCAGCTATAGCTGCATTACACAGCAAAAATACAGGGTAAAGTATAAGGAATTATGCTATGAAATAAGTTTTATATATTTCAAAAAAGCATAAGACTAAAGGATATGTGGACTTCCATTGCTGTAATGCAAATTCTGGGGCAGATCCACAGAGATCTGCACCCGCGCAGCGTATCAGAGATACGCTACGCCGCCGTAACTTACCCGGCTTTAGTTTGAATCCTTAAAGATTTTGCGCCGTAAGTTACGGCGGTGTAGTATATCTCTGGCAGCGTAACGGCGCGTAATTCAAATCGGCGATTAGGGGGCGTGTTTCATTTAAATGAAGCGCGTCCCCGCGCCGAATGAACTGCGCATGTGCCGTCCCTAAATTTCCCGCCGTGCATTGCGCTAGATGACGTCGCAAGGACATCATTTTTTTAACATAGACGTGAATTACGTCCATCCCGATTCACGGACGACTTACGCAAACAAAAAAAAAAATTTTAATTAAACGATGGCCATACTTAACATAGCAGGTTTAACTATACGCAACGAAATACCAGCTTTAACTATACGCCGAAAAAAGCCGACTAGAGACGACGTAAAAAATGCGACGGCCGCTCGTACGTTCGTGGATCGTCGGAAATAGCTAATTTGCATACTCGATGCGGAAAACGACGTGAACGCCACCCAGTGGACGCCGAAGAATTGCATCTTAGATCCGAAGGTGTACGAAGACATAAGCCTGTTGGATCTAACCCAGATGCCGTTGTATCTTGTTTTGAGGATTCAAAACAGAGATACGACGCGGGTAATTTGAAAGTACGCCGGCGTATCAGTAGATACGCCGGTGTACTCGCTCTGTGGATCTGCCCCTCTGGCTGTAATGCTCATCCAGTGACTTCACTGATTTCTGAGTTACTGACTCAGAACAAGCATGCAGAAAAAGTCAGAGTGCAGTCAGAATGATTGAATTTGCATGCTAGATCTGGTTAAGCGACTCAGGAAATATTTATGCCATTCCATTAAAGCTTAAAGGGGTTGTAAAGTTTTTTTTTTTGTCTAAATAGGTTCCTTTAAGCTAGTGCATTGTTGGTTCACTTACCTTTTCCTTCGATTTCCCCCTCGATTTTCTTTGTCTGAATTTCTCACTTCCTGTTTCTTCTCAGTAAACTTGCCACCATCATCCGAGCGGTGGTTAGTCAGCCGATGGTTGTCCCTATGTACAAGGGTCACACCATCGGTCTCCTCTCCCTGACAGGACGTGGATATCTGTGGATCTCGGCCGCTAGGGGGGGGGGTGGAAGATAGGGTTAAATGCAACTGTGTATCGCCACTGCCGAAGCGCGCCCCCCCCCTGAAAATCTTTCAGCGGACGCCCATGCTGGTGGCAGTGCTTTTTGAATCTGGTGCAGGCTATTAAGGGGGCCATACTACAGAATAGCGTTGTACATGCTTTAGCGTACATAGCGTTTAAGCACTTTATTTGTTTATTTATTTATTTATTTGTACATGCTTTTAAATATTTACAATACATTTTTTAAGAAAATTACACTGTTTCATTTTATTGGAATTTTATTGAGCATACCAGGACCAGGCAAGGTAAAAAATCTTTGATCCTTGAAGTATGGTGTATGAAAAGCCAGCTCCCTTGAGGCAGCAAAGTTAATGGGGCAGATCCACAAAGATATTACGCCGGCGTATATCTTGATACGCCGCGTAATTTCAAATTTTGCGCGTCGTATCTTTGTTTTGGTATCCACAAAACAAGATACGACGGCATCTCGGCTAGATCCGACAGGCATACGTCTTAGTATGCCGTCGGATCTAAGCTGCAATTTTTCGGCGGCCGCTTTGAGTATGCAAATTAGCTAGTTACGGCGATCCACAAACATACGTCCGGCAGGCGCATTGTTTTTACGTCGTTTGCGTTCGGATTTTTCCGGCATATAGTTAAAGCTGCTATTCAGAGGCGTACTCAATGTTAAGTATGGCCGTCGTTCCCGCGTACAATTTTGAAATGTTTACGTCGTTTGCGTACGTCGTTTGCGAATAGGAATTTGCGTAGAATGACATCACCGTCGTAAGCATTGGCTGGTTCCGGTTTAATTTCGAGCATGCGCACTGGGATACCCCCACGGACGGCGCATGCGCAGTTAAAAAAAACGTTGTTTACGTCGGGTCACAACGTATTTACATAAAACACGCCCCCATTACATCCATTTGAATTCCGCGCCCTTACGCCGCCAGAGATACACTACGCCGCCGTAACTTACGCCGCAAAATTCTTTGAGGATTCAAAATAAAATAAATAAGTTACGGCGGCGTAGTGTATCTTAGATACACTGCGCCCGGCGCAAAGGTACGTGGATCTGCCCCACATGTCTATATGTTCTAATCAGCTTGGTACTTTTCATTTACTATTCAGTCATAGACTGGGAGAAGGACATGACCTGTACATTGGTCAAATATCCCCCAGCACTTTGACAACTCTACACCCCCGATACCCCATTGCTGTAGCCACACCACACCCAAGATGTCCCTCCGGCACTATGATCCCTATCTGCACCTTAGATATCCCCCAGAAATGTTACTCTCTAAAAGATACCCCTTGTACTCTGACCCCTCTACATCCCTGATACCCCCTGCACTGTGACCTCTCCACATCCCTGATTTCCCCTACATTGTGACCTCTCTACATTCCTGATACCCCTGCAATGTGACCTCTCTACATCCCTGATACCCCAGGCATTGTGACCTCTCTACATCCCTAATACCCCCTATACTGCGACCTCCCTACATCTCTGATACCCCATGTACTGTGACCGCTCTACAGCCCTAAAAACCCCTACACTGTGACCTCGCTATATCTCTAATACCCTTACACTTTGACCTCTCTACATCCCCGATACTCCCAACACTGTGACCTCTCTACATCTCTAATACCCTTACACTGTGACCTCTCTACATCCCTGATACCCCCTACATGGTGACCTCTCTACATCTCTGATACCCCCTTACCCCCTGCACTGTGACCTCTCTACATCCCTAATGCCTCCTACACTGTGACCTCTCTACATCCCTAATACCTCCTACACTGGGACCTCTCTACATTCCTGATACCCCCTGCACTGTGACCACTCTACATCCTTGACACCCCCTACACTGTGACCTCTCTACATCCCTGATTCCCCCTGCACTGTGAACCCTCTACACCCCTGATACCTCTAGCACTATAGCCACCCAAGATACCCCCAGCATTGCTACAATCTATACAGCCCAGATTCCCCCTCAGTTTTCCTCCATACACCCCTGATATCCCCTAGCACCATTATCTCATCCATATAGTAACCCATTTTCTAATGCACATACAGTGCACAAGAACTTTTGACCTTGTGACCCTCACCAGCACTGTGGCAAGGATTCACCTCTGTAGTAATCACATCATGCAGGCAGAAAGAGGCGCAAAAGAGGGATTATCCATCTGTGCATCCCAAGCCCAACGGTGCAGCTTGGCTCAGCATCTGTGCTGCACTTCCACAGGCAGGCTCTCAGTGCTGCCGGCTCAGCTGAAGCTTCCACTCCAGCTCCTACCCTGTGGCCTCTAAGTCCTGCAAAAACAAGTTGCATGGGGATGGTTCAGAGCGAGACTGGAGCTCCCAGCCACGCCCCCTCCCTGCTGACTGGGGAGTAACAGGCACCTACTGCACATCTGACAGTCTGCCTCCCATGTATAATCGACATTCTCAGTGCCATCAATTTGAAGGCATCATGGGCTCAAGAAGTAGCTGGTTTGGGCCCCACAACAATGACAGGGTCTGGCACAGCAGCCCTTATTGCCCTGCGGTAAAGACGGCCCTGGTAGTAGGTTATGTCTTGTGGTTTCCAGGCTTCCAGAGCTCAAGTGCATTACTTACTAGTACCTTCTGAAAACAGTACAATGTAATTAACAAGAGACTCAAAAGAAAGAAAAGAAATGAACAAACCTATACTGCTAGTATTCTATGAGGATTTGAGCTGGTGAACTCTGCAATAGAATGATGTATGCTTAGGGCCAGATTCACAAAGACATACGACGGTGTATCTACAGATACACCATCGTATCTCTGACGTAAACTGGTCCTATCTATGCGCCTGATTCATAGAATCAGATATGCATAGATAGGGCTAGATCCGACAGTGTTACAATGTGTTACACTGTCGGATCTTTTTTTCAATTTAAAAATGGCGCCGGGGGGCGTTCCCGCTGATTTACGATAAATAATATGTAAATCAGCGAGATACGCAAATTCACGAACGTACGCGGACCCGTCGCAGTGTTCTTACGTCGTTTCCGTAGCGGTTTTCCGTCGTATACTTACCCCTTCTTTTATCAGGCGCAGCCAATGTTAAGTATAGCCGGCGTTCCCGCGTCAAATTTGAATTTTCCTACGTCGTTTGCGTACGCCGATTCACGAACACGCGCGTCGCAAGTCCCGCTCACGTCGCAACCACTGACGTCCTAGTGACGTCAGTGGGAGCAATGCACGCCGGGAAATTCCCCGGACGACGCATGCGCATTTAAATTGGTGCGGGAACGCGCCTGATTTAAATATGACACTCCCCTAGCCGCGGAATTTGAATTCCGCTGGGGGATTTAGGATCCGCCGTCGCAAGTTTGGAGGTAAGTGGTTTGTGAATTAGCCACTTGCCTCCTAAACTTGCGGGAGCGGATCTTAATTCACGTAGATCGAGCGGATCTATAGATCCGCTGAGCTACGTGAATCTGGCCCTTAATATTTAAAAATATATTAACAATTAATTGAGAATAAAATTAGGAATTAAATTAATTAACACTGGTTGTCAAAGTGCAGTAAAAGTTTTTAACCCTTACATTAGAAATTTCATTCACAAATTTCCCCTTATTTTTAATTTATACTAATATTATGATGCTAAACTACACGTGGCTATTTTAAACCAATGGGATTTTGTAATACATACTGGGAACATTTTTGTTCAGTGCCAGGAAAAACACATGATCAGTATATGTCAGCGACTGCACTGGCTAATGCGCATGCAAATATTTTTTCATTTGTCCTAATGATGAAACGGTGAAATCATGAATATACGGTAGAACAGGTATATTTTGTCAAGTGGTGCGATAGGCTTAAGAGTATAGTAATGATTTGAATGCCCATATGTTCCCAATTAAGAGTTAAATAATGCAGGTGTGTTTAATTAGCCAAGGTTACTTGTAAAACCTCCTTTTGCCCCTTTTGAAATGCAATCCCACAGATAGTATAATATATGCATGGCCTAAGGGAGTGTGCACATACTGTAGCTATTTCTGACAAATTTTATGGATTTGGTTTTTGAAATGTGGTTTTCTAGGTGATTTTAATGCATTAGAGATGCTGAGAATTGTCAAACATTCTGCACTTGCACACTCATTTGCACTTTGAAAATTGCTCTTAAATGTACTGGAGTAGTTAAAAATCCCAATTAAACAATTTTATTAAAGGTGCTAGAGCATATAAAGAATACTACTATAGTACTTCAACATTTTAAAAAGCAACCTGAAACATGTTATGTCAACCAGCTACTACACAAGATGGCCCAAATGAAATTGAGTGGTTTAATTCATACTGCACTATAATGCTTAAAACGGGTATATCAGGCAGATTACTAGTAGCCAATGAACCCCAGGCAATCAGCCAGCATGGAGTATTTTATTTTCCCTGCAATAACTGTAATTTATGTGTAGCACTGACCCCCGAAGAAGCTGCTGATTAATTTTGGGTGGCATGTTACCTCTGTGACTCCGCCGTCTAGGGTAGTTGATGAGAGCAGTAGTAATAGAATGTCCACGCAGCAGGTGTCTTTTTCTTGTGCTTTTATTTACCCAACAAGGTAAAAACAATGGGCTAGATTCAGATAGATTAGCGGATCTTTAGATCCGCGTAATCTATCTGATTTACGATCCGCCGGCGCAAATTTGAGAGGCTAGTGCAGTATTCAGAAAGCACTTACCTCCAAACTTGCACCGGCGGATCGTAACTCCCCCGGCGGAATTCAAATTCCGCGGCTAGGGGGAGTGTACAATTTAAATCAGGCGCGTCCCCGCGCCGATTTAACTGTGCATGCGCTGCCGGCTAAATTTCCCAGTGTGCATGCTCCAAATGACGTTGCTAGGACGTCATTGGTTTCGGCGTCATCCGTATTCGCGACCGACTTACGCAAACGACGTAAAAATTCAAAACTCGGTGCGGGAACGACGGCCATACTTAACATTGGATACGCGCATATAGCAGGGGTAAGTATACGCCGGAAAAAGCCGAACGCAAACGACGTAAAAAAAAAGCGACGGGCGGGCGTTCGTTTCTTAATCTGCGGAAATCGGAATTTGCATATTCGTTGCGTAAAAAAACGAAGCGCCACCTAGCGGCCGGCGGGAGATTGCAGCCTAAGATCCGACGGTGTAATTCACTTACACCTGTCGGATCTAAGGGAGATCTATGCGTAACTGATTCTTATGAATCAGTCGCATAGATCCGTCCGTCGGATCTCAGAGATACGACGGCGTATCAGGAGATACGCCGTCGTATCTCTTTCTGAATCTCCCCCAATAAAACTTTTGGTGAAGGGTAGAGAGGCAGTAGGAGAAGAAACAGCAGATTCAGGCATAACGATACGGAAACAGTCCTGTCTCCAACAACACTGTGTTTTCGTTGCCACTCCCGCCAGAGTGAGTTTAGTGTACCCGGACAGGCCTCTCTCACCAACCTGGCAGCCGGAGTATCACTCGGAACATTAAGGGAAGAAAGTCTCTGCCACAGACCCTCCCTAGAACTTAGATCACGGAGACAATTCTCCTCAATAGACTTTGTGCCTGAATCTCCTTCAGGTAGTTTGCAGTTAGGTACCGACTGACAGGTGACTAACGTCCAGCCTTTCAGTGTCCGGTTACCTTGATCCCTGATGGATTGTTGAGGCCCTATTGGATTGCCAGCCTCTCTTGGCTCTCCTCAGGCGGACTCCCCATCGAACAGCTTCCGCTCAAAGGAACAACGCTTGGGATCTTCTCAGGATTGGGCACCCAGTCGATCACTGGGGCCCTGCCACAACTTAGACATTTTGAGCCAACGTGGTCCCGGAACCAGGAGCATCGCGTAGCACGCACACCCCGGCCTGGCAGGCCATTATGCCGGGGGCCGTGATATGTGGTCACCCTGAAGGTGGGTGCCACACCGAAAAAAAAACCTGCCTCAACGGCGTCTGTTCCAGAAGTACCCTCTCCCAGCATGCCCCGTGAGAGAACACTCTCTCCTGATTGGCTGCTGGTAAGAGGCACCCAAGCCTCGACTCCACTGGTGCCACCTGTCACCCCGGGGTGGTATAGCACCCCAGCAACAACAGAATGAGCCCACAGCAGAGCCAAGCCGAAACAGAGACCCCTTTTAGAATTTAAATTGAAATCAGAGTCACTTACACTCTGATTATCCCTTGAATTTTGACAAGCACCAGTACTTGGAAGTAACCCGGCGCTACATATGGTTGGAACCCTATGGCCGATATGGTCATGGAGGACACAGACTGACAAGGACTCACAACATACAATGGGCCTGAAGTGTGCCCTGGCCTAATGGACGGTACGCCAAAATAAGGGGGCATATCCTGTTAAATGATGGATGTTGTGAAGAGGAATGAAATCTCGGAATTCCTTTAAAAGGGGATGGGGGGTGGGTAACGTGTGCCGGAAGCACGTCCTGGGACAGGAAACCGACGAAGCTTGCAGCCGAGTGCGGGGGCTATATAAGCTGCCAGGCTCCTCCCATAAATGCAGGCTGCTGCTTGGCCTTCTAACTTATGGTTGGAACCCTATGGCCGATACGGACATGGAGGACACAGACTGACAAGGACTCACAACATACAATGGGCCTGAAGTGTGCCCTGGCCTAATGGACGGTACGTCAAAATAAGGGGGCAAAAACATTCAGGTAGGGGTATGGTTTTATTAAGTCAGATCATTCACTGAGCAAGTTTGGCGAAGGCCTATGCCACCTCCACCTGAGGGTTAGGGATGTACCGGGGGAATCAGGCGGACTTCCACCTTCTTGACGACATGGTCGGGGACCCCGTGTCGAGAGGCGGATGAGGCTGCTCCGATGCGAAAGGAGTGAACCGAATACTGAGTGGGATTGAGGTACAGTCTCCGTAGAAGGATCCTCACGTGTTTGATAAACTGGTTGGTGATCAGTGGTTTGACCGGAAAAGGGAGTAGAGGAGTAGAGTCTGATTGTGCTGGTAAATGTAACAGTAGGCGGCTCAATACGATTACTGGGCACCAGATGTTACCTGTTTTGTATATGCCGACATCTATGCCAGGGTCTGATTGCTGGGTTTTGGACATAATAAATTGAAGCGTGAAGCGGTCTTGATGGCGGACCAAGTGTCGTTTGCGCAGAATTTGGCTGGCGGGGCTGCTGTAGGCAAACTCACTTGGTCGGAGGAAACCATAATACGCCAGGTAGATAGTCGCTTGTATAACCAAGCTAGGGAGAAGGCCAAACGGGGATGTGGCGAGGATGGCGGACATGTCTCTAAATATGGCGCTGGTTATAGGTAAGCGTTTGGTGTTGACGACTGGTTGTCGTTTCTGGACTCCGCGTAGGGCAGCTCTGACTGCGTGAGACGTGAACAGCGAGGGCTTCTCCGGATCTTGTAAGGCCAGAAAGTGCTGGATGCCTGCCAGGTAGAGACGGATGGTATTGTAGGACAAGGACTGGCAAGTATGGCAGTAGAAAACGAAGGCCAGTACGTGCTTAACGTCTACGGTAGTGTTCGCGGAGTGGTGCGCCAGAAACTTGCTAAAGGCGTCCCAAGCTGCGTGATAGGCTTTGAGAGTGTTGCGAGAGAGCAACTGGTTAATCAGCTGGGTCGCTTACTGTAGGTGCTGTCTTAGTCCAGGGTCAGCTGAGACCAAGGAGGGATAGGGGCTGGAGTTTGATCGGCTCTGGGTCTCTGCTGGAGAAAGGAAGTATAATTAAAGCGGGACAAAGCATCTGCGGCGAGATTACACTTGCCGGGGAGGAAGGTACAATGCACGTTAAATTGGTGTTGCAAGGACAGTTGCACCAGCCGACGTAGGAAGTACATTATTACAAGGGACCTGGACCTGCCCTTATTGATAATGTCGGCTGTGGCCTGGTTGTCAGTGGTGAAGGCTACAGTTTGTCCTACCCACCTGTGGCCCCAGAGTTGGGCGGCTGCTACGACATAGCTCGAATAAGAAGGAAGTCTGGGTGAAGCCCGGGATCGCTAGTATCTCTGGTGGCCATGGTCCTGCGAACCAGTGGTCGACAAAAATTTTCACAAAGCCTGTAGAGGCTGCGGCGTCGGTCACTACTTGTGGGGAGAGGGGCGATATTGACGGTATGAACATGGATTTACCATTCCAATTGGTGAGAAACTTTTTCCACATCGAGAGGCTGCGGTATCTAGTTTGAGGATCTGATCGGGGTCCTGTGACTGGGAAAGGAAAACCAGGAGGGAAAACGAGGACCAGCCTTGAGGGATGATTCTTATAGCGAAATTGAGCATTCCCAGGAGGGACTGCAGCTGCTTCCTGGTGCAACCCTGTGTTTGGGTGAAATTTTGGAGGACTGCCCTGATGCCGGTCAGTTTGTCGGGGGGAGGCTGGCTTGCATGGAGGTGGTATTCAGGTTGATTCCAAGGAAAGTGATAGAGTGTGCTTGACCGTCCACTTTATGTTCCGCAGTAGGAACGTTGAGATTGCTGAAAACTAGTCTCAACTTATCATGGTCTCCTGGGGGCATGCCAGGTTGTTCAATCAACAAAAAGTTGTCCAAGTAGTGGATGACTTCTTGACACTGGGCTTGGTGCAAGAGTATCCAGGTGAGAGTCTGTGCGAAGGTGTCGAAGAGCCAAGGACTATGGAGCCGAAGGTCAGCTTGGTAGCAAATTAGTATGACTCTCTCCATTTAATGCCGTGCAAGCACCAGAGGGACGGGTGGATAGGCAGGAGTTTGAAGGCGTCTGAGATGTCGGCTTTGGAGAGCCAGGCACATGTGCCTGTTTTGATTATGGCTTGGATTGCCATGTCTACGGAAGCGTATTTTAGGGAAAACTCCTCCGAGGGGATTAAGGAGTTCAGGCTGGGGGTAGGGGAAGAATGAGGCACAGACAAATCGTACACCAAACGGACTTTATTCGAGAACTTGCCCTTGACAAGTCCAATAGGGCTGACTCTCCACGTGTTGAAGGGGGGCCTTGTGAAGGGGCCTGTGATGAAGCCTCGCTCTAGCTCCGTCTGCAAGAGCTGGTCTATAGCCTGCTTGTCTGTAGCGGCTGAGCGTAGCTTCCTACACTCGTGAGTTTTGTGGGACAGGGAAATGAGGCCTGTGTGAAAGCCTGCTGTAAAGTCTTGGACAAGGAAGGTGGTGAGAGAGGGGGGGTGGGAGGTAAGGTAGAGCTCCAGCCAGGGGATATTTATACGGCCTAGTCAAGACTTCTTCTGTTGTTTGACTTGGCATAGGGATCTGGGGTGTGCTCTATGACATGTAAGGCAAACATGGAGTAGACGGCATTGGCTAAAGTTGCAGGAGCCTTAATTGAAGTTGTTGCAGATGGCCGCTCCCCCTGCCGTCTGTACTGGGCGCCCGAGCTTGTCCACCTGAGTCATCTGCTGAGTAGCCGGTATGCCCAGGGCTGCCCTTGAGGTGGAGGGGAGTTTGAACGGGTGACTGTTGGCGGTGTTGGCGCACCATGTAGAGATGTGAGTGGAGGATTGGCAAATTCCGCATAAGGGTGAGCGCAAAGTGACGGCAGAACAATTTGGTGTCCATGTGACTCCAATCTGTAGTGGTCTGGAATTGTAACAGCCTGGCCGCTGCTTTGGCTGAGATGGAACGGTGGTAATCATAGAATGAAAAACCTCTGTATTTATAACCCAGATCCACCAAGGTGTGGAGGTAAAGGTCCAACTCTTCCCTCCTGTTGGGGGAGGCGGAGCATAGGATATCCCTGAGCATCCCAAAGGCCAATGTGAATTCCGGGACAGATAATTTGCCCTTGAGACTTGGGTCTTTTGCCTTGAGGACCACCGACATGTCTCCCCAGGTGTAGGCCTTGTTCTCTGCTAGGTCGTGGACTGAAATGAGGAGCGAGGCAAGGTTGACATCCTTGCCGTCTAGAATGTCCTTCCTAATGTTGGCTGGGACCAAGTGTGCTGGGAGGACTGTGGAGCACTTGCCTGTGGGAGTAGCCGGGGGGGGGGTGTCTGCAGTTGGACTGTGGACGATCGGGGGTGACAGTGGGTGGGTCAGGGGTGGCCGTAGGCGGGCGAGCCTCCAGAAGTGTCATTCTCGCCTGCATGTCTGAGACTGTGGTAGAGAGGGTTGAAATCATGGTGTGGAGTTGGGACATGGCGGCGGATACGGACTGCAAGGAGGCCTGCTGGGTACTTGGTCCGGGTGAGGCTGGCGGGACATCGTTTGAGGCTGGAGGCCGGAATAGGAGCCTAAAAAGTTCTGCCTTCCTGGCTGTGGCCGGAAAAGGCACCTGCTTGCGCCTCAACTCTGCCGTCAACTTGGGGATGGTCCATCCCCTGAAGGAGTGTGAGGTGCCGCTCTCTGAAGTGGGGGGCGGTGAGGGAGGGGCAAAAAGGTCTTCACTGCCGGCCTGAGACATAACTCAGGGTGATTTGTGCCCTGGGTGCAGAGTCTTGTCTTTAGAGGTTGGGGTTATTCGAGCGGAACCTATAGGGGTGAGACAGGAAACAGGGTTGTTTCTGTGTCCTGCGGGAAAATTTTTTTTTCTTTTGGGTTGCAACTAAATGCCCTTTTTTTACCTGTAGAAATGACGTCCAACCTGGAGTGCAGGGAGGAGCTGCTGAGCTTGACTGACCTGTGGAGAAATGACAATATTAGGGACGGGGGGGGGGGCTAGCTAACCTTGAATGTTTCTAAGTGAGCGGCGAATGAGGTGACGCGGCGGTGGATTTAGTGGCAAAAATGTCCCATGACAGAGACGTAAAATAATGCGTTGCAGGTCTGGCCGACAACGCAGTGGCTCTGGAGCATGTAATGAAATGTGGGCGACACCCCTGGGGAATGTTCGAGATGAGCCTGCTTGCAAGAACGTGAATGTGTCAACGAAATGAGTGATCGAAATTCCCATGGCAGAGATTCGAATCGGTGCGGCATGGTGCGACTTGCCGCATGCAAATTCTGGAGCATGTGCTGAAATGGGGCTAAGAGGAGTGGGGCATGTTTGGGGCAGGACTGTGTCTGAGGATGTGTATGGACTTTCTGGGGCGTGTTTGTGGTTAGGCGAGTGGCCGAAAATGTCCCATGACAGAGGCATGAACCGGTGCGTTGTGGCTGCGACTGACGACTGCCAGGCTCTGGAGCATGTACTGAAATGGGGCCACTCCGGGCTCGGGCATGTTTGGGGCGAAGCTGCACCTGAGAATGTACTCGGGTTCGACCGGATTTGTCGCAGCTGGACAAGTGGCAGGAATGTCCCATGACAGAGGCGTAAGGTGCGTCGCCATGTGGCTTGGTGACTACTGGGCTCTGGAGCATGTGCTGAAATGGGGCCGCTACTGATTAGGGCATGGTGCTGAGGCGGGCCTTCTCATGAACGTGTGGGATATGCATGGGGTATGTGACAGTACTACCCCCTGGTGGAATGTGAACTACTGGCGTGGATGGGTTATGGAACATGCTGAAATGGGGCCGGCCATGCGTGCGTGTGGGGTGAAGCTGCCTGTGTGAAAATGCGTGCTGCTAGCGTTTGGTCACCAGTCATGTCTATGACCGTCGGAGGCCCAGGCGCGATTTGATGACGTCACGCCCGGGTACCCGTAAGTAAACAAACCGCAATTGCGGCTAGTAAGAATGAGATCTGTGATTTTTTTTTCATGATCTCATTCTTTCCAGCCTGGAGGAGAGATGTGGGGTCTTATTGACCCCGCATCTCTCCTTAAAGAGGACCTGTCACACACTATCCCTAATACAAGGGATGTTTACATTCCTTGTAATAGGAATAAAAGTGATCAAAAAAAAAATATAAAAAAAAAGTGTAAAAAATAAATAAGTAAATAAGTAAGTAAAATAAAAAATAAAAAAATAAATTAAAATGCCCGTGTCCCCGGTAGCTCGCGCTCAGAAGCGAACGCACATGTAAGTCCCGCCCAAGTATGTAAACGTCGTTCAAACTACAATTTGTACATGTAGGAGAGAAGTGCCAGAATAGGCCCGGTATGGAGGTGGTGATGTGAGGTGAGTTCACTGGAAGTGTACAGCAGCTGTGGAGTACTAATTAGTATACTTTATAGTTTATTTATAGCACATAACACTTAAGGTAGGTGGCACTAATTGTCTTTTATAGACTGCTCATTTCCTGGCTATGACAGGTGACATCTAATGCAAAGCACAGCAGAAGAAGCAAGTAGTAGAGGATAACTTCTCTCAAATTCTGTCAAAATGTATGGCTTTGCAGCTGCTTCCATTTTAGTTTGTGAAATCAGCTCCATTCTATGAATTTATGGCCTGTATTACATCACAATGACAGGTACCCAGCCATCATTATTTCACTCAAAATGCCATCTGTGCCCCCCTATCGGCATGTGGAACATAATGTCTTCGTTGTTGGAGCTTACTGCCATAGCGAGGTTACACATGACAACAGACACTTGGTCCAATAAACATGGGTAAGGACAGTACATACAGTATATTTTACTGCAAAACAAATAGCAGGAGAAGGGTTCACTGACTTAGCGCATATACCACAATAAAATGTATTTATTAAAAATAATTGTTATACTCACATACACACGGTATATAGCAAGTGAGATTGATCTCCTTCAGGTCTGCTGTAGTCAACCAGTTAGTGTGGGAGGGCCAGGCCAGTAGATTCCCTATTTTGGCTCTGAGGATGAGGGTTCTCCCTTGAAATGTGTTAGCCATCACAGATGCCGTCTGGCTCTTCCACACTACTGGCCGACTACAGCAGACCTGAAGGTGATTGATCTAACTTGCTATGCTATGATATGCTTATACAGTATATACCGTGTGTATGTGAGTGTAACAATTGTTTTTAATCAAAATACATTATATTGTGGTAATGCTCTAGGTCTCTTGCTGTTTGTTTTACTGTACCAAGGTTAACCATTATCCTGATGGGGCAGCAAGATCACTGGTGCGGAAAAAGTACATTCATACTAATACACCTCCGAGTCCACACCCAAGCGCGGGAGAATAACTTTTTGGTTATCGTTCACTGCACCCTGGGTAGATGTTATGGTGGTTGCAAAGGATATAGAAGGGGGCGCTGTCAGGAATTTCCTGTAAGATGTCTGGCTAATAGAAATGTGCATGTACGCGGCAATCTCTGCAGAATGGCAACCAGACCTGCTCATGTGCGCAGGATTGCGCACGATGAATGAACGCACAGGTGCGCACACAGTGCATGTTGGCCCAAACAGACTGTTTAAGGATGCTCCTGTTTAAGTGCTGATTGGTCTTCAGCTATTCCTTGTGTCCTGCAATCTTCCACTGTGTTCCCTTTGTTGCTGACCCGGCTTACTCCTGACCTGATCTCAGATTCTGCTTTTATCTTGTCATTTGTTCCTGACCAGGTTGTTCCTGACTTTGGCTCTGCTCATGATTCAACACCTCGCTACTTGTTGATGACCCTGGCTAATCCTGTGATCACGCTTCTGTCTCTGATCTTGGCTTCCCAACCCATTTAAGTGTCTGCCAGGCTGTCTACTGTTGCAGTTTTGCGCCCCGTTGTGTGTTCCTGCTGTAAATCTGCTGAGAGCGCTAACCAGCCACATGTCTCGAGCCTGCAAGTGGAGTGCTTCTTTAACTTCAGATTAACTACTGTGCACGGCTACTGTTCCTAACATGATGGTTCTTCTGTTCCCTTAACCACATCTCCTGCTGCAAGTCCCTCTATATACATCTGCAAGCACTTGTGTTCCTCCTGTTCCTCAACACCCTCTGCTCCACTTTCCATCCACGGCATCCATGCCATGAACTAAGGGAAGCTTATCCTTTTCCTGACTACATGAACACATGAATATTTACCAGTTCCCTTTCGGACATAATATATTTATTATTGATAGTGTCTTAATTTGGGGAAAATGCTACAGTGTGCAGGACATTTCACAGTAGCACCATACACCAACCCTTTCTTGGAGACAGGATTTTCATTTTTGGAGCAGCGGGGTTACATGTCCTGTGTTTTTTTTTTTTTTAATTGACAACGTTGTTTATTACTACAGTGTATTTTTGTATTTTTTTAAAGTGGATACATTGGAGGAACGTGGTCCACCTGAGGGGTCCTTGTGCCACCTCAGCTGGATCAATTTACATTATATATTTCATCAATAAAGCTAAAAGTTTGTGTAAATTATACAGTGGTTGACCCTCCCTTTGATTGCTTTCAGGAGACATCTCTTTGTCTCATCACACCCTTATTTACATACAGTTATTTGCTTCCAGGGAGGTATCCTGTCTGTTAGACGAATCGGTCCTTTTACTTCATGTCATATTGAGTAAATGTGGATTCTAGTATTTTTAAGGTACTTTACATTGCTAGATATGGTGGTGCTGTCACGTGTCAAATGGTGAAAGCACAGTCACATATACTCCTTCCTCTTCACTGCCCGCATACTCTAACTCTTAGGCCTCGTACACACGGATGGACTGTCCGCTGAAAACGGTCCGCCGGACCGTTTTCAGCGGACATGTCCGCCCAGAGATTTTTGTCTGATGGTTGTACACACCATCAGACAGAAATCCGCGCGTACACGATACGCGGTGACCTGGCCGCGCCGTCGCCGCGACGATGATGCGGCGACGTGCGCGGCCCTGGAAGTTCAATGCTTCCACGCATGCGTCGAATCACTTCGACGCATGCGAGGGGTGGCGGCCGATCGGACATGTCCGGTGAGTCTGTACAGACGACTGAACATGTCCGACGGACAGGCTTCCAGCGGACATGTTTCTTAGCATGCTAAGAAACATTTGTCCGCTGGAAAATGGTCGGCTGGACAAATATCCACTGGAAACCTGTCCGGTCGGCCGTACACACGACCGAACATGTCTGCTGAAACTGGTCCACGGACCAGTTTCAGCAGACATGTTCGGTCGTGTGTATGGGGCCTTAGGAACCAGTAGTCCCTCACAAGCTCAACAGAGCATTAGCAACACCTCAGGCCAAACACTGCCAAACTGAACTGCAGCTTGTATGTCTGGGGAACAGAAACCACACTGGGCCAGAGTTGATGTTAGCTCCTCAAGCCCAGGCTAAGATGTGGTTGACTCCATGATATCTTCCAACAAACTTGCTGGCTGCCCTTTAATTGGTAAAAATTACACATATCCTCAACCTGGTGGTGCAGTGGTTGCATCATGATATACCCTGGATCCCTGAAGGTCCCATGTCAGAGCAAAAGGATTTATGCTCACTATAGGGGTACATGTCTACATAAGTATCTACATTCATCAGCTAACTGCCAACTGCTTCATCAATGATATTTAATTCAAATGCATAAAAGTGTTGACCATACTGCAGAGACTGCCCCAGCAGCAGTTTTCCATCAAAGAGTACAACAAAACCAACTGTATGCGTTAAAAACAGGGGTTTAGTTGTACACATGTGCAAATGCATGCATAAGCCACAGAGCCCCGGAAAGGCACCCCATTTTCTGTGGACCTAACTCTCCAAAGCACATGCATTTTAATGGACAAGTGGAGGGCAGGTTAACCTAGAGGCCCACCCCTCCTTAAATGCACAAGGCACATTGAACACCCAGAACATAGCACTATGGCAGCAAATGTGTTAGTGCATTGCCTGGCCAATATAATTCACAGTACGAACAAGTGGTCACTGCCCCCACCTATAACTGGTCACTGCAGCAAGGAGCATTGGAAGGGCAACACATGCAAAACAAAACCAAGGAAATTTCAAGCTCAATTTACCGACCCTTGCATTAAAAACAAGGGTGTGAGGAAATACTCTATGGAGCTAGGGTACCTAATAGAACGGGCACTGGAGGCAAAACAACTAGAGAAAGAGGAGGACTTGCTGCCATCTTGGTTACTGCCATAATTTCTGTAGGTCAGAGGCAGCAGGATGTCAAGGAGGAAAATGAGGAGGAGGGATGGGCTACTAAAGACAAGGAGTAAGAAAAAGGGCAGGCTTTAAGGAAAACATTTCACCCCTCCAAAACCCCAGGTATTGTACGTGGGTGGTGTGATTAACAATGATACTGAGGATTTGTGGTTCTCTGATACAGTATTTTAAGCCATCAAAGGAGGGACCGCTATTGGGTGGTCGCACTATTAAATTCTTGATACAATAATAAAACCAATTTCCGGCACTCACAGGGAGCCCCAAATGCATCACTTTACGGAGGTCATTAATTAGAACTTTGCCACATTTTCTGATGATATCCAAATTCATTCCGATGGTCAATGTACCTATGATCTTTTGATACCTGAAAGGAGGCACAGCAGTGGATACAGCTTCCTTAGCATTGCTTTTAAGAGTTTTTAAACCACATCAGAAAAACATGGTTGCACACAGCATTCACAGACATGTCTTGACAACATGATTACTATATTGGGTCCAGGGCTGATGCGGATACTATGAGAAATGAGGACTTCATGGACAATTGGATGTTCATGTTGTACTACTGAATGGAGTTTGCACAGTTTGGGTTAGAGTTTTCAGGTTGCCCTGCAGCCAGTATGCTATTGGAGAGGATTCAGCATTAAGGTTTGTTACAGAGAGGCAAATCTTCATGTGCCCTGACAGTGAGAACTGGCTCACTTTTATTGAAATTAACTAGTTATGGATTGCCATTGACTACAAAACTTCTGCTGCTGATGCTACAAACTAAACTTTTAAGTGTCATGTGCTACTCTCCTCAAAATAAATTGATATCTGCCACCATTACCTCTTACTACCTTTTTTTGGCCTATTACAATGTTCAAGGACTGTAAAAATGCCACACAATGTTTGTGCAGCTCAACTTCAATTGCCAAATTTCAAATTCTTGCTGCAGGGGAATCATGCCTTGTGCCTGAAAGTTTGCAGCATATTCCATTGCTTCAGCACCATAAATGTGCTATACAATGCTTCCATAGGTCAACCTCACCCACAAAATGTCAAATTTTTGATGCAGGAGTAAATCCTGTGTTGGGACTTAGTGTGGCCTATTCCAGTGCTGTACTCTGTCAGATAATATGCTCAAATGTATTTTTCAAGATAAAACCTCTCATCTCTTCTTGTTCTATTGTGGCCTAGCTTACATACTGTCCAGCCACTGAGCAATATTTGTGCCTTCTGTCTCTCACATAATGCACTCTAATATATTTTGTATAAATCCTGTATTCTCTCTCTCACTCTCTCTCTCTCTCTCTCTCTCTCTCTCTCTCTCTCTCTCTCTCTCTATTTTCTCCCTGCACACTGCCCTGACACTGAGCCAATGTCTACCCCAAAATGCTAATGTCTATATTTTTAATATTTGTCAATAATTGAGTACAGGGGGTTTGGATTAGTGGGGTGCTGGGAATGTGGGGTCAGGTTTTGAACTGATTTTGACATTTGTCTAAACTTGTCTAAACTTTAGAACAATGTTGTACTGTAAAAAAAAAGGTCACAAACTATACTTTTTAAAGGCTCAGTTCACATGGTGTGTGTTCTACATGTGTGTTCTGCTTATTCCCATGCAGGCAGTCCCATTCATGTCAATTGGAATTCAGCAGTTGCATGGACACAGTTGCTGCTCTGAATTTGATATCCCTGTAGCTGTGGATACATGTGGGTGAACGTCCCCCAAACACAAACAGTGGGCCGGATTCAAAGAGATTTGCGCATTATTTACGGAGGCGCAGGGCAACGTTTTTGCCCTGCGCCCCTACAAATTTGCTCTGCTGCCCTTGATTCACGGAGCAGAAGCTCCGTGAATTGCGCGGGCGCGCCGGAAAAATTGCCCGGTGCTAGAGCACGCAATTTAAATGATCCCGTAGGGGGCGGGAATCATTTAAATTAGGCGCGCTCCCGCGCCGAGCGTAGAGCGCATGCTCCGTCGGGAAACTTTCCCGACGTGCATTGCGGCAAATGACGTCGCAAGGACGTCATTTGCTTCAAAGTGAACGTGAATGGCATCCAGCGCCATTCACGAATCACTTACGCAAACGACGTAAAATTCAAATTTGGCGACGCGGGAACGACGGGTATCCGTAACATGGGCTGCCCCTGCTAATAGCAGGGGCAGCCTTGCGCGAAAACCGCCGTACGGAAAATACGTAAATTGCGTATGCAGGGCTCGCGCAACGTTGTGAATCGGCGTTAGTATGCAATTTGCATACTATACGCTGAGCACAATGGGAATGCCACCTAGCGGCCAACGCAAGAATGCAGCCTAAGATATGCGGGCATAAGAGCCTTATGCCGCGCATATTTTAGGCTGCAGTCGGCGTAACGAGGTTCCTGAATCAGGAGCACTCGTTACGTCTGGGCAAGTAAGCAATTGCGCTGTGTAACCTATGGTTACACAGGCGCAATTGCTTCTTGAATCTGGGCCAGTGTTTGGATCTGCTGTGGCTGCTTCTTCCACTGTTAAAATCAGGCCTACTGCCACTTGATGAAACAGGAGGTGTTGTAGCTAAAGCCTATCTATCTTTTAAGTTGAAAAGAATCAGGTTGGGGTGTTGTTGTATGTAAGCCAAGCTAAATGTACAAGTTAAAAAATCAATTACACATTGAAAATATGTGATGACAGAATACACCATCGCTGAAACTATCTGTCAAAACTTGGACTGTTCCTTAACATCACAAAACACTCATAGGCAGTATATAAATGAAAAGATTTGTGTTTTTCCCATGTTGTCCTTAAAGCTACATTAAAATGACCAAGTTCCTGCTGTAAAGTATTTTTTTAAATGTCTCCCATGGAAGTGCCCATCTTTCTGTGCTCTTTGTTTGCTTATTAGCCCAAAAACGTTGCCAAAATGTAACATCAACATTTGCCCCAATATATATACATCAATAGAATTTGCAACAGAGTTCATGTCCAAACCAAATTTACTGAACTCTTGGGGAAACAAATCCTGGCAGATCACATCTAAAAACTGAGGAGGTAATCAAAAGTGTTTAGTGAATGTTCAGGTAGGTCTTAACAGGCAGAGATAAGAGCAAGAGACATTTGGGTTGCTAGTAGGATAGCTGTCAAGAGTGACATTCACATTTCCCTAGTATTTGTATTGTCATTCTTATGAATGTCAAAAAATGCTAATATTTTCACAAAATGCACTTTATGCCTTTTTTAATATTTGTTCTCATTTTTTCAATAGAAACATATTTACCTTTGTTGCTTAGGAAAGCAGTGTTTTATTTTGTTATTATTTACATTTCTATGCTGGAGAATGTAGAGTTGAAGGCAAAATTTACTTTCGGAAAAAGAAAAGGCTAAAATTAAATGAAAGAAAGCAGAAAAAAAAAACACACTTTCTTTGAAATGCAATATGACCCTTAGTCCACCCACCTCAACTTTAGTGAAGTCCCAGGTATTGTTTTACAAGTAACTTAATTAGCATTGTATTTTGTATATTTATTTCCATTAAATCATACATGTTTTGGATTACATGAACACACACTGTATACACAGCAAGAGATGTGTACACAATCGTAAGCTAAAATCAGTTTGTTAACCTGCTCAGGTCGTAGCTTGTTATAGTTTAAAACATGCTGGCTAAATACATAGCTGTCATCATCCATATATCTTGCATTCCAATCATAACCTCTGGCAGTGAAAACTCCCTCTCAAATTAAGGTTTATTGGAGTAGCAAACCTCCTCAATGCTAAGCATTGAAATTACTGACCTCACCAATCCACTGACAGGATAATTGTGAGCTGAGCTAGTGTGAAATCTAAAGAATGTTCTTTTTACAGTTGTTTTGCCATAGTTACATATGATTCATGTCCCTCAATGAAATAGCTATCTTTTCCTCTGCATTGTAGAATGAGCAATCATATTTTATCTTGCAAAGCAAATGAAAAATAAAAATAAAAGGCTTTACCTGCATAACATGGTAGCTTGTCTTTAAAGTTAAAGCAGTCATTTGATAAATGCTAGCTTTGTTTTGTTATTATTACTGCATAAATGTGGTAAGAAACAGATGCTCTGACTTTTTATCACACCTTAATCTTTTCACCACTGTTTAGAGTTAATTTATCTCAATTAATATTCTTGTTTAGATATTAACCATTAAAAGGGGTTTTCACATTAAAGGGGTTGTAAGGGTACAGTTTTTTTTCCTAATTAGTTTCCTTTACATCAGTACAGTCCTCCTTCACTTAGCTCATCCTTCGATTTTGCTTTTAAATGTCCTTATTTCTTCTGAGGAATCCTCACTTCCTGTTCTTCTGTCTGTAACTCCACACAGTAATGCAAGGCTTTTTCCCTGGTGTGGAGTGTCGTGCTCGCCCCCTCCCTTGGACTATAGGAGAGTCAGGACGCTCTCTATGTTTCAGATAGAGAAAGGAGCTGTGTGTTAGTCCTGACTCTCTTGTAGTCCAAGGGAGGGAGCAAGCACGACACTCCATGTATGTATGTATTTCTGGAGATTCTCAGACTTGTTATATAGTGTATGCTACACTAAACTCCCCTCTTTCATCACAGAAAGGGACACTAAATATTAATTAACCACTTCAATACAGGGCACTTGTCCCCCTTCCTGCCCAAGACAATTTTCAGCTTTCAGCGCTGTTACAATTTGAATGACAATTGCGCGGTCATGCTACACTGTACCCAAACAACATTTTTAGCATTTTGTTCCCACAAATAGAGCTTTCTTTTGGTGGTATTTAATCACCTCTGGGATTTTTATGTTCTGCTCAACAAATAAAAAAAGGACAAAAATTTAGATTTTTCTTTTGTTTCTGTTACAAAACTTTGTATATAAGTACGTTTTCTCCTTCACTGACGGGCACTGATGAGGCTGCACTGACCGACACTGATGTACAGCACTGATGGGCACTGATAGGCAGCACTGATGGGCACAGATGGGTACTGATAGGTGGCACTGATGGACACTGATGTGTGGCACTGATGTACACTGATAAATTACACTGATTGGCAGGCATTAGTTATGGACACTGATTGGCATCTATTGTGGGCACTGACTGGCTTCCCTGGTGGTGACTGGTGGCATACCTGGTGTTCATAAGTGGCGGGCATCCCTGATGGTCCGGGTGGTGTCCCTGGTGGTCCTGGGTGGGAATCTTAGGGGGGGCTGCGCTGATAATTAATCAGTGCATACCCACCTGTCAGAGGAACAGCCGATCGGCTCTTCTCTACTCGCATCTGCCAGACGCGAGTGAGGAAAAGCCAATACATGGCTTTCCTGTTTACACCATGATCAGTTGTGATTGGACACAGCTGATCACATGGTAAAGAGTCTCCATAAAACTGACACTCCACGCCACTGATTGCCGTGCTGCGTGCCCCCGCCAGCTAGTAATCCTGATCACGTCATATGATGTCCGATCAGGATAACTAAAAATATTTTCTTGTTTATGGCAACCAGACTGTTATACTGGATGTTGAACTTTTATATAACAGCAATAAATGTCTTGAAAGTGATTAACTACATGCTTGCCAATTTTGAAACATTTTACCATGTCCCAGCTTTTTTGAATCTGAAAGATAATAGGCCTTACTTAATAGCAAAAGGGTTTATTTACTAAAGCTGGAGAGTGCAAAATCAGGCTCACTTCTGCAAAGAAACCAATCAGCTTCCATGTTTTATTACCAAGCCCCAACTGAACCAGCTGAGGTTAGATCTGATTGGCTATCATGCACAGCTGCACCAGATTCTGAGTGCTCTGACTTTAGTAAATCTACACCATAGTACCTAACATCTTGGGGCCAGATTCACAAAGAGTTACGCCGGCGTATCAGTAGATACGCCGACGTAACTCGGAATCTAAGCCCGTCGTATGTTTAAGTGTATGCTCAAACTGAGATACACTTAAACCTGCCTAAGATACGACGGCCTGCGCCGTCGTAGCTTAGGGTGCAATATTTACGCTGGCCGCTAGGTGGCGCTTCCATTGAGTTTGGCGTAGAATATGCAAATGAGTAGATACGCCGATTCACGAACCTACGCTTGCCCGTCGCAGTAAAGATACGCCGTTTCCGTAAGAGGTATGCGGGCATAAAGATAAACATGCCCCCTAGGTGGCGTATCCAATGTTAAGTATGGCCATCGTTCCCGCGTCGCAATTTGTAAATTTTATGTCGTTTGCGTAACTCGTCCGTGAATGGGGCTGGACGTCAATTACGTTCACGTCGAAACCAATGACGTCTTTGCGACGTCATTTGGAACAATGTTCGTTCGGCGCGGGGACGCGCATCATTTAAATGATACACGCCCCCTACCTGCCGAATTTGAATTCTGCCGGGTGATTTACGCTACGCCGCCGCAACTTTACAGGCAAGTGCTTTGTGAATAAAGCACTTGCCTGAAAAACTTGCGGCGATATGTTACGCCAGCAGAAAGATCCGCTGATCTTTCTGAATCTGGCCCGTAAAATCTGAGTTCTCAAAAAAAAACTTTAAGATTTTAGCTGCTATGTCCTAGTTTGTACTAAAAACAAATAATTTATGTTTGGTGATGTATGATATCATACTGTTTAATTTACATAGTATACTACTTAGTATAAACAGTTTTATATGCTATCATTTGATTATGGCTTGCAGAATTTAACATCTAAAGACATGAAAGAATCATTAATAAACAAGTAAATGTCATTGTAGTATCTTTCTTAAAGGGTCACTAAAGGAATTTTTTTTTAGCTAAATAGCTTCCTTTAACTTAATGCAGTCCTGGTTTCATGTCCTCATTGTTCGTTTTTGCTCTAATCCTTCTCTGTTCTGAACACTTCCTGGTTGTCTGTTTCCTGATGAAAAAAGTCCTGTGAGCTTTCTCTCTGTGGTCACTAATCAAGGAGGTGTGATTACTGTGTGTCTAAAACCCCTCAACACCAATGAGTTTTGTTTTACAAACCATCACTGCCCTGTATTGTCTCTGTGTCTCTGTACATCACACAGCATGCAAAAACTAAACTGAAACTAGAGGTACATTATATGATTGATTTTTATCTATTTTTAATCATTTTTAAAAGGAATCAGTTAACTATTATGTCTCTATACCCTGTAAACAGTCATTTCAGCAAAAACATTTTTTTCCTTTACAACTCCTTTAACATGTTCCACAGTGCTTTAATTAAGGTGACCATACATAGGATGAATTAATCATACTAACACAACTGTATAGGGCACAATCATGAGACAGAAAAGTCTGCATTAGGCAACTTGGGTGACCACCAGTGTTAGGATTGGTCCAACCTTAAAAAATAATGTTCATTGATTTCAATGTTCTTGACTGATTCATCAAGTATAAGTCACAGAACTACACGTATGTTCATTTTATAAGTATTTGGACTAAACATTTGCGATATTTAGTTTCAAATCTATCAAAGTGATTAGGCCTTAATTGGGACAAAAAAATTGCCATTTTATACTGAGCAGCCCATTATATATATGGAAGTAGAAAACGGAATCTGGTTACGCAGATTGTCTTCCTCTATGGCCCCGTACACACGACCGAGTTTCTCGGCAGAATTCAGCCAGAAACTCGATCGGAGCTGAATTCTGCCGAGAAACCCGGTCGTGTGTACACTTTCGGCCGAGGAAGCCGACGAGGATCTCGGCGAGGAAATAGAGAACATGTTCTCTATTTCCTTGTTGTTCAATGGGAAATTTCGGCTCGCCGAGATCCTCGGCGGCTTCACAAGGAACTCGACGAGCAAAACGATGTGTTTTGCCTGTCGAGTTCCTCGGACGTGTGTACGGGGCCTAATGGGTTTTTAGAGGCAGCTACCATTAAGCCCCAGCATCATGTTTCTGCTGTGAGGTCGAGAGGGGGACCGATCCGGGAGGACTCAGAGAGTCCTGCTTGGTTAGTGTCACTCCCTAGAGGCCCACATGGCTTGCGGCAAATGGAGGCTTGCGGGTGAGAGCAGGATGCATTATATATGTGATATAATCGCATATTTTATGTTATGTTTTATGTTTTACCTTCTTGAACTCTGTGTCACATTAGCCAGCTTTTGTTAGGACAGGTAGTCAGTGGTGTAATCACAGCTGTTTGATCAAGCCAGCTCCTTATTATCTGAACTTGCATGGAAGTGATCAAGACACATCCAATTTGGGCATTTGTGCACATGCATCCCCCTAGCATACTTTTTAAACTGGCAGGAATAGGGGGCCAGATTCACAAAGGAGATACGACGGAGGATCTCAGATACTCCGTCGTATCTCTCAGAGTATCTATGCGACTGATTCATAGAATCAGTTAAGCATAGATAGCCCTAAGATCCGACAGGTGTAATTGTTTTACACTGTCGGATCTTAGGATGCAATACCGCGGCCGCCGCTGGGGGGAGTTTGCGTCGTAAACCAGCGTCGGGTATGCAAATTAGGAGTTACGGCGATCCACGCCGGTTTTTCGCGTTCGCTACGTCGCTGCTAGTCTAGTTTCCCGTTGCAAAGTTAGTCATCGTTTTTGGTGCCCTAACTTTACACAGCACACGTATGTGCTGTATAAAGTATGGCCGTCGTTCCCGCGCTGAAATTTCAAAATTTTTCCTTCTTGCGTAAGACGTCTGGGAATACGGAAGTACGCTACACACGTCGCCGTTAGAAAAAATGACGTCACTTTGCGCAAAGCACGGCGGGAATTTAGAAACGGAGCATGTGCAGTAGGTCCGGCGCGGGAGCGCGCCTAATTTAAATGGCACACGCCCCTTTGAATTACGCGGGCTTACGCCGGAGGCCGCCAGCGTAGGTTTTCATTGCAAGTGCTTTGTGAATCAGGCACTTGCGATGAAAACTTGCGGCGGTGTAACGTATCTACCATACGTTATCTACGATACGTTATCTACGATACGTTATCTACGATACGTTACGCCGCAGCACTGCTACGTGAATCTGGCCCACTGCACACAATCATCTGATGCATACAGTTTGAATTGTTTTTCTCATTTGTTTACTCACTCTGTTGTTCAAGCACATAACTCAAAATAATTATTGTTCTTCCTTTACAAATTACTTTTTTGGCTGCATTTTCAGGACAGAAACGTGTGTTCTATTTATGTGAATATTGCACAGTGTGCTGTCATGAAGTGTTTCATTTTGACAAGCTCAGAAAAATGAGCCAGGTGTGAACAAAACAACTTGTGAACTTTGTTAAACTTTCTTTCCAAGCAAAAAATAACATCTTCAAACTAGAATTTAAATATGTTTTATTTATAGAATCAATTTAGAAATTATATATTGTTTTAATTTAAATTAATTTCACTAATGTAAGGGTTTCTTATATTTTATTTTTGTTATTACTAAAATATGTACAATTATATTTTAAAAATATTATTTCATATATTCTGGATCACTGGTATGCTTTAATATCTGTATTTAATATCTGTCAATTATTCAAGCCCTGAGGTTCTTGACTTTTAATCCTACAATGTTTTTTTGCCATTCCAAAGATGTTTGGAATGTTTTTAAAGAAGAAGTAGGACCAAAGTTCTTTCTGCTCTACTTCTCCTATTGGTCACAAGAGTGTACTTTGCTCTGTACTCCTGTGACCTGTATTCAAATCGACTTTAATGTTGGCATCCACCCAGATCCCTGGCCGGAAGCTGGCTCAGCCTCTCAATGATCCACTGAGAACTTGAACCAACTGCTCCCACCCTATCCACAGCCTAGTGCTCCAGTGAGGGCTGGAAGGGCAGAGCAGAGTGCCAGTACTGATAGTCACTGGCTTTCTGCTCACTAAAGACTGAGAACTGAACAATCATTTGGCTCAGTCTTAGAGGCAGCAGGGGATCAGATCAATGCTGCATCCACCTAGGTGAGTATGATTGATTATGTTTAAATTCCCTTTAGGTTTGTCAAAGTTACATAGAACAGGCACATCTACTATCCACATGTTCCAAACATATTATCCTTACTTCAACCTATCCATGCATCTATCCATTCATCCATCCATCCATTTCATTAATATCTTATCTTGTAGGTTTCAAAGGGGAAAGCAGTCATAGTATGATGCTCACTCACCAGAGAAGGTCCAGACTCCATGGGCAGCACTGTGTGGAGTGGTCTCTCTCTGTGCAGACAACATGGAACAGTCTCTCTCTCTCTCTGTTCAGGGAATATGGAGCAATCTCTCTATCTCTCTCTGGGTGCAGACATTGGGGTAGATTCAGGTACGATTTGCGCATTTTTTACGGAGGCGCAGCGCACCGTTTTGCCGCTGCGCCTCCGTAAATTACCTGCGCTACGCTCGATTCACGGAGCAGTAGCTCCATAAATTGCGTGGGCGCTCCTGAAAAATTCCCGGCGTAATTGTGCGTAATTTAAATGATCCCGTAGGGGGCGTGGATCATTTAAATTAGGCGCGTTCCCGCGCCGAGCGTAGTGCGCATGCTCCATCGGGAAACTTTCCCGACGTGCATTGCGGTAAATGACGTCGCAAGGACGTCATTTGCTTCAAAGTAAACGTGAATGGCGTCCAGCGCCATTCATAATTTACTTACGCAAACTACGTAATTTTCAAATTTCGCGACGCGGGAACGACGGGTATACTTAGCATTGGCTGCGCCTGCTAATAGCATGGGCAGCCTTACGCAAAACCCGACGTACGCAAACGACGTAAACTGCGTACGCAGGGCGTGTGTACGGTTGTGAATCGGCGTTAGTATGCAATTTGCATACTCTACGCTGACCACAATGGGAACGCCACCTAGCGGCTTGCGTAAGAATGCAGCCTAAGATATGACGGCATAAGGAGCCTTATGCCAGTCATATCTTAGGCTGCAGTCGGCGTATCGAGGTTCCTGAATCAGGAGCATTCGATACGCCGGCACAAGTAAGCAATTGCGCTGCGTAACTATGGTTACGCAGACGCAATTGCTTTTTGAATCTACCCCATTGTTGAGTTTTCCATCTCTGTGCATTCAATGTGGACTGGTCTCTCTCTCTTTGCATGCAATGTGGAGCAGTCTCTCTCGCTCTCTCTGGAGACAAAAATTAAGGGGAAGTCTCTCCAGTTGAACATAGGTGACAAAAAACCTGATAGGTTATAACTGTCTTCACTATACCAAAAATAAGAAATATGTTTTTTGCCTGCAGTTCTACCTTAAATCACATTGTTAATCGCATATGGTACTTGTATGTAGCTTAAATATTGAAATTTGCACTTAAAACTGTAATTTTGTAACTTTTTGAAATGTCAATAAAAACACGGCTGTGTCAGTAAAGTTTGGTTGTTGTGTCAGTAAATTTCACTTTAGTAGGTTGGCAACACTGGTCTTCAGTAATATTGAAATGAGGCATATATAAATAACAAAAATAGAGGCGCCTTTTAAATGTAGACATTTACATCTATTGATCAAATGTATAAAACCGCTCACATTTAGGTAAGTAAAATCAGGCACATTAGGATAGTTCTGCACAGGTGAGTCTCCATGCACGCTGGTCTGGGCAGTGTTCCGCCGTGTCCCCTGTAAGAGCAGTCTGCCAACTCTGTGCGTAGATTAGGCCAAGATGGAAGGCTGGAATGCACGTGGACAGCAGGGGTGGGCGTGTGACATCACTGGAAATGACCGTAACACATTTCTGAGAGTGTGCACTGACGATGACAAGGACATGCACACTCCTTTCTTAAGCTAAGGCTGCAAGGGCATGGGTGCCTTATATAGGGTGCTATCTAGTGGAGGAATATGGAAATGACTGGAGATAGCTGTATTGTGACTCTGGTGACTTTACTATCATGGCGCCATCTAATGGCAGATAAAAATAATGCTGGTAATGGGTCAATTATATAGCAATGGTACAATAATAGTGAATAAAAGACTGATGGCCAAAATGACATTAAAAAACTAGAATTATGCAAATTGCCTGAGTGGCAAGCCATTGCACTCCATGTGGCAATCAATAGAAAAATATGTTCAATATGAATATCAATAGCATAATTTAAAACTAAGATAACGTGCAAATATTGAGATAAATTTGATAAAAACATACATGTAATGAATACATAAAAAACACTGTGAGCTAGATTCATGTAGTTCTTACGCCGGCGTATCTATTGATACGCCGCGTAAGTCAGTAGATGCGCCGTCGTATCTATGCATGCTATTCACGGAGCTAGATACGCCTGAATTTCAGCTTCCTCCGACCGACGTAAGTGTTAGTACGCCGTCGTATCTAGGGTGCATATTTACGCTGGGCGCTAGGGGCGCTTCCGTAGATTTACGCATAGAATATGTAAATGACCTAGATACGCCGAATCACGAACGTACTTGCGCCCACTATGCCGTTTACCTAAGGCTTACGTCCGGCGTAACGTTACCCCTGCTATATGAGGCGCAGCCAATGTTAAAGTATGGACGTTGGAACAGCCGTCAAATTTTACGTCGTTTACGTAAGTGGTACGTGAATGGGGCTGTGCGTAGGTTACGTTCACTTCGAAAGCATTGAGCCGACGTATCTTAGGGAGTATATGCAACGTGACTGAGCATGCGTGCGCATGCGCGGATCGTTAGTGAAAAAATTTACATGGGGTCACGGCTACTTTGAATACAACACGCCCACTACCTTCCACATTTGAATTAGGCGGGCTTTTGCCTGCCTAGTTACACTACGCCGGCGCAACGTACAGCGCCAGATCTTTGTGAATAAAGGTCTGGGCACCCTATTTTACGTCGGCATGGCACATATGAGATGTGCTACGCCGGCAGAACTATACGCTGAGCTACGTGAATCTAGCTCAGTATGTCTCATAAACATACCATCTCTGTAAACCTAATACCAGTGCAATATGTGTAGGGTAATACTGGCATGATGTGTTATGTGCACCAAAATTGTTGTGAAAGAGGTGCAGGTGTCTACCTACATAATGAGTAGGAGCAGCATGTATTGGGTGGGAAAGTTAAATACTCGATCCACCAATAGGCATGGGAAAGCTTATATATACTGTATATAATATGCGCAAAGACACCTTAAATAATGCATAATGATTTATTCCTGGCTAAACTAACCTATATAGTTTATCCTAAACTAACTAGTGGTTCCATACTAATGGTTAAATGTTCCTCAATAGAGTATGCTGTGTTCTCCTGCTCCTGATGCCAGCCGTAAGTCTGTCTCGACACCTAGGGGAAAACTATCACAGCCCACTCAGGGGAATGCTACTTTGCAAGGGGTATGGCGTAGGCAATGTATTTGGTAAACAATCTGCTAAGCTGTATACTTACAGACAACAAACTAACACCCACCACCCTTGCATGGAGGACTACACGACCACCATATCAGGACAAGGCAAAATCTGTAAAATATTACAATTTGAGAAAGATGGGCTCAGGTAAGTATTAGGGGGGCTGCTGCACACAGAATGTTTTTTATCTTAATGCATAGAATGCATTAGGATAAAAAACCTTCTGACTTTACAACCACTTAAATTTGTTTTTGTATAAGGACAGTGCAGTTTGTAGTATTGTTTTATTATTCTCTCATATCTGCGAATCCGCATATGCATATATCTGTATATAGAAGGAATGCAAAGGATGAAACATGAAGAGAAGAGACATTTTCCCATCTGTTGTAAACAAGAGCCACAGTTACCATTTTTTATGGTAATTGAGCGGGAAATTACAAACCACCAATATCCATGTTATTCCTGCCACAATAATTTCAAGCAGCAATAATTATGCATTTACCTTCAGCTATCATAATTTAAGGCATCCTTATATTAGGTTCTCAGACAGTGGTCATCTTCTAAAAACTTAAATGTTTATATTCATTCAGAAGCATATGTATATATCCATCCTATCCATGTATTTACTTTATTTACATTATTTACACAAAGGGAAGATAGCTAAAGCCCTAATATAAGCCATTGGGGGTTTGCTAATCCAAACTAAAAATTCATGTTGCTTCCGAGTGTAATAACTTAGAATTTAGGTCTCCTTTCTAAAATAACATATTTCCACATGAAAGCCACAAAACGTTAGCCCCTTAGTTCTTCCTCCATGCTTTTCCCACAGGTGGCTTAGGACTGATTATTACCTTTTTAAACTAATATCATTTATGTGTTCCAAAATCCTCCTACTTACTGTAGTTGTCTTACGGTCAGGGCAGCCATCACACATTTTTGGGCCCCTTACAAAGCTTTAGGCAGGGCCCCCCTGGAGCAGAGAACCAGGGGGGCTCGCCTCTCTCCTGCCGTTAGATGATAAGCAGGGGGGTTGTGGTAAAGAAAGTGTCATCTCTTCTCTTCTCTCTCTTGCCGCGAGATGATAAGCGGGATGGGGGGGGGGTGGTGCTGACGAACAAAACAAAGTCAACTCAAGTCTTCTCTTCTCTCTCCTGCCGCGAGTTGCTAAAGTCAGATGAAAAAAAAATGGGGGGGTGGCGATCCCCTGCCACGAGTTGCTAAAAAGAAACAAAACAAAAAACAAAAAGAAAAATGGGGGGGACCATAGGGCTCCTTACAGGTGTAATGCCTGTACCCCCCTGATGGCGGCCCTGCTTACGGTTTTTGCCCACATAAAGGAAGTTACAGGGACATTGTACTACATTTACTAGTCTTGTAATGCTACAATTTATTGACTGGATCAACATTGTTGAACCATCCTTTGGATTCATTTAATTTCTTGAGCTGGCCCTAGATGGATAGAAGGTAGGGATGAGCCCAATTTTTTGCCTGTTCGCATATTTTGCTGCAAACCGAACCGGGGTAGGGGGGGCACCCCGGTTCGGTTTGCAGCAGAATATGCAAACAGGCAAAGAATTTGTTCGAACGCGTGAACACTGTTAAAGTCTATGGGACACGAACATGAAAAATCAAAAGTCCTCATTTTAAAGGTTAACTGCATGCAGGTCTGATCTCTGTGGACACCAATAACCCCACATTCTCTGTTCATCTGTATGGTAAGTACTTTCCCTCTGCAATTAATCCCCTCTTGACCTTGCTCCAACCTGACTCTCCACAATATACAGTATATATATATATATATATATATATATATATATATATATATATATACACAAACATATTTATTTTCTCTCAAATTAATATGAAGAAATTGCATATTATCTCGTAAGTGGAACCAAAGCCAACTTGAGTAAGGGTGGATGTTTCATGTAACATTTGTTTACTAGAATCTATATGTCCTTAGCTCAGGCATGCCAGCAGGAGGGTGTGCTTAGCTGAGAACCCCCCCCCCCTCCATTTTAAAGAATACAAAATGCCTATAAAGACTCCTGGGCTGCAGTGGCGGCCGCTGGCTCTGATAGGCACTTCCAAAGCCAACCAGCTGCCGTTATTCAGATGGCCGATGCTCACCAGGGGGCCAGCCATCTGAATAGTGGGTGGCAGCAACAATACATGGATTCATGCAATGCATGAATTGAAAATTTTTAACTAGAGTTGCCCATTACGTCAAGATGAAACTGAATACACTACTAAGGTGAACCGTGTCAATACTATGAGATGTCCTAATGTCAAATAGGTTATGCCTCCAAGCCGGAAAGAAGATCAGAATACCAGTGCTAGGAGAATTAACAGTGCAGCTGTATGCGAACCATGCAGCTGAGTAAAGCATCCTTCTCACCACCCAATACAGAGTGTACAGTGTGTAGAGTGTATACCAACGGTCATCAACCCAGTCCTCAGGGCCCACTAGCCGGCCAGGTTTTATGTATTACCTTGGGGAGATGCAGGCTAGAATACTGCAATCACTGAGCAGTAAATTATATCACCTTTGATGTTTGTCAGTTATCTTGCAAACCTGGCCTGTTAGTGGGCCCTGAGGACAGGATTGATGACCACTGGTGCATACTATTCCTGATATCGCCTGGAATCTGGGTAAACTGATTGCGATATTAAAAGTCCCAACAAGGGAATTGGAGCGTAAGTAGGCAAGATATATATACCTATTTGGGATGATGCACACTATGATACATGCAAATAGGGATACTACTCTGCCCCAATTTTAATCTAAGAAAGATGTACATGTAAGTGAGTACATACGTATGACTATGTGCTTTGAGGTGATACTGACATTCCTTTGCTTTGCTACTTAGCTAAGCTCTTGATGTGGAACAGCTTGTGCCAGCTATATTGTGCACATATGTGCTGGTATCCATCAGTTTACAAATATTCTTTGCTACTTGCTACCACTGGACTTTGACAACTGAGAATGTTGCTATACGTGCTGCCATCTATCAGCTTTGCAATTATCTTGATGTTATTTGCTATCCTGGACTATGACATAAAGTGCTGTGAACTGCTGTGACTTATTATTGACTGGTCAAGTTGTCCTAAAGGACACAGGATACTATGAACTACTTATAGACCAGTAAATATAACTAGCAATTATTTTCCACTTAGTTTGAACTTATACTGTATATGGACTTACATGTACGATTTTAGATGTATATAGGAAACATATTAACACATGTAGGTCGACAAGTAATTGCTTGCTGATTACCAATCTAGTACCTACTGAGGAGCCGACAGGTGATATATATAAAAAGTGTCTGGACGTCATTCTTTCCTTTTCTTTTTCGTTTTCTTTTCTCTGTGTGTGTAAACAATGTTGCTCCACTTTAAATGTGGTAATGTGGAGGGTATAAGTTTTGGCTTTATTTTGTTTGATAAATTATGCTCATTTGAGCTATTTTGTACTAATAAAATATATCTGCATTTTTAAAAATGTATTTGTACTTTTATGGTATCTATTTGCATGAAATTATGACAGCTATGTCATAACTATAAGGTTGAAGTAGGTTAATTATGAAACACTGAGACCACTTTGAACTACAGCGAATTGGCTTATGTTTGTTAGATTGCCAACTGTTTTTTACTTTTGTTAGAGCTCTTCCAGAAACCCTGCCAGGTCTGTGCCCTCTGCATGTTCAGACAGCTCTACAAAAGAGATTATTTAGAAGCATTCTGTTCTCAAGGCTCTGTTCACATATATGCAAATTGGATCCACTTTATGGCAGAAACATCAGACACTTTTGACACATTTTTGGGACCATTGTAATTTTTACAGCGATCAGTGCTATAAAAATGCACTGATTACTGTGAAGCCCCGTACACACGGCCGAGGAACTCGACACGCCAAACACATCGAGTTCCTTGGCGTGTTCAGTCCTGGAGCCGCCGAGGAGCTTGGCGGGCCGAGTTCTCCCATAGAACAACGAGGAAATAGAGAACATGTTCTCTATTACCTCGCCGAGGTCCTCGTCGGCTTCCTCGGCCGAAAGTGTACACACGGCCGGGTTTCTCGGCAGAATTCAGCTCTGAACCGAGTTTCTGGCTGAATTCTGCCGAGAAACTCGGTCGTGTGTACGGGGCCTCAGAGTGACACTGGCAGTGAAGGGATTAACCACTAGGTGGCGCTGAAGGGGTTAAGTGTTTCCTAGGGAATGCTTCTAACTGTAGGGGGGGGTGGGCTATGTGTGACACGACAGTGATCACAGCTTCCGATTACAGGAAGCTGTGTACACTATTCCTGTCACTAGGAAGATTGGGGAAATGCTTGTTTACATAAGCATTTCCCCGTTCTTTCTTACCGTGACACGACCGCGGGTATGCCCACAGACATTGAGTGCACACGTCCACAATGCCAATTCTTATACGTCCTTCTGCCTGCCTATGCCATTGTGCCGATGTATATCATCATGCGATGGTCAGGAAGCAGTCAACTTTGGATAGTAAAACATTTTTTTTTCTGCCAGTAAATACCTTATACAGCCCACTTCCTGTTTCTTGTCTGGAAAAAAGCCTAGGCTTATGACACCATGCACAGCTCTCTCTCTCACTCTTGTGAGCATTTTCCAGGAAGGGAGGGGGATGAATCATACGAGGGCCAATGAGAGCTGCAGAGCTGGAACTGTGCATCTGTGTCTGTGTAAATCCAGGAAGTGAACAGGCAGCAGTTTCAGCTACCCACAGTTAAAATGAAGTACATAATCACAGTATGTATAAAATAATATGCAAAGTGGTTGGAGGGAAGCTTCAGAATGGCAAAGATGTTTGTATTACAAATTATGTGCGTAGACTGAAGTTTGTCTTTAATGTAAGATCTGACTTTAGTGTTAGAAAGCCAGAGGGGAAAGGAAGGTGTGATTTGAGAATTTCCTGACATTATTATTATTATTATTATTATTATTATTATTATTAATTATTATTGTTATTATTTAGGTACTTATATACATGTTTTAGAATGCCAGGATGAAGTTGTGTTAAAGTATAATTAAAGGATATTTTTTTAGTGGAGAGGGTTAGAATGCTTTTTCAGTTTTTATTGCTGTCTGTGCCCATGTTAGGGAGATTCACCCTTTTAAAAGTAAAAGTAAAAGAATGCTGACACGTCATCACACACTCCTATTATAGTTAGACGTTGTCCCTTGGGCCTTGATGTGCGAGTAAGCACATCCCTGTTTGCATAGATTGGTTCATTTGCCACAGTGAGGGTTATATTTCTATTTCTGATGAGTAGGTCATAATTTAGTCGGTAGGTAAGAAATAGTGAAATCTGACTGTTTTATCCAGGTTGACCAACATTACCTGCAGATCAGACCAGAGTTCAGAGATAGTGATTTTATGTCCAGGAAGGTGGTGCAGATGTGATGTTTTGGCTCTCCCTCGATGGCTAGGCAATCAGAATGGAAGTTCTCCCCCTTGCTTTTCCAGCCCACAATATTCTGGGCACATCACTTCCAGAAGGTTGTGGGTCCATTCACATAGCACAGCATAACACGTGTGTAGCACTACCCCCGGAGGAGCTGCTGGTTGTTTTGGGCAGCACATTTACCTCGTGGCTCCTCCGAATTCCAAGGGGTGAATGGTGCATATAGCAATAGTAAAAGAATGTCCGCAACAAGTGTCTTTTCTGTGCTCTTTATTACCCAGCCGGGTAAAAACAATGAACTGGTGATGAAAGGATAGAGTTTGCAAGAAGAAGGAGAACAACATATTCAGGTGTAGTATTTGGAACAGTCCTCCTCCCATATGTAACACTTTCTGCACCACTCCACCTGAGTGGGCTTAGCGCACCCGGACAGTCCTCTCTCACTGACATGGCAGCCGGGGGGGGTATCACTTAAACCTTTGTAGGATAAAGTCTCTGCCACAGACCCTCCTGAATGAACTTGAACTTGAGGAAACGTCTCTGCCACAGACCCTCCTTAGAATGACCATCAGGGAGACACCTCTGCCACAGGCCCTCTCTGATTGTAGTTACTGATGCAATCCTCCTTAGGTGAATTACGCCTGGATCTCCTTCTTAATGTCTCCCAGGTACCGACTGACAGGTAATCAATCCTTCACTGTCCGGCTAACTTGATCCCCGGTGGTTTGTCAAAATCCTTTTGGACCGCCAGCCTCTCATTGGTGCTCCTCAGATGGACTCCCCATCTGAACAGCTATACCGCTTGGGATCCTCAAAGGTGGGAACCCAGTCGATCACTGGGTCCCCGTTGCTGCTCAAATGTTCCAGACCAACATGGTCCTGGAAACAGAAACACCGCGTGGCACGCACGCCCCGGCCAGGTAGGCTATAATGCCGGGGCGCCGTGATGTGGTCACCCTAAAGGTGGGTGCCACACTGGACGAAGAAGACCCAGAACCAATGGCGTCAGCCCCATAAATACCCTCCCCCAGCATGCACAGCGAGGCCCAACTATCATGGTCTTACCTCTTGCTGGCTTCTTTCATCTGACATGTGCTGGTGGCCATGTTGGTTTCTGGGCTTCTTATAACTTACCACACCCTGCGGCTCCTCCTTCCCACTGGGAGGAGCTGGATGCCTTGCATATATAGGAGGTCTGTTGCTTCAGTTCCTTGCTTGGTCCTCTTGTATTCACATGCTCCTGAGATTGTGCTGCTGCTTTTGGTTACCGACCCGGCTTCCACGGACTACCCTTCTGGCTCCTGATTCCTGGCTTCGTTCGGACTATCCTTCTGGTTCCTGATCCCTGGCTCCGGTGGAAGACTCTGCACTGGTTGATCATCCGTTTGGACTTTTACCTTGCTGTTTGGTTTTCAATAAAGCCTTCCTATTTCGTTTATCTATTGTTGTTACGTCTGATTCATGCTTCCGTGACATTAGGACCAAGCCATGAATTCTAACGGTACAGGGCCACCTTCGCTACCCATGCTGGTTGCCAGACTTGATCAGCAGGATCACCTGCTGGGTCAGTTCGCTCAGGCGTTGCAAAACCTGCTTGCACGCACGGCTCATCTCGCTCCCATTGCCGATAGGCCGGTTGTCGCTCCTGTGTCCGCTCCTACTGCTGCTTCGGTTGTTGCGCCAGAGTCTACCCCGACACCTGTTGCGCCTGCGGTGTCTCGGGGTATGACCGGTTCTGCCCCCCTTCCGCAGCGCATTGGGGGAGAGCCAACTCAGTGCCGAGGTTTCCTTAACCAAGTGGGCATTTATTTTGAGTTGCTGCCACATGCCTTTCCTACTGAGAGATCTAAGGTGGGCTTCTTGATCTCGCTGCTCTCGGACAAGGCCTTGGCCTGGGCCAGCCCTTTATGGGAGAACAACAATCCGGTGGTTGCCGAGTTTTCCGGTTTTGTTGCTTCTCTTCGGAAGGTATTCGATGTACCGGCTCGCTCTGCCTCTGCTGCGAAGCTCCTTATGTCCGTCGGACAGGGTTCACGATCGGTAGCCGAATACGCCATTGAGTTTTGTACCCTGGCAGCAGAGGTGGGCTGGAATAATGAGGCTCTGGTCGCTGCTTTCTCCCATGGTCTCTCGGATGCCTTGAAGGATGAGGTTGCAGCTAAGGACCTACCAGTGGAGCTCGAGGCTCTTATTTCTTTCCTGATATTGATTGACACCAGACTCAGGGAGAGACCTTCCTTTAAGGAGAGCCTGCGGAGGTCTCCTAACAGATTGGCGCCTACATTTGCTGTCCCACCCGTGCCTCCCTCTCCTCCCACGCCTCCTGGAGTTGACATGTCTGGGGGTGAACCCATGCAGCTGGGGTTTGCTCGCCTGTCCGAGGGGGAGAGGGCACTCCGGAGACGTGAGGGCCGATGCATGTACTGTGGTCTCGGTGGGCATTTTCGGTTGGCATGTCCGAACCGTCCGGGAAACGCTCGCACCTGAGATCCTGTCGGGGGCAGATCTTGGGTGGAGTCTCTTCGTCCCCGGTTTCCCGTGCTGATAAACCACTGATCACCGTTGTTCTCTCCTGGGTCGGGGGCTCGGTGATGACCCAGGCGTTGGTGGACTCTGGTGCTGGTGGATTTTTCATTGATAGTAAGTTCGCTGCCGCCAACTCCATTCCTCTGCAGGCTCGAGTTTCCCCGCTGGTTCTCGAGGCGATAGACGGCAGACCCCTCCAGCCGTCACACGTGACTCATGAGACCCTTCCAGTGGGGATAGCCATTGGGGCCGTTCACAGGGAGTCGGCCTGCCTTCAGGTCATTTCGTCTCCACACTACTCGGTGGTCTTGGTGTACCCCTGGCTCCAGAAGCATAATCCGACTTTCGATTGGCGATCGGCCGAGATCCTCTCGTGGTCACCACAGTGTGGGGCTAGTTGCATCCATGGGCCGGTCAAGTTGTTGTGTACTTCCTCGGACTCTGTGTTGCCTCCTGAATACGAGGGGTACCAGGATGTATTCGATAAGGTGCGCGCTGTTGCCCTGCCTCCGCACCGCCCATACGATTGTGCCATAGAGTTACAACCTGGTGCCGTTCCTCCTCGTGGCAGGGTCTATCCACTGTCGGTTGCGGAGAATGAGGCCATGGAGGAGTACGTGAAGGAGGCGCTTTCCCGTGGTCACATTCGCAAATCCTCGTCCCCGGCAGGGGCTGGATTTTTCTTTGTGAAAAAGAAGGGCGGAGAGTTGAGGCCTTGCATCGACTATAGAGGCCTTAATCGCATCACGATCAAGAATGCATACCCGATACCCTTGATTTCCGAGTTGTTTGATCGCCTAAAAGGGGCCACGGTCTTTACTAAACTCGACCTGAGGGCGGCATATAACCTGGTAAGGATCAAGGCTGGTGACGAGTGGAAGACCGCGTTCAACACCAGGACCGGTCATTATGAATCCTTGGTTATGCCCTTTGGGTTGTGCAAGACCGCGGTCTTTCAGGAATTCATCAACGATGTTTTCCGTGACCTGTTGCAGCAGTGTGTGGTGGTCTATTTGGATGACATCTTGGTATATTCTGAATCCATGGAGGCCCACATTCTGGATGTCAAGCGAGTGTTGCAACGGTTACGAGAGAACAAGCTGTTCGGTAAGCTTGAGAAATGCAAATTTCACCGGTCCCAGGTAACCTTCTTAGGTTACATCATTTCCGCTGAGGGGTTCTCCATGGACCCTGAGAAGGTTTCGGCTGTCTTACAGTGGCCCCAGCCCAGTGGTCTTCGTTCCCTGCAGCGCTTTTTGGGCTTCGCCAATTATTATCGGAAGTTCATCAGGAAATTCTCCACGCTGGCCAAGCCTCTCACGGATCTGACCAGGAAGGGCAGTAATTCCCAGGTCTGGCCGCCCGAGGCCATCCGGGCTTTTGAGGCTCTAAAATCTGCCTTTGTGTCGGCTCCAATACTGTCTCATCCCAACCCTGGGTTGCCCTTTGTTCTCGAGGTGGACGCGTCTGAGACGGGAGTAGGCGCCCTTCTGTCTCAGCGTCGAACACCAGAGGGTCCTCTGCTTCCCTGTGGGTTTTACTCCCGGAAACTGTCTCCCTCGGAGTGCAACTACCAGATTGGTGACACAGAGTTGTTGGCCATCGTGCAGGCTCTCAAGGAGTGGAGGCATTTGCTCGAGGGTTTGGTGGTTCCGGTTCTCATCCTGACGGACCACAAGAATCTGACTTACCTTTCTGAGGCCAAGAGATTGACACCACGTCAGGCCAGATGGGCTCTGTTCCTGTCACGTTTTAATTACGTGGTCTCTTACCTACCCGGTTCCAAGAACGTCAGGGCGGATGCCTTATCACGTCAATACTCCAAGCTGTCCAGGGAGGAATCGATACCGACTTCGGTCATACCTCCTAATCAGATCCTGGCCGCCATTCGCACCAGCCTGACCTCTCCCCTTGGAGAGCAGATTTTGGCGGCCCAATCTGGTGCTCCCTCTGGGAGACCCAACGGCAGATGTTTTGTGCCTGAGGAGTTGCGCACTCGGTTGTTGCGAACCTACCACAACTCCAAGACCGTGGGGCATCCTGGAAAGAATCAGCTGTCCTGGGCTGTTTCATGTTTGTTCTGGTGGCCTTCTCTACGTTCTGACATCGCCGCATATGTAGCGGCATGCTCTGTTTGTGCCCAGAGTAAATCCCCTCGGCACCTTCCGTTGGGCCTTCTGCAACCCATCGCTACTGGGGAGTGCCTATGGTCACACCTTGGGATGGACTTCATTGTGGACCTTCCTGCATCCCAAGGCCATACGGTCATTCTCATGATTGTGGATCGGTTTTCCAAAATGTGCCACTGTGTTCCTCTCAAGAAATTACCCTCTGCACAAGAGTTGGCCACGGTTTTCGCCAGGGAGGTCTTCCGGTTGCACGGTTTGCCCAAGGAGATAGTGTCGGATCGGGGGAGTCAGTTTGTGTCCAGGTTCTGGCGCGCCTTTTGCTCCCAGTTGGGGATTCATCTCTCCTTCTCCTCGGCCTACCACCCTCAGTCCAATGGGGCCGCAGAACGATCCAATCAGGCACTGGAGCAATTCCTTCGTTGCTATGTCTCCGATCATCAAGACAATTGGGTTGACCTTCTGCCTTGGTCTGAGTTTGCCAGGAACACGGCGGTGAACTCTTCCTCTGGGACGTCTCCCTTCATGGCCAATTATGGGTTCCAAAATAAAAAGCAAATAACCGCGCTTAGGAAACACTAGTTTGGAAATATGTAGTAGTACTTAAAATTCGAACATAAAATAGGTAAATAATAATAAGACTGCAGCCCCCCCAAGAATGTGATCCCCTAAAGGATACAGAAATAATGGGCAATGGTGTGGGGGTGGTGGCGCTGTCTAAGTGGAGGCTGATGTTACCCAGAGGTGGTAAGAACAAACTATATGGACCTCAAACTAATAAGTGATAAATATAGTGCCTCTTATGATATGTGATATGCCAGTGATAAAAATAAAATAGCTTAAGTGTGGCTAGAACCACATGCTGTAAATGCAACTTAGTATATAACTATGGACAAAAGTAAAGTGATAACGCACAGCACAAGTGCCGAAAAATTGTGTCCAAAAAAGTAAAAAGTTGTGTCCAAAAAAGTAAAAAATCCAAAAGACTAAAGAATGTCTAAAAGTTCAGGAAAAAAATATATATAAGGAATATATATATATGAAAAGCAACAATCCAGGTGTGAACCAATATAAATAAATTAACAGCAGTCCAGAGTGATATTGGTGACAATGTGACTTTCCAAGTGGGTAAGTGGTCACAGTATGCAGTAGTGCAGTGATGCGAAGTGGGTCCGGTGCTCCCCCTCCTGGGTCCCTACTCACCAGAGGCCCTCACCCCTGCAGGGGTAAAGAGCATAGAAAATCTCCAACCGACTCGGGTCCTCGCTCTCCTAGTAGGTCCTACGATCCAGCTGGTACCAAAAAAGATCCTGGATATCCGGATTCCCGTTCCCGGGCTCGGAGGGTCTCCGGTGATCAGATGAAGCGTTCTCTCTGTGCGGATCCCGGGAGGTGGGCGGAGCTGGAGACACACAGGGCGGTAGGGAGGGGCGGAGTCCCGGGGGGTCGCTCTATACCGAACACACCGATCACTCCATCCACGCACATCCTGGAGTGATCGGTGTGTTCGTGGATGGAGTGATCGGTGTGTTCGGTATAGAGCGACCCCCCGGGACTCCGCCCCTCCCTACCGCCCTGTGTGTCTCCAGCTCCGCCCACCTCCCGGGATCCGCACAGAGAGAACGCTTCATCTGATCACCGGAGACCCTCCGAGCCCGGGAACGGGAATCCGGATATCCAGGATCTTTTTTGGTACCAGCTGGATCGTAGGACCTACTAGGAGAGCGAGGACCCGAGTCGGTTGGAGATTTTCTATGCTCTTTACCCCTGCAGGGGTGAGGGCCTCTGGTGAGTAGGGACCCAGGAGGGGGAGCACCGGACCCACTTCGCATCACTGCACTACTGCATACTGTGACCACTTACCCACTTGGAAAGTCACATTGTCACCAATATCACTCTGGACTGCTGTTAATTTATTTATATTGGTTCACACCTGGATTGTTGCTTTTCATATATATATATTCCTTATATATATTTTTTTCCTGAACTTTTAGACATTCTTTAGTCTTTTGGATTTTTTACTTTTTTGGACACAACTTTTTAGGATGTGCGTGGATGGAGTGATCGGTGTGTTCGGTATAGAGCGACCCCCCGGGACTCCGCCCCTCCCTACCGCCCTGTGTGTCTCCAGCTCCGCCCACCTCCCGGGATCCGCACAGAGAGAACGCTTCATCTGATCACCGGAGACCCTCCGAGCCCGGGAACGGGAATCCGGATATCCAGGATCTTTTTTGGTACCAGCTGGATCGTAGGACCTACTAGGAGAGCGAGGACCCGAGTCGGTTGGAGATTTTCTATGCTCTTTACCCCTGCAGGGGTGAGGGCCTCTGGTGAGTAGGGACCCAGGAGGGGGAGCACCGGACCCACTTCGCATCACTGCACTACTGCATACTGTGACCACTTACCCACTTGGAAAGTCACATTGTCACCAATATCACTCTGGACTGCTGTTAATTTATTTATATTGGTTCACACCTGGATTGTTGCTTTTCATATATATATATTCCTTATATATATTTTTTTCCTGAACTTTTAGACATTCTTTAGTCTTTTGGATTTTTTACTTTTTTGGACACAACTTTTTACTTTTTTGGACACAATTTTTCGGCACTTGTGCTGTGCGTTATCACTTTACTTTTGTCCATAGTTATATACTAAGTTGCATTTACAGCATGTGGTTCTAGCCACACTTAAGCTATTTTATTTTTATCACTGGCATATCACATATCATAAGAGGCACTATATTTATCACTTATTAGTTTGAGGTCCATATAGTTTGTTCTTACCACCTCTGGGTAACATCAGCCTCCACTTAGACAGCGCCACCACCCCCACACCATTGCCAATTATGGGTTCCAACCTGCCGTGTTACCGGAGTCATTCTCTCCCCAAGATATTCCGGCTGTGGAGGATCACCTTTCCGCTCTACGTGCTTCTTGGATACAGATCCAGAGGTCCCTTGAGGTCTCTGCGCAGCGCCATAAACTCCAGGCTGATCGCAGACGGGCGCCTGCTCCTTCCTACCAGGTCGGAGACCGTGTATGGTTGTCCACTCGCAACCTCAACCTTCGAGTGCCCTCTCCCAAGCTGGCTCCTCGCTTTGTTGGTCCCTTCCGAGTGCTTCGCAGGGTAAACCCGGTTGCCTATGCCCTTGCGCTCCCACCTGGCATGCGGATCTCCAACGTGTTTCACGTTTCCCTGTTGAAACCACTGGTGTGCAATCGCTTCACCTCCTCGGTTCCTCGGCCTCGTCCGGTCCAGGTGGGCGATCATGAGGAGTATGAGGTGAGCGATATCCTGGACTCACGCTTGGTCCGTGGTCGGGTGCAGTTTTTGGTCCACTGGCGTGGTTATGGTCCAGAGGAGCGTTCCTGGGTTCCCTCCGCAGATGTCCATGCTCCTGCCTTGCTCCGAGACTTCCACGCACGCTTCCCCCAGAAACCGTTTTTTGCGCCGCGGAGGAGGGGCCCTTGAGGGGGAGGTACTGTCATGGTCTTACCTCTTGCTGGCTTCTTTCATCTGACATGTGCTGGCGGCCATGTTGGTTTCTGGGCTTCTTATAACTTACCACACCCTGCGGCTCCTCCTTCCCACTGGGAGGAGCTGGATGCCTTGCATATATAGGTGGTCTGTTGCTTCAGTTCCTTGCTTGGTCCTCTTGTATTCACATGCTCCTGAGATTGTGCTGCTGCTTTTGGTTACCGACCCGGCTTCCACGGACTACCCTTCTGGCTCCTGATTCCTGGCTTCGTTCGGACTATCCTTCTGGTTCCTGATCCCTGGCTCCGGTGGAAGACTCTGCACTGGTTGATCATCCGTTTGGACTTTTACCTTGCTGTTTGGTTTTCAATAAAGCCTTCCTATTTCGTTTATCTATTGTTGTTACGTCTGATTCATGCTTCCGTGACACCAACCCTCCTGATTGGCTGCTAGGGAAGAGCACCCAAACCTCGACTCCACTGCTGCCACCTACCGCACTGGGGTGGGAAGAACACCCCAGCACAACAAAATGAGCCCACAGACAAGCTGAGACAGAGACCCTGGGGTAGATTCAGAGAATAATTACGCCGGCATATTCATAGATACGCCACGTAATTGCTAAGCTGCGCTGGCGTATCTACTTTCTGTATTCAGAAAGCTAGATACACCGACATTAGCCTAAGATACGACTGGCATTAGTCTCTTACGCCGTCGTATCTTAGGGTGCATTCTCACGCTGGCCGCTAGGTGGCGCTCCCGTAGTTTTCAGCGTAGAGTATGCAAATTACCTACTTACACCGATTCACAAACGTACGTGCGCCCGGCGGTAGTTTTTTACGTCATTTGCGTAAGTCGTTTTCGTCGTAACGTTGCTCCTGCTATTAGGAGGCGCAGCCAATGTTAAGTATGGACGTCGTTCCCGCGTCGAAATTTGAAAATTTTACGTCGTTCGCGTAACTTGTCCGTGAATGGGGCTGGATGGCATTTACGTTCACGTCGAAACCAATGACGTCCTTGCGATGTCATTTAGCGCAATGCACGTCGGAAATTTTAGGGACGGCGCATGCGCAGTACGTTCGGCGCGGGAACGCGCTTAATTTAAATGATTCACGCCCCCTACCCGGATCATTTGAATAAGGCGGGCTTGCGCCGGGGGATTTACGCTACGCCGCCGCAACTTTACAGGCAAGTGCTTTGTGAATCAAGCACTTGCCCCTAAAACTTGCGGCGGGGTAACGTAAATGTCATACGTTACACCGACGCAGATTTGCCCGATTCTACTTGAATCTGGGCCATTGTTTTGAACATAACAATTTGGATCAGAGTTTAACTACTACCTCTAAATTTAAATAGCACCGGTACTTCAAAGTACCCAGGCGCTAAATATGCATGCACAGTGAGGAGCAGGCTAAGAAGCCACAAGGAGTCACAGCCGGCTTACCATAGTAAGTGTGCCAACACTGGGGACCCAAAGACTGGCAAAGAACTGGCCTTGAAGAAGACGGTGCTGGATCCTTTTTTTTAAAAGTCAAAGTTGCACTCATCCAAAGATGAATCAACATTGCATCAATTAAAAGTCACATCAAGTTGCACTGTGAAGTCACAATGGAAATCACATGATTTTGAAGTCGCATAAGTGTGAATGGACTATAATTGTCACAGTGTTTACAGTGGTACAGTATTCTCTGTAAAGCACTGACCAGATTAGATTATAGGGAAGTCCTTCTTTATACATTTCTATTTCTTCAAATGTATTACACCCTAATAAAGAGTATGTATATGTATTTATGATACGTATTTATATTTTTAAAGGATAAAAAAAAGTTAATGAAATTATTAGAATCAAGCTCAACTCAAAACACCAGCCTTTTGTATCCAGAGGCCCTTTTGGCCCTTTTATTATTAATGATTTGTAGGGTTGTTTTTTTGTTTAAAATCTACTTTAAAGTGTAAGTTCACCTTTACAGAAAAATCTGTAAGGTGAACTTACACAAGACCCCCTCCTCGCCCCCCTCCCCCCCAGTCCCGCTGACCTGGACCGCTGCAATCTCCTGTTCTCAGGAGTCCGGGACTTAGAAATCCCCTCGGCATCCACGCGTCTTCTCCATCGCTGACAGAACATGCTATGCACTGCTGATTGGTCGGCACTGCCCATGTGACGTGCTGACCAATTAGAATGCTCCAAAACGTGACAAGGTATGTGACATTCAGCTCAGGGGATTTCTAATCCCCGGACTCCTGGCGCGGATATACCTGGAGGCTTAGAACAGGAGATTGCTGTGTTCCAGGTCAGCAGGACCGGGGGGTGAGGAGGGGGTTCTGTGTAAGTTCACCTTACAGATTTTTCTGTAAAGGTGAACTTATCCTTTAATGATTTATTGTGAAGGCTTTTTATATGCAACTGACTCTTGTTTTGCAGCTGAACCAAACATGTTGGTGAGTTAAAAGCAGAAAAGCAATCTGTTTATTTCTAATGCTGCATACACACGATCGGAATTTCCAACAACAAATGTTCGATGGGAGATTTTTGTCGGAAATTCCGACCGTGTGTAGGCCCCATCGGACATTTTCTGTCGGAATTTCCGACAACAAAAATTTGAGAGCTGGTTCTCAAATTTTCCGACAGCAAAATCCGTTCTCTTAAATTCCGAGTGTATGTAGACAATTCCGACGCACACAATTCCATGCATGCTCTGAATCAAGTACGAGACGGAAGCGCTCGGTCTGGTAAAACTAGCGTTCGTAATGGAGATAGCACATTTGTCACGCCATAATGGACTGAAAAGCAGAAGGCTGAAAAGCGTGAATCGTCTCTCACCAAACTTCTACTAACACGACTAGTATTGAACTTCCCTTAAATAGTGCCGTCGTACGTGTTGTATGTGACCGTGTTCTTGGCGATCGGAATTTCCGACAACATTTGTGCGACCGTGTGTATGCAAGACAAGTTTGAGCCAACATCCGTCGGAAAAAAAAAATTGGAATCTATCGGAATGTCCGATCGCGTGTACGTGGAATTAGATTGGCTATATGTCTCTATATATAGAAAGGATGCAACTGATCTAAGCATTTTCTGTGACAATCAGGCCTTCTAGTGGTTAAAAGGGGAACTATAACAAGGTCTGAATTGTTGATTAGTATGTAAAATTCCACTTAAAATGGGTAGAAAGGCAGCAGAAAGCTCAGCTATATGATGAGTTTTGTAAGGATAAATAAAACTTACCTATCCCACTGTATTGAATGGATAAATATGTTATCATCTAGTGCTTGTGGGCCTTTCATCTTTTCGGGCATAATTTCACTTTTCATAATAAATAGATTAGAGATAGAGATAGAGATAATAGTTTTCCAATGCCATTCCTGGCCCAGCCACCCCAATGTGCTATTCTCTCACTTACCTTATCCACAGGAGGATTAATCACTTGCCAAACACCTAATGAACATGTACTGTGGCAGGTCAGCTATATTGCGCTAAATCATGTACCTGTACGTCATTTCGTTAAATAGCCACTAAGAGGCGCGATCATACACTTTTTTTAACAGAAGAGGAGCCAATCAGTGGGTCGCTCTTTTTTTATTTGGGTACAGCGTCTCACGACCATGCAATTGTCAGTTAAAGTAACGCAGTAATGGCCTGGTCATTAAGGAGGGAGTGGACGAAGACACTCGTTAACATCTCCACGTAGCGTAAACTCACTTTTTTGCATGCAGTTTTTTTGGGGTCTTTTGGAGCATTTTCACTAATCACGCACAGGGCAGCCCATTCACTTGAATCACCCTAGACAAGCTCCAGAACTTTTTTTGGAGCGGAGCATGGTGCTTACCACAGTTTTTGGTGTGTTTGCTGCAATTGAGGAACCTGTACCATAGTTTTTTAAATGCATGTCAAAACGTGCATTTTCTGTGCAGCTTGCCCTGCATTTGGAAACACACAGATGTGAATGGAGCCTCATTGTTCTTGTGTAAACGCACCAATTTCACTTTCAGGCCCCATTCACATCTAGTGTAGTGGGAGCACAGGTTTTTTGGCTTGCTTTTTCAGTGACACATATAGGGCAGCCTATTGAATTTAATGGGCTGTGCTACAGATGGCAAAGTAGCTCATGGGACATTATGGCGTGGTGTGAGTTGCACGATTTTTACTATGTGTTTTGCTGCATTTATTACCCATTTTTTCATGTGGCAAAATGTCTGTTTGCTTCTGTGTTTGGTGGGCCACTAATAATTAATGAAACTGAAATCGCCATTAGGTAAATTTAGGTGTATAAGGGAGGCCATACACTATACAATCTTATTGTACAATCTTTGTATGATCTCCTTTAAATTTACCAAAAAGTTATAATAGGACACACCATCTATCCAATCACTCTGTATCCAATCAGGTAGGCCCTTGCTCTACATCAGGGGTGTCCCATGGGCTGCATGAAGCTCCAAGGAGTTTAGCATGGGGTCTGAGCCCATCTTGAGGGACGCTGGGGAAGCCATTCAAATGTGCACATGTAGATAGATGCCAGGGATACCATGCAAACCTACTTGATGGGTGAAAGGTGTGTGCTAATGAGGTCAGCTGGTGAACTCCTTCCTGCATCTTAGGGCTGTTTCACAGGGTGTTTCCAATCAGGTCCGCTTGTCAGTTTTTCAGGCGGACCTGATAGGTTGCTCCATTCACCCCTATGGGGCAGCAGATGTCAGTGGTGACATGTCCACGGACACCCACTGCTATCCAATCCAATCCTGTTCGCCAAATCCAGAAGGATGGTGGCCCTATTTTACATCTGTCTGGCGGATTGGATGGGATTGGATGAAAGTGGACAGGTGGTCAGTTTTCATCTGATCTCCCCATAGAGGAGAGCGGGACTCTGACAGGTCCATCTCAGCACAGTGAGTGGAGACGGACCTGTCATCCACCTGCTCAGCGGGGATAAGCGGAGCGATCCCCCACTGAGAAAAACTGAGGCCTCTCTGAGGCCTCGTACACACGACCAAGGAACTCGTCGTAAATGAAACATCGTTTTCCTCGATGAGTTCCTTGTTAGGCTTGTTGAGAATCTTGACAAGCTTTCTTTGCATACACACTGTCAAGACAAATCTTGTTGTTCTCAAATGTGGTGACGTACAACACGTACAACGGCACTATAAAGGGGAAGTTTGATTCCACTGGCGCCACCCTTGGGGCTGCTTTTGCTAATCTCATGTTACTGCGTGTTAAGTAAAAGTTTGGTGAGAGACGATTCGCGCTTTTCAGTCTGTTACAGAGTGATGAATGTGCTATCTCCATTACAAACCCTACTTGTACCGAAGGCACACTCCCATCTCATACTTTATTCTGAGCATGCGCGGGTTTCTAAGCATACACATGAACGTGTTTCTCGCCGTAAACCAGCCCGACGAGAAACACAACGAGGAAATTGAAACTCCCGACGAGGAAAAAGAGAACTTGTTCTCTTTTTTTCTCCTCGAGTTCCACGGCAGTTTTCTCGACGAAAAACATACACACGACCGTTTTCCTCGGCAAAAAAGCTCTTCCACCAAGTTTCTTGATGGAATCTGTCGAGGAAAATGGTCGTGTGTATGAGGCCTGAGGGTCCATGTGAAAGGACCCTTACTGGTTTCTCCATCCAAAATCTACATACCAGTGAAGCCTCTTACACACGACCGGTTTTCCCGGCAGGAGAGCATTTGACCGAGAATCCCGGCCGTGTCCCTAGTAGTTTTGCCGTCAGGAAAACAGCTGAGAACAGCTGAGAACCCGGCTCTCTATTTTCTCGTCGGGATTCCCAGGAGAGTGTTTCCTACCAAGAAAACTGGTCGTCTGTATGCTTACCTTTCTGAAGGTAAACCCGCGCATGCTCGATAAGCCTTCGACGCATGCGCGGTAGAATACAAGGCATAGTGTAGGGTGTAGTAAGATGACGGCGAAGGCATTGAATGTGACGAGCGCCGGCTCATCGTATTTGATGACGTCCCTGCGTTCTTGCCATTCAAAAGAACGGCGGTTCTTTTGAATATCCATCTGTATACACGGCTTGGCAAGCCAAGCTTGCCAAGAATCCCATCAAGAAAACCAACGTGTTTTTCCTGACGGGATTCCCGACCGTGTGTACAGGACTTAAGTGATGAATCTTTCTAAGAAATACAGCAAGGGCTAAGGCAAGGTCTTGTTCTCAAAATCAAATAGAGCTTTTATTTTTCTGCAATCGAGGTGCATTAATGATAAATTGGTACCTAGGGGGACTTAGCCTTTAAACACACTATTACATCGTTTACCCCATTTATTATAGTCCTTTTGGTTCTTAGTTTGCATTAAAAACAAAAAATAAATTAATAAGCATAACTGACAAATATGATATTTATTTAAAAAAATACATATTTAATTTACATTTCCTTAAAGGCAAAAACAATGGAAAAATATGTGCGTTTAAAAACATATTAAAATGCATTTTACTTACAATACCAATATATGGAAATTCATCAATTGTCTTTCTCCTATTGCACAATGAACTGAGAATTAACATATTTCTGAAAACTGACTTTAACATTTGACAGTGATTATGAACCGTATTTACCTGTTGCCCCACTAGGCACAGTGGAAATCTCCAGTTATATGCTTAGTGTTTACAATTTAGTTGTCAGGTTATCTAAGGTTGAACATTTTACGATTATATGAAATGCCGCAAGTCTGAAATGGCCTTTTTTTCCAGCTTCAGTGTTTATGCTTTGGCTGATATGATTAACCCTAAAGTCTCAGCAATGAAAATAGATTGTATGATGATGAAAAACTGGCTTGCTCCTTGACACTATACTAAAGTTTAATCGGATAAACAAACTCTTAAATTACCTGACTATTCATAGATAAAGGAAAAACAATACACAAGACTTGAATCTTTGGCCGCCTGATGATTTCTGCATTGAATTAATAGATTTAGAAAATTTAGTTTTTTATAGGCTTTGTTTTCCTATTTAAAACATCACCAAATCATTAATTATTAAAAGTAATTAAAGACCCAGATACCATCTAGTTGGTACCTTTATTTTCCCTTTTTCTGTTAGCAGTCCACAATATAATTTAACAGTTTAGCCAGATTCATTCTGATGTTTTTTGAGCATTACACAGAGGAAATAATGGGGGGGAAAAAACCTAGGTGATATATTACTTTTATACATCAAACTTAAAAAGTTAGCATTTGCTGGAAAATGTTTAAAAAATAAATGTGTTTTGCAGTGCTCACATTTGACTATAGGTTGGAGTTAGATGCCTTCACTCAATAACTTTGCTTCTCCACGTTGTAGTTCACTAACAATGCATCAACCTAGTTTTGGAATAACAGAAATATCTGCATAACGTAGCCTCCTCCACTTCCATATATGGCATGTAGATACAAACACTGGGTGCACTGTTCACCCTATGCCTATTAGTTGAAATTTTCCATGCTAGGTTCTCATTCACTACTATTCTGTATACTGTACCTCTTCAGGTGGATTTCCACTATTTGGGGATTATATACTGACTTATTTGTTAAATTGCTATTCTTAAAAGTAACAGTGGTGGTAATACTGCCTTACTAGTAGGTCAGAGAGTTGTTAGGAAATTTTTCTTCAAATTTAATTTTCTAATGTATTTTTGTAGATGTTAAAGCTATTTATATTAGATGGTGGTGCACAGTCCAAGCCTTTATCTAAAATGTTCAATGCATTATCATTAAAGTTAACCACTTCAGCCCCGGAGAATTTGGCTGCCCAATCACCGGGCCATTTTTGTGATTCGGCACTGCATAGTTTTTAACTGACAATTGCGCGGCCATGCGACATGGTACCAAACAAAATTGACATCCTTTTTTTCCCACAAATATAACTTTCTTTTGGTGGTATTTGATCACCTCTACAGTTTTTATTTTTTTGCACTATAAACAAAAAAAGAGTGACAATTTTGAAAAAAAAGCAATATTTTTTACTTTTTTCTATAATAAATATCCGCAAATGTTATAGCGTCTACAAAATAGGGGATCGTTTTATGGCATTTTTATTATAATTTTTTTCACTAGTAATGGCGGCGATCAGCGATTTTTATCATGACTGTGATATTGCAGCGGACACATCAGACACTTTTGACACTGTTTTGGGACCATTTATACAGCGATCAGTGTTATAAAAGTGCACTAATTACTGTGTAAATGACACTGGCAGGGAAGGAGTTACCACCAGGGGTTAACGTGTGTCCTAGGGAATGATTTAAACTGTGAGGGGGGCTGGGCTACCAGTGACATGACACTGATCACTGCTCCCAATCACAGGTCCTGTCACTAGGCAGAACAGGGAAATGCCTTGTTTACAAAGCCATTTCCCCGTTCTGCCTCTTTGTGACACGATCGTGGAACACCGGTGTACATCAAGTGCGCGGGCCCTGCGGGCACGGTCACGGAGCCCGCAGCGGGCATACGCACGCTCGCTAGGTGGCAGATTCAAAGCAACGTACCTGTATGTTGCTTTGCCTGCCCGTGCCATTCTGCCGACATATACAGTATGTGCGTTAGGCAAGCGGTTATGTATTCCTTCCCCTAATACTTTTTGTTTTTGTTCTGTAACTTTCTGCTCTGCGTCCTCATTTTCTCTTTTTCCCTGGACATTCCACCTTTTTTAATGTCCTTGGTTTTGAAAATGTGGTTGTTTATCTTGTAAATATGCTCTGTGCTGTGGCCTTCCTGGGAAGAAGAGAAAATGAACAGGATGCAAATTGCAGAATAAAAAGAAAATTACACCGGATCTGAGAATTTATATTTCCGTGACTGAAGTGTGTTCAGGCTGTCTACCATGCTAATAACAGCCCTTATTTATTTCAGAGCCATCTCAAAGCACCATAGCCTTACTGTAATGGGCATATTGTTCTTTGGTACCCCTGGTGTCCAGGAGAATATGCTAGTTTACATACAAACCGAATAATGACCCTTTTTGCACAATAAACTATTAAACATTATTTCATACAGTTTATACATTTTTTCGGATCAACAACTAAGGAAATTTTTCGATAATATCCAAAATTTTATGCTAAAGAACATGAAATAAGAGGCCTCTATACCTGCTTAAATCGGTATTCAACTCACAAAAAGAACGCTCTGACGAAATCCTATTAAGCTGACAATTCAAGCAATATGCCATAGTATTCTAGTAAAATGCATATAAATTGAAGATAATCATAGCACAATATTGAAGAAATAGATTCATTGGTATCTAGCGAGAAGTAATAAAATGTGTATCATTCAAGCACCACTGAAGGGAAAACTGCTAAAGGTTCAGAAATACCAGATTATGACTACAATTCTTGCATTCTTAATCTTTTCTTCATAACATCACACAGACTATAGCATGTCAGGAGACTCTAATGAGTTTCAGTGAAACTATCGTGCAATTACTTTTTTTTCTACAGAAGAATATGTGTTTACATATCTCAAGTAGCATATGCCTTCAATGGACCAAAGGACTGAAAGAAAGTTTACCTACTAACAGGATCCTAGTAAAAAACTGTTTACAGTATGTTATTAACATGTAACTAAATGTCATTAGAATAGGTGGCTTTCTTTAAAGGTGTTCACTAGGATTCGTAAAAAGTGTCTACAACACACTTTAGAACATGCTCATTCCCCTGTACGACAGATGTTGCTGCAGGCAAAAAAATTATTCTACCTGTTTGAAACAGGTACATGAACTTGGGGAAAGCACCACATGTAGAGGTGCACTGAACCATATGGGCACTCCAACCTCAGTCCAGCTGAGCTCCCTCCTAACACAAACAGCATAGCACCTAAGAAGTTTTGTAGCTGGGTAGGCAAAATCTGAAAAAATAAGTTTTGCAGCTGGGTAGGCAAGGGGTATGCTCCCTTTGTGATTGATCACAGGCATTTTCGGGGATCTAAAGTCAATTGGGAGCCTGATATTTGGGTGCCTGCTGTTAATCCCAAGGAGATAGTGGACCTGATTAGGAACCAGTCTCTCAGGTCTCCCATTAGGTTCCACCCACTGTCGGCATCACTGGCTACTAGGAGGCTGTGAGCTGTAAAGCCGACAAGGTACTTACCAAACATTGACAGATGGGTAGGGGAGGGGGTAGCAGCGGCAAACATGCTGATTTGCTACACAGCAGTATACAGAGACAGGCACTCTGCCTGTTTTTGTACATGAAAAGTTTAAGTTGGTTTTAATAACCTCTAGTTTTTTTAACTGCAAGCCTTAAGTTATTATTTTTGCATTTGATATAGCCATAGCACAACTTTGCAAAAGTGGCGCTATTAAGAACTTCCTTAAAGTTCATCCTTTGGGGAAAAAATATATAAATGCATGCATTTCTGCAGGAAAAAAAATGTTAATTTATTATTTTTTCCAACAGCAGCCTGGAAAGCATTGCACCCTGATTAGTAGATCCGGGGTACAATGCCAAGTTCATGCAGACTCTCAGTATATCTGTCTGCCTGTACCTCCCATATGGGCAGATGGGTACTAAAGATCAGAAAGATCAATGAACTATTAGAGCATGCACCAGTGCTCTCAGAGTTCATTGAGAACTACAAGCTGTCTACTGAATTGGAAGATAGTAGTTGTAATCTATTCATTCACACAACATCATGAATAAACTGATGCAGCTGTGTGGGTGCCCAGTTTTTAAATTGCTGGAGCATGTTACACTTTACACCCAAATATGGGTGTAACATGTAACATGCTCCCAAAGGTGAACTTATTCTTTATTCTGCTGCACATATTGGTGACAGGGCTCTTTGAATCTGGGCAGACCCTTTTAAGGGTTGTACTGCCAGAAAAGTGTTGTATAGACTTTATTGAATTCCCACTGTTGTCTCAAATTGACAACAATGCCCTTTCATTCATTTACAAAATATTAATTAATTGGAGAAGAAACATATGATATGAAACACACTGTCATTAAAAACAACTTAATTTGAAACCAGAAGCGACCAAGATAGATACAGTATTGCTTATTATAGTATGGCATCTGAAATATCAAAAAGATCACTATACACAGTTTTCTTCATTCACATATTCTTGGCACAATAGGGGTTATTTACTAAAGGCAGATAGACTGTGCACTTTACAAAGTGCAGTTGCACTTTGCAAGGGCAGTTGCTTCAGAGCATAGTAAATGAGGTAAAGCTTCACTTTGCCAAGAATACCCAATCACATGCATGGAAAATAAAGAAAAAACATGCATTTTGATTGAATGATGGAAGTCAGCAGTGCTTCTGCTCATTTACTAACCTCTGGAGCAATTGCTTTTGCAGAGTGCAACTGTACTTTCCAAAGTGCACACTGTATTTTCCTTTAGTAAATCAACCTCAGTGAAACTGGTGAGTATGGCTTTAGGAAAGAGACAGGCAGAGTCCTTTATTACCCAGGAGTTACCACACTGAAGGTATGGATAGATTCTATATCAGGCAGGTGAAGATGTCACACTCCTCCCCTGACAGCTGAGCTCCCTCCTAACACAAACAGCATAGCACCTAAGAAGTTTTGTAGCTGGGTAGGCAAAATCTGAAAAAATAAGTTTTGCAGCTGGGTAGGCAAGGGGTATGCTCCCTTTGTGATTGATCACAGGCATTTTCGGGGATCTAAAGTCAATTGGGAGCCTGATATTTGGGTGCCTGCTGTTAATCCCAAGGAGATAGTGGACCTGATTAGGAACCAGTCTCTCAGGTCTCCCATTAGGTTCCACCCACTGTCGGCATCACTGGCTACTAGGAGGCTGTGAGCTGTAAAGCCGACAAGGTACTTACCAAACATTGACAGATGGGTAGGGGAGGGGGTAGCAGCGGCAAACATGCTGATTTGCTACACAGCAGTATACAGAGACAGGCACTCTGCCTGTTTTTGTACATGAAAAGTTTAAGTTGGTTTTAATAACCTCTAGTTTTTTTAACTGCAAGCCTTAAGTTATTATTTTTGCATTTGATATAGCCATAGCACAACTTTGCAAAAGTGGCGCTATTAAGAACTTCCTTAAAGGCTAAGTTCATCCTTTGGGGAAAAAATATATAAATGCATGCATTTCTGCAGGAAAAAAAATGTTAATTTATTATTTTTTCCAACAGGAGCCTGGAAAGCATTGCACCCTGATTAGTAGATCCGGGGTACAATGCCAAGTTCATGCAGACTCTCAGTATATCTGTCTGCCTGTACCTCCCATATGGGCAGATGGGTACTAAAGATCAGAAAGATCAATGAACTATTAGAGCATGCACCAGTGCTCTCAGAGTTCATTGAGAACTACAAGCTGTCTACTGAATTGGAAGATAGTAGTTGTAATCCATTCATTCACACAACATCATGAATAAACTGATGCAGCTGTGTGGGTGCCCAGTTTTTAAATTGCTGGAGCATGTTACACTTTACACCCAAATATGGGTGTAACATGTAACATGCTCCCAAAGGTGAACTTATTCTTTATTCTGCTGCACATATTGGTGACAGGGCTCTTTGAATCTGGGCAGACCCTTTTAAGGGTTGTACTGCCAGAAAAGTGTTGTATAGACTTTATTGAATTCCCACTGTTGTCTCAAATTGACAACAATGCCCTTTCATTCATTTACAAAATATTAATTAATTGGAGAAGAAACATATGATATGAAACACACTGTCATTAAAAACAACTTAATTTGAAACCAGAACCGACCAAGATAGATACAGTATTGCTTATTATAGTATGGCATCTGAAATATCAAAAAGATCACTATACACAGTTTTCTTCATTCACATATTCTTGGCACAATAGGGGTTATTTACTAAAGGCAGATAGACTGTGCACTTTACAAAGTGCAGTTGCACTTTGCAAGGGCAGTTGCTCCAGAGCATAGTAAATGAGGTAAAGCTTCACTTTGCCAAGAATACCCAATCACATGCAAGGAAAATAAAGAAAAAACATGCATTTTGATTGAATGATGGAAGTCAGCAGTGCTTCTGCTCATTTACTAACCTCTGGAGCAATTGCTTTTGCAGAGTGCAACTGTACTTTCCAAAGTGCACACTGTATTTTCCTTTAGTAAATCAACCTCAGTGAAACTGGTGAGTATGGCTTTAGGAAAGAGACAGGCAGAGTCCTTTATTACACAGGAGTTACCACACTGAAGGTATGGATAGATTCTATATCAGGCAGGTGAAGATGTCACACTCCTCCCCTGACAGCTGCTGTCACTAATATTTTCTGACTTCAGTAAGACAGAGATTGGTATACTATGGTATTCAGTCCCACTGCACTATAAACTATTTTCATGATACAGCAAACCAGAGAGCCATCAGCTTACATGTAGTTCTCCACTGTAAGTACATATGTGACACATTATATTCCCCTTCCAAAGCAACTGTTTAGACATTTGGACAACATTGATGAACTCCTCAACTTTTTATCCTGCCTTTATGACTAGGCATTTGCAGTCTCCTTCTTCATGTACAGCCAGTAGAAGTATAGAAGGAAGATTCAGGAACTGACATCACACTGGAAAGCTTTAGTTCTGGTGAAGATTGTAGAGAATGCATGCCTGCTGAGGTAACATGTAGTTTTGAAACCTTTCTCCCAACTATTGTGAGGAGCAGTAAAATTACACTTTCCTAGCTTTAATGGCAGACTGTGGGGTTTATTTACTAAAGCTGGAAAGTGCAAAATCAGGCTCACTTCTGCATAGAAACCAATGAGATTCCAGGTTTTATTACCAAAGCTTAATTGAACAAGCTGTGGTTAGAAGCTCATTGATTTCTATGCAGAAGTGAGCCTGATTTTGCACTTTCCAGCTTTAGTAAATAAACCCCATTGTGTACTTAAAAGTGGGGTATGCCTGTACTATGCTTGAGGAATCGGAGTAACTCTGCGTAAACATTTTAATGACTTGCTGGTAAAATTTGACCATGCACTTTACCTTAAAGTACAGAAATCAGGGCCGCCATTTGGGGGTACAGGCAGTACACCTGTAAGGGGCCCGGTGGCCCTCAGGGCCCCTAGATGGCAACCCCCCTTTGTTTTATTTATTTTTAAATAAAAAAATATATTTATTTAATATATTTTTTTTTATTTTTTCTTAAAGGGCCCAGAGATCCCCAGGGCCCCAGATGACAACCCCCATTTTTTTAATATATTTTTTTATTTCTTATATATATATATAAATATTATTAAAGGGCCATTCAGAGGTCCCCAGGGCCCCCGGATGGCAACCCCCCATTTATCTTAGGGGGTTTGCCAGATGGGGCCCTGGGGACCTTTGAGCCCTTTAATAAAAATATATATATATATTATATATTTTATATATATATATATATATATATATATATATATATATATATATATATATATATATATATATATATATATACATATATATATAATATATATATATATATATATATATATTTTTTTTTTTTTATTAAAGGGCTCAAAGGTCCCCAGGGCCCCATAATTCCTGATGGCGGCCCTGACAGCAATGCTTATAGAAGTCACACCATACTCACAAATGATACCTAACAACCAGGCATCACCATTGGGGCATGATTTACTAAAGGCAGCTAGGTTGTTCACTTTGTAAGGGGATTCTCGTTCAGCAAAGAAAATTAGGTGAAGATCTGCTAACTTGCGTCATCCACATATGTGCAAACATAAATTCAATTTTATTTATTTTCCTTTCCTTTGTATTCTTTGCAAAATAAATTTTTATCACATACAAAAAAATAAATAAAAAGATGAGGACTCATAAGAAAATCTACTGTTTTTAAATGGCTTATTCATACAAGTCCTGCATACATTTTGGGTATACTAACCTGCATTTTTACATATAGGTCAATACAACAACACAACATGGTGAAACACGCTAATTTGGAAAGCTTTTGTATACACATAGAATTTCCTTGTCTCCTGTGAAAACCTGCTTATGGAAAAAAAATATGGAATGGGGTTTACTAGCTAATCTATAACACTTTCCCTTCTGAGATGGTAGGTGCATACAGAGCCCTCATCCCTTCCATGTCACTGTCAATAGGCACAAACAGTCATGTTTAACCCATGATGGTTTGAAAACAAATGATAGGCTTCAAAATAGGGTGAGCTCTGGCTGCAGAGCATTGTGCTTGGAAACCACTCAGGTGTGTTAGAAAAGCAAATGAATATTGGCTATTCTAACACTGAATCACCTCTCCGTCAATCAGGAAATGTGTGTCTGATAACCGTTTTCCGATTGGCTGAAAGGACAGGTGATCCTATTGAACACCTAGGAGGAGGCAGATGCACGGCAGAGGCCACTGTGATCCACAGGAGGAGGAAGGAAGAAAGCTGCTGCTCGTCGGACACTCTGCCCATCCGCCCACTTCCTAGATGGGGTAAGTGCAGGGCTTTGATATCCAGACCATCCTCGGGGGGGTATGCCACTGACCGACCAACCGGGGGGTTGTTTGCCGCCCTTCCAAAAGAAAAAAACACCAGCTGCAACTGGTAGACAGTACAAATACAATACCCTTTAATACAGTAGGAATCAGAGGGGCCTGCTTTTTAGAATTTACAATCTAAGAGATTATTAAATGTTTGATTCAAACAATTTGTAGTCTTTAAAGCAAAGTTGACTGCAAGTAGAAACAAAGACGTGTAATTCGTTTGAGTGCAAAATCTGAGTATTCCTGTGGTTTGTATATATTTTGTTAAAGTTCGATACATTGAAAATAATTTTACAATAAGCCTGCAATAGCTTTTCCTATCATTATTGAAGTAGCTTTGCAAGTAAAAAAAATCTTCATACCAAAACCTAATATTCCTCAATGTGCCACTGTGAAAAGTTATGATTTCATTATAGTGCCAGTTCTGACATCATGAAACATAAATAGTTATTCCCTCAGCACCTTTCATATGATTCATGCGGACAGATTTATTTTAATGTTAATATATAAGTGGCAAAGATCTGCATTGGCAAAGAATTTCCTTCATTAAGGTAGGATTTAAAGAATATTAGAAGTGCATCTGAACTAAATAGAATAAAATTGTATAGCCTTAATTCATTGATTTGGGATTTATTTTAACAGTTAAAAAGTTGCACAGTTGGCAGCTGCTAAAAAATTACAATTTGCTTCCAGATCGTATTTTTAAATAGTCCCAGAAGATCTCAGCATGAGAGATGTAAAAGATTTCGCCTATATCAGCAGAGATGCTAAGAAATGGTATTTATTGTATACATAGAGGAAAGGGTCACAGCACCCAGCAGGGCTTGACATTTGTTCTAGATCACCTTCTGCTTTTACTTTTTCCACCCTGCCTTTTAATATGGCTTAAGCAGACGGCTCATTTTATAAATTAAAACAAGCTGAGCCTGGCCCTATTCTAAACTTGTTGGATTATGTCAAATTAAAGTAAAAAAAGTGATCTCAGAATGCAATTATTCAAAATATTTCTCAATACAGCTAAGAAGTGTTTGAAGAAGATGGGAATAGGACGACTCTTGTGATGTGACCTGATGCAGCTGAGTGATTCCCAAAGTCAGAAGTCAGTCTCTGACTGTAAAATAGACATCTGATCAAATTGTCATGCTTTATGTTTAATGGAGTGTTAAAAGGACTTTGGCACAAACCATTACCCACTATTTACTTATTCAGAGCAGAAACCTACTGGAAAATTGAAGGCAATGATCGGTACTTTGAATGCCCTGCTTTTGAGAGATTGAACCAATTAAATTACATTTTCTACCATGTCTCTTTTTAAGCTAAGATTCTGTGTTTTACACTGTGATGTGAATGATGTGTTTTCTGTGTTGTGCTAAATGTAATCTCGTTTAATTCCTCCGTTTAAGTTTTTTTTTTCAGTTCATAAAATCCTTTTGAGATAATTTTAACAGTCAATAATTATAACCTTTTTCACTTACGAAGCATGAAATACAATGTTCATTCTTTCACTGAACTTCCAGTGCAGCTTTGTAAATTGCATGTCTTCCTCTTTTAATCGCAAACAGCAAAACAGCTATTGCAGCCCATGGCGAATCAAAGGCATCAGTGCTGCCTCATCTTGAAACTACAGCTCTTCCTTGTGCACAAGTTCATAAAACAGATATCCCAGAATTTGACAGATTACAATAAAAGGATAGCTTAATTGTTGCTAAAGTGGAACATATCTTCAAAATGTACCTATAGTTAAATGCCTTACTAAGTTACATAGAGCCCTATTTAGAGGAGATGTATGGCCAGAGCTCTTTTGGTTATACATCTCTTGTGGGTCACAGGAGTGCACTTAGTTCCGCACTTCTGTGATCCAGATTCAGCCAATAGCGAGCTAAAGCTCTTTGTTTCATCAGACTTATTCTAAATGGGAAAGTCTGCTTTATTGTAAATCAGATGATACTCTGTCTGTGTTCTAATAAGGAAAGCTGCAGTTTCTGCATCCCTTTAAAAGTGATTAACCCTGGGGAGGACCCCACCAAAACTTACATTTCTATTGCATAAAGTGCCTAAAATCTGACTTATCTTAGTGCAGATGTTTAAGAAAAGCCATGAGTCAATCACACAAGCAGGACATGACATTTTTCGAGGCCTTCTACACGCCAACTGTGTACAAAAAACCTCCAGGCTGCCATATTGTATTGAATTTTACAAAAACTTACAGCGCTGCAGATTGAAAAGGAAATGTCATTTTTAATGCCATTCAATTACAACATAGCTTGTGTAGCAATCATATACTCTATGCTATATTATTTTTTCAAACCAAAAAAATATTTGTGCTCTTGCTTAAAAATATTTAAATCACTAATAGTGAATAAATTAAGTGACAAAAAAAGGACTGCTGCATCTAATCCACCAATCTGGGCAGGATGTGCAACAAACGACAATACAACAATATTCCAAAGTGTGCTTTCCTAAACAAATTTAGTGCAAATGTATTATAAAGTGCAAAAAGTGCTCAGTTCCAAAACTCTCTCTCGCGGTGAAACAATCATGATAATGTTCACCACCATGAAAAGTCCTCCCGAAAGGAATCACCACACATGGTTAAATAAGTTCCTAACCAGCTGCTCTGACCCCACAAGCAGATCCCTGAATGCCTTGCTGCATAGCAGCCATGTCCTGGAATACAAAAGCTCCCTGAGCCAATACACTCCATAGAGGGGATTAAAGTAAAAGTAGATCCACAAAGTGTAGTATTTCACCAACTGATTTAAAAAAAAAAATGAAAATACACTTATGGTCTCCAAGGAATAAAATAGCATGTATTACAAACAGCCAGCAGGTCCAATTGGTCAGCCAGACTTGCGGAACAACGTCATGTTTGAGGCCCCTCCCAACATGTTTTTCTGTAACAAGAGATGCCTGGGGATCTGAGGCTCCAAAATGTATTATTATTTTATTTTATTTGATATTTTTTTCCACAAAAGCAGAGTTACACTTTACATCCCTTCAGTGGGGAAGCTGACTCAAAACAAAGTAAAATATAGAATAGTAAGTATCTCTAATGCCGCATACACGCGACCAGGCTTTTGCCCAGACAAAAGCACATCGAAATTCCGACGAATTCCATCGGAGTAAAATAGAACATGTTCTATATTTAAACTCTGATGGAATTCATCGGAATTTCCGATGGAATTTCTCCGATGGGGCTACACACGGTCAGAATTTCTGATGGAAAAAGTCAGTTGGACTTTTTCCACCAGAAATTCCGATCGTGTGTATGCGGCGTAAGAGGTTATTATTGCTTTTTGCAGCATTTAGTCTCTGTGACTATCATTCCCCTCATTGTATATCCTGTTGTCACAAGCTGTCACAGAGAAAGAAAGGAAGATGGAATTTAGGCTGGGTTCACCCTAGTGCAAATTGGATGCAGTTTCCCCACATCCTATTCGCATGTCAGGAGATAGTGCCTGGCTCTCAATGGAGCCGGTTCACACATCTCCGTGGCGGCTGTGGAGCGAATTGCACAGGGGTCCTATGCATCTTCTGGTCCATTTCAGGTCTGAATTCAGGCAAAAGTTCTGGCCTGATTTGCCCGAAACGAAGAACAGGGACACACTGGACCCCTGCTGTGAGCCGCATGTGAATTAAAGGGGTTGTAAAGGTTCATTTTTTATTTTCTAAATAGGTTACTTTAAGCTAGTGCATTGTTGGTTCACTTACCTTGTCCTTCGATTTCCCTTCTAAATGTTTTTTTTTCTTTGTTTTCTTTGTCTGAATTTCTCACTTCCTGTTCCTCCTCAGTAAGGTGTTCAGTAAGCTGTTCTAAATGACTTTCCACCACTCGGATGATGGTGGAAAGCTTACTGAGGAACAACAGGAAGTGAGAAATTCAAACAAAGAAAAAAAACATTTAGAAGGGAAATCGAAGGAAAAGGTAAGTGAACCAACAATGCACTAGCTTAATGGAGATATTTAGAAAATAAAAGACGAACCTTTACAACCCCTTTAAGTGTGAACCCAGACTAACTCAGCATTGGCAAGGTGACCCAGATTACCAATTTACTACTGGAAGAGTGCTCAGTGGACTCTCCCCACAAAGAAAGCTTGTGTTCACACATATCCAGTGAATATCCAGCTTTTAATTTCTCAGAGAATTATTGTAAGAAGTAAGAAGTAATGTCATAAAAAAGAACTGTGGGCATACTGTTGACTTTACTTCTCTAGAACTAAACTGGCATGTGGTATTTTGGAACATTTTCTCAATTCACATGAGCAAATTGGATTAGATAAAGAAGCCACACATCACAGGGAACCCTGGATCAAAAGCAAATTCAATGAATTTGCTGTAAGTTTTGACTCACACAAAACAATTTAATAATCTCTATTTCTGTGCATTAACCCTTTTGCTGCCTCCGACATATGACATATGTTGGCAGCAGAGCGGGCATGTACACAAACTCCTGGCTGCTATCTCTAATGGGCTGCAATTTTTCCTGCTGCCATGCTTGTACCCTAGGTAGTTGACTGTCCCCAGCTTGCACAAATCACCCACTCCATCTAAAAACTGGCTTAGCATTACTGGTGCCTATAGCTGCGGGTTAAATACCTGACGCTATTGTCACAAGCATGGTAGGAACCATAAATCTATTTTTTATTTCACAATGGTAAGGTGTTTCCTATTAGAGATTTCATCAATTGCAGCACTAAGAATGTGATATGTGTAATTGAAAGCAGTCTCTTAAAATTACAATACATAGGATGCATGTCCAGGACCTTACTCACTAGGTTCAGTGAACATTATAATGGAGCATCTTATAGTAATGAAAAAAATATTTTGTGCAGCACAGAAAATCAAACGGACAATACATGGAGGCGATATATATAGAAAACGTCTTGAACAGGAAGTATGGTGGATCTTCCCTGGGGGCACAGACCCCCGCAGGAATGGATCATAGATGGGATGTAGATCTTGTTTTGAAGTGACATAACCCCCATGCTTTACGGTGTATGGGTGTTTTTCTCCAATATTATATTGCATGTGCTTTCTAAGTTTTCTTTCAACAATGTATTATGATATGAAATTATTTATATTTATCTGTTGTTTTTTTCTTGTAGCATTCAATGATATAGAATGTTCTTTTGATTGATGCACTTTAAGGCTACATTTATTGCTCTTATACTCATGTGGCATTGTTACCTATTCCATTACCATTTCTGATTCACATATTTTTGGTTTGTAATTTCTGCATCTATCCCATCTTTATTATTTCTTCCATTTGGTTGTTTTGTGTATAACAACATTACTTTTTATACTGCACTTAAAAGTATAGTTTTGATTCAGTTCTCATTTGTCTCATCGTTCTGCCTGCCTTTGGTACTTTTTGTATAAACTGTTTAATTGATCAACTACACAAATCAATTATGCTAATTTGCTCTTGGGTGGTGTTTGTCTTGCTATAACGATGTCATTCTATGACAACGTAGGGAGGAGTCGGCGATGTGGCGCTGGTATATGCTGGGACGTGGTGGCCATCTAGCTGGTGGGGACTGCTGGATGTTTTTGCAAACAAACAAATGTGTTTTTATTCTGGAGCATGTGAGTTTATCTCTTTTTTTACCTGCAATAAACGCTATTTGATATACTGCACCATGAGGTTTTATCTTTTATATCCACATGGGATGGAATAACTTGCAGTGATTGTGGTGGAGTGGTTCTAAAAGGAAGGCTGTAATCAGGGATTGCTACATCTTAATTCCTATTGTATAGACCAGTCATAGGTAGGGGCAGTGACTTTTGTTTGTTGTATTTATGTCATTGTGGTCAGGCAGCACACTGGCACCTTTGCTTCCATGTGCTGAGTGTGCAGTGTGCTCCTGCCCCTTTAATGAGGGCTGGGCTACCTCCAGTCACCTGCCCCTTATCTATCCATCAGCAGTCATGTGCTCCTACTGAGGAGACTTAAAATGCAATGTTATAGTTAGGACTGCAGTATACAGAGTGCCTTGACGGGGCCTGGAGCTTACACATGCATTTGCAAATGCGTGCAACTAAACATCTGTTTTTAACACACACAGTTAGACTGGTGAATTTGTCTGGTTGCTGATTGGTCGGTAAGTTTGAGCCTGGATATTCTATGTTTGTGTATGTATATCCGCCCTTTCCAGCGCTCCTTATTGTATAGACCAGTCATAGGTAGGGGCAGTGACTTTTGTTTGTTGTATTTAATTCCTGCCTGCTGTCACCTGATCTGGATGTATAGAGATTAAAGGATCCCCTTTGTAAACCATGCTTATTAAGCCTTTGTAATGAGGGTCCACTAAGGAGGGTAAGCGGCTGTGTGATCGGGTGTCGGTGGTGGTTTCCTCCTTTTTCAGCTTCTACTGACCATCTTGTGAAGTGTGTTGGACATTGTTTTGTGGAGTTAAATACTGATGACTTATTATACATGCGCTGCACCTTATCTATATAAAAGTTTTATTATTTCAGTTTTAATTATGCTATTACTAAGGCCTTTCCCAAAACACACCAGTCCTTTGTTTTATGTTTTCTCTTTTGTAGTCAATAAATAAGAATACAGATTACAGTGTTGTCAGCTCCATCTTTTTGCATAACTCTAATACAGTATATCCTTCATGTCTATTTAAAGAGAACCTGTCTTTTGCACTATGCTATCATATATGGGGCTTGTTAGCCCCTTTGTGATAGCAATAATGTTAAGTTAATAAAAAATAAAATGTTTTTAAATGTTATTAAAATAAAGTAAAAACACCAAAAAAGTAAACAGCCCACCCCCCACGTATATGCCTGTGTGTGTGTGAAAACATATGCCCAGGGTACATTTGCGCACAAAGCGATGAGCCTGCTACACATTAGATATCAGCACACATTCTGGAGTGAAAGCAATATTTCTAGGGCTACCATTCATGATTAACTTTGTGAGATAATGTATCGTCTTTGGATAATTTGGGGTTCTGTATTTTTGTCACTGTATTACAGGAGAAGGCAATTTTCAAGCTTGGCACATTTAGGCACCTATTTAGGAATTGCAATCACATATTTTACATTTTGCTAAAGAATTCAGTATTATTTTGCTTTTGTACACTAAAATGAACTTGGGTTTTATGTTATACTGAAATTATGGGTTTGATAAAAAATTTCACCAATATCATGTGTCATAAAAAATCTGAACAACCACCATTTATTAACCACCATTTATTCCACTGGGTTTCAGAAAATATATGTAATGTTTTGGGGATTTTAAGTAATCTTCAAGTCTAAAATGTGCATTTTAACACGTGCAAAAACAAAAAAAAATGCAAAAACTGGATCTGTTTTCAAGAGGGTTGTAGCTGGACAGGTATGTGTAAAATCTGACCTTGCAGCCACCCCACATTGCAAGGATGAAATGCTCATTTTGTCTAGGGGCATTAAAATAAGCATAATACTTGCCTTACTCCAGGGGCCATGCCACTTCTCTTGATATTGATTATTCCAATTGGCCAGAAATAAATTAGCAGTGTGGGAAACCCACAGCGGGATGACATTCTTCAGATACCCTTCAGAGTTCAGCTTTAGGTTAATACAAGAGAAAAAATTTGAATTAATATCATACTATTTCTTTTTATAAATGTTTAAGACAATTATGGCTGACTTTGTATGTATCAATCGAAAACTTTATTTATACCGCATGGAAGGGCTAACTAAATTTAATTTATTCACTCTAGGAAATAGGAAAATTAACCTCAAGGAAAATGATGTATATATGTTACTTAGCTTTTTATGTATTTTATTTTTTATTTTTGTATAGTGTATTCCTTATCTAAGAATGTATTATTATTTAATTACCTTTGGAGGTCAGGAAATAATGTTTCTATTAAACATAAATAAATGTAAATGAACAAGTGTCAAAGCTAAGTACATGACAACAAAAGATGTTAAAATGGACAGTTCAAAGATGTCAGTGTTCAGATGTTCATATGTTGTGTATGTAAGATGTTTTCATGTATTTAATATTTTTGGTAAGTCTGTTAGTGTGAATACGTTCTGACAAATATTTTTGTGTACCTTGAATCCTTTTCAGGAAAATGAAACAATATAGAATCTATGTGGTTAGAAAACATTTTAGTCAAATAGAAAGATTATGTAAATATAATGCATTTAGAAGGCCTTTAACTTATTTAAACTGCCCCATGTGGAGAAAAATTCAACCATGTAAGCTAATTTGTAAACAAATTCTCTCAGTGCCAGAGGCAAGAGTTTAATGTAATCCAGTATTTATGATTACAAACTGACACCAAGATACAGACCTTTTCTTGTCATAATACAATGTATTCTACAAAACTTTATACATATTCCAGAAATGTGCATTCATAAACATAAAGACGTAATATAAATATATATATATATATATATATATATATATATATATATATATATATATATATATATATATATATATATATATATATATATATATATATATATATATATATATACACATATATACCTTTATATATACCTTTATTAATTTATTTTGTAATATATGCAATTAAGAAAAAGGTTTATATTTTCAGACTGCAAAAACAATACCAATTATTCAGAAACAGACCTTTTATTTGTTTTTGTTTTTTATTGTTTGTCCTTCAGAATTAATGTAGCTAATATTTCTAATTCAATATTGGTAACTCTAGATATGTAAAGCAAACACAAACATCTTTTTAACAGATTGATACTGTTTAATAGTGTTCAACCAGACCTATAAGGCAACATGGTTTTGGCAAAATCCAGCTGTTTTACTAATAAATACCAGGCTATTAGCACACTGTTTATAATAAAAGCTTTTACACTAAATTGCATATGACCATTCACAATACATGACAAAGTATTCTAAGCAAAAGTTTGTAGACACATGGGGAATGTTAGCTATATACAAGTTTTAGACATTTACATGATTTTCCTGTTTAAATACTATATAAAGGTTAAAATGATCAGATAAACAATGTACACAGCAAATTGTTTTAACCACTTGAGCACCATAAGATTTTACCCCCCTTTCCCCCCCTTATGACCAGGCAATTCTTTTCTATTTAGCACTGAGCTACTTTAACTGATGCTGTACCCAAATTAAATTTAACATTTTTTTTCACACAAATAGAGCTTTATTTTGGTAGTATTTATATTTTTTATTATATACAGTAAACATTATAGAAACAAAACAAGACCGGACGAAAACCCAATATTTTTGACTTTGTGCTATAAAACATATCCAATAAAACAATAATAAATAAATAAATAAATGTATTCATAAAATTAGTAAAACAAATCCCAATATGTGTATATTGATTTGTTTGTGTGAAAGTTATAGCATCTACAAACTATGGTGTATATAAACTGGAATTTGCATTTATTTATTTTTTTATACTAGCAATGGCGGTGATCAGCTATAATAGTGCCACAAACAATCTGACACTAACTGACACTGGGTGGGAACTGAACAACTGACACTGACTTCACCAGTGACACTAATATAGTGATTAGTGATAGTGATAGTGATAATACTATGGTTGGGAATGGGTTAAAATCTCAAGGTAATTAAGGAGTTAAGTGTGTACCTAACAAGTGTTAACGTGTGTACTATGTGCTGCTTTTTTTTTTAAATCAGGTAGAGGGTTAATGTTTCCCAGGAAATATAATAGAAGGATTACTTAGCCCAGGAAGTGCTGCTCTCGAAAAGAGGGTGGAGTTTAGAGGGATGGGGGATCATTTCCTTAGCATGATATCATACCCAACAAACTGGACCTACAGTACTGCACAAGGGGATTAGAAATACTGATTTGGATGTTTGTTTTGGTTAACTTTTATATATATATATATATATATATATATATATATATATATATATATATATATATATATATATATATATATACATAAAATAGGTGAGTGCAAAAGGATTTTTTTTTTTTCCTTGTCAAAATTATTTTATTTAGTAATTGCAACATGAAATCATACAAGTAGCATTTGATTGATACAATGTTTAAAAAGGAATAACATTTCGTCTTCTTGACATTTTATAATCGCTATAATCACTATTAGTATGTAAAATTAAGGAGAAAAGAATTTGATCAACATTTTTTGGCAACAACAGGAAGGATTTACGCTGTTATAACTTGTTATACAGGGGTTCTACCTGTGTTGCCAAGTAAACATATTAGCAGTTTCTTAACATCAACTAGTGTCTTATTTAATGCATTTTTTAAACACGTAGGAATACAGGATCTAAAGTATGCTACTTTATCTGTATCGTTCAAATAAAATGTAGTGAGGAAAACGATTCACACATATGAACTTACGGGGGGGGGGGGGGGTAAAAAAAGGGGGGAGGAGGGGGGTAAAAAAAAAAAAAAAGGTCTGCAGGAATGGGCCAGGATCCATTATCATTAATTGTACCGTACAATGGTTGAGTACAATGGGCAAGCTACCATGGCATCATTACCCCGTCATTAAAACTATCAGGTATTGTATACAAAATCCACGGTTTCCAAAGTTTTTCAAAATTGATAATCGTGTCCGAATCTAGCGCCTCCATTTTGGCATGTGTCATCGCATTGCTCATTCTATTCTTTACTTCTTTGACTGACAGGTTTGGGGTTTTCCATGCTTTAGCAAGGGTCTGTTTTGCAGCTGTAAAGAGTTGCATTAGTAGTTTGAATTGTAGGCGTGTTGAAGTAATGGGTTTCAAATTCAATAGGGCTAATTTAGGGTCCTTAGGGATTTTTAATTTTGTTAATTTATTTGCTATGTTAAAAATCCCTGTCCAGAATGTTTGCGCTTTCGGACACGTCCACCAAGTATGATAGTATGTACCCATTTCAGAGCATCCTCTGTAGCATTGTCCTGAGTAATTTGGTACATATTTTGCTATTTTGGCAGGCACCAGGTACCATCTAGTTAACACTTTATAGTTTGTTTCCAACGCTGTTATGTTTGAGGAGGCTGCTTTGGTATTTAGCCATATTTGGTTCCAATCGGAAGTATTGAGCTCTGCATTTAAGTCTTCCTCCCATTTCTGAACATATGATAATTTCGCCGTGCTAGTATGGGTTAGAGACTGCAAATACAGAGCCGATATTATTCCTCTTGCATGCAGGTCTTTTCTGCAAATGAACTCAAAGGAGGACATCTGTACCTGTGATGGTGTTGAAATCATAAGCGACTGTATGAAGTTTTTTATTTGGAGATATCTAAACTGTTCCGTATGTGGAATACCGTATTTTTTGCATACTAATGAAAAAGGAATGATATCAGCTGAATCCAAGAATTTATATACATATATACAATCCTTTTTTACCCATTCCTTGAACGTATTGGGGTAGACCCATGCTGGGTAGAATGCCGGATTCTTATAAAATGAGAGCATTGGATGGTGTGGTGATAGTAGGAGGTATTTTGTTTTGAATCTGTCCCATAGAGAGAGTGAGTGCTTGATAATGGGATTGCTTATGTGTCTACGTAGTTTAGGGTGAACCCATAGCAAGTTAGCTGGTGGGATGGGGTCGCTTTCAGACGCTTCTATCAGTACCCATAGAGGCAATTCCTTGGTTGCGTGATATTTGGTGAGGGTTGAAATTTGTGCTGCTCTGTAATAATTTGTAAAGTTTGGGTGTCCTAGCCCTCCATGTGTTTTGGGGAGATGTAGAATTTGCGCTTTTAACCTTGGCCTGGAAGAACCCCATACAAACGACGACACTCTTTTCTGTATTATTCTCAAGAAATAAGCTGGAATTGGGATAGGAAGTACTCTGAAAAGGTATAAAAATTTAGGAAGTATCGTCATCTTTATTGCATTAATTCTTCCAAGCCAAGACAGTGGTAGTCGGGACCACGAATTCAAAAGGTTAGTTACGTGCTTCAGTAGAGTTGGATAGTTATGCGAAAATAGGTCAGAAGTATCTGCCATTAAGTGTATTCCTAGGTATGGGATACTTTTTTCCGGCCATACAAATGGGAGACCTGTTTTGGCTGCATTTAGTTCTATTTTTGAGAGGGATATATTTAAAGCCATACATTTTTTGGGGTTTATGACTAGACCTGAAAATGTTGCAAATTTACTTAGAATAGGGATGAGATTAGGGCCCGTTACTTGTGGGGAAGATATGAATAAAAGAATGTCGTCCGCAAATAAACATAATTTGTGTTTGTGGCCACCTAGTTCGATGCCTAAAATAGTGGGATCTGATCTAATTTTTTCCGCGAGCGGCTCGATGAGTAGGGCAAATAGTAATGGGGACAATGGGCACCCCTGTCGTGTTCCCCTCCCGATATCAAAGGTGTCCGATTTATATCCCGCATATTTGACATATGCTTTTGGTTTATTGTAGAGTTCCATAATCCATTTAGTGAAGTGTGGGCCAAAGCCCCATTTCTGGAGAGTGTAGTTTAGATACGACCAGGAGATGGAATCAAAAGCTTGTTTAATATCTAGGGAGAGGAAACACGCCGGGATGCCTCTTTTTTTTGCTATGTGCGCCAGTAGACATGCTCTTCGTACATTGTCGCCTGCTTGTCGAGAGGGCATGAAGCCCACTTGATCCCGATGGATCAATTTGCCTATAATTTTATTGAGACGGGTAGCTAATATCTTGCCTAATAATTTTATGTCTATATTTAACATGGATATGGGACGATAGTTTGCGCTGAGAGTGTCATCTGTGTGTGGTTTAGGGATCATGCATATCGTAGCTAGTAGTGATTCTGGTCTGAAAGTTTTTTGCTCTAGAAGGTTGTTAAATGCATCTGTAGTCTTGGGGATATTAATTCCTTGAAGTTTTTGAAGTATCGCGTTGAGAAACCATCTGGGCCTGGCCTTTTGTTTATTTTGAGTTCCTGAATGGCATTAGCTACTTCGTCTTGGGTAATTGGTTCTTCTAATTGTGCTTTTTGTGACTGGTTTATTTGTGGGAGATTGATTTGTGAAAAGAAGGTATTTGCTTCCAATTCGTCGAATGTACCAGTTTCCGAATATAATGTTTTCAGATGTGAACTAAATTTCTGTACAATTTTGAGTGGATTGCTGGAGACGACATTGTTTGCTATCTTTAGTTTGATGGGTTTAAAAGTTTTGTTGAGAGAATTTAATGCTCGAGCTAAGTATGTCCCCGGTTTGTTTGCGTGTTTGTAAAAAGCATGCCTAGATCTTATCTGCACCCTATTCGCAGAATCCGATAGGAACAGATCATACTCCAGACGTGCCTTGTCCAAACGACTTCTATTACTAGTATTTTGATTGCTTTGCAGGGCCAGAAAAGCTGAGTTGTATTCTATTTCCAATTTCCTCGCCATTTGTATTCTTTCTTTTTTGAGTATCCCTAGTTGGCGCTGGAATGTTCCTCTAAGAACTGGCTTGTGTGCCTCCCATAGAGTGAGTGGGGATATATCCGGGCTCGTGTTGAGGTCTAGGTATTCTTTTAGGGCTTGTTCAATTAACTGACAATGAGCTGGGTGTTTAAGTAAGATTTCAGGAAGGTACCAAGTGGGATCATGTTTTTTTGGGATTGCCGAAGCTATCGTAGTGAACACTGCGTCATGGTCCGACCATGGAATGGGTATGATTTTTGAATGTAGTATTTCCGGTGCCATACCTATTGTCACAAATATGTGGTCAATTCGGCTAAATGATCGGTGTGGATTGGAGTAATATGTGTAATTTTGTTTTGTGGGATTGGATTCCCTCCAGGAATCTACCAAATTGAATTTGGATAGGAGATTGGAAAGGGTCTGTTTGGCTTGATGTTTAGGTGGGGTGTATGGGGTTTTGTCCAAAAATGGGAGAAGAACCTGGTTGGAATCACCGCAAATGAGGAGAGTGCCTATTTTATGAGTGCTGATTGTTTGAAGAAGGTGTGATAGAAAGGGTAATGGATTGAGATTGGGGGCATAGTAAGAAACTATTGTGATTGCTGTGTCCATTATGTGGCCTGTTAGAATGAGGTATCTACCTTCTGGGTCTTTGATTTCGGAATTTAGTGTGAAAGGTGTGGTTCTATGAAATGCAATTAGGGTTCCCCTTTTTTTGACTGAAGCGGAGGCTGTATATACTTGGGGGTAAAAAGGATTGTAAAATTTGGGAGTCGTGTTAGTGGTAAAGTGTGTCTCCTGTAGGCAGACAATATGAGCTTTTTTGGCCTGAAAAGATCTAAAAGCCTTGGTTCTCTTTTGTGGTACATTTAGGCCCTGCACATTTAGAGACAATAAATTTAATGGTGCCATGGTAGCCTGACCTCCCCGCCTGTCTTACCTTTATCCTTTGTGGATTGGCTGGGCGGCCCATGTCCTGCAGACTTAGGGAAAGAATAAGGGTGAGGGGTTCCGGAAAAAACAACCTTGAAGAGGGGGTGAAATACAAAACAGGTTAGTGGATATGCAATCAATAATAAGCAAATAAATTTCATTTTGTTTGCCCGTGGCGGGGGAGAAAAGCTCCCGCCAGGGGAAAAGGGGATCTCGTCAAGTCCCCACATAATATTATGGGACCCGAGGAGATCTTGGAGAGGCACATGTTGTTTCCATGCGCTGGAGAACCGCTTTTTAAAGTATTCTGATAACACCCTACTGGGTGTTAGTCATTCTTATCTACATGTAACCAAAATAAGAACAGGATGAGAATAGTGTCCTGCATAATATGGTGCAAGAAAGAGGGAGAGAGAGAGAATTGTTATGATGGATTACTAGGAAAGATTGTAGATTGTGTTGGCCTATATGCATGTCTAATGGTGGTGCTGTATCAGGGGGGTGTTACAGATAAGGATCCCTGAGATACAGGGGATAGATGAGCTTCTTAGGTGAGAAGGAAGGAGGCATAAGTAATTAAGGTATGAAGGAAAGAAAGGAAAGAAAGACTGAATGTTGAAGGTGTTTACAACCTGATAAGAAAGGAATGGAGTGTGAAAACCCCTAAGGGTATAGGATAGGCTTGGTAACCTTCCCCCCCCCCACCCTAAAGCTAGGCGGGGAGTAAGAAAGGAGAGAGGAGAAGCAGGCAAAGTAAGTAAAATAAGGATAACAAGTAGAGAGGTTTCCAATTCTCTCAAGTTGCAGGTGTCTTCACTTGGGTTGATCTTGTAGCACGGAGGAAGTGGAATATGGAAGATCTTCTAGAAAAATGGTCAGTCCATTGTGTCCTCTTGGTCTTGGGGTTGGGGTGCAAATCTGCCCCTTTTGTTGGTGTGTTGTATACCGTTGTTCTTTTCAGGGTGGGTTGAATTGCTGTGAGAAGAAACCGACGCTGCTCTTCTGCGGGAGGAATTTGATGTGCTGTTACGTTCGATGAGCTTGAGATCAAGTAGAGCTTGATGCAATTGGTCAGGCGATCTGCATATTATTTTGGTTCCCTGGTATGTGAACCGTAGGGAAAAGGGGAATCCCCATTGGTACTTAATTTGATGATTTTGAAGTTCCATTAAGAGGGGTTTCATTGCTCGCCTTTTAGTAATTGTTAGCTGTGAGATGTCAGCGAATATCTGGTAGCTGTCCCCTTGGAATGTCAGGCTGTTCTTTACTCTGGCTGCTTCCAAGATTTGTTCTTTTGTTCTATAATAGTGGAATTTGGCGATGATATCTCTAGGGGGTCCCTCTGGTTTCTTTGGGGCTAGTGCCCTATGAACCCTGTCAAATTCCAACCGCTCTATTGCAATTCCTGGCAATAATTCCTGACATATTGCAAGCGTAGTACCTGGAAGATCTATTATTGACTCTGGAATACCTCTGAACCTCAAATTTGACCTTCTGGCGCGGTTTTCATAATCTTCCAGTTTATTTTGAAGCGTCAAATTTTCCTCCTTGAGGGTGTCTATTTCAGATTGGCAGTCCTGCGTTATAATCTCTAATTCTTCCACTTTTGACTCCAAGGTCTCAGTGCGGCTTCCCAAGTCCCTTATCTCTTTAGTAAGGTTTGAGGTGATTTGGTCTGAGGTGCGCTTCAATGCTTTGTTCAGCATTCTCTCAAATTGTTGTAACAACTCTGAGGGGACAGCTGCGCTTTGTACAGCAGCCTGTGAGGTGTCTAATAAATCTTCATCTTCACTATCTGTGTTTTGGGCTCCTGGGAGAATAGCAGGCTTCATTTGTTTAATGATGCGCCTTTTATCTTTCCCTGTGAGGAGATTCTCTGAGGTGGCTGAGGTGGCTGAGGTGATTCCCGCCTTTTTGGATGCTCCTTTTGCCTGCTGGGCACTGCTGCAGGGATTGGGTTTTGTCTTATTTCTGGCGCCTCCCAGCACCATTTTACTTTTAAATGTTCCCCCTCACCTCCCTGTGATATTTTCGTCGTGTCCCGTTCTTCCGTGGCTCCGTTGTCAGCTATTTATCAGCGTTTTTTCTCCCTCATGGAGCAGAGCTCTAGCCCGGCATGTCCGTTCAGCTAGACCCCGCCCAGTGCCTCATCGCAAAAGGATTTTTTAATTAAAGTGTAAGATTCAGTTAGTGGCAATGTGTCTATTAGTATAAGTGTCAGCGCCAGTGTTACTTAATGTCAGTGTCAGTTAGTGTCCCTGTCAGTTAGTGTCAAGGTGTTGTAGGTAAGAAAAAAAGGTTTTAGATTTACAAGAAAAAAAATTGTATTTGTTTCATGGTCCTACTCCAGGTACAAATATACACACAAATGGGGTATTGCCAAGATCAAGGAGAATTTATTTTGCAGGTTTTTTTTTTTTTTTTGGTCGTGGTGGTATATGGTAATGGCATAAAAATACACAATCACTCCTTTGATAATAAAAAAAATCAGGAAACATCCTTTGCCATTTCCCTCCAAATTAAAGCCTAATCTGTCCTGAAAAAAACAAGGTATAATCCATCTGGATATAATAAGTAGTTGCAATTATACTGTATGTACAGTTATACTAACACATGTCAAAGTTGCATAATTGGGCTTGGCCGTTAAAGTGTTACTAAACCCACAACAGTAAAATCAGTGTGTATGTGCAGTAAAACAATCTTGTTGTACTCACTGTGGAACCTAAGGGGTTAATACTCTGCATTGTGTAAAAAGGCTGTTTGATCCTGTCTCCGCTGATCCTCCCTTACTTCCCCAAACCATCTCCATATAGTACATAGGCTAGGAGAGAAGATGCACATGCTCAATTTATTGTGTAGTTCTGGATAGTTAGATTGTTTTTCTTTTCAGAGTACATGTAAACAGCACATTGCCAATCAGCATTGTCCAGGCACAGGTCAGGGGTCCTGCATCCTCATAGAACAAGCATGGGAGAATTAAATCTCCTCCTTCAAGCTTCAACCAGACACTGATAGCAGTCACAAGACTGCTCTAACTGCTGATAAGAAAAGGTAATTAGCAGTTTATATTTACTAAAATGTTTGTATTTCCATGTTCTGTGTATTGTGGGAGACCAAATATAGTCAATGTAAGGTCCTGGGTAGGGATGAGCCGAACACCCTCCTGTTCGGTTCGCACCAGAACCTGCAAACAAACCAAATGTTCGTGTGAACTTTAGAACCCCATTAAAGTCTATGGGACTCGAACGTTTGAAATCTAAAGTGCTAATTTTAAAGGCTAATATGCAAGTTATTGTCCTAAAAAGTGTTTGGGGACCTGAATCCTGCCCCAGGGGACATGTATCAATGCAAAATGTTTTTTCGGGAGCAGTGAATTTAATAATGCTTAAAGTGAAACAATAAAAGTGAAATATTCCTTTAAATTTCGTACCTAGGGGGGGTGTAAAGTATGCCTGTGAAATAGCGCATGTCTCCCATACTTAGAACTGTCCGTGCACAAAGTGTCATTTCTGAAGGAAAAAAAGTCATTTAAAAATGACTCGTGGCTATAATGAATTGTCGGCTCCCGGCAATTCAGAGAAAATTCATTCATAAAAAAAAGTGTGGGGGTCCCCCCGAATTCAATTACCAGGCCCTTCAGGTCTGGTATGGATATTAAGGGGAACCCCGCCGTTAATTTAAAAAAAAAAAGACGTGGGGTTCCCCCCAAATATCCATTCCAGACCCTCCAGGTCTGGTGTGGATTTTAAGGGGAACTCCACCCCAAATTTAAAAAAAAAATGGTGTGAAGTTCCCCCAAAAATCCACACCAGACCCGTTATCCGAGCACGTAACCTGGCCCGCCGCAGAAAAGAGGGGGGGGACGAGAGTACATTGTACCCCTACCATTTCACGAAGGAAGTGTAAATAATTGTAAAAACACACACCGTGGAAAAAAGTCATTTATTAAAAAGAAAAAATAATAACCCAGCGGTGGTAATCCACTCTTGACCCCGGGGGCTCCAACGTTGTCAGTATCCAGCGACGGGGATCTCCTCTCCGCCGTGGTCCAGCAATGAGAAGATCCATCCAGGTAAGGGATCCAGAGCGCAGCATCGCCGGCCGCCTGTCTCCACCGGAGACAGCCTGGCGAATGACGCGGCTGGAGCTAGTGACATATTTTATGTAAAATCCACTGGGCGAAAGTTGTAGGGAAGAAGCCCTTGTCCTCATCCATGTGGGAATGGTTCCCCTAGCAATGAATCCATCTATGTTTGGGAGATGTGCTCTGACATGGTTAAGAAGAGGGGGCTGCATATCCATTCCCCTTTTCCTGGCCTGCTAGGCTGCATCCTCAGATAAGAGACCTATATGGAATTTTGGAGGGACCTTGTGCCATTTTTTGCATTAGGTCCCCCTTGACATCCATACCAGATCTATATTGTAGTATGCAGTGTCCCCCATTAAAATCTATATCAGACCCTTATCTAGAATAAAGGTTTGGTATAGATGAAGGGAATCCATGGCTTCTTTGTTTACAAAAAGAAGTAAGCATGAGCTGTCATTTATTAGTTAACCGCTTCAGCCCGGAAGATTTTATCGCCTTCCTGACCAGAGCACTTTTTTACAATTCGGCGGTGCGTCGCTTTAACTGACAATTGCGCGGTCATGCGATGCTGTACCAAAACAAAAAGTGCGTCCTTTTTTCCCACAAATAGAGCTTTCTTTTGGTGGTATTTGATCACCTCTCCGGTTTTTATTTTTTGAGCTATAAACAAAAAAAGAGCGACAATTTTGAAAAAAATTCAATATTTTTTACTTTTTGCTATAATAAATATCCCCCAAAAATATATAAACATTGTTTTTTCCTCAGTTTAGGCCGATACGTATTCTTCTACATATTTTTGGTAAAAAAAATCACAATAAGCGTTCATTGATCGGTTTGCGCAAAAGTTATATCGTCTATAAAATAGGGGATAGTTTTATGGAATTTTTATTAATATTTTTTTTTTTACTAGTAATGGCGACAAACAGCGATTTTTATCATGACTGCAATATTATGGCGGACACATCGGACACTTTTTACACATTTTTGGGACCATTGTCATTTTTACAGCGATCAGTGCTATAAAAATGCACTGGTTACTGTGAAAATGACAATGGCAGTGAAGGGCTTAACCTGTAGGGGGCGCTAAAGGGGTTAAGTGTGACCTAATGTGTGTTTCTTACTGTAGGGGGGTGTGACTTGGTGAGTGACATCACTGATCCTCGTTCCCTATGACAGGGAACAGACTATCAGTGACAGGCTCACTAGGAAGAAGGGGGAGGTTTGTTTACACTTACCTCTCCCCGTTTTTCAGCTCTGCGACCCAATCGCGGGACATCGGCGGCGATTGGGTTCGTAGGTCCCGCGGGCGTGATTACGGAGCTCAGTACAGTATGTTTTGGCAGGATCTATGCTTTTTTTCATTCTCGCTGTAGAATATTTTTCAGCAAAAGCAACATTCAAAAAGAAAAACTATACAGTTTAAAGTACCAGTAAATTACATTATATAGTCTGCTTTTTTTCTTTTTGGGACACAGTTTTTTTGAAGGGCACACAGTCCCCTCCAAAGGCCCCTCAAAAGTGAGAGACCCTTCAGGTCTGGTATGGATATTAAGGGAAACCCTGTGCCATTTTTGGATTTTAAGGGGAATCCCACACCAAAATAAAAAAAATGACGTGGGGTCCCCCCAAAAATACATATCAGACCCTTATCCGAGCACGCAACCTGGCAGGACGCAGGAAAAAAGGGGGGACAAGAGAGTGCCCCCCTCCTGAACCGTACCAGGCCACATGCCCTCAACATGGGGAGGATGTCCCCATGTTGATGGGAACAAGGGCCTCATCCCCACAACCCTTGCCTGGTGGATGTGGGGGTCTGCGGGCGGGGGGCTTATCAGAATCTGGAAGCCCCCTTTAAGAAAGGGGAACTCCAGATCCCACCCCCTATGTGAATTGGTAAGGGATACATCATTTCACAAAGAAAAAGTGTGAACTCATATATGCACAAATGGTCCCAGTTAGGAAATCGCCCCATCCTCCTCCCTCAATGGCGTAAAATTTGGGAGGCTATTTCCAAATCATCAAGATGTGTGGAACAAAGGGAGACGGCTTACAAATTATAATTTTTTTAGTATAGAACCCCTGAAATCCTACATAGATATGATCCCAAGACTCCCGGATGTGTTGGAGATGCCGGGGCAACATTGGCTCTCACTTCCACATTTTTTGGGATTGTACCCTAATTCGCCTATTTTGGTCTTCCATCCATAATTTTCTACAGGATTTGTTTAATATCACTCTCCCTCTGGATCCAGTTCACTTTTTGCTAGGCCTGCCGGTCCCTGGCATCTCCAGACATGCCCAAAAATCGTTTGCCTTTATTCTCCTGGCAGCAAAACGGGCTATACCCCTACGATGGCTCTCCCTCTTCCCACTTACCATCTCACAAGTCCTCCAAACATTGGAACAGATCTGTAGAATGGAACGCCTCACCGCAGTAGTACATGATACTCTTCCTCAATTTTTGAAAGTTTGGGACTTGTGGTAACATTCAGAACTTAACCCTGGTGTCACCTCCTTAAATCTTAATGTGTGATACTTCCTTGACCACTTATCCTAATGTTTGAATGCTGTAGGGTTTGTTAGCTACGACCCTTGATGATTCCATGGTGCTCCCCCCGCTTCCCCAATCCCCTTTCTTCTTACAAGGTGAGACTCCTGCGAGGTGCCTTCGTTCTTTGGTTGGGCGCCCTGGGGATCTTACTGTCACCTGACCTAGTGAGTACCATCTTGCCTACATATGTTATAAAATATATATTGCTTTAACCTGCTCACTCATTGGGCTCTTCTGCTTCTTCACCTGCTCTCTTCTTCCTTGATTTATACTGCTAGAAATCCGTACTATGATTATGTTGGTGGCATTGTAACTTTACTGACACTTCTGTACCATATGTAATATGTGTTTTTTTTTCACAAAAAATATGACTGTTTTTCTTACCTGTTTCTGTATATATGAAAAATGTCAATAAAAAAAAAATAAAAAATTTGAAAATTTTAAAAATGACAGAAGACGGCTTGTGACGAGTCCTTTATTAAAAAATAAAATAAAAATTCCAGCAATGTAATCCAGTCTGTCCAGCGTTGTAATCCATTCTCGATGTCCAACGATGTTCCCTTCTCCAGCAATGCTCTTCACTCCAGCGAGGAATGACACACAATCATCCCTGCATCGGAGGCGCCCGGCCTGACACGCTAGCTGTTTGACAGTTATTTTATAACCGAGGGCGGGGCCACCTGTGATGTGGACGGGTGACCCTGCCCCCTCTAACGAGTCGCAGGGGTTCACGTGACACGTCAGAGGGGGCAGGGTCACACGTCACCGGTGGCCACGCCCTTGGTTATAAAAGAACTGTGAAATTTTAATGACATTTTCATGGATATTTGGGAGGAACCCCACGTCATTTTTTTTTTAATTTGGGGTGGAGTTCCTGAAGGGCCTGGTAATTGAATTTGGGGGACCCCCACGCATTTTTTCCCAATGATTTTCAATGCCTTTTCTCTGTATTGCTGGGAGCGGACAATTCATTATAGCCGCAAGTGGTTTTAAATGATTCTTTTCCTTCAGAAATGACACTTTGTGCAGGGACAGTTCTAAGCACGGGAAACAAGAGCTACTTTACATGCATACTATACACACCCCCTAGGTACGAAATTGAAAGGAATATTTCACTTTTATTGTTTCACTTTAAGCACTGCTCCTGAAAAAAATGCAGTTGATGCATTGATACATGTCCCCTGGGGCAGGACCCAAGTCCCCAAACACTTTTTATGACAATAGCTTGCATATAAGCCTTTAAAATTAGCACTTTCGATTTTTCATGTTCCAGTGCCATAGACTTTAACGGTGTTTGTATGTTCGAACTAATTTATTGCCTGTTCACATGTTCTAATGCGAACCGAACTGGGAGGTGTTCAGCTCATCCCTACTAGTCACTGCAGAGTCTAAAGTGAAATCAGAACAACCTGTAAAAGACGACACTTTGGGGTTGATTCACAAAAACTGGAGAGTGAAAGATGTGGTGCAGCTATGCATGTTAGCCAGTTAGCTTCCAACTTCAACTTGTTCAATTAAGCTTTGAAGAAAAAAAATGGGAGATGATTAGTTTTTATGCAGAGCTGCAAAATATTTTGCACTCTCCAGTTTTAGTAAATCAATCCCTATGTATTTATCTTTCTGGTAGCTTGTGTTTTGAAACCGTAACACATTAATTCATACTGGCTCCTTTGAGTATTAACAGCTACCAGGGCTTTTTTTCAGGGGGAACTTGGGGGAACTCAGTTCCACCACCTTTGGCTCAGACCCTTTGGTGCCTGCTCACCACAATCACTTGTAAACACAGAAGTCTGATTTCTGTGTTTACAAGTGACAGCTTTGTAACCCTCTGTATGTAATTCAATTCTGGTATTTAATGCCCCTGTAAGACCTTTCTACTGTTTGTGAAATCTGAACGGGTCGTGGTTGAGTTCCTGCACCTATTTTCTGAGAAAAAAAGCTCTGACAGCTACAGATGTGTAAATATCTACTCCTGCAATTATACACTCTGGTTCCCTGAGCTGGTCTATACTTCGCTACAAGACACACAAAATGGAGAAAATGGGAGGAACCACAGAGTGCTGTGAAGGAAGGAGATACTCAACACACTGTATAAGGCCTCATACACACGACCGAGGAACTCGACGGGCGAAACACATAGTTTTCCTCGTCGAGTTCCTTGTGAAGCCAACGAGAAACTCGACAAGACAATTTTCTCCATTCCCGTCAAGGAAATAGAGAACATGTTCTCTTTTTGGCTCGTCGAGTTTCTCGACAGTTTCCTCAACGAAAATGTACACACGACCGGTTTCCTCGGCAAAAAAATATCTCCTAGCAAGTTTCTTGCTGGTTTTTGCCGAGAAACTCGGTCGTGTGTACGAGGCCTGAGTGTTGATTACCTTCAGTGGTCAGAAAGCAACGAGGTTGTGCTATTTTGACACAGAGCACCAGAAAAAAGAAAACTGTATCAAATACTTATTACTTATCTTACCTTTTCCTTTCTTGGTGCCAACCCATGGCAGCATACAAGTGGTATGATGCCATGGATTGGCACAAGAAAAACAGACAATTGTATCAAATACTTTGAAGAAGAAATTCACTGCTCCAGGTAACAAAATCCCTCTACTTCATTACCCCTGCACATGGATCAGGAAGCACAAAGTGAAAAGTTTGGATGGCTGCACTTCCATAAAATCACCTTTATTGATCCATGATAGAAAGAAACGACAATTTATACAGCAATAGGGTTACAAATACAGTACAGGTAACGTGTTTCTCACCTTCCCTGGTGCTTAGTCATAGCTGAATTGTATCAAATACTTACCGTAGTTTTCCTTTCCTGGTGCCAAGTCATGGCAACACATGCATGCTGCCATGTTGGCACCAGGAAAAATAAGTATATAGCCTCTATTTTAACTGGAAGTGCTGATTTTGTATCTGACCCTGTATTGACAGGGTCACTTTAAAGCCAAACTCCGGGCAAAGGGTGTCAGACAAAAAAAAGAATTAGTGGGAATCTGTTAAAAAAAATACAGTGAATAAAACTTATACCACTATATGTAGTGTTATACTACCCATCCAGCCTCATCTATTTATTTTTATACATTTTAAAACACAGATTAGATTTGGCTCTCTAAGGCTCTGATGAAGAGGAAAATCTGTGAAACGTGTTAGCCAATCATTTGAGTTTCCCTTGTGTGGATGACGCCATATATCAATTTACCAAATGTCTAACATTGCTTTTTATTCATATGTATGAATACGTAGTATCTCCTTGTAGTAGTATATACTTGCATTAGGCCATGTGCCTCTCTTTTCCTTCTTTACGTAATATTTCGGACTTCCCCTAGTCGGCATAGACAGCGGGGCTTGCATGATCTCCTCACATATATACCATTAAGAAATTCTACCACCCTTACTAAGGCCCTCTACACCAGCGCATGAGAATATATTTTCTGTTTTTTACCTTTAGTGAATAAAACCTGGTGGTAGAATACAATTTACTGGATATAGCATTGAAAACCAAACAGACATTGTCACACTTCCTCACTCTATCCCAAACATTAAACAAAAAAGTTTTGGCTGGGTTTTTTTTTTTTTTAAATCAAATCATTCCTAAATTTTTCTATAAAGGAGGCTTATTTCCTATACATCCGGAAATAAAATATACTAGGAATGATCCTTCAAAATAAAGTGATTATTTGTATTAAAAGATTAAGTCATCAGGAATCTTTACCATATACTTAGTATACTAAAGGTCCCAGTGTTTCTACTGTTGCAACTAGATAGCGTTTGTAATAAAACAAAGAGTGTTCTTTTATTACAATGCTGTTCAACAAGTATTTTGTTATTACAATGCTGTTCAGCAAGTCCAAATTGCTTATTAAAATCTTTGCTCAGGCATTTTATAATTAGTCATATTAAATTGTGTCATTCAAAGCAAGTTGGTTTCTGCTGGGTTTATTTTTTCAAGCTACTCTTGAAAATAAAATTAACTTCACAGTTCTTTGCAGGGATGTGGGTTGAAAAAATTAAAAGTGTGGAAAGAGGATTTAACCTAAATCCTTTTAAAACATTAGCACAGCTAATAGCAACCTATTATTCTCAAGAGATGTTAGATTTCTATTTTAATATCCATTGGGCTGAAAAAGCATACTCTTATCCAAATATTTGGTGTAACTTGAGTTAGAACAATATCCTTTCTTCTTGCTTCTTAAAAGAAGGTTTATTGTAATTGTACCCCAAGGAGAAATAAATTTGTACAAAGCAAAAAAACAGGTGTTTGGAAGGCTATTAAGCACAATCAGCAATTAACACATAGCCAATGTCATGTCCCTTACACAGATTTACAAATAACATGATCTAAAATACTGTATCTATTGTAATAAAATGGAAGATAAGAATCAGTGTTTATACTTTACTTGCAAGTAGATTACAAGACACGACAAAATGGAATTATCAGAGCCACATATTTAATATATATCTATACAGTATTTCACAAAAGTGAGTATACCCCTAACATTTTTGTAAATATTTTATTATATCTTGTGACAACACTGATGAAATGACACTTTGCTACAATGTAAAGTAGTGCGTGTACAGCTTGTATAACAGTGTAAATTTGCTGCCGCCTTAAAATAACTCAACACGCAGCCATTAATGTCTAAACTGTTGGCAACAAAAGTGAGTACACCCCTAAGTGAAAATGTCCAAACTGGGTCCAAAGTGTAGAAAAAAAGAGGGGGATTGGGAATTTAAATGAGATATGCATGAGAGGTCTCAAACATAAGACAGTGTAATATGGATGTGTTTATTTATCTAAAACAAATAGCAGAGCATGCGATTTCGAATGTATACATAGTACTAAACATACATGGAAATAAGCATATAAAAAGCATGATGCAAAAACCATAAACATTGTATAACAACTTGTTCCTCACATTATTAAAAAATCCTCATAAAATAGAATCATTAACCACTTAACAACCGCCCTATAGACGAAATACGTCTACAAGGCGGTTGCTTAACTCTGGGAGGGCGTCAATGTACGTCCTCCCAGAATCGCGCTCTGTGGGGCGCGCACACGGGAATCTCCGGACCCGGCTGATCACGGATCACGGTAAATCGCCGCTGATAGCGGCGGTTTACCACGTGATCGCTCCGTCCAATGACGGAGCGATCACTAGTAAACAAACCGGCGTCATGTGATGACGCCGGTTCCTCCCTCTCCTCTCTGTACCGAACGGTACAGTGTGAGAGGGGAGAGGGGAGAGAGCGGAAGCAGCAGCAGCTGCTGCTGCGGGCTGGATCTGTGACACATGCAGTCACAGATCCAGCCATCCATCCCTCCCTGTGCAATACTCTGCAATGCCCTCATACTCTGCAATGCCCCCATACTCTGCAATGCCCCCATACTGTGCAATGCCCCCATACTCTGCAATGCCCCCATACTCTGCAATGCCCCCATACTCTGCAATGCCCCCATACTCTGCAATGCCCCAAAATACTCTGCAATGCCCCCATACTCTGCAAAGCCCCGCAATGCCCGGCAATACTCCACAATACTCCGCAATACCCCACAATACTCCGCAATACCCCACAATACCCCACAATACTCCGCAATACCCCACAATACTCCGCAATACCCCACAATACCCCGCAATACCCCACAATACTCTGCAATACCCTGCAATACCCCACAATACTCCGCAATACCCCGCAATACTCCGCAATACCCCACAATACTCCGCAATACCCCACAATACCCTGCAACGTCGTCTATGGGGATTTTTAAGTAGCGAAGTTTGGCGCCATTCCACGAGCGTGTGCAATTTTGAAGGGTGACATGTTGGGTATCTATTTACTCGGCGTAACATCATCTTTCACATTTATGCAAAAGAATGAAGAAAAAATACTAAATTTGCCAAATTTTATAACAGAAACAAAGAAAAATTATTTTTTTTTACAGAATTTTCAGTCTTTTTTCTCTTATAGCGCAAACAATAAAAATCCCAACAGTGATTAAATACCACCAAAGGGTGCTTTCCGACATTTAAGAGATCAAGAATGCACACAGGTAGTCAATTATATCCGAATGGGAAAATGGGTTACAATAGCCGACTTGATGGAACAAGGGAAAGAATTCCGTTTAAAGTTTTGGAATGCACTTCAGATGGTTCACTTCCTGAACACACTACCAAATCCAGAGGTTTTTGAGAGACCACTTAAGAGATTTGAGAAAATGTGCAGTGAAAAGGGAATATTGACACACACCCTATCAATGAGCTATGAAATATTAGCGCAATCAGGGAGCAGTCCTCCGAAGTGTGTCCAGGACTGGGAACAGGAATTAAAAAAGACATTTAATATGGAACAACGACAACGACTATATAAACGAACACATGAAACATCAATCTGTGCGAGAACCCAAGAGACAAACTACAAGATCTTTGCAAGGTGGTATAGGACACCAGAAAGATTAAACAAAATCTTTCCAGAAATGACAGAGAAATGCTGGAGGTGCCAGGCAAGCAAAGGGACGATGCTCCATATATTTTGGGATTGTCCCCTGCTAAAATTCTATTGGTCAGAGATTAAAAGGATACACCAGCTATGCTCAAAATATGAGATACCAGAAAATCCAGAATTCTATCTCTTACACATGAATCCAATCCCCGAGAAAGCATTAAGGAAACAAGTATATGTCACCTATTAGATGCAGCCAAAGCATGTATTACAAAGAAATGGAAGTCACCGGCCCCACCAACTATAGAGATGTGGATAAATAAAGTGAAGGAAATTAGTAAGCTAGAAGAACTAGTACTGACAGCACGACATCAACAGGAAAGATATCTAAGAACATGGACCTCCTGGAAATCCTTCTTGGACTCCAGGGTAGAGTCTATGGAGGTGGCTGTGGGTGAGGGGGGGGGGAGGGAGGGTACGGGGAGAGATTAGTTTTTTCCTTTTTTTTTTCCTTTTTTTTTTCTTTTTTTTTTTTTTTTTGTTTGTTATAATCTTATTTTTATTTTTTATTTTTCCTACATACTGTGATGGGTGGCATTGTTGTCTCCCCCGGACAACCAGGAGGAGGGACGAAAGCAAGGTTGTGACTAAGGTTAAAGGGGGATGCTCCATAGTATAGTGCGTGATATATTATCTTATACTGAAATGCCCAGTTGTATCATTTGTTTATGTATTATTTGTTTATGTATTATAATTCTTAAATAAAAAAAGAGCTTGAATCTAAAAAAATAAATACCACCAAAAGAAAGCTCTATTTGTGGGGAAAAAAAGGACGAAAATTTCATTTGGGTACAATGTTGTATGACTAATTGTCATTCAAATTGTGAGAGCACCGAAAGCTGAAAATTGGTCTGGTTATTAAGTGGGTTTACGTGCCCAGTGGTCAAGTGGTTAAACCTGAGATTGGTCCTGCAACTGAAACATGTACCTGCAACTGAAACATGTAGCATATGTCTAAGCCCGAGACGCCTTTCATGCCATTATTGCAAATCTTCAGGGGCGGATGCGTAGTGGGGTAAAATCTGCAGAAGGACACAAGTATACTATGTAAGATTTAGCATAACACCCAAATAATGGGAGACAATAGGAGAGATGGAAAAAGGGTCATCTCCAAAAAACATACTAATTTCCAGCATGTGAGGATGTGCAAACTGGAAAACTGGGCCCAAAGTGTCAATATTTTGTGTAGCCACCAATATTTGCTACTTGAGTGCTCTTCCACGCTTCCATGATGACATCACGGAGCTGGTGGATGTTAGAGACCTTGTGCTCCTCCACCTTCCCTTTGAGAAGGGGTGCTCAATATGGTTTAGGTTAGGAGACATGCTTGGCCAGTCCATCACCGATACCCTCAGTTTCTTTAGCAAGGCAGCAGTTGTCTTGGAGGTGTGTTTGGGGTTATTATCATGCTTTGCTTCACTGTCACAGTACATGTTGGCTTTCATGGTTCCCTCAATGAACTGTAGCTCCCAAGTGTCGGCAGGACTCATGCAGCCCCAGACCATGACACTCCCACCACCATGCTTGACTGTAGGCAAGACACAATTGTCTTTGTACTCCTCCCCCAGTGGCCGCCACCACACTTGACAACATCTAAACCATAGATTGTGTGCTCCTTGAGGGTAGGGACTGATGTTAATATACAATGTATATGTAAAGCGCTACATAAATTGACCACTCTATGGTCTTGGCCACCATGCTGCAGCTCAGTTTTAGGGTCTTGGCAATCTTCTTATAGCCTAGGCCATCTTTATGTATAGCAACAATTTTTTTTTTTCAGATCCTCAGAGAGATCTGCCATGAGGTGCCATGTTGAACTTCTAGTGACTAGTATAAGAGTGAGAGCGACACCGAGGAGGAAAAATGGCTAATTGGGCCCAATTTAGGCATTTTCACTTAGGGGTGTACTCACTTTTGTTGCCAGCAGTTTAAACATTAATGGCTGTGTTTTGAGTTATTTTGAGGGGACAACAAATTAACACTGTTATACAAGCTGTACACTCACTAATTTACATCGAAGCAAAGTGTAATTTCTTCAGTGTTGTCACATGAAAAAACATAATAAAATATTTACAAAAATGTGAGGGGTGTACTCACTTTTGTGAGGTACTGTATATAACACACACATGTGTACACAATATTACCAAAAGTATTGAAACACTTGCCTTTGTAAGCACATGAACTTTAATGGCATCCCAGTCTTAGTCCATATGGTTCAATATTGAGTTTGCTCACTCTATTACTTTAACTCTTCTGGGAAGGCTGTCCACAAGGTTTAGGAGTGTGTCTATGGGAATGTTCGACCAGAAGCGCATTTGTGAGGCCAGGCTCTGATGTTTGATGAGAAGGCCTGGCTCGCAGTCTCTTCTTTAACTCATCCCAAAGGTGTTTTCCATCGGGTTGAGGTCAGGCCAGTCTAGTTCCCCCACCCCAAACTCACTCATCCATGGATCTTGTTTGTGCACTGATACTCAGTCATGTTGGAACAGGAAGGTGCTATCCCAAAACTGTTCACACAAAGTTGGGCGCATTAAATTGTCCAAAATGTCTTGGTATGCTGATGCCTTAAGAGTTCCCTTCACTGGAACAATGGGGCCAAGCCCAACCCCTGAAAAACAACCCTACACCATAACTCCCCCTCCCCTCCACCAAAGCATTTGGACCAGTGCACAAAGCAAGGTCCATAAAGACATGGATAAGTGAGTTTGGCGTGGAGGAACTTGACTGGCCTACAACCTGATAGAACACATTTGGGATAATTTAGAGCGGAGAATGCGAGCCAGGCCTTCTCATCCAACATCAGTGCCTGACCTCACAAACGCGCTTCTGGAAGAATGGTCAAACATTTGAAGCTGTTATAGCTGCAAAGTGTGAGCAAACTCAATTTTGAGCTTTACGGACTAAGGGCCAGATTCAAATACAATTACGTTGCTCCACGGCAGCGTAACATATCTGATTTACGTTACCCCACCGCAGGTTTACAGCTTAAGTGCCTGATTCTCAGAACTCTTACCTGTAAACTTGCGGCGGTGTAACGTAAATGCGCTCGGCGCAAGCCCGCCCAATTCAAATAGGGCGGGCACCATTCAAATTAGGCGCGTTCCCGCGCCGAACGTACTGCGCATGCTCTGTCGGGTAAATTACCCGACGTGCATTGCGCTAAATGACGTTGCACGGACGTCATTTGTTTAGACGTTAACGTAAATGGCGTCCAGCGCCATTCACGGACGACTTACGCAAATGACGTTGTTGGCTTAGAACAACTAGGGCTCAGTCCTAATTTTAGGCGGCGTAACTCGACGGAAACGACGTAAAGTTAGATTGACGGGCAGCGCGGACGTTCGGGAATCGCCGTAACTAGTCATTTGCATATTCTACGCCGACCGCAATGGTCTCGCCACCTAGCGGCCGGCCTAGAATTGCATCCTTAAGATCCGACAGTGTAATTCAATTACACCTGTCGGATCTTAGGGCTTGCTATGCGTAACTGATTCTATGAATCAGTCGCATAGTTAAAACGGCCGTAACACAGGAGATACGCCGTCGTATCTCTTTTGTGAATCTGGCCCTAAGACTGGGATGCTATTAAAGTTCATTTTCAGTGTATTTAAAGGCAGGTGTCCCAATACTTTTGGTTATAGAGTGTATATGGAACTATTGACTCTATAATCAGTCCTCCTGAACATGCTAACCTTAAAGAAGTAAAGTAGGCACAATTAAGGACAACTGAACTACCAACTGAACTACCTTACAATATATTAGCCTGTTAAAAAGGTTTATTGTATATGTAAATACATGCCAATCCCTATAAGAGTATTTAAATAAACAAACCTAGATCTGAGGATTCATGGGCCAAATAAGTAGTTCAATCTGCAATATACATTTATTGATAGGGTTACAGCATAGATAAAAAGAACACACTAAGCAATAATCACAACACAATCTACAGTATCCGTATGGTGGGTTACATGATATTTACAAATTCCTCATCAAAGCGTATTTACAATACAGTGTGCAGTATAATAGGGATGAGCCGAACACTCCCCGGTTCGGTTCGCAGCAGAACTTGCGAACAGGCTAAAAAGTTTGTTCGAACACGCAAACACTGTTAAAGTCTATGGGACACGAACATGAAAAATAAAAAGTGCTAATTTTAAAGGATAATGTGCAAGTTATTGTCATAAAAAGTGTTTGGGGAACCGGGTCCTGCCCCAGGGGACATGTATCAATGCAAAAAAAAAGTTTTAAAAACGGCTGTTTTTTCCGGAGCAGTGATTTCAATAATGCTTAAAGTGAAACAATAAAAGTTAAATATTCCTTTAAATTTTGTACCTGGGGGTTCTTAGGCCCCATACACACGACCGAACATGTCTGCTGAAACTGGTCCGCGGACCAGTTTCAGCAGACATGTTCGGTCGTCTGTACAGCCGAGCGGACAGGATTCCAGCGTACATTTGCCCGCCGGGCCTTTTTCGAGCAGGCAAATATTTCTAAACATGTTTAGAAACATGCCCGCTGGAATCCTGTCCGTCGGATATGTTCGGTCGTCTGTACAGACTTACCCTACATGTCCGAGCTGCCGCCATCCCTTGCATGCGTCGAATGACTTTGACGCATGCGTGGAAGCATTGACCTTGCTGCGTCGCCACGTCATCGTCACAGCGACCACGCCGACACGTCACCGCGCTGTCTGTCCGCGCGGATTGTCTCTAATTTCTGTCTGATGGTGTGTACAGCCATCAGACAGAAATCTCCGACCGGACATGTCCGCTGAAAATGGTCCGGCGGACCGTTTTCAGCGGACTGTCCGGTCGTGTGTACAAGGCCTCAAGTATGCATGTAAAGTAGCGCATGTTTCCAGTACTTAGAAAAGTCCCTGCACAAAATGACATTTCTAAAGGAAAAAAAGTCATTTAAAACTGCTCGCGGCTTGGGTCCCGACAATACAGATAAAAGTAATTGAAAAAAAACACATGGGTTCCCCTTTAATCTGTTACCAGGGCCTTTGGGTCTGGTATGAATATTAAGGGGAACCGCAAACCAAAATAAAATAAAAATGCGTGGGGGTCCCCCCAAATTCCATATCAGGCCCTTCAGGTCTAGTGTGGATAATAGGGGGAACCCTGCACCATTTTTTTTTTATTGTGTGGGGTTCCCCCCAAAAATCCATACCAGACCCTTCAGGTCTGGTATGGATTTTAAGGGAAAAGCCGCACCAAAAGGGCCTCATTCCCACAACCTTTGCCGGTGGTTGTGGGGGTCTACAGGTGGGGGGCTTATCGGAATCTGAAAGCCCCCTTTAACAAAAGGGACCCCCAGATCCCACCGCCTCCCAATGTGAATTGGTAAGGGGTACATTGTACCCCTACCATTTCACACAAAAAAGTGTCAAAATGTTAAAAACCACAGAAGACAGTTTGGGACAAGTCCTTTATTTAAAAAAAAAAAGGTTCCAATGATGTAATCCACTCTCGATCGATACGGGCAAAAAAAAACATGGCTACGAACGATACCGCCTCATATAAGTAAAAAAAAGCATAGTGACTTTACTACCACTTTAAGTACAGTGTAGAACTGGTATCATGTGAACTACATATCAGTCCTCTTAGGCCCCGTACACACGACCGGATCGATCTGCTGGGATTGATCCGTGGATCAGTTCCAGCAGATAGATCCGGTCGTGTGTACGGCCTAGCGGACATTTTCAGGCGGATAAAAATCCAGCCGACGGATTCCCAGCGGATAAAAATTTCTTAGCATGCTAAGAAATCTATCCGCTGGAATCCAGTCCAGCGGACTGATCCGGTCATCTGTACAGACTCACCGGATCAGTCCGTCCGCTCCCATCCCTCGCATGCGTCGTAATGATTTGACGCATGCGTGGAAGTATTTACCTTCCAGGGTCGCGCACGTTGCCGCGTCATCGTCGCGGCGACGGCGCGGCACGTCACTGCGGATGTATTCTGCGGGGATTTCGATCTGATGGTGTGTACAGCCATCAGATCCAAATCCGCCAGAGGATTTATCCGCTGGAAACGGTCCGGCGGACCGTTTCCAGCGGATATCCTCTCGTCTGTACGAGGCCTTATAGTAAACACCACATATGATAGATCCATGTTAAATTATTTGATCTTTTCACAGTGCACATTCAAAAGATTGAAAACAATCTCTCACGTGGAAAAGTATCATGGTGCATTATTTATTTCCCATATTTATACATATTGGATAGTTTAGTCAGATCTTTAGAGTGCACACACCATTAAAATACCTCCTTGATTTATGGAAATTACAATCAAGCATGCTTATTACGTTCATATACTGCACATTCTAATGCCGCGTACACACCATCACTTTATGTGATGGAAAAAAATGACGTTTTCAAAAACGTCACTTTAATTGACCGTGTGTGGGGGAAAACGTCATTTTATGTCTTGTAAAAAACGACCAAAAAAAATTCAAGCATGCTTCAATTTTATGTGTCGTTTTTCAAAAGTGCACTTTTTACTTCACAGAAATTGACCGTGTGTAGCAAAAAACGTCGTTTTCTAAGACGTTTTTTCATACATGCATGCCCAGAAGCTACTTATGAAGCAAGCTTCAATGGTAAAACGTGGTGGAACGTAACCTCACTTTGCAAGAACATTGTGAGAAAAACGATGGTGTGTAGGCAACTTCGTCTCTGAAAATTGAAGTTTCAAAAACGTCATTTTTTACTTCACAGAAAGTGTCGTTTTTTTTCATCACATAAAGTGATGGTGTGTATGCGGCATAAGGCCTATTTGGGAAAAACCATTTACCCTGCAAGTATGTTTTTGGATTGTAAAAAGAAATTGGAGCACTAAGAGGAAACCCTAGCCATGATGGAAAGAATATAAACACAAGTTTTTCTTGAGGGATTTGAACATATAATTGCAAAAGATTTCCAAAAGTGTCTCCAGAATTCAATATGAGTGTTGTTTTTGAATAATTATCTGCAGTGTCCAGGGAGAGGCCACTTTAGAAAGAGACTTTGATTTACATAAACCATGCAAAATGTACTGATTTTAAACTGCTAATGACTTGGCAGTATCAGCTTATATTTACAAAATAAAAGTGATTTATGTTGTATTTTTGATGATTTACAACACTGTGATCTTGTTTCACATGTGATGGATTTGTTAAAAGCGAGGAGCAACTGACAAATGAGTATGACCGATAAACATTTTAAATACAAATTTAGGCTTAAATTTAACTTTTTTATTACTTTTTATACTGATTGGCCAATCAAAATAAAAACTCTCACCTTTTACAAATACAGTTTGCAAACAGAATATTTCAAACCATATTACTACCCTGATTTGTTTTTCCTCACAGATTTGGCTACATGCAAACTAATCAGCAAAAGTTTAAAGAGGAAGTACACTTCCTTTACTGACGTTTACCTATAGGTAATCCTATAATAAGGCTTACCTATAGGTAGTGTAAGTATCTCCTAAATGTGAACCGATTAGGAGATATTTAAATTACATACAGCCAGTGACATTACTGGCGCATGCACTCTGAAGGAACAGTCACATGTGCCGTTTTTTCCGAGCCCTGTCCCATGAATGGCGGCTCTGGTCTTCAACAGGGCTCTTGCCAGTCACAGTGCCAGAGACCGCAAACCCAGAAGCAAGACAGGTAAATATGGAAGCGCTGCTGGACAGATTTGTTTTAAGGTAAGTTTCACATAATGGGCTAGTATGCAATGCATACTAGCCCATTATGACTTTACCTTGCAGGGTCAAAAAAAAGGCCAGCGTTATACAACCGCTTTAATATGATTTAATAACTTGTCCAACTGTATGAAACCTCTACATAATAAAGTGTTACATATGTTTGCACATTTAGAATAGTTCATAATAATAAACTGTTAAGCCCTGTACACACGATCGGGATTCCCGGCGGTATAAAGAACCTGCTCGGTAAGTTTCCCTGTATACACACGGCCGGTTTTCCCGTTGGGAAAACTGCGGGGAGAGCTTTGGCCGGGAATCCCGGCTGTGTGTATGCTCCCTTGCAGTGTTTCCCGATAGGAAAACTGCCGGGTTTAAAACCGCCGGGAATCCCGACGGGAAAATAGAGAGCAGGTTCTCTATTTTCCTGCCGGGAAAACTGTGAGGAAACATACACATGGCCGGTTTTCCTGGCCAAAAGCTCTCCTGGCAGGAAAACCGGTCGTGTGTACGAGGCTTTATAGCTTGCAGATGTGTTTTCAGGGAAGGGAGATAGATAACTATGTAGATTCTTGACAATTCTAGGTGGGTTGTCAAGTGGAAGTTAGAAAGATAGATACAAACACTTGGACATGTTTAGCCTTGAAGAAAGATTAAGGAGATATCCATTGAAGATATATACTGTCAAAAATAGCAATTATTCACTTGCAATATTTTCCCTTTAAAGTTAAGCACATAGCAAAGTGTCACTAGGAGAGAAGAAAACAATTTGTCAAGCTTAAAGCAAAATGTCAGAAAAAGTGATTGCTGCAACAAATACTACGTTCAGTACATGCCACCTATTTATTAGGAATGGCACAGTTTGTATTGTAGAGTATGTTTTCCTTAATTACTTGTGGTGTGTGACACACCTTAAATGTTCAAATGTATCTTTTTAACAGATACACATATTACGGTAGACTTTCTTGCATAAGTGCACACAAGGTGCAGAGACTTTACTGATACAAATGTATTAATTTGAAGACAAATGCTTCTTTTTGCACAAAATCAACTAATATCCAAAAATATATATTTTTTTATAATTGAAGCCAGTGGGCCGGATTCAGGTAGGAGATACGACGGCGTATCTCCAGATACGCCGTCGTATCTCTGAGTTGCGGCGTCGTATCTATGAGCCTGATTCATAGAATCAGTTACGCATAGATTTCCCTAAGATCCGACTGGCATAAGTGTCTTACACCGTCGTATCTTAGGCTGCATATTTACGCTGGCCGCTAGGTGGTGCTTCCGTCGATTTACACAATGAATATGCTAATTAGGTAGATTCACAAACGTACGTATGCCCGGCACTATTTTGTTACGTCGTTTACGTTAGGCTTTTTCAGCGTAAGGTTGCTCCTGCTATTATGAGGCGTACGCAATGTTAAGTATGGACGTTGTTCCCGCGTCGAATTTTGAAATTTTTACATCGTTTGCGTAAGTCTTTCGCGAATAGGGCTGTACGTAAGTTACGTTCACGTCTAAAGCATTGACGATTTGCGGCAGAATTTCGAGCATGCGCACTGGAATTCTTTAACGAACGGCGCAGTTCGTAAAAAACGTCAAATACGTGGGGTCACACTAAATTTGAATAAAACACGCCCACATCATCCAAATTTGAATTAGGCGGGCTTACGCCGAAGCACATACGTTACACCGCCGTAACTTAGGGCACAGGTTCTTTCTGAATACGGATAATTTACGGCAGCGTAAAGTATCGGAGATACGTTACGCCCGCACAATATTGCGCAGGGCTACCTGAATCTAACCCACTATAGACATGGCTAAATGCATCTAAATCCATTTAATTGCACCTAAACCTGCTTTAAAACAGTACAATTGAAATGCTGGAAAAGTGATTGGGGAGGCATAAAAGTTGTTTATACTTTCCAGATCACTTCTCCCATGTTTATAAAAGATAAATGCAGGAGTACAAGTGTGGACAAAGGAATGTAAAACTCATTTACAATTGATTTATTTTTAGAGGGTGATTGACATTATGTTGCATCCTCACTTGAATTGGTCACTTTTAGTGGGTGGTACTGCACGCGACAGGGAGAATATTTTTTGCTGTGCTGAGATTCAAAGTTTCACGGCAGCAACATGTGTACACCCTCAGCCTTAGCAGCATAGAGGGGGTGATTTGACATACTCCCAAAATGAGCAGCGCTGCGGCTTGATCCGTCACCAGCTGTGTCCACCGGGTGAGACATTCATCATTCTTGGTGGACGTCATATGACATCCTCACTAGCGGACAACCTCTGGAGAAAGATCTGAGGGTCCCAATAAAAAACAGACTGTGCAATAGCATGCAATGTCAAGCCGCAGCAAGCAAAGCAAGCAGACGATTAGCAAGCCTTAAAAAGGGAATTTACTTCAGAGAAAAAACAATAATTCTGCCACTTTATAAGACACCTGGTTCAGCCACATCTGGAGTATTCCATCCAGTTCTGGTCACCAACCCTCAGAAAGGATGTGCTTGAAGTGGATAACATCCAGTAAAAGGCAACTAAGTTAGCAAGGGGACTGGAGGACCACTTCCGGACTTGCTCACAACTAATTATGTCAACACTTTGAAGAGGAATATCATTGTTATGGCAGCAGCTAGCTGCCATAACCCCGGTATCCTCTTCTTCATTGAGAGGTCCGGATTCATCGCAAGATCACTTTTATCGGTGGTGGGAGAGGGCCCCCCTCCTGTCGCGCTCTGGTGCCCTCCGCCACTTACTGGAGCCACCAGAGGTGATCGGATACTTCTCCCTGTGCGGTATGGAGCTGAGTGAGGGGAAGATGGCCTCCCTTCACTTACGCCCATAGCTCTTAAAGGGACATTTTACATTTTTTAAGAGGTCCTATCTTGCTTTTTTTCTATTACAAGGGATGTTTACATTCCTTGTAAAATAAATAAAAGTGACACAATTTTTATTTTTTTTAAAGAACAGTGTAAAAATAAAAAGTAAAATATGGGAGTAGCGCCTGCATATGAAAACGGTGTTCAAACCGCACACGTGAGTTATCACCAAGATCGTTAGAGCGAGAGTAATGATTATAGCCCTAGACCACCTCTGTAACTCAAAACTGGTAACCTGTAGAATTTTTTAAACATCGCCTATGGAGATTTTTAAGGGTAAAAGTTTGTCGCCATTCCACGAGCGGGCACAATTTTGAAGCGTGACATGTTGGGTATGAATTTACTCAGCGTAACATTATCTTTCACAATATACGATGTGTTTTGCCCGTCGAGTTTCTCGGACGTGTGTACGGGGGCCTCAGGGCGATAAGGATGTGGAACTCTCTTCCACAATCAGTGGTGTCAGCAGGAAGTGTAATTAGTAAAACACTAAAAATAGACCCTCCAAACTCAACCCCCTAACAATCCTCTCTATAACAACCAAAATATAAGTTGGGAGCCATTGGTAAAGACAAATGGGCAAAACTGAGTTCAATAAAAACCTGATTTGACTTAGCCACCTCATAAAAATTGTGAATTAAGAAAAAAAAAAAAAAAATATATATATATATATATATATATATATATATATATATATATATATATATATATATATATATATATATATATAAACATTAACTCACTGGGCTAAAAAAAAACACGTAATTTTATTGTATATCAAAAGTGTAGACACTAAAATTAGGTACCATAACACACCAATACACACACCTAAAAACATTCATCCACCTCACTCACATAATGTAACTCATCATATACATAATGTATAGTGTCCCGCTCGCATGTGACATATGCGCACACGCAGCATCATGCACGCACGTGACGTAATCACACGCCTAACGCCATGGTCCAGCACATCAAAGCGTGCTGCAACTGCAGTATCATTGCATCCTTTTTTATGGCTCCTTGCAACATTTTAAGGACCATATACCAATATATATATATATATATATATATATATATATATATATATATATATATATATATATGTCAAAACTAAGATAAAAAGTAAAAAGAAAAATGAAATAAAAAGGTAAAAATAAACGTACTTGTATGACCATATAAAGATGTTTAATGCATATCTTGTACACTAGAATCTGAACATTTTCTAGAATGGGATGACATACTGTATATAAATGTACATAAGGGTGAACCTCCTGTCTACTATATATGGCAATATGAATTCAGCATAATTACACTTCAATTATTTACCATAAATCTAATATTAATTTAATTGTCCGAGTACTTCAACGAGTTTAAAGAAAAAAAAAGAAACATACATATTAGCTATTATTGTACCCTCGATGGCTCAAAAGTTGGGTCTTGGTAGGCAAGATGCCAGAAGGGGTAACCTTGACAAAATAGACCTACAGCATGAGGCCAGGTGGATATGGGAGTTGGAGGCTACAAAACCCCCTGGTCTCAGGGATAGTCTTAGCTTTGTTCCTTTTTTGCAATAATGGCTAATATGTATGTTTCCTTTTTTTTAGATTCAACTCACTGGAGTACTCAGACAATTAAATCAACATTAGATGTATGGCAAATAATTGAAGTGTAATTATATTTGTTTAATGTTTCTTATTATATTTTACTTTTAGTTTTAACATATACGTATATCTCTTGGTATATGGCTCTTTAACTGTTGCGAGGAGACGTAACTAAGTATGAGATGACACTGCAGTTACAGCACACTTTGACGTGCTGGACTATGGCCGCTGCGTGTGATGACGTTATGTGCGTGTTTGACACTGTGTGCACGCATATGTCATATGCGTGCACGGCGCAGTGATGTCACACATGCTTTTAAACTAGATTTAAGCACATGGTGAACCTCCTGGCCCCCATTTGCCTCTGAAGCAACCAGCCTGTCTCCAGCAAAATCAGTCAGGCCTATTTTGTCATTCCACCTCTTCACTATCCAAGCTTGGTGACCTCTTATTACCTCAAATACCTGTAAACACTCTAGGACAAAGGCTAACAGTCCACTAATTGGATGTTGGACCAAGATTCCCACAAGCCCCTGGAACCGATGAGTATCCATGCATGCATTCATGCTAGCATATGCACTGCCTAACAATTTATCATACTGTACATATGAATTACATGGACTATGTTTACTTGGCAACCAGGATACAGGCACTAGTAGTGACTAGTTTCATAGCACTAATCTGTTGACTCTGAATATGTTGATTCGGGACAGTAGTCAAGGATTCCCTTTCATTCTACACACCCTGAATCACGTTAAAGAATGATTATGGGCATCCACTTTGGGAAGCTACATGTCCTATCTATTTTCAGGATCACCAGTCTAGTATTTCTATTCACTCATATAAACAATCTGTCAATGGACAATATATAATTTGAATATGATGTGTTACATTATATTCTGATAAGTGAGGTGGATGAATGTTTTTAGATGTTTGTGTATTGGTGTGTTATGGTACCTAATTTTAGTGTTTACATTTTTGACATACAATAAAATGAAGATTTTTGGAGCCCAGTGAGTTGAAGTACATACATACACTGAGAAAAATTACCCCTATTTATCATAGAGATCCACAATTTTTTATATGCACACAAAAGGCCTATTTCTCTCAAATATTGTTCATAAATCTGTCTAAATTTGTGTTAGTGAACACTTCTCCTTTGCCGAGATAATCAATCCACCTCACAGGTGTGGCATATCCAGATGCTGATTAGACAGCATGATTATTGCACAGGTGTGCCTTAGGCTGAAAACATTGAAAACAAAAGAAAAAACAAAGGTACAAACAGTAGGCAGTGGTTATGGTCACAACATCCTTAGATATCAATGTAGATGGTACAAAAGGATCGGTATTCCCTTCAAGTAAAAACATAGGAGGGAGGAGAGGGAGAGGGTGAGTACAGTGTTATAAATTCAATATTGCATTATCCTCTTATACCTGCGATTTTCACTAGCTCCATTCAGAGAGGCACGCATATATGTGAAACACCATGAACATTGACCATTGGGTAGAGGGTGTGCAAGGATTCACATCTGTTGGTTCAGACATCGTTTGCCAAAAAGTGGACTAGTAGGTATCAGGCACGTGGGTCTTGGGTAGGGGTCATCCCTAATAGGGCATTGGAGAAGATAGTATATGTTTCATTTATAGACATCTCGTTGTGTAAGGTCGAGTATTTCTATAGCTGTCGTTATGGGACAGGGGTACTGATCCCTTGGCTCCAATTCCTACTCCAGGGGCAGTTGCTCCTCACAAACCTACGGATCCCATATGTTTGCAAATTTTTTGGGGCAGTTGCGATGTAGGTAAGTAAATTTGTATAACAGAAGGGGCCTTGTTTATGAGGGTTCTCCGTTGTTGTATTGTCGACGGGGTGGTTCTCTGCCATTGTAGCAGAATCACCTTTCTGACGTAGAAGGCCGCATAGAATTAAAATAATTTCTCGGATTGGGGGGCTTCCAATGTGTCTACTATCCCGAGCAGCAGTGGTATCGGGTCACATTGAACCTTTAATTTGCTGACTGAGTTAATAACATTGACTACTCCCCTCCAGAAAGTCTGTAAATGCTGACAGGACCAAACAACATGGAAGAAAGAACACTCCCTGAGGTAAAACTATGGCAGTAGTTTAGAAAGGATGAAAGTGGGTTTACACCCATTTTAACTCTAACCTGTGCTTAACACGTCATAGGCAGTGATCCGTCGTATCTTAGGGAGTAGTTCCGACGTGATTCTGCAGGCATGCGCACTGGGATGCGTCCACGGGACGGCGCATGCGCCATACGTTATTCGTATCTTTATGACGCTTAATCCATCATTTGCATGGGGTCACGCCTCATTAGCATGGCTCGCGCCCACTTCCACCTACGCTGGCTTACTCTGAGGAAACCCAGTGTATTTTTAAGAGCGAGTGGGAGCGAGTGCTTTGTGAATCCAGTGCTTGCATCTGTGCACTGTGTTGGCGTAGCGTATATTAGATACGTTACACCCGCATAAATATGTGCCAATGTATGTGAATCTGGGCCCTCATGTTTACAAATGCCCCCAAATGTTGTTTCCTTCAGTATATCAGAGAAAATTGAATATTGTCAGTGATAGTTTTTTTTTTTTTTTTTTTTTTTTGACACTGACATACAATTTTTCAGGACAAGCTTTTGGGGTATGCAGGGGCAATGACACTCTAATTAAAAAAAAAAACTGAATGGGTTTAGCTGTAAATCCCTGTAATGTGTGTATCTTGAAGCTGATCTATTTGAGTAGCCTCAGAATACACAGACATATTGCTTCTTCATTCCTTTATCCTTAGCCTCTGAATTCTTATAAGACTTAATACACAAAGCTCTGTCTACAGTCATGGCTGTGAAAAGGGGATATTTCTGACATCATGTAAATAGAATGCCAGGTTGATTGCTAGATTATTTCCTTCGTTTTCCCAGGGATGATTTACAACAACTTGTAAATGGAAGGGGGCTCACTACACCAGATACATAACACATGTTTAATTGTTTATTTTAAAACAGTAAATACTGAATTGACACAGTGAGAATTCAGAGCATATTACACTATCATTTATGAATATGTTGGACTGTTCCCTTTCTCATTTCTTACCTGTGATAGACGTAACTGCTTGTGTTCTTTTCACCAAAGGTTTAGCGAATCTTAAATTAAATTCAGCGAACCCAAACTTAGAGATGAATCCCACCGTAGTCTATGATGGTGAATCTTGGTGTTAAATTTTGGCAATTTTTGAGCTAATAGGCAAGTACTGTCAAAAAAGGCATTGCAAACTAGGCACTTCTGTGGGGGACATGTACCAATACAAAATAAATCTTTAACCACTTAAAGACTGCCCATCCCATATATACTGTGGCAGGGTGGCTCTATTTCACGAAACAACGTACCTGTACATCGTTTCATGCAATAGATAGTGTGGGCGCGCACCTACTGCACAGAGGAGTAGCCGATGCGGGTGCCTGGCTAACCCACCCACAATCGCTTCACAGAATGGCAGAATGGGGATCTGCCTATGTAAACAAGGCAGATCCCTGTTCTGACAGTGGACAACATGGAGACCTGCTGTTCCTAGTAATTAGGAAAAGCGATCTCTGTGTTGTTCCTGTCAGTACCACTTCAACCCCAGAAGATTTGGCTGCTCAATGACCAGGCCATTTTTTGCAAAATGGCACTGTGTTGCTTTAATTGACAATAGTGCGGTCATGCGATGTGGTGCACAAACAAATTTGAAGTCCTTTTTTTCCCCACAAATAGAGCTTTCTTTTGGTGGTATTTGATCACCATAGTAATATGACTGAACGGAATTGACTCCATTTTTATATAAGTTCATGTAACACCCTCTACCTTTAGGAAGGTGCTATAATAGTATTTTTCTGGGTTTAAGGTATCAGTGCAGGCAGGCCTGTGCTTTAGGCTAGACCTGCTTGTTTTGATCTGGGTCTGGGAGTGTTCAGTGCAGTAGTGGGTGTGATCACCTGTGCTCTGACTCAGAGATGCCTCCCCTGCTTTCAGGAAGATTGTTCTGGAATAGGGGTTGGACCTGAACTTTTGAGTGGCAGGCAGCTCATGTGAGGAGCTCTGACCAATTCTTGTTCGGTATTGGCAGGAGGCAGGCCTCCCATATAAGCTGAGGTCACATGCTGCTAGGATGATTCTGTTGGTTCAGGAGAAAGGAGAATGGCAGTGGCTGCAGGGTGTCCCTACATGGTGGAGACGCGCTGAGCATGGAGGAGGGCCGGAGGAGCCTAGTAAAGCACTCAGGTAATACCATCCAAAAGACTGTGTAGCTACACAAAATCACTGAGCCACCGGGGAGAGGTATTGTATGCCTCTGGCTTCTTGATTTGCTCCAGCAAAACAATTCAAAAGACTTTATTACATTAACAAAGTACAGCCAGCAAACTGGGGTTATTAAGAGTGATCGCTTTTTGTCTTACTGGAAGTGATGCGACAGGAATTTAACAGTTTTGCAGCAAAGGATTTGTACATGAGGAGTTCAAGGTTGTGATACTCTGCAGGAACCAGTGCAAAGGAGGAGGAGCAATAGTCTGCAGTGAAGTTATGCAGGGGAAGAGACTGTGAATGTTACAAGTGCACAATTTTCAGGGCTAATTCTACTAACCAATGTTCTACAAATGTGATGGAAATTCAATTCTGCCTGCTTAGCTATCTGTCCTCAGTATGCTCCCAGCTCAGAGCCAATCCTAAACTGGCCCCTCCTAGCTCTGTAATGTGACTGACTAATTATGACAGTTTTGATTTACGATCGTGCACAGAATTGCATTTGGCAAGACCTCACATTTATAGGTAGAATAACTCAAAAGTATTTCCGTAATGTATACTATACATGTTAAACATATACTTATGCCACGTACACATGATCGGAAATTCCAACACGAAAACTGTGGATTTTTTTCCAACTGAATTTTGGCTCAAACTTGTGTTGCATACACACGGTCACACAAATGTTGTCGGAAATTCTACAATGAGCCGAGAAAAAGTTCAATGATTCCGAGCATGCGTCAAATTTATTCAGAGCATGCGTTTTGTTTTGTGCGTCGGAATTGCACACAGACGATCGTAATTTCCAACAAGAACTTTTCTCGTCAGAAAATTTGAGAATCAAATTATTTAACTTTAGTATATACTTTTAACCCCCAACTCTCTTTTTGTGTGACACTAATCAAAACCAATTAACTTAACAGCATAGTAATCATTTTATTATTTTAAAGCTCCACTATAGTGAAATTATGTTTCACAGCTTTCATACATTTATATTTCACAATAAATGTATTAATAATAAAAAATATTGTTATAAAAACACAGATAAAAATGTAGTAAAATTATCTTTTTTTTTTTTTACCAATCACACATGTGCAATGTGTGTAAAAGTAAATATTGTATGTTGAGTATAATAGTGTGCCTTTAATTTCAATGTCATTAAAAAAAAAAATATGGATAAAACATTTTCTAAACTTTCAAGAGGATTTTTCATTATTAAACTCAGTTTTGCCTAAACTTAGCAGGTCTGCCACATAGAAAACATTCTTCAAAGCATAATGTGTGGGCACTTGAGTAGCAGGCAGTCAAAACAATGCTTATATGTCATTTTAGTTACATGGCACTACTTAGCAACTGTTAAAAAATACCATCTGTGCAATATCCACTCTGCAAGAACTCCTTTTTGGACTATATTCATGTCTGTATTTGTCTCCAACGATTTTCAAATTCATACTTTGTATATACTGTGCAGTGACTATAAGTTTAATGCAGCAGCACTTAACTTCAAAATAAATTATTACATTTTAGTTGAACTAGTACAAGCTTTGTTTTTGCTTTTATTGCAAATAATTAACCTCTTCCATACAGGGCAGTTATACACACTTCCATACCAGGCCTATTTTGGCACTTCTCTCCTACATGTACAAATCATAATTTTTTTGCTAGAAAATTACGCAGAACCCCCAAACATTATATATGTTTTTTTAGCAGACACCCTAGGGAATAAAACGACAGTCATTGAAACCTTTTATCTTGCACGGTATTTGCGCAATAATTTATCAAACGCCTTTTCTTTGAAAAAAAATAGTTTCATGAATTAAAAAAATTAAAAAACAGTAAAGTTAGCCCAATTTTTTTGTAAAATAGGAAAGATGATGTTACACCAAGTAAATAGATACCTAACATGTCACGCTTTAAAATTGCGCACACTCATGGAATGGCGCCAAACTTCGGTACTTAAAAATCTCCATAGGCAACGATTTGAAAATTTTTACAGGTTACCAGTTTAGATTTACAGAGGAGATCTAGTGCTAGAATTGTTGCTGGCACTCTAACGCACATGGCGATACCTCACATATGTGGTTTAAACGGCGTTTACATATGTTGGCGGGACTTGCGTGTGCGTTCGCTTCTGCGCGCAAGCTACCGGGGACAGGGGCGTTAAAAAAATAAATTTTATTTCTTTTTTTTTTTTTATATATATATTTATTTCTTTTTTTACACTTTTTTTTAAAAAAAATTTTGATCACTTTTATTCCTATTACAAGGAATGTAAACATCCCTTGTAATAGGAATGTGTGTGACAGGTACTCTTTATGGAGAGATGCGGGGTCAATAAGACCCCACATCTCTCCTCCAGGCTGGAAAGCATGAAATCGGTGAAAAAAAATTCACCGATCTCATGCTTACTGTTGCTTAGCAGCCGCAATCGCGGCTTTGTTTACTTACGGGGACCCGGGCGTGACGTCATCACATCTCGCCCGGGTCCTCCGACGGTCATAGAGATGACTGGTGACCATCTGGTCACCAGTCATCTCTATGCTTCCTGCGAGCGCCGGACGATTCGTTCTCCGGGCCCCCGATGGCACGGGAGAGCCCGGAGAAGCACCGGATGGCGGCGGCAGGGGGGGATGTCCCCTCCCGCCGCCTGTAAGAACGATCTAGCGGTGGAACCGCCGCTATGATCATTCTTACGTTGTGCAGAATCGCCGGCACAAGAGAAGGATATCTGAATGATGCCTCTAGCTGCAGGCATCATTCAGATATCCCCCCCACAAAGCCCAGGACGTCATATGACGTCCACTCTGAATGGCAGAGGTTCTTTGTGGACGTCATTTTACTATGGGCCGGTAGGGAAGTGGTTAAGCAGAATTCTTAAAAAAAAGAAAAAAATTAAAGGATAACATAAAACAGCAGCTTTTGCTACAATACTAACAATAAAGAACTATCCCCCACTTATTTTCCTCTTCTTTTTCCCACTTGATGTCCACTGTTGTCTGAGTTGATTGATAGCCAGCATCATTCAACCCATTTCTTAGACCCATCCTCAGCGTGGGTCAGGACAGTAAGGAAAATCAACACAGTGATGAGCATATTTCTGTAATTTTGCTCTCTCCTCCTATCAACGTGTTTCTTGTTAGCATGTTAAATAACTGGGTCTTTGTTCTGATTTTTTTCCTTTCACCCTCTCAAGTCTGCTATACAGGGACTGTATAAAACTAATACCAAGTCAAATTCAAGTTCTTACACTGCTTTTGAAAAAAAAAATACATCTAGTGGTGCATTATTAACCACTTCCATACCGGGCATTTTCACCCCCTTCCTGCCCAGACCAATTTTTAGTTTTAGTGCGACGTGGCTCCCAAACAAAATTGACGCCCTTTTTTCCCCACAAATAGAGCTTTATTTTGGTGGTATTTGATCACCTCTGCGGTTTTTATTTTTTGCGCTATAAACAAAAAAGGAGTGACAATTTTGAAAAAAAACACAAAATCTTTTGGTTTTAATAAATATCATAATTTTTTTTTTAAAAAATTTTTTCCTCAGTTTAGATCGATACGTATTTTTCTACATATTTTTGGTAAAAAAATCACAATAAGCGTATTTGATCGGTTTGCGCAAAAGTTCTAGCGTCTACAAAATAGGGAATAGAATTATAGCATTTTTTTTTTTTTTTATTTTTTTACTAGTAATGGTGACGATCTGCGATTTTTATTATGACCTTGTGTCGGACATATCGGACACTTTTGACACATTTTTGAGACCATTCACATTTACACAGCGATTAGTGCTATACAACTGCACTGATTGCTGTGTAAATGTGACTGGCAGGGAAGGGGTTAACACTAGGGGGCGCTGAAGGGGTTAAATATGTTCCCTAAAGTGTGTTCTAACTGTTAGGGGGAGGAGGACTCACAAGGGGAGGAGATCGATGTGTGTTCCTCTGTATTAGGAACACACATCAGTCTCCTCACCCTTTGACAGGACATGGATCTGTGTGTTTACACACACAGATCCATGGTCCTGCCATGATTGCGGGCAATCGCGGGTGCCTAGCAGACATTGCGGCCGCCGGGCACCCGCACGGGTCCCGAGCAATGCGGCCCCCAGCGGCCAGAAAAGCAAGGACGTCATATAACGTCCAGTGTGAAAGACGAGAGGTTCCCGCCTACGTCATTTTACTATGACTCGATAGGGAAGAGGTTAACTACTGAGCTACATTATTTTTATCATTTTTACCTGCCTGAAGGTCATTCTTAATGCCTAACTCCAGCTTTCTCTCACTTTAAAATTGGTTATTTGAACCAAGCTGGTCCGAAAAAAACTATTACTAAGAGATGTGCCCACTGTGAGCACAGTATAATCTGTAAGTAGCATCAGCTACATACGGTATAAAGGCAAGTGTTACAGCAGTGAGTTGGTTACTTCCCATCCCTACCCGGAGCAAAATTAATTCAGACTGTCTCAGGAAGCTTCCTATTTTTTGAATGAGTACAAGGCTTCTTCCGATAGGCTGAGCTGGAGAGGTGGGTGGATGACTTAACAATCTCCACCTCAGCCAATCAGAGGAAGCATTGTATTTATTTAGAAAATACAAAGCGTCCTGTGAATGCCTAAGCAGCCGTCAACCTGACTAAATTTTGTTCTTTGAGCAGGACAGGAAGTCCCCATTTCACTGCTGTTGCTACATACAGTTTATACCGCTCTCACAGAGGACACATTTGTTACTGGTAGTTATTGTTCATTTGGGGATTGGAAAGAGTAATAGCTGATAGATCCATAGAGACAGAATGGAACTGAGCATGGATGAGTGTCAGAGAGAAAGATAACTGTGGCTGAGGAAGAGGGAGGCCGAGTGGGAGCTGATTAGGGGAGAGTGGAGGAGGACAGTGTGTTCCTGAGATATAAACACAAGAACAAGAAATACCCTGATCATGTTACACTATAGAGGAGACAAATAAGAAAATAAATGGTAGGCAGGTTATGCATCATGGAGGGGTCATATGTAAACTTTTATCTCTTACTCATGATTCTTACTCCTTTTCTTGGTGTGTGGAATCATGGTGCCTCGAGTTAAGCTTTAAGTTTACTACCTTGGACTTCCTCACTTATTTTATCAGTGAATCCAGATTATCCAGTGTGTTCTGCAGAAAACAATTATCTTTCACCACAGAATAACAATGCATATGGACTCATTTTACTAGAAGGTCCCTGTGTTTTTTTCAGTTTCATTGAACCTCCTTCTGAAACATTTTAAGAAGAAATGCAAACATAAAATTTCGGAAGACAAAAAGTAATCCAAAGATTTATGAAAAATTATTCGATATCCACCTAGTGCACCATCAGTTTATTAAAGGTTTATTAAAGGTTCTGTTAAAATATTATATATCAGTGACACTTGCAGTCTGGAATAGGGGAGCATACAAGAAGGTACATGCAATCCTCACCAAAACTATTCTTTAGCAAATACTTCTTCCACAACTGTAGAATTGGCATATCCTTTGTAAAATCTAAAGAAAAGAACAAACAAAAAAATGGAATTCCAACCACTTTCGCTGCCTGTGCCATTTTTTTTTTTGTATGTATGTTAAAATGCACATTTTAGACCTAAATATTATTTAAAACTTTAAATATTTTATGTTTTATGAAAGCAGAGACCATGTAGAATAAAATGGTGGCATTTGCAATTTGTAAAAACAGTTGCACAACTGTTCTATAGTTTAGTAAAAATACACTCAAATTAATCTTAATGCACAATATAATACTCAATTTACATTAAAATATATAATATGTAGTTTCCTAGAGTAAATAGATATCAAATATGGCTCATAATTGTACACTTCTGTGAAACAGTGACAATGTGTATGTATGTAAGGTTTTACAATTTTGGAGTTACAATGGGATAATAGGTGGGAGGGATGACAGGCAGGGGTTCAGCACCTTAACATACATGTTGAAGTGATGGGTTGTCTTTACAGCTTAAAAAATCACTTTTGCAACAACGCTTGTGGCCAGGGATAAAAGGTAAAGAAACTCTAGCAGCCATGAGTCTGTTAACATGCTGGCATGGCTTAAACCAGTTGCTGAAAGCTGCAAAGATGAAGGTGCAAGAATGTATTTTAAAATAACTGATATAAACCATTGATATACTGGCTTCTGATATGTCAATATGATAGGTTATCTTAACTGAAAATAATTCCTGCTTCTGGCAATATATCCCGTAGCCTCTGGCTGTGTTTAAAAATATCTGCTTTTGAAGATGGATTGCCCATTCAGCTCAGTGCAGCACAGGTCTCCCATCTTCAAACAGCAACCTCTAGTGGGAAATGTTATTTACAACCAGGATAGATGCAAATTAAGAGTCAAACCATGCTGCTGGAGTGATATTTAACCATTTGTAAAATTTTTACCTTGCATTTGCATTTTATTCACAGGCTGAAGTGACAAGTATAAACATTTATGTGTACTGAACGTGCACATACACCTTAATCATTACTAAAATGTGTTACTTGAATGTAAGACCATTGCTCATAGATTTATTAAAATCATCCTTTTCTCAACAGTATCTCGTTTACCTTTTCTGAATTGTGTCAATATTGTACTTTTACCAGTTGGAGGACAGATGCTCTAAATGCTATGGCTACTTGATTTATTTTTTTGTTTTATTGCTTGCATTTTAGCATAACTTTAATCTTAGTAGCTGTCCTTTATAGCTCCACTACACCAACCCCTTCCCTCCCAAATCCCGGGGTACCAAGCAAAGTATAGTGCTTACTTTTAAGCCACACTTTTTAGAGCATCACTGTGCAGCCTCACACAGTGCTTAACAGTCTTTGATTGGTAATACTGACAGTTAGGCCATACATCCACATCCATGCCACCGTCACTTGTTTCATTGCTATGGATGGGGCCACAGTAATGGTGGACAGAGCCATTCATATGATTAAATAGGGAAAGCGGTGCATGAAGGCAGTGTAAGAACAACCTGTCTGGTACTATTTACAATGAAAGGCTGTAGGGTACCTGGTACAGAACAGTAAAGGTAAAGACTATTGTCCCTATCAGGCTGCCTCACTGAAGCATGCTGTTGGGTCCTACATTCTATATCAGGAGAAGGATGTAGTCCTCTTTCTGTGCTGTTTCAGTGGCAGCCACTTCTCCGACTTATGGAGTCGGATTGAAGTCGGATTGAAGTAGTACAGGAATCTTTTCTGAAGTCGGAGCAACTTCAGTAGTGTACATTAAGACGGCTCCCATTCATTTTCTCGACCGCACGACTTGGGGCAACTTGGGGCGTCTTGAAGTCGGATCCCAGGTCGCTCCAGTGTGAACCGGCTCTTAGCATATGATATACACACAAAGTGTTATAACGTTTACAGATAGTATATGGTTTTCTAAAAGATCTATCTCTACTATTACAGTATTTTATCATATATACACAGTATATATGCAAACGTAAACACATTAACAGTTCCTAGATTGGCCTGCATTCACCAGCTCTAAGCTGGTATTCACCCAGAAGATTTGCATTACTTATAACAGTAATACATTAATCTGCTATGAGTGCTTACAAAACATGCAAGAAATTGCAAATGAGAATTTTAAGGCTAAAGTCATAATTTGCAGGACATCAAATGTCTGCAGCTGTGAGAATATAGGAGTGAACACGCAGGGTCCGTGATAGAAATCAATGGTCTTCAGATAAACAAAAACGATTATTCTAAAATATAGAGAAAGTTGTCAATAGCCCACAAAAACAGCAGTTGTGTGTATAATTTTTTGAATGAAATTGCTCTAGCTAATAAATAAATACATACATGCATACATATAATGGTAATGGCATTAAGTCCTGGATGATGTGGGGTATAACCACTTTACTTTTTGCAACACAGTGACAAAACTAATACTAAACATTTTATTTACAAGAAAAAAATCTCTCTGAAAAATAATTGCACGTTTCCTTCCTCTGATTAACATCTTTGAACAGCTTGAACATCATTCATTATTTGATTTAAAGCTTCTCTTGCATGTGTTTCATATTTTTTTCAAAGACATAATGCATCTTGTGTCTGATGATACACTGCTAACTTATTAATTAACCACAAAATGCACTCTCATTAGAAGTCTTAATATTAGAATAAAAGAGACCATGTGTGATCCGTGGTTTTTGATCAAAGAAACATTTAATGGGTTTGATAATTTCTTCCATATTATCATAGAAATCATTAGTGGTTTGTATGGTATTTTCAAAGATCTGTCTGGAACAATTTACATTGTCTGCATGTTTAATCTTTAGCTTTATTTTGACGTACAGTATAGCTTCTTATTGGGAAGCATGCAAACAACAGGTGGGGGATTAATCTACCAAACATCCTTTTTTAATTTTGTGGCATTATATTATTGATTCTAACTGACTTTGAGGATATGAATGTCTGGTTTAATGAGAGATGGTTATTTTCTGTCTTTATCCTTCATTATCTTGTTAATGATTCAGAAGATATGTTTATGACATAATGGTGGATTTTCCTCACGTAAATTCAAGCTTGTCTAGGTTTTACAAAGAAAGCACACATTTTGTCAGTTGAAATATTTAGCCTTTGCAAATCAATGTGACATAATTAAAAGATAGACATTGATTTTTTATATTTTTTTGTTTTCAAAATATTTTATTGAGAATAAAACAAACAAATCGGGCCAGATTCAGAGAGAGATACGACGGTGTATCTCCTGATACGCCGTCGTATCTCTGACTTAGGCCGGTCGTATCTATGCGACTGATTCACAGAATCAGTTACGCATAGATATGCCTAAGATCCGACAGGTGTAACTGTGTTACACCGTCGGATCTTAACTGCATTTTAAAAATGGCCGCGGGGGGGCGTTCTCGCTGATTTACACTGAGAAATATGTAAATCAGCGAGATACGCCAATTCACAAACGTACGCGGACCCGACGCAGTGTTGTTACGATGTTTCCGTAGCGGTTTTCCCGGCGTATACTTAACCCTGCTTCTATGAGGCGCAGCCAATGTTAAGTATAGCCATCGTTCCTGCGTCGATTTTTGTTTTTTTTACGTCGTTTGCGTACGCCGATTCAGAAACCCGCGCGCCGCAAGTTACGCTCATGCCAAAACCACTAACGTCCTAGCGACGTCAGTGGTAGCAATGCACGCCAGGAAATTTCGCGGACGGCGCATGCTCATTTAAATCGGTGCGGGGACGCGCCTGATTTAAATAGTACACTCCCCCTAGCCGCGGAATTTGAATTCCGCCGGGGGTTTTACGATCTGCCGCCGCAAGTTTGGAGGTAAGTGGTTTGTGAATTACCCACTAGCCTCTAAAACTTGCAGCAACGGATCTTAAATCACATAGATCACGCGGATCTAAAGACCTGCTGATCTATGTGAATCTAGCCCATCATCTGTAAAGGATCACTAAGTCCATAAAAAGAAGACAGAGAACACGTTTACAATATTCAAAGCAGGTGATACAAGAAAGGATTCAAGATCAATAAGACATTGTATAGATAGGAAAACCTGCATATAGTGCAAACCCCAGATAGACCTTGATTAATTACGTTTCCCTAAAAAAAAAAAAAAAAACATAAAATGTATGTTATGTATTTAGAATACAGTATACCATCTTTACATATGTATACTTATAGCTAGATTCAGGTAGGCAGGCGTATCGTTGCGGCGGCGTAGTGTATCGTGTTTACACTACGCCGCCGTAAGTTAGCGAGGCAAGTACTTGATTCACAAAGTACTTGCCTGCTAAGTTACGGCGGCGTAGCGTAAATTGGGCGGGCGTAATGGCGCCTAATTCAAATTTAGCTGAGGGGGCGTGTTTTATGGTAATGGGGGGTGACCTTACGTGATTGACGTATTTTACGAACGGCGCATGCGCCGTCCACCTACATATACCAGTGTGCATTGCGGCAAAGTATGCCGCATGATCCTATTGGTTTCGACGTGGACGTAAATGACGTAAATCCCTATTCACGGACGACTTACGCAAACAGCGTAAAATTTTCGAATTTCGACACGGGAACGACGGCCATACTTAACATTACTATTCCAGATATTTGATTGAATAACTTTAGGCCTGATAATGCGTTACGTAAATGGCGTATCTGTACTGTGTCGGCCGGGTGTACGTTTGTGAATAGGCATATCTAGTGATTTACATATTCTACGCCGGCCGCAATGGAAGCACCACCTAGCGGTCAGCCTAAAAATTATACTTTAGAATACGACGGTGTAAGACACTTACGCCGCTCGTGTCTGAGCCTAATTTAAGCGTATCTGGTTTCCAGAATACGCTTAAATTAGCACCGACGCACATTCAGACTTAGGCTGGCGTATCTACTGATACGCCAGCCTAAGTCTTTCTGAATCCACCTATTAAACTTGAAAGAAAATGTATCAGTTTACCTAAAGACTATCACTATTAAAAAAAAAAAATCAAATGTCTATTAGCAAAATTTAAGCCAAAGGTTTTAAGAATATTTACTGTAATCCTGGGTGGCAAGCTGAGACGTTGAAAGGTCTGCAAAAGTTTAAACATTAGAGATGAGAATCCAAACAGATGCACAAGTAAGAAGTCTAAACACTAAAGATGAGACTCCAAACAGATGCACGAGTAACAAGAAAAAAGTGGTCATTGCCAGGTTTTAATGTTGCACTATTACCTAAAGAATAACTAAATTTTTGTTGAAAAAAAATATAGTGATTAAAAAAATATATTGCACATGCCATTTTGTAATGTACTGTTATTAAAAATGACCTTTCCTTTTCAAACTGCAGCTGCTGTAATTCTCTATAATGTCAATACAAAATGGCTCCTGAAGATGGTTTGTACACAGTTGGTGTACGTAAAACCCCCAAAATTTGTATTTTTTGTTTATGTGAAGAACTCTGCACTACGAAGTGAGGTTTTAGGCATTCTCTGCAACAAAAAATATCATTTTTGGTGAGATACTGCCTAGGGATTAATCACTTCAAAAGTGATTGACAGCTGCTTTCCTCATCAGGGCATTTCAAATATACCAGCTGATTAAAATTCATTTGTCACTCCTATTCAGAATTAGTTCTAAAAAACTTGGTGGAACATACAGCTTTCACGTCACAGCGGAAACAAGTAGGAATTTGTAACAAAATTTGTTGAAATCGCTGCAATGTACATTGATCACCCAGAGGGGATTGTTTTTTCTCACCAAACAAAAGGTACAGCAGATGGAGGAATTTATGATCATGCTGCAGTATTAAAATAAATCTGTCTCATAAAATGTCTCACTTTTCCTTCTTTGCGTTTTCTTGCTGTGCAACACAATTGATGTGTCCCCCATGGTTTGCTGTAAATCTCTGTAGTCAGTGATAGATAACGCGTACAGGTAAAAGCAAGGGTTTAACTGATATGAATCTTTGATTTAAACAAACAAAAAGTAAATAATACAGTAAGTAAATAAATATACTATAAGGCTAGATTCACATTGATGTTTTGCGATTTCAATGAATTTTGTAGTGCAATTAGAAGTATCAAAGGCAGTGTGACTTCATCAGGGTTCCTATGTGATTCAAATGCATTTGCAATGCGTTTTGAATGCAGCTGCAATTTTGTTTTATGGCATGGTGTCTCTCTCTCAAGGCTTTGAGAAATACAACACAGAGTCCTAGAAACGTACTGGAATAGTATTGTATATGAACACTTATGCTTTTTCCATGCAGTTTCTATTTAACAATATAGGGCTCAAAATCACATTGCATCGCACCAAACACACACAGGACTCTTTTTCAAATTGCATTGCATTTGGGCTGCATATCTGTAAACAGCCTCCATAGAAATACATGTTATTTCACTTCTCATGTGATTCAGTGCATTCTAAAATGCATCCAAAATCTCATCAGTGGGAGCCAGGGGTAAATCAACAACCAATAATAAAATGTTTTGCAAAGTTAGTTACAGTATCCATACTGCTTTAAGTTTACTGTTTTTTTTAAGTTGAATGTACTGTAGGTTTTCAATAATATCACAGAGTATTATGGGATTTTCTAAAGAGAGAGAAGAGCATTAGCTGTTTACCTCAAGACTTTCTCTCTAATTGAAATAGGATAGAGGAGGGAAGACTTGTTAAAATTTAGCTATTAAGTTTTCTAGAATTATTTCAGGAAAACAGTTTAGGAGAACAAGATAAAATTGTGAAATAGTATAGAACTGAAGAAATGCTTGTGAAATCCAAATAAATTATATAGAACACATCAGGTGCTAGAGGTGTGTGACCACACTATGACATTGAAAACCCTGAATTAACCTATATCACACTTCTATACACTGCATATTTCTAGCAAAGGTAGTCATATAAACAGGGATTCTTAGTTTGCATACATTTCTGGCCAGTTGCTACTCTATTTTGCAAAATGTCAAAACAATTACTTGTTCTTGTCATACTTAATGGATATATAGTGCCATTAAACCAACACAGTTGGAGAGCTGCAGAGCCAGGACTAGTCACTTACCTGCACCCTACAAAAGAACTGATCACAGGAATTGCACACACTGGCCCAGATTCAAGAAGCAATTGCGCCCGTGTAACCATAAGTTACACGGCGCAATTGCTTACTTGCTCCGGTGTAACGAGTGCTCCTGATTCAGGAACCTTGTTACACCGACTGCAGCCTAAAATCTGCGCGGCATATGGCACTTATGCCTTGCAGATTTTAGGCTGCATTCTTGTGCTTGCCGCTAGGGGGCGCTCCCATTGTGATCAGCGTGTAGTATGCACATTGCATACTACCAACTGATTCACAAACTTGCGCGGCCCCCGTGCAAGCCAGGTACGGAGTTTCCATACGGCAACTTTAATGCAAGGCTGCCCTTTCTAATAGCAGGGACAGCCAATGCTAAAGTATAGCCGGCCTTCCCGCGCCGTGAAATTTGAATTTCACGGCGTTTGCGTAAGTGCTTCGTGAATGGCGCTGGACGCCATTCACGTTCAGTTTGAAGCAAATGACGTCCTTGCGACGTCATTTGCCGCAATGCACGTCGGGAAAGTTTCCTGACGGAGCATGCGATGTACGCTGGGCGTGGGAGCGCGCCTAATTTAGATGATTCCCGCCCCCGGCGGGATCATTTAACTTGCGCGCGCTTACGCCGGGCAAATTTGCCGGCGCGCCCTCGCAGTTCACGGAGCTACTGCTCCGTGAATCGAGGGCAGCGCAACATATTTGCGGGGGCGCAGGGCAAAATCGTTGCCCTGCTCCCCCGCAAATATCGCGCAAGCTATGCTGAATCTGGGCCAATGATGAAAATATTGGCAATAGTCACAATCATTTCATAATGCATAATGTTAAGATAACTGAGGGCCAGATTCACAAAAGAGATATGACGGCGTATCTCCTGATACGCTGTCGTATCTCTGTTTTAGGGCCGTTCTAACTATGCGACTGATTCATAGAATCAGTTACGCATAGCTAGCCCTAAGATCCGACAGGTGTAATTGACTTACACCGTCGCATCTTAGGATGCAATACTTCGGCCGCCGCTGGGGGGAGTTCGCGTCGTAAACCAGCGTCGGGTATGCAAATTAGCAGTTACGGCGATCCACAAAGGTTTTTCCCGTCGTTACGTCGGCGCAAGTCTTAGTTTCCCATTGCAAAGTTAGGGGTACTTTAACATGGTGTAAAATTACTCCACCGTGTTAAAGTATGCCCGTCTTTCCCACGTCGCTTTTGAATTTTTTCGTTTTCCCGGCGTAAGTATGTTACGCACGTCACGATTCTCAACACGTCGGCGCGTCGTAATTTCACGCAAAGCACGTCGGGAAATTTGCGAACGGAGCATGCGCAGTACGTCCGGCGCGGGAGCGTGCCTAATTTAAATGGTACCCGCCCCATTTGAATTGGGCCGCCTTGCGCCGGACGTGTTTACGATACACCGCCGCAAGTTTACAGGTAAGTGCTTTGTGGATCGGGCACTTAGACTGAAAACTTGCGGCGGTGTAACGTAAACGGGTTACGTTACGCTGCGATAAAGCATTACTTATAAGTTCCAACAATGCAACGCAAACAAAATACATTCTATCACAGGCTCAAGCTTATCTATTGAATTTCCTGACCCAGATATATATGGGAAAATGTCATCAATCCAACATGAACATTTGGTCATGATGCTGTGCCTACAAATTAAATAATACTGTGTGTAATTGGAACAATACATGGTATTACCATACAGTCCAAAGTTACATTAAATATTTTAATTGTGTTTGTTATTTTATATTAGAATGATTCATTTACCAAACACAAATATTGATTGGTTGTGGAATCTTTTTTTCATTGTGGCAATGCACACTAAAATACTCTCATTATTAATGCACATTACAACAATGCATGACAAAGCACCTGCTCTATGTGCAGTGTGTTATGGTGCCATTTATTGTGAGGTGCTGCATATATACAATGAATAATACACTGTGGTGGTGTGCTGAATTTTTTAAAAAGATGTGTTTATAATGAATGGGCTGCCTTAAGGCCGCGTACACACGGTCGGTCCAAACCGATGAGACCGTTTTCATCGGTTCACCACTGAAGTGGCCTGATGGTCTGATGTGCGTACACACCATCAGTTCAAAAAATTATTGGGTCAGAACGCAGTGAAGTAAAACACACGACATGCTGAAAAAAACAAAAGTTCAATGCTTCCAAGCATGCGTCGACTTGATTCTGAGCATGCGCGGGTTTTGAACCGATGCTTTTGTGTACTAACCATCGGTTTGGACCTATCGGGCAGCGGTCCATCGGTTCGATTTTAAAGCAAGTTCTAAAATTTTTGACGGAAAGACAACAGACCGATGGGCCGTACACACGGTCGATTTGGACCGATGAAACTGGACTTCAGGCCGTTTTCACCAGTTTGGACCGACCGTGTGTACACGGCCTAACACACCACAGGTTAATAAGTGGGTGGGAGGGAGACACATAAAGTGGGCGTCTCCGGCCATTACACAAGCTGGAGCCACGTGGCTGTATATAAGCAGCATAAGGTAGGTGCCGCACGAATGTCGAGAGTCCATGTCCTTTCTTTACTATAGGCGAGTCTTCCCCTCTGAATTGATACAGACACATTATGCTTTCCAGGTAACTGGAGGCTGTATAGAAGATCTGCAACAGTGTGATTTTTAGTCATTTGACCTATGGGAAAATGAGCACACCATACAGCTGATAATCAACTGCCGCTTTCTGCACTTTTCTCATTTAGAGTCTGTTGATCTCCAAGCTTGCAAGGGATCTGCCACCCAAGTGTAGTGGTTCTTTAAGCCGTTTGAGTAAGTGTAGTTTTGTTGATGTTTTTAAGCATTCACCGGCTTATGATGAACTGGGATAGAATGATAATTGGTACATTGGCTTTTGTTTTTGTCCTCAATTGTAGCCTGGTCCTCCTGTGATCCCACTGAACTTCAATACTAGGCTGGATGATAGCAAACCTTATATTTTCTTGAAGTAGTATATTGAGCACTAGGTGGTAAGCACGTAAATGAGCAGACAAATACATCCCCTGAGGAAGCCTAACTGGGCAAACATGTCGGGATTTCCCCAATCTGCCCAACAAGAACTGTATGAGTCGACATTTTAAGCTGGAAACCTATGTACTTTTTTTTCTCTTTTCATATAAATATTTTTTAATGATGTTCAAAATAAACTATGTATTTTTATCATACTCAGCGTCTTTGTGATGTAATAGCAAAAAGAGTTTCAGCAGCTAAAAATCAAATTTCATAGAACAACATATATGTAATGTGAAGGAGGAAACCTACTTTGGTATATTCTTTGCTGTTTCAATAGAAACGTAAATAGCTGTGACCCAGAAGATGACAGAAGAAGAAGAAAAACTCAAACGGGTTAAGGGGAATAAAGGAGGAGGAAATGAAAGCATTGTCTACTCCCAGTGATTATGTCTCAGATCCAGAGAAAAAAAAAAAAATGTAAATTTCATGTCCCCCCAGAAGGACCTTAAATTAGGGCAATACCAGAAAACATGGGCAATTGTGCCCACTTCCTCTATGCATTGACAATATGTGTCAGGTATGCTTGGATCAATTTTGTTAAAGCGGGAGTTCACCCAATTCCTTTTTTTTTTCTATTTTCCCCTTAGATTCCTGCTCGTTGTGTCTAGGGGAATCGGCTATTTGTTTTAAAATATGATCCGTACTTACCCGTTTTCGAGATGCATCTTCTCCGTCGCTTCCGGGTATGGGTCTTCGGGAGCGGGCGTTCCTTCTTGATTGACAGTCTTCCGAGAGGCTTCCAACGGTCGCATCCATCGTGTCACTCGTAGCCGAAAGAAGCCGAACGTCGGTGCGGCTCTATACTGCGCCTGCGCACCGACGTTCGGCTTCTTTCGGAAAATCGTGACGCGATGGATGCGACCGTCGGAAGACTCTCGGAAGACTGTCAATCAAGAAGGAACGCCCAGTCCCGCAGCCCATACCCTAAAGCGGCGGAGAAGATGCATCTCGTAAACGGGTAAGTACGGATCATATTTTAAAACAAATAGCCGATTCCCCTAGACAAAACTAGCATGAAGCTAAGGGGAAAATGTGTAAGCTATGGGTGAACCTCCGCTTTAAGTAGGTACGGGACCTGTTACCAGGATAAAATATTGTATCCTGGTGTAGGAGCTTTTCTACCTATCACAACCTAGCTCTGAGGTCGGATTCCCATTAGTTAATATACTTCGGCATCAGAGAGTCGGCAGGGGTGGTCAATCGGCCATATTCAAGTGAAAGTGTGTGTCTAATTGGTTCTGCCTTCCTTCATATAGATTCAAACTGTGTAAGTTTGTGAAAGGGATAAGAGTATTTGTGAAATGTCTGGAGGAAATGTATGATCTGTAAAGTGCTTCATAAATCTAGAGGCTGGTCTGATGAGGCAGAGAAAAGCAAATGAGTCATTAAAGCTGAGCTCCACCCTAAAGTGGAACTTCAGCTCATCGGAATCCTCCCCCCTTCAGGTGTCACATTTGACACCTTTCAGGGGGAAGGGGGTACAGATACCTGTCTACGACAGGTATTTGCACCCACTTCCGGGAGTCCTCTCTGCGGGGATTCTGCGGGTAGTGCGTCACTTCCCGCCCCCGCCCGTTGTGTTCTGGGAAACACACGGCTCCCAGAACACCCAGAACACAGCGGGGAACCAGTGAGGACGGCGCTGCGCGCCTCACGCATGCGCCGTAGGGAATCGGGCAGTGAATCCGGAACACTTCACTTCCTGATTCCCTCACCGAGGGTGGTGGTGGGGGCAGCAGATAGACGAGCGATTGCTCGTCTTCTGCTGCAGACTCCAGGTAAGTGTCCATATATTAAAAGTCAGCAGCTGCAGTATTTGTAGCTGCTGGCTTTTAATATTTTTGAACAGTGGAGCTCCGCTTTAATGAACTATGTGGCCAAAAGTCTATAAACCAAGAATTGCCAATTAAAGTCAATCACCTGAGATTACTGTAGGTCATGGATGCTCAACCTGTGGCCCTCCAGCTGTTGCAGAACTACAAGTCCCATCATGCCTCTGCCTTTAGGGGTCATGCTTGTACCTATCAGCCTTGCAATGCCTCATGGGACTTGTGGTCCTGCAACAGCTGGAGGGCCACATGCTGAGCACAGGCTGAGCACCCATGCTGTAGGTGGTTCTGTGTGAGAAATATGGATGTCCAATCATAGGCATCATGGGGATGTTGCAGGAAAAATATTGGCGGACTGAAAAACCACCCCTGCCACTTTTAGGGTGCTGCCAATCAGTGGATGGGCCTGAATTTCCAGTGGGATTCTAGACTTCAACCAGTGCTCTGCTGATTGGGATAGATGAATCCTCCATCTCTATGGATAGCTACTGCTTGGCCCTCCTGTAACAATGCCAATCAATAAATAAGGAGAGATGGACTGCTTTGTAGTACCAAGATACGTCCATGCTTCTGATGCCTCCCCTTTTCTTAGGTCCAGTTAAAAGTGGATGTTTAGCCTGGGTGGCATCTGAGACCATAGAAAAGTCCTGAATTGTGATCGTATTTGGTAAATAAATGAAACCGGGAGTAGTATTTGTAGAGGCTGGAGAAGGAAGAGTATCCAGGGAAGAACTGTCATTTTTAAGGAACTATAATAACCTAACCAGGTTAGTGTTAACACATGCCACTGAGTGAGATACTGCTTGATGTTATGATGAATGTCCCTGGTAATGTTCGTGTCGAGATACGTTAGTGGTTTATCCACCCAGTGAAAAGGAAAGGATTCCCATAGATTTTATTTGTCTTGCATTGGAATCATGATATTGACAGCTGACAATTTTGATAGATATACCTTCTAAAAGATTTGAAATTGTGGTGAGGGGTTAGCGATGAAGAATATTAAGTCATCTGCAAAAGCTGTGAGTTTATAGTGGCCAGAGGATTTAACATATCCTTTCACTTCAGGGATACTCCATATGGAGCACAAAAATGGGTGCAGGGTCAAAAAAAATATATCAGAGAAAGGAGAAGCCCTGTCTCATTCCATTGGAGATGTCAAAGTACTCTGGCCACCATTCATTAACCCTGATCACCATCGACAGGCTGGAGTACAACTAAAAATCCAGTGGAACATATGGGGTCCAGGGCCTATATGGCTAAGTTTGGACTTCATGAAGAGCCAGTCCACCCTGTTAAACTTCTTCTCAGCTGAAATTAAGGAGGGGGTATTTGGGGAGTGTGCAGCATGGATAAGGTTTAGCACTTGATGTTATCTCACATCTCATGCTAGCTGTGGGACAAGCAGAAGAAGTCTATTAGTGAGGATGTTAGAGAAAAGTTTTAAGTCTGAGTTGGGTAAGGCAATGGGTCTGTAATTCTCACAATTAGCCATTTTTTTCCTTCCTTAAGTATTAATGAGATGTAGGTCCTCAGCATGGACCCTTATTTTTCTAGGGAGTTAAAGGCCACTAAGAAGTGGGGGCCAGCCAGTCAAAAAAAGTTGTGTAGTATGCAAAGGAGAAGCCATTGGGGACGGGGCCTTCTGAGGCTTATTCTGAGCCACGGCCACCACTAGTTCTTCCACAGTGATGGGGGATTCAATCTCTTTCTATATCAGGTTCAGTAGAGTGGGGATACCCAAGGACTGCATGTGTTACCTGGCAGGCTCAAGCAATCATAGTTTGTGAGTTTGTGAGCGTTGTAAATCCCCTGTCACAAAATACCTCTGCCATCTCCCCAGAGGATGTTAACTTTGTCCCTTGGTTGGCAATTAGGTGGGCGATATAAGTCACTTTCCTAGGGCCACATTACACTTTTGCCAGCATGGAGCCCAGTTTGCTGGAATATTCAAACAGGTGACGTTTAGCCCATACCAACCTCTTTTTTCCCTGTTGGTATAGCAAATTATTGAATTCTTCCCTTGCCCTGGTCAAGCCCGTAAGAAGGGATGCTGCTAGGGTTTTTTTATGTGCCGCCTCTAGGGACCTAACTCTCAAGCTATCATTCTGCTGGGTACATTTGTGTTTTTTCTGTGCCCCAAAATGAATGAAAGAACCATGTACTACGCATTTGTGGGCCTCCGAGATCAAAATGGGATTAAAAGAGGACTCTCAATATAGTGAGTCTGTAGCTGCTTATCTATTTTGGTACAGATCTTAGGCAGTTGTAATAGAGACTCATTTAATCTCCTAAACGGAGGCCCAGGCTAAGTCTCATCACAGTTCATAGTGAAAAAGGTTAAGGGGTGATTCAAAATGGATATGATCTCAATTCGAGAAGACATGACTTTGGTAACTCATTTTGCAGGACCAGAAAAAAAATCTAGTAAGAATAATCTTTCTTCCAGATGCATGGGTCAAATATATTGAGATGCCTGGAACTCCTCTTTCAGCTTTTTTAAAACAGGTGTAAGATAAGTGAGATGAGCCCCCGAGTCTAAATATAACAAAAAACATGCTTATTCATCAGTTTAGGCTGATATATATTCTTCTACATATTTCTGAAAAAAAAAATATTGCAATAGGCGTATATTGATTGGTTTGCGCAAAAGTTATCGCGTCTACAAACTTTGGGATAGATTTAGGGACTTTTATTTATTTTATTGTTTTTACTAGTAATTTTTATTGTTTTTTTATTGTTTTTACTAGTAATGTTGGTGATCTGTGATTTATAGCAGGACTGCAACATTGTGGCTGACAAATCTGACCCAAAATTACACTTTATGGGAACCAGTGACATTATTATATTGATCAGTGCTATAAACATGCACTGATCAATGTAAAAATGATACTGGTAGGAAAGAGGTTAACCCCAGGGGGTGATCAAGGGGTTAAGTGTGTTAACTAGGTGTGTATTAACAGTAGTGGGCATAGGCTTACTAGGACATGACAGAGATCACTGTTCCTGATCATTGGGAACAGAAAATCTCTGACATGTCCCCTGTCAGAACGGGGATCCACTTGTGTACACTGGCAGATACCCGTTCTGCCTCTGTACTAGGTGACTGCGGGTTGCCAGCAGACATCAAGTCCACCAGACCCGCAGGCAGGCTCCAGCAGCGTGCATCGGGAGCAAGAGCGCACCACCGACAGCGTGCTCCCACCTGGAATTGTGCCTGCACGAGCCGCCATACAGGTATGGCAATTCACGCAACGCTGCCAACCTGCCACAGTATATGTAGGTGAGGTGGTTGGCAAGTGGTTAGTAGAAACATCACGCTAAGTTCAGGGTTTGCAAACATCATGCTGTTTTAGCCGATCCCTGTTTAAACTCGTCCCTAAATCGAATCAGAATTATGTTGGCATGGACATTTGTTATGTAAGTAAGATTTTGTTGTGCTTCAAACATATATGTCTACAACCTCAAAAATCTGAGGTAATGTAAAAGGAAAAGGAAATGTGCAGTAGATAGAACACACTGGTGACTCATTGATTTATAAAATAGCAAAAAGCCAACTTTGTGCCAGCTATTCATGGGAAAACAACAAGTGTGCCAATAGCAGGAAACCCTGCCCAGATGTTAAGATTTGATTACTATGCACTTGGTAAATGGGTTTTGAATGTTAAGATTACTGCAAGTAATTTTGGAGTTGTTAAGCACATAACAAAAGCTTGGGCACCTGATTTATTTAAAAACTGTTTTATTCTCCCAACTGTAAAATATTTTAGATTTCCCTTAATTTACTGCATTCAATATGTCTTATACCAAGGAAATATGTATTTACTCTCATTTTAGTGAAGTACTTAAATTTTGTTTTCACTTTCCTCCATTACATGTTTGGCAATTTAAATAGATTATGCCATTCTCATTGTGCTTTATTTATAAAAACGTTATGTTGATTACATGTGATATGTGCAATATTGTCCAGACATTTTGGCCCAGATTCATGTAGGAGATATGACGGCGTATCTCCAGATACGCCGTTGTATCTCTGAGTCTGAGGTGTCGTATCTTGGCACCTGATTCAAAGAATCAGATACGCCAGAATTTGTATAAGATACGACCAGCGTAAGTCTCCTACGCCGTCGTATCTTAACTGCATATTTACGCTGGCCGCTAGGGGCGTGTACGCTGATTTACGCCTAGAAATATGTAAATCAGCTAGATACGCCTATTCACGAACGTACGCCCGGCCGTCGCAGTACAGATACGCCGTTTACGTAAGGCTTTTTCCGGCGTAAAGTTACCCCTGCTCTATGAGGCGTAGATAAGGCGTACCAATGTTAGGTACAGCGTAAAATTTTTCACGTTTTACGTCGTTTGCGTAAGTCGTTCGCCAATAGGGCTGGGCGTCATTTACGTTCACGTCAAAAGCATTGGTTTCTTGCGGGTTAATTTGGAGCATGCACACTGGGATACTTTCACGGACGGCGCATGCGCCGTTTGTAAAAAGCGTCATTTACGTGGGGTCACAATAAGTTTACATAACACACGCCCACATCTTCCACATTGTTTTCATCAAATAAAGCATGACCCCACGTAAATGACGTTTTGAACGAACAGCGCATGCGCCGTCCGTGGACGTATCCCAGTGCGCATGCTCCAAATTACGCCGCAAAGACTCATTGGTTTCAACGTGAACGTAAATTACGCCCAACCCCATTCACGGACGACTTACGCAAACGACGTAAAAATGTAAAAATTTGACGCGGGACCGACGTCCATACTTAACATCGGCTGCGCCATCTTTTTGGTGGAATATCTTTACGCCTGAAAACTCCTTGCGTAAATGGCGTATCTTTACTGTGACGGGCAAGCGTACGTTCGTGAATAGGCGTATCTCGCTGATTTACACATTCTAGGTGTAAATCAGCGTACACACCCCTAGCGGCCGGCGTAAATAGACAGCTAAGATACGACGGCGCTGGCAGTCGTATATTAGCTACATTTAAGTGTATCTCAATTTGAGAATACACTTAAATATACGACGGCACAGATTCTGAGTTACGACGGCGTATCTACTGATACGCCCGTCGTAAGTTTCCTGAATCTGGCTAAAAGGCTTTTTTTAAAGCAATCTACTGAGCTGGCCAGAACCACCTCTGGAAGGAAGTCTACGTTTTCACAGTTCTTACTGTAAAGAAACCTTTCTGTGTTTGGAGATGAAATCTTTTTTCCTCTAGACAGGGCCACGATCAGGAATTATGGGGCCCCTTACACAGCTTCAGGCATGAGCCCCCTGGAGCAGAGAACCGGGGGGTTCTGCCGCCTGAAATTGAGAAGCAGGGGGGGTGCTGCCGCTAATTGAGAAAATTGAGTAGCGGGGTCTGTGAATTGAGAAGTGGGGGGGTGCCATGAATTGAGAAGCGGGGGGTGCTGCCACCACAAATTGAGGTTGGGGGGCTTTGGGTGCTGACGAACAAAAAAACAAGGGGGGATTGCCCTGGGGACCTCTGGGCCCCTTACAAAAATAAAAAAAAGATATATAAAAAATATATAAAAATAAAAAATAAGATATAAAAAAATATATATATATAAAAAAAAAAAAAATGTTATAAAAAAAAGGAGGGTTGCCCTGAACTGCAAAACTGAATTGCATATTTCAGATGAAGTCTTACTAATGATTTGTCCATACCTCTCTTAATACAAGAAAGGACTTTGCTTGATTTGGAACCTGCATCTTGGCATTGCATTCTATTATCAAACTTATGATCTACCTGAACCGCCAGATCCTTCTCCACCATTGATTCCCCCAGTTGCACTCCCCCTAGTATGTATGATGCATGCATATTCTTAGCCCCAAGTGCATAACTTTACATTTATCAACATTAAACCTCGTTTGCCACTTTGTTGCCCAATAAGTGCATTGAGGTTGGCTTGTAAATTGGAGACATCCTGTAAGGACGTTAGGCCACTGCATAGCTTAGTGTCATCTGCAAAGACAGAAATGTTACTTTTAATCCCAGACCCTATCATTTATAAAGATTAGGGATGAGCCCGATGTTCGCCTGTTTGCCGAATAGCGAACATGTGTTTGAAGCAAATTCAAAAGGCGTGGAAAAACGGGGTAGATTCAGATAGAATTTACGCCGGCGTATCCATAGATATGCAGCGTAAATTCAAATCTGCGCCGGCGTATCTACTTTCTGTATTCAGAAAGCTAGATACGCCGACATTTGCCTAAGATACGTCTGGCATAAGTCTCTTACGCTGTCGTATCTTAGGGTGCATTCTGACGCTGGCCGCTAGAGGCGCTTCCGTTGTTGTCAGCGTAGAATATGCTAATAACCTAGATACGCCGATTCACAAACGTACGTATGCCCGTCGCAATGTATTTAGGTAGTTTACGTTAGACTTTTTCGGCGTAAGGTTGTTCCTGCTATTAGGAGGCGCAGCCAATGTTAAGTATGGACGTCGTTCCCGCTTCGAAATTTGAATTTTTTTACGTTGTTTGCGTAAGTCGTTCGCGAATAGGGCTGGACGTAATTTACGTTCACGTCGAAACCAATACATTGTTCCGCCGTACTTGGAAGCAATGCACACTGGGATATGTACATGGACGTCAATCACGTCAGGTCATCATACATTTACATAAAACACGCCCCCCTTCCACATTTGAATTACGCGCGCTTACGCCGGCCCCATTTACTCTACGCCGCTGCGACTTACGGCTGCGCCGCCGTATCATTGCGCGCCCCTACGTGAATCTACCCCACTGTTTAAAGGTCTATGGGAGATTAACATGAAAAATCAAAAGTGCTAATTTTAAAGGCATGGTATTGTCATAAAAAGTGTTTAGGGACCTTGGGTCCTGCCCTGGGGACTAGTGTTGAGCAGAATATGCCATATTCGATTTCGCGATATATCTCGAATATATATTCGAATATTCGAGATATATTCGCTAAATTCGAATATTCGTGATATTTTATCGAAATTAATTGATTGCGATTTTTCGCTATTGCGAATGCGAAAATAATTGCGATTTTTTAATAACTACGGTAGGAGCGCTCTGATTGGCTTAGAATATTCGTGATATTTTATCGAAATATCGCAACATGCGAATGCGATATTTATTGCGGAATTTCGAGATATGCTGGAGGAGCGCTCTGATTGGCTTAGAATATTCGTGATATTTTATCGAAATATCGCAACATGCGAATGCGATATTTATTGCGGAATTTCGAGATATGCTTGAGGAGTTCTCTGATTGGCTCAGAATATTCGTGATATTTTATCGAAATATCGCAACATGCGAATGCGATATTTATTGCGGAATTTCGAGATATGCTTGAGGAGTTCTCTGATTGGCTTAGAATATTCGTGATATTTTATCGAAATATCGCAACATGCGAATGCGATATTTATTGCGCAATTTCGAGATATGCTGGAGGAGCGCTCTGATTGGCTCAGAATATTCCTGATATTTTATCGAAATATCGCAACATGCGAATGCGAAATTGATTGCAGATATTTCGAAAACTGCTGTAGCAGCACTCTGAAATCGAATATGTATGATATTTTAACCGAAATACATATTGCGATTGCGATTTTTCGATCGCGCATGCGCAATTGCGCGAACAACACGCGACCATTTCCTGGAGCCTTGCCAGTTTCCAACTTATGATCGCAGCGCAATATTACAGCAACATGGTTGGAAGCAATTTCACTAAGTCTGAGGAAAAGTTGCTGATTTGTGTAAGTATTTTGACCACTGTTATTTCATCATCTTCAACTGCATTTAAGTCTAGTTTAAAAGTTAGTATATATGATCAGATATTAGTATTTAACCAAAAATGTGTCTCCTGCTTTTACAAAACTACAAGTCCCAGCCCAGCCCAGCATTTTAGTCTAGTTTAAAAGTTAGTATATATGATCATATATTAGTATTTCACAAAAAATGTGTCTCCTGCTTTTACAAAACTACAAGTCCCAGCATGCCTGGACAGCTGCAGACACCCTGGTTGGCAAATGTGTATTTAGGCACTTTTCCTTGTTATTTAGCATAATGAATTTAAAATTTTTTTGGACATAGGACGTATGCGAATGTCCTGACTTCAGTGTCCTCAAGGCCCAAGGACGTTCGAATACATATTGCCCTTTAGATGTTGCAGAACTACAACTTCCAGCATGCCTGGGAATGCTGGCACTTCTAGTATTGTAAGTTCTGCAGGCCCCCATTTTTCAGGCCTTTATGCACGGGTCTCTAAACTGTGGCACCCTAGATGCAGCAAAAGTAAAATTCTTAGCATGCACTGACAGACCGTGGCTGATGGGAGTAGTAGTTTTGCAACAGCTGGAGGTGGACTGGTCTTGAAACCCAGAGTTAGGTAACAAACCCGTAGTGTTTTGCAACCATTCTGCCTCCAGCTGGTTATTTTCTGTTGAAAAGCCTGTGGCGTGCAAAACACAACCCAAAAACTCCACCCGGTGCAAGGAAAAATTTGCACACACCTAAAGAGTGACATCACAAAAAACTGCGACGGTTGCATACGTCAGTGGTCCTCCGAAAAGGTCCCGTCTCTGACCCCCCGGGGCGTTAGGCTCCTAGGCTCCTGACAGGGAAAAGAGTTACTGTGGTCCATACAGCCGAAGCCATATGGACCCATCTCGGTCCAAGCAGCGCAATCAACACGCGAACAACACGCGACCATTTCCTGGAGCCTTGCCAGTTTCCAACTTATGATCGCAGCGCAATCACACAGCAACATGGTTGGAAGCAATTTCACTAAGTCTGAGGAAAAGTTGCTGATTTGTGTAAGTATTTTGACCACTGTTATTTCATCATCTTCAACTGCATTTAAGTCTAGTTTAAAAGTTAGTATATATGATCAGATATTAGTATTTAACCAAAAATGTGTCTCCTGCTTTTACAAAACTACAAGTCCCAGCCCAGCCCAGCATTTTAGTCTAGTTTAAAAGTTAGTATATATGATCATATATTAGTATTTCACAAAAAATGTGTCTCCTGCTTTTACAAAACTACAAGTCCCAGCATGCCTGGACAGCTGCAGACACCCTGGTTGGCAAATGTGTATTTAGGCACTTTTCCTTGTTATTTAGCATAATGAATTTAAAAAATTTTTGGACATAGGACGTATGCGAACGTCCTGACTTCAGTGTCCTCAAGGCCCAAGGACGTTCGAATACATATTGCCCTTTAGATGTTGCAGAACTACAACTTCCAGCATGCCTGGGAATGCTGGCACTTCTAGTATTGTAAGTTCTGCAGGCCCCCATTTTTCAGGCCTTTATGCACGGGTCTCTAAACTGTGGCACCCTAGATGCAGCAAAAGTAAAATTCTTAGCATGCACTGACAGACCGTGGCTGATGGGAGTAGTAGTTTTGCAACAGCTGGAGGTGGACTGGTCTTGAAACCCAGAGTTAAGTAACAAACACGTAGTGTTTTGCAACCATTCTGCCTCCAGCTGTTTTTTTCCTGTTGAAAAGCCTGTGGCGTGCAAAACACAACCCAAAAACTCCACCCGGATGCAGTGAAAAATGTGCACACACCTAAAGAGTGACATCACAAAAAACTGCGACGGGTACATACGTCAGTGGTCCTCCGAAAAAGGTCCCGTCTCTGACCCCCCGGGGCGTTAGGCTCCTGACAGGGAAAAGAGTTAGCAACGCATATCTCCCCTATACGTGTATCCTGTGTTGTTAATAATATATTCATAATTATGCAAATGATAATGGCTGCTATATATATGCAAAAAAGGTGGCGACCGAAATGGCAGGATATAAAATCTTTCATGTTACCCCTGTCATTGATTAATAAGGCGAGAATGCTTCCAATTGTTGAATAGCATACATTTACGTCATATATCCATAAGGCTGTCAACAGAAGTATTACAATATACTTTGTTCTTCATCTTGCAGAAGTTCCTGGAAACAGGATACGATGAGCTGCGGAGGCAGCCAGAGAAAAGGGCTGTGGTCAGCGCCCTAATCGCTGACTTTGGCGGCCAACATGACCACAAGGCAATTGTTAAGAAGTGGTCTGACCTGAAGAGGCGCCAAATGGTTCAGGTCAGACGTCTTCGGGCTAAATATCATCCAGGTAAGTTATTGTTGACAGTTATGTTTTTTTTTTAAAAAGTGTATTTTGTGCGTGAACTCGAAAGAGAGAGGAGCCGGCCTGCAGGAGTTGGGAGGCCTCCCCCAGAGGCAATCTGCCACCTTTCTCCATGCCCCGGTTGGCAATGGCGGGTGTGAGGGGGTCCTCCCAACCCAACCTCGCATAGCACACCCACCAGGGGCGGGGCTGAGACCACCAAACTCAATTCACAGGTAGCCGAGAGCGGGATCCGAACCCCTAGCTGCAGAGGTGAATCACTTGTCAGTGCAGTGGCAATCGTGTGGAGCCACCGCAGCTCCTTTGGTGACAGTTATGTAAGGTCATATGTAATTCATGTAAGGTCAGATGTTGTTAACCAAGATGCCATGTTGTGCTAACATATATCACCACCGGCCAAGGTATTCATAGTACTGTTGAAAAAAGACATGGGACAGCAGACAGGAACACAGAAGTTATGTGGGAACATAATTTTCCCATTGCTTTGCATGGGACTTTAAAGAAAAACCCCGACCATGGCAAGTGGGGGTGGGTAAGGTTTAAACCACCTATCCTATGTTTGTGGCTGACATATAAGTAACCTGTGTGCCAAGTTTCATATAAATATCTTTAGCCGTTTGTACGTGATGCTGGAACATACATACATACATACATACATACATACATACATACATACATTTATGCACACACACACGTTGAGTTTTATATATATAGATTACCACTAAATTCCTGTGTTAGGAGTGGGGTTGTTATAGTAATCCCGTGTGCTCCATCAGGCCCTTTTTTTAACATGAGATGGTCTGAACAAAACAAAGGAGACAAAAACAGCTCATTTTAACATGGTTGCATCCCAGCTCACGCTCAGTCCCCTGTAGTGCCCACAAGACCCTTTAATATAACATTGTCCCATTGGTTAACTGTCTATATAAATCAATTTGTATTCATATACAATACAGCAGAGTACACAGAATTTGCATACGTCATTAGAAAACATTTTTATAATATATGAACATTGTGTTATTATAGGAGCTCCAATGCCAGTTATCCGCGCCAAGCGCAGAAGGCGCCAGGCCGATGAGGAGGAGGAGGAGGATGCGGCAGAGGAGGATGCGGCAGAGGAGGAGATGGATGAAGAGGAGCAGCCAGGGCCCTCCCACTCCCCAACCCCAGCTCCTGCTGAGGAGCAAGCTGAGGAGCTTCCCCCCCCCACCACCCCAACTTCTCAAGCAGAAGAGCAGGAGGAAGAGAGCGGTCCTGTGAGCCTCGTTCAGGAAGGTAAATATGTGCACAATGATTAATAACATTTCAACAATAAAATGTAGATATAAAAATGGACAACATATAAAGCGCACCTGTCAGATTGTAGAACCATAATATGGTATTGATGCTAGAAGTATACAGGTAGTGCATAATTATTAGGCAAGTTGTATTTTTGAGGATTCATTTTATTATTGAACAACAACCATGTTCTCAATGAACCCCAAAAACTCATTAATATCAAAGCTGATTTTTTTTGGAAGTATTTTTTAGTTTGTTTTTAGTGTTAGTTATTTTCGGGGGATATCTGTGTGTGCAGGTGACTACTATTACTGTGCAGAATTTTTAGGCAACTTAACCAAAAAATAAATATATACCCATTTCAATGATTTATTTTTAAAAGTGAAACCAATATAACATCTCAACATTCACAAATACACATTTCTGACATTTAAAAACAAAACTAAAACAAATCAGTGACCAATATAGCCACCTTTCTTTGCAAGGACACTCGAAAGCCTGACATCCATGGATTCTGTCAGTGTTTTGATCTGTTCACCATCAACATTGCGTGCAGCAGCAACCACAGCCTCCCAGACACTGTTCAGAGAGGTGTACTGTTTTCCCTCCTTGTAAATCCCACATTTGATGATGGACCACAGGTTCTCAATGGGGTTCAGATCAGGTGAACAAGGAGGCCATGTCATTACTTTTTTTTATTTAATACCCTTTCTTGCCAGCCACGCTGTGGAGTACTTTGACACGTGTGATGGAGCATTGTCCTGCATGAAAATCATGTTTTTCTTGAAGGATGGTGACTTTTTCCTGTACCACTGCTTGAAGAAGGTCTCTTCCATAATCTGGCAGTAGGACTGGGAATTGAGCTTGACTCCATCCTCAATCCGAAAAGGCCCCACAAGCTCATCTTTGATGATACCAGCCCAAACCAGTACTCCACCACCACCTTGCTGGCGTCTGAGTCGGACTGGAGCTCCCTGCACTTTACCAATCCAGCCACGGGCTCTTCCATCTGGCCCATCAAGACTCACTCTCATTTCAGCAGTCCATAAAACCTTAGAAAAATCTTTCTTGAGATATTTATTGGCACAGTCTTGACGTTGCAGCTTGTGTGTCTTGTTCAGTGGTCATCGTCTTTCAGCCTTTCTTACCTTGGCCATGTCTCTGGGTATTGCACACCTTGTGCTTTTGGGCACCCCAGTGATGTTGCAGCTCTGAAATATGGCCAATCTTGTGGCAAGTGGCATCTTGGCAGCTGCACGCTTAACTTTTCTCAGTTCATGGGCAGTTATTTTGCACCTTTGTTTTTCCACACGCTTCTTTTGTTTGATGATCACGCTTCAGAAGCTTTGCAACTTTAAGAGTGCTGCATCCCTCTGCTAGATATCTCTCTATTTTGGACTTTTCAGAGTCTGTCAAATCCTTTTTTGGCCCATTTTGACAAAGAAAAGGAAATTGACTAATAATTATGCACACCTGATATAGAGTGTTGATGTCATTAGACCACACACCTTCTCATTACAGAGTTGTACATTACCTAATATGCCTAATCTGTAGTAGGCTTTCGAGCCTATACAACTTGGAGTAAGACAACATGCATAAAGAGGGTGATGTGGTCCAAATACTCATTTGCCTAATAATTCTGCACTCCCGGGATGTGTTAGACACATAACAAGTGTATACACATGATAATGATTGATTAATAAGCAAAAAAAATTTTTTATTTATTTGGTAACGTTATTTTAAATCCAAATTTTTTTTTTATTATATCCTAACAGTATCAGGAAAGATGAGGAGGCAGACCGCGCTCATAAAGACAACCCACCAGAGGATCCAGGCAAATCAGCGCCAGATCCGCTACCTTATTCAGCAAAATGTGCTGCTGGAGCAGCAGCAATTAAAAAATATAGAGAAGCTGGAGCGCCTTCAGAAGCTCAATCAGAGTTATATCTGAAATTATGTTTTTATTAATAAATATTATTTTTTGGAAATGTTTCATTTCTTTTTGAGATAGATTTGTAGGTTTTTCAACACATCTAACTTAACATCAAACAAATCAACATCAACACATTTAACTTCATAATAAGCAAAAACATTTTATACTATTATTTTATTTAACAGTAACCTAGGACAAACTAAAGCACACGACACAGACACGACGAACACAAAATAAACAGTTGAAAAATGAACATAACAAAAGCAACAATATATATATATATACAAAGAGAGAGAGAGGGAGAGCAAGAAAGAGAGAGAATGCAGATGAGCTCTTGCAGACAGCCCAATGGTTGCAGTATAAATGCAGCAAAACAGTGTTTAACATAAGGTTCATTGTTATAGTTACACTTGCTGTTTAGATCCGGTCTGGTAGCTTGTAGCGGAGGCTGTTGGTGGATCCGCTGTGCCAGAGAGGTCATGAAGCTTTACTCAGCATGGAGGCAGCAGCAGGAGTATTAAAATATAATATAACTAGACAATGCATTTCCTGAGGAAAATGCGAGTGGGAATGCTGAATAGCTTAATTGGTGAGCCCCTTGCCAAAGACATTCACCATAACCACTACACTATCTTTAGGACACACAGCTTCTTTCTCTATCTGCAAAGTATAGCGTATGCTGACTTCCTGGTCGCCCCTCCCCCCTCAATAGGTTTCCCATCCCCCCCAGGTCAGTGAGGAGGAATATTGCACTGAGGTCAGGAAAGTGATTTATAGAAAGAAATAACATTACAAACGCTTTTAATTCACAGATCTAATACATGATTTAAGCCTCCAAACAAAGCTTAATAAATCCTCAAACGTACATGCAATTGATACAACGACTACACCGTTTGAAATACACGGCCCTTGTAAACGCATCGATATGAAATTTATGTAGATAAACTTAAAAATGTGGCCATGTCTGCGATTTAGAAAAGAGCGTCTTTGTGAGTTCTGCAGCAACATTTTTTAGATAATTTAACATGAGAGTCTATGAGACATAATTTCTGGCTGTTGCTCCAATAACTAAAACTAAAATACGTATCGCAGACTTGATCACATTGCCATAAACCAGACAAGCATAGCTACGTTTTGATATAAAAATTGTGTATGAAAAGTAGATCTTGTGGGCGTGAGAACAATTTGTTTCCCCTTTTTGTAAAGATATTTTTAATTACAAAGATCTAGAATGTTAAGGTCACATGACAGACTCTAAATCCCCTCCATAGGATTACATTATAACCTATCGCATTTTTGTGAAAAATTCGCAAAACGTAAATTGCGTTTTCACCAAAAAATTGTAAACGATAACGATCTGAAAAGTCATAGCCGGATAGCTAAATATTTTGTGACCGCTTTACAGTTTTTTCAGTGTCTGTAAGTGAAAGTATGAAGTAGCTGAAACTTTTGGCAGGGCATGTGAATTCAAAGGGGAAAAGGATGTTCTCATTGACTTCATTGTTAAAAAAAACGGTCTTAAAAGCAAAAAATTTATAAAAGTGTAAAAAGTAGGAAAAAACTTGAACAAGTCCCATCATTTGCTGAAAGAGACGAACATTTTTACAGTTGAATGGTCTCAATAGCTGAAAGTATGCCGAAGTTACGCAGAACCAAAAAACGTAAGGAATAATAAGATTACTAAATTTACGGATATCAATACTGGAAATGTTTATTAAAGCATTCACACTAATTAAGATTAATACATTTACGGGTATCCATACTAGGAATGCTTATTAAAGCATTCCCACTAAGTATCACACAGGCATGATTTACAAGCAGTAGTGGTAATAGTAATACATAGCATAAAAACACTTGGGGAATACTTTACAGCATCAGTAGTGGTCATAGTAGTAAATAGTGTACCAAAAAATTGGGACACAGGTGTCTTGACTGAGCTGTAATAGTAGTAGTAGACATTGACAATACAGTGTCAAATCACTCGGGCAAGAGGTGCCATGATGAACAGCAGTCTTAATAAGAGTATATAGGGTGTGAAATAACTGCTGACATAGGTGTCTTGACTGGGCAGCAGAAGCAGCAGTAGTAGTATTAACAGTAGTAGTTGATACAGAGTCATATCACATGGGCAGGAGGTGCCATGATGAACAGCAGTAGGAATAGGAGTATATAGAGTGTCAAATAACTGCTGACATAGGTGTCTTGACTGGGCAGCAGCAGCAGAAGCAGCAGTAGTATTAACAGTAGTAGTTGATACAGAGTCATATCACATGGGCAGGAGGTGCCATGATGAACAGCAGTAGGAATAGGAGTATATAGAGTGTCAAATAACTGCTGACATAGGTGTCTTGACTGGGCAGCAGCAGCAGCAGAAGCAGCAGCAGTAGTATTAACAGTAGTAGTTGATACAGAGTCATATCACATGGGCAGGAGGTGCCATGATGAACAGCAGTAGGAATAAGAGTATATAGAGTGTCAAATAACTGCTGACATAGGTGTCTTGACTGGGCAGCAGCAGCAGAAGCAGCAGTAGTATTAACAGTAGTAGTTGATACAGAGTCATATCACATGGGCAGGAGGTGCCATGATGAACAGCAGTAGGAATAGGAGTATATAGAGTGTCAAATAACTGCTGACATAGGTGTCTTGACTGGGCAGCAGCAGCAGCAGAAGCAGCAGCAGTAGTATTAACAGTAGTAGTTGATACAGAGTCATATCACATGGGCAGGAGGTGCCATGATGAACAGCAGTAGGAATAAGAGTATATAGAGTGTTAAACAACTGCTGACATAGGTGTATTGACTGGGCGGCAGCAGCAGCTGAAGCAGCAGTAGTAGTATTAACAGTAGTAGTTGATACAGAGTCATATCACATGGGCAGGAGTTGCCATGAAGTACAGCAGTCTTAATAAGAGTATATAGAGTGTTAAACAACTGCTCACATAGGTGTATTGACTGGGCGGCAGCAGCAGCTGAAGCAGCAGTAGTAGTATTAACAGTAGTAGTTGATACAGAGTCATATCACATGGGCTGGAGTTGCCATGATGTACAGCAGTCTTAATAAGAGTATATAGAGTGTGAAATAACTGCTGACATAGGTGTATTGACTGGGCGGCAGCAGCAGCAGAAGCAGCAGTAGTAGTATTAACAGTAGTAGTTGATACAGAGTCATATCACATGGGCAGGAGGTGCCATCATGAACAGCAGTAGGAATAGGAGTATATAGAGTGTCAAATAACTGCTGACATAGGTGTCTTGACTGGGCAGCAGCAGCAGAAGCAGCAGTAGTATTAACAGTAGTAGTTGATACAGAGTCATATCACATGGGCAGGAGGTGCCATCATGAACAGCAGTAGGAATAGGAGTATATAGAGTGTCAAATAACTGCTGACATAGGTGTCTTGACTGGGCAGCAGCAGCAGAAGCAGCAGTAGTATTAACAGTAGTAGTTGATACAGAGTCATATCACATGGGCAGGAGGTGCCATGATGAACAGCAGTAGGAATAAGAGTATATAGAGTGTTAAACAACTGCTGACATAGGTGTATTGACTGGGCGGCAGCAGCAGCTGAAGCAGCAGTAGTAGTATTAACAGTAGTAGTTGATACAGAGTCATATCACATGGGCAGGAGTTGCCATGAAGTACAGCAGTCTTAATAAGAGTATATAGAGTGTTAAACAACTGCTGACATAGGTGTATTGACTGGGCGGCAGCAGCAGCAGAAGCAGCAGTAGTAGTATTAACAGTAGTAGTTGATACAGAGTCATATCACATGGGCAGGAGTTGCCATGAAGTACAGCAGTCTTAATAAGAGTATATAGAGTGTTAAACAACTGCTGACATAGGTGTATTGACTGGGCGGCAGCAGCAGCTGAAGCAGCAGTAGTAGTATTATCAGTAGTAGTTGATACAGAGTCATATCACATGGGCAGGAGTTGCCATGATGTACAGCAGTCTTAATAAGAGTATATAGAGTGTGAAATAACTGCTGACATAGGTGTATTGACTGGGCGGCAGCAGCAGCAGAAGCAGCAGTAGTAGTATTAACAGTAGTAGTTGATACAGAGTCATATCACATGGGCAGGAGGTGCCATGATGAACAGCAGTAGGAATAAGAGTATATAGAGTGTTAAACAACTGCTGACATAGGTGTATTGACTGGGCGGCAGCAGCAGCTGAAGCAGCAGTAGTAGTATTAACAGTAGTAGTTGATACAGAGTCATATCACATGGGCAGGAGTTGCCATGAAGTACAGCAGTCTTAATAAGAGTATATAGAGTGTTAAACAACTGCTGACATAGGTGTATTGACTGGGCGGCAGCAGCAGCAGAAGCAGCAGTAGTAGTATTAACAGTAGTAGTTGATACAGAGTCATATCACATGGGCTGGAGTTGCCATGATGTACAGCAGTCTTAATAAGAGTATATAGAGTGTGAAATAACTGCTGACATAGGTGTATTGACTGGGCGGCAGCAGCAGCAGAAGCAGCAGTAGTAGTATTAACAGTAGTAGTTGATACAGAGTCATATCACATGGGCAGGAGTTGCCATGAAGTACAGCAGTCTTAATAAGAGTATATAGAGTGTTAAACAACTGCTGACATAGGTGTATTGACTGGGCGGCAGCAGCAGCTGAAGCAGCAGTAGTAGTATTAACAGTAGTAGTTGATACAGAGTCATATCACATGGGCAGGAGTTGCCATGATGTACAGCAGTCTTAATAAGAGTATATAGAGTGTGAAATAACTGCTGACATAGGTGTATTGACTGGGCGGCAGCAGCAGCAGAAGCAGCAGTAGTAGTATTAACAGTAGTAGTTGATACAGAGTCATATCACATGGGCAGGAGGTGCCATCATGAACAGCAGTAGGAATAGGAGTATATAGAGTGTCAAATAACTGCTGACATAGGTGTCTTGACTGGGCAGCAGCAGCAGAAGCAGCAGTAGTATTAACAGTAGTAGTTGATACAGAGTCATATCACATGGGCAGGAGGTGCCATCATGAACAGCAGTAGGAATAGGAGTATATAGAGTGTCAAATAACTGCTGACATAGGTGTCTTGACTGGGCAGCAGCAGCAGAAGCAGCAGTAGTATTAACAGTAGTAGTTGATACAGAGTCATATCACATGGGCAGGAGGTGCCATGATGAACAGCAGTAGGAATAAGAGTATATAGAGTGTTAAACAACTGCTGACATAGGTGTATTGACTGGGCGGCAGCAGCAGCTGAAGCAGCAGTAGTAGTATTAACAGTAGTAGTTGATACAGAGTCATATCACATGGGCAGGAGTTGCCATGAAGTACAGCAGTCTTAATAAGAGTATATAGAGTGTTAAACAACTGCTGACATAGGTGTATTGACTGGGCGGCAGCAGCAGCTGAAGCAGCAGTAGTAGTATTAACAGTAGTAGTTGATACAGAGTCATATCACATGGGCAGGAGTTGCCATGATGTACAGCAGTCTTAATAAGAGTATATAGGGTGTGAAATAACTTCTGACATAATTGTCTTGACTGATCCAAAGGAGTCATGGGAGAAAATCATGTGGTCAGATGAGACTATAATATAATTTTTTGATCATAATTTCACTAACCGTGTTCGGAGGAAGAATAATGATGAGTACCATGCCAAGAACGCCATCCCTAATGTGAAGCATGGGGGTGGTAGCATCATGCTTTGGTGGTGTTTTTCTGCACATGGGACAGGGTGACTGCACTGTATTAAGGAGAGGATGACCGGGGCCATGTATTGCAAGATTTTGGGCAACAACCTCCTTCCCTGAGTTAGAGCTTTGAAGATGGGTCGAGGCTGGGTCTTCCAACATGAGAATGACCCAAAGCACACAGCCAGGATAACCAAGGATTGGCTCTGTAAGGAGCATATCAAGGTTCTGGCGTGGCCTAGCCAGTCTCCAGACCTAAACCCAATAGAGAATCTTTGGAGGGAGCTCAAACTCCGTGTTTCTCAGCGATAGCCCAGAAACATGACTGATGTAGAGAAGATCTGTGTGGAGGAGTGGGCCAAAATCCCTCCTCCAGTGTGTGCAAAGCTGGTGTAAAACTACAAGAAATGTTTGACCGCTGTAATTGCAAAGAAAGCCTACTGTACCAAATATTAACATTGATTTTCTCTGATGTTGAAATAGTTATATTCAGCACTGTAAATACATCAGGTCCGGGGCTTCATCAGGGAATGCATGGCAAGGGACCCTTCAGCGCCCTGAACCGACGACGGGTGCCAGAAAGTCACCGCCGATCCAGGACTCATTCATCTTTATGAATGTGAGTCTGTCCACGGAGTCTGTGGACAGACGGGTCCTCTTGTCCGTGACCACCCCACCTGCCGCGCTGAATGTCCGCTCAGATAGTACGCTGGAGGGGGGGCAAGACAATAACTCCAGCGCATACTGAGCGAGCTCGCGGCAGGTGTCCAATCTGGCAACCCAGTACTCCATGGGGTCGTCGGTGCTCATACTGTCAGAAGCACCGACGGACGCCATGTAGTCTGCCACCATGTGGGCCAGCCGCTGGTGGTGACTGCTGCTGCTGCTGCTGGTGGTGGTACTGGGTCGCTCGGTTTGGAAGAACATCCTCATCTCTTCCATTAGGTCCCCTGCTCGGCTGCAGCTGGGTGCAGCCACCTGCTGGGTGAGATGAGGGGGGACAACTGGAGGCCGGGGAGTTGCCTGCTCCAACCGTCTGACAATGGCTGCCTGCAGTTCCTCCATCCGGTGCTGCCTCCGGCTGGCTGGGATGAACTGCTCCAGTTTCCCCTTGCACCTGGGATCCAAAAGGGTGGCCATCCAGAAATCATCCCTCGTCTTGATGGTCTTAACCCGGGGGTCCCTCCTGAGGCATCTCAGCATGTGGGCAGCCATGGGGAAGAGCACAGCCCGCTGTGACTCCTCAATGCTGGCCAGGTGAATGAGGTGCGACTCTTCATCCCTGAGGCGCTGCTGGTCAAACTCAGACATGCCCAACCCCCGGACTATCGGTGCCCCCAACACCGGCTCTCCCTCCTGACCAGGCCCTGACTCCGGGACGACACCAGCAACCACCTCCTCCTCCTCTTCTTCATCATCCTCCTCCTCCTCCTCCTCCTCCTGGTCCTGGCCCTGGTCTCGGTGGAGCATTGCTGACTCCTCCTGCTCCACCAAGGCACTCTCCCCAGCCTCGAGCAGGCGATCTAGTGTCCTCTCCAGCATGAACAGTATTGGCAGCACGCTATTGAGGCCAATTTGCTCACTGCTGACCATCTTGGTCGCCTGCTCGAAGGAGGACAACACTTGGCAGACCTGGTTTATCTGCCCCCACTGCGCACAGGCGATGAAAGGGAGTTGTGGTGAAGCCCTCTCAGTGCCTAGTTCCATCAGGTACTCCCTCACCGCCCTTTGCTGCTCCCACAACCTCTTCAGCATGTGGAGGGTGGAGTTCCACCGCGTCACACTGTCCACAATCAGCCTGTGAAGGGGCAGATTGTACTTCCGCTGCAATTTGGACAGGGACGCGGTAGCGGTTGGGGAGCGCCTGAAGTGGCTGGCAATCCTACGCGCCTTTGCCACAATGTCACTCAACCCTGGATAAGTGCGCAGGAACTTCTGCACCACCAGGTTGAGGACATGTGCCAGACAGGGCACGTGCGTCAGACTGCCAGCATGGAGGGCGGCGAGTAGGTTGCTGCCGTTATCGCAGACAACCATACCTGGCTGGAGCCTTCGGGGTGTCAGCCACTTCTGGACCTGAGCTTGAAGTGCTTTCAGCACTTCTTCTGCAGTGTGTCTCCGGTCCCCTAAACTAACAAGCTGGAGCACGGCCTGACAGCGCACGTGCCCCACACTTGAGTAGCTACGGGGGCGCTTGCTGGGAGGCTCAGCAGCTGCGGAGACAGTGGCTTGAGGGAGACCAGCAGTTCTCCCCTGGACACCCCGGGGCGGCACCACAAGATCGGTTGCCGACGATCCCTCACCGACGCCTCGGAGGGAAACCCAATGGGCCGTGAAGCTGATGTAGCGTCCCTGCCCATGCCTGCTGGTCCAGCCATCCATTGTCAGATGAACCCTGTCGCTGACAGCGTGATCCAGCGACAGGGTTACATTCTGCACAATGTGCTGGTGTAGGGCAGGGACACCAGTCCTGGCAAAGAAATGGCGGCTGGGGACACGCCATTGGGGTTGGGCCTGCTCCAACATCTGCCTGAAGGGGTTGCTGTCAACTATGTTGAAGGGCAGCAGATGTTGGGCAATAACCCTTGCCAGGAGCCCATTGAGGGAACGCACACGTCGGTCTCCAGGGGGGAAGGGAGTGGTGCGGTCAAAGGCGTCTGAAATCGACGCCTGGCGCCGGACGGCAGTGCGGGACACAGACGTGGAGGGTGCTGTGGAAGTAGAGGTCTGGCTGCCGGTACCAGTACCTCTACTAGAGGGAGCGGGGGGGCATGACCTGCTGGAAACAGATGAAGATGTGGCAGGGGCTGCTGTACCCTGCTCACTTGTGGTGGTGGCGCTGCTACCACCACCACGCTTCATCTCGTCATACAACGCCCAGTGGTTTATCCTCAGGTGCTGGTTCAGGGCTGTGGTACCCACCCGAGCCAAACACTTCCCTCTCTTCACCCTCACTTTACAAATCCGGCAGATGGCCACGGTAGGGTTGTCTGCCACCAGGGTAAAGAAATTCCAGACAGGTGACTTCAGCACCGCCCTCCTGTCAGATGGGGTGACGCTTACTTGCACCTGCTGGGATTCGGTGCGCACAGGTGGAGCTGCCTGCTGCTGCTGCTGCTGCTGCTGCTGCTCCTCCTCCTGACACCTCCTGCTGCCATCACCAGTGGAGACCCTGACGATGGTCTCCCTGGTGGTGACCTGGCGCACCGTTTCACCAGGGTGCCTACCTTCCCCGTCGTCACTGACGTAGTGAGCCGACGCGTCAGATGGCAACCATGATGGGTCACCCTCTTCGCCCCCAGAGATGTCAGACCAAGGGCTGAGATGTGTTGGTCTGAGGGAACCACGTGACATGGAGCCTCTAGCCTGGCTCCGCTGTCCCCTCACCCACGCCTGGGTCTGACTAGGTGCTGCTGTTTCCTGCACCAAAACAGCAGCACCAGTTTGAAGGGATGTCTCTGGGATACTGCCAGCAGGTATCCCATCCTCCTCATCCATCCCTTCAAAAAGGTCCTGACCATCAGGACAGAGCTGGAGGTCTGCCTGATGCATGGCCTCCCCCAAGAGATCCCTATCACTGTCGCTGTCGAACAGTAAGATGCTGGACTCTTGGGGGCTGGGGGGGGGTAGTACAGGCAACGGTGTAATGGTGGTACTACTGTGAGTCGGGACCGACGACTCAGTGGCACTGCTGTGCCCCATGTAGTCCACCACTACTTGAGCCTGAGATGGCAATATCGGGCGGCTGCCCGATGGGAAGAACTCCCGGATCAGGCGTACTCCCCTTGCACCCGATCCTCTACCACTAGTAGGGGCACGAGAGGTACCCCGTGCTGGCAGCGATCCAGCACTGGGAGTAACTCCCCTACCCCTGCTGCCACGGCCACGGATGCCGCTCATTATTGCTGATATGTGTGTGGGGGGGGTAAACTTTATTGGGGGGGGAAAATGTGAACAAAATGTGTTTTTGTGTTTTTTTTACAAGACAGGCACGCAGACAAAGACGTACACAGACAGCTACTAAACTATAAGAAAAGTAGTACACCAGACAAGGACTACAAAATTAAAGAAAAAAAAAAAAGCACTAAACAAACACTAACTTTTTTTTTTTTTAAACACAAAACACAGACACTAAACACACACTAAGCTAAGCTAGATGAAATAAATGTACACTAACAGTGTGTACACTTACTACACAAAATTTAACTAAACTGAACACAAAACTTAGCTTTTATAAAAGCTCTTTAGGGAAAACTAAACAAAATTTGAACTGAGATGCCTATCAAATATCACTGAACAGCGAACCTGCAAGATCTAACAGTAACACAAGATGAACAAAACTTAGCTTTTAGAAAAGCTCTTTTATAAAGCTCAGCAAAATGTGTTCTGAAATCTCTTGCAAATATAACTGAACAGGGAGGATTGCAGGATCAAACAGTAACACAAATGAAAAAAACAGCACAAAACAGCACAAAACGTAGCTTTGAAAAAAGCTCTTGGGTCTATTGCTTTGAAAAAAGCAGTTGATATACTGGAAAAGATCCACTGGAATCACTAAATAGCAATGCTGGTGATGATCTAAATCAATCAAGAACAAAGACACAGGAAACCAGGAACACAGAAACAGCCTCCACACTCTATAGCCAGCTTCTGAATCTGCAATGAAATGGTGCTGGGAGTGAGCTTATATAATGTCCATGCAGGCAGGTTCCTATTGGTTGCTAACCTGTGACGAGTGTGGAAGGAGAACTCTGATTGGCTCTGATGCAAAAGGGCGGAGCAAATAATCGCGCAATATTCCTATTGCCGAATATTCGCATTGCGAATATTCGGCAATATAAAATGATCGCTTCAGCTACTCGGCCCAATGGCTCTAATCATACCAGCAATGCTTTCAGACGTCTATGGAGATCACTAGGATGTGATCTGTTTTAAAAATGAAACTGTAAAAATCGCTCTGATGCGGAAGATCGGGGCGAGGAAAATAATCGCGCGATATTGCGTTTGCCGAATAATCGCATTGCGATCTTTCTGGAAAATTCAATGAACGCTTCAGCTACTCGGCCCAGGGTCTCTAATGATACCAGCAATGCTTTTAGACGTCGATGGAGATATCTAGGATGTGATCTGATTCAAAAAAAAAATTGTAAAAAATCGAATATTCGGAATTGCGAATATTCACCGCGAATTTCGAAATATAGCGCGATTTCTCGAATATGCTATATTCGAGTCGAATATTCGCAATGCGAATATTCGTGAGCAACACTACTGGGGACATGTATTAATACAACATTTTTTGGGGGTGTCTAGATATGTCTGTATAGTGGTGCATTTTTGCCGTGCTTTGAACAGTCGTGCAGAAAAATTACATTTCTAAAGGAAAAAAGTCATTTAAAACGGACCGCATCTGTAATGAATTGTTGGGTCTCGGCAAAACAGATAAAACTCAATGAAAAAAAACGGCATGCCCCCCCCCCCCCCCCCGAACAGTTGGGGCTTTTTTATTTTTCAGTCAGGCGGCGCAAGATGGATTTACATTGCTGGACATTTTTTATTGAAATTTTTTAATAAAGGACTTGTCCCGAAGTGTCTCTGTTACCGATTCACATGGGGGGCTGGGATCTGGGGATCCCCTTGTTAAATAAGCATCCCGCCTGCAGACCCCCACAACCACCAGGAAAGGGTTATGGGGATGAGGCCATTGTCCCCATCAACATGGTGACAAGGTGCTTTGGGGTCAGACCCCAAAGCATCCTTAACATGTTGAGGGCATGTGGCCTGATACGGTTCAGGAGGGGGGTCGCTCTTTCGCCGTCCCCTCTTTTCCTGTGGTCTGCCAGGTTGCATGCTCGGATAAGGGTCTGGTATGCATTTTTGGGGGGACCCCTATGCCATTTTTTTTATTTTGGCACAGGGTTCCCCTTAAAATCCATACCAGACCTGAAGGGTCTGGTATGGATTTTGAGGGGACCCCTACACCATTTAAAAAAAAATGGAGCAGGGTTCCCCTTACTATCGATAACACACCTGAAGGGCATGGTATGGAATTTGGGGCGACCCCCATGCATTTTTTTTTAATTTTGGTTCGGAGTTCCCCTTACTATCGATAACACACCCAAAGGGCCTGGTAATGGACTGGGGGCGAACCCATGCCGTTTTTTTCAATTAATTTTATCTGTATTGCTGAAACCCGACAATTCTTTACAGCTGCGATCAGTTTTAAATAACTTTTTTTCCTTTAGAAATGTCATTTTGGGCTGTAATCAGAAAGTCATAGTTCAAGATAACAGATGAGGCGCACGATGGAGCGCTCGTGCACGTGCACGTGAGGAGGCGCGCACGCAGGTGGGGGTGTGAGGAGCTGAGAACCAGCTGGAGATGAGGCGACCGGCTCTCGTGGAGGAGAAGGAAAGCCAGCAGATTCCGCACGCATGCAGCGCAGTACACGCCGGCTAGGGGAAGTGAAGGGACGGCTCTCCGCTCGGTTCACGCTTCCATTACCCGCTCCGTGTCGGGTCGTGTGAACACGCAGACCACAGCAGTGAGTAAGAACGGCAGATGAGGGGAAGATGAGAGGAGCATACTGCTGAAGAAGTAAGCACGCGGTAACACGAGAGAGGAGGGTGGAAACTTCTACCCGTCCCATCACCATCGCCACCGGAGATAAGGTCATTTTTGTTTTTCTTAATTAATCACCATATTATTATCAGTTGATCATACGGTCTGTGTCACCTCCATGCCCCCAGAGGAACTGGAGAGCGAGGCGGAGGTAAGAAAGGGGCCCCCCAGGGGGGAGAGGATTGAGCATTTGCAAAAGACAATGTTAAAGCATGTAAAGCATTTCTAAAGGGTAGGAAAAAGGAAGAAAAAGAAAAAGAGACCTTCTCCCCTAGAATTTTGCTTGGAAAAGCTGCGGCAGACACCGCAAATCCTGCTGCTGCAAATCCAAGGTGTATTTTATTCCTAAGATAAGAGCTAAACAGACAATCTGTTAACTGGTAAACTGGACTGTATTACTCTAGGAGCCCTGGGCACTGTAATAGTGGGACCTAGGGAGTATATGAACGTGAGGAGTGATATCTACCTATAACATAAAAAAAAAAATCAGCCGTTCGGTAGAAACAAGCTAATAGATCAACGCAGGCAATGTGGTAGATACTCCTCTGTGCTATCGTGTTATTGGATACTTACGCCTTGATAGAAAGAGAGTAGTTGCGTGAGCTTTGGAGGAATTTCTGGAGGGACTTGAAGCCTTTTTTGTTCCAACACATGAAAAGTTGTAAAAACATTTCAAACGCAGGTGGAAACCCAGCGTACACGAGACCTCAACGGCCTGTCCAGTTCACTTCTACCTTTCCAGCCGACTGAGCCTTGGACATATTTAAAGATACACTAAAGATTTATATATTTATATGTATATGTATACGTATGTCACACATAGTTATAACTTTGAGCATACAAGGCATCAATCCAGCAGTATACCACGCAACCTCTTAAAATCAAGGCAAATTGCAAACATATGTGTCCATTTTTTTCATTTCTCCCCAATACCAGACCTGGTTCTAAGTACTGTTTGTATTGTTTATTATCCTTCGAAGTATTTATTGGCCTGGGTAGAGGCCGGCCTTAGTGCTAGTGTATTACCCAGGGCTGACTGTGTATGCCTCCCCGAGAAGTCGACAGAGACAGAAAGGTAAAAAATAAACACATAAAGCAAAAGTCACAGTGGGGACTACCCCCATATTATAAACATAAAGGACCTACAGTATCCTGTTAAAACTCAGCGGCCAGCATCGATAAAAAGGGAAAATCAACTAAGAGCCCCTCGGAGGTACCAGTCTCCATAATAAAAAGGAAAATATATAATAATAATACTCTGGACTTTATATACTATCCTATACCTTTGCTGTATACTACTATACAAACAGAAAGGGGGAGAAATTCAATCCCACTGAGATTGCTCAAGAAGAGGAGAGATAGCTGGGACGAGAGCAGAAAGGGGACCGTTGTGTATGAAGAGGAGGTAGGAGGAAGTCAAGCTGGGGAAGAGAATAAGGAGAAGAGAAAATAACAGTATGAACAGGATGGCAAGTAGGTCTACAAAGGGGGGACCCCCGAAAACCCCAAGTAACACAAATACAACAAGCTCTATCAGACCATTTATGACTAAAGGGGATAGCCCCAAAATTCAAAGTACACAGGGCACAATGAAACAACCTCAACAAGTAAACAAAGATAAAAAGCTGGAAAATAAGAAACCCCAGGGGAGCAACAACAGCGAAATATCTCTGGAGATTAGTGAGGAAGGCATTACAGAACACAGTCCTGAAAGCAGTAGGACAGAGGAACAATGCACATACTTGCAATCTCCATCAAAAGGAGAAATGGCAGAGATTGTCAGGAATGCTGGTAGATCAGACTGTGTGACCGCACAGAGGAACCAAACAAGGTGAGTAGTGGAATAAAAGGTGTTTATTTACAAATGTGTGAACCACCAGTGCACAATAAAACGACAAACAGTATGTACAAATAAAGGGGAATACCGTATTCATAAACGAGCCAAGCCAAGGTCATACACATGGGAGGTCAGTAGATGGGTAAGGATGGGGACAGGAATCAGGACACAGGGAGGACAAGTCCAGGCAGGGATCAAGGATCAGGATCAGGTCCAGAAATCAGGGTCAAATACAAGCTCAGGTCCAGGAGGTATGACGATACCAGGGCGAGGAGTGATTACACACGCCGGGTATTTATAGAGGCGTGCTGATTGCATTCAGGTCACACCTGAACGCAGGAAGGGCTGTGTGCTCCACACTGCTAAGAACGCCCCGCTGGTGGACGCCAGTACTGCAGCCCAAGGATAACATAGCAGTAACACCAGCAGGGGGAACCTTCCCTGACAGTACCCCCCCCCAAAGGAGCGGCCTCCGGACGCTCCAATTAGATGTTGCTGGGGAAAGTCCGTGGTGTCAAGCTGGGCAGCAGATAAAGTCACATCAGGTTGGGCCGGATGAAAGTCCATGACTTTTAACAGGGCATAGTGCAGCTCAAGCTGGGCAGCGGGTACAGAAATCTTAAGTTGGGCAAAAAGTACATCAAGCTGGGATGCAGATAGGGGCAAATCAAGCTGGGCAGCAGACTCCGGGTCGTCGAGCTGGGCAGCAGGCACCGGGTCGTCGAGCTGGGCAGCAGGCTCCGGGTCGTCGAGCTGGGCAGCAGGCTCCGGGACGTCGAGCTGGGCAGCAGGCTCCGGGACGTCGAGCTGGGCAGCAGGCTCCGGGTCGTCGAGCTGGGCAGCAGGCTCCGGGACGTCGAGCTGGGCAGCAGGCTCCGGGACGTCGAGCTGGGCAGCAGGCTCCGGGTCGTCGAGCTGGGCAGCAGGCTCCGGGTCATCGAGCTGGGCAGCAGGCTCCGGGACGTCGAGCTGGACAGCAAAATCCGGGTCGTCGAGCTGGGCAGCAAGCTCCGGGTCGTCGAGCTGGGCAGCAGGCTCCGGGTCGTCGAGCTGGGCAGCAGGCTCCGGGACGTCGAGCTGGGCAGCAGGCAGGGACACCTCAGACTGGGCAGCGGATGGCACTGAAACAGGCAGGGCAGATGGCGCTGAAACAGGCAGGGCAGATGGCACTGAAACAGGCAGGGCAGATGGCACTGAAACAGCAACTTCAGGCTGGCAAACTGGCACAGCAACTTCAGGCTGGCAAACTGGCACAGCAACTTCAGGCTGGCAAACTGGCACAGCAACTTCAGGCTGGCAAACTGGCACAGCAACTTCAGGCTGGCAAACTGGCACAGCAACTTCAGGCTGGCAAACTGGCACAGCAACTTTAGGCTGGCAAACTGGCACAGCAACTTCAGGCTGGCAAACTGGCACAGCAACTTCAGGCTGGCAAACTGGCACAGGAACTTCAGGTTGGCAAACTGGCACAGCAACTTCAGGCTGGCAAACTGGCACAGGAACTTCAGGTTGGCAAACTGGCACAGGAACTTCAGGCTGGCATACAGGATCAGGCTGGCAAACTGGCCGCATAGCAGGTAGAGGTTTGGCAGAATCAGGTTCAGCTGGCATGCAAGCAGACTGGAGCAGGTTGGTTGGTGTGGAGACAGGTTGGGTTACTGGCAGGATCATCTTGGTTGGGAAAAACTTTCGTTTTTTCTTGGGCTTAGCCACAGAAGCTCTGTAGGTAAGGGGTGCAGCGGACTGGAGGATTGGGATATGGCAGAGTAGAGGGAACAGTAGCTGGGGGAAGTTTTTGTGGGTTAGTAGGCGGCTGAGAAGAGACAGATGGGTTGTATGCAGGATAGGTACAGGGAGCAGAGACTGGATATTGGTATCTGGTGGGAAGCAGTGTATACTGAGCTTCAACTGGGGTTGCCATTGGTGATGGACAGATGGATCTTTGGGAAGGTGAGTGGTTAATGGCAGGGCTGGAAACAGGTGGATTTGCTGGAATCAGGAGATCTGACCAGGCCTGCAGCACAGGCTGAACAAAAGCAGATTCACACACACCTTGTCTAATCAGAGACTGCACTGAACTAATGCACTCAGACAACTTCTGCTGGGAACAAGAGGAATAATGTTCATCAAAAGAAACTGGATCATCCTCTAATAACCATATCAAGGATTCAACTTGGTCATGACTGAAGGGGGGAGAGAAATCGTCACTGCCATCAGGAATAAATGACAGGGCTGGCTTTACACACAAACGGATTAATGCCTGAACATCATCATAAGACATATAACCCTGATCCACCATGGAATGGGCTGATCGGATGGCTTCCATCAGCTGGTCACTTGTCCATCCCTCAAAAACCTGGCGACAATATTCCTCATCCTCCTCTGCCAGCAGAGAATAGTAAATGATTTCATTGAAATCCATCTTTAGAGCAACACACTACACCAGTATGGTTCCTCAAAGCAATCACGTCTGATCAAGGGATGGCCCTGGTATACTGTCAGGAATGCTGGTAGATCAGACTGTGTGACCGCACAGAGGAACCAAACAAGGTGAGTAGTGGAATAAAAGGTGTTTATTTACAAATGTGTGAACCACCAGTGCACAATAAAACGACAAACAGTATGTACAAATAAAGGGGAATACCGTATTCATAAACGAGCCAAGCCAAGGTCATACACATGGGAGGTCAGTAGATGGGTAAGGATGGGGACAGGAATCAGGACACAGGGAGGACAAGTCCAGGCAGGGATCAAGGATCAGGATCAGGTCCAGAAATCAGGGTCAAATACAAGCTCAGGTCCAGGAGGTATGACGATACCAGGGCGAGGAGTGATTACACACGCCGGGTATTTATAGAGGCATGCTGATTGCATTCAGGTCACACCTGAACGCAGGAAGGGCTGTGTGCTCCACACTGCTAAGAACGCCCCGCTGGTGGACGCCAGTACTGCAGCCCAAGGATAACATAGCAGTAACACCAGCAGGGGGAACCTTCCCTGACAGAGATGTTGTCAAGACTGGAAACAGCGATCAAGAGCGAAATAAAGGAGGAAATACAGAATTTGCGGACAGATCTGGGTCATCTATTCTCTAGAATTGAAACAATGGAAGAGCAAACAGAGAAGCAGGAACAAGAAGTAAAAATATTAAAGGATCAATTAGATCAGACCCAATTGCAACAGAGACTGATCCTATATAAATTAGAAGATCAGGAAAATAGAAGTCGTAGACAAAATTTGAGGATAAGATCAATACCAGAGGAGAGTGGAGAAGATCTTAGGAAAATAATGCAGAAGATATTCAACCCCCTGATGGAAAGACCTGTAGAAGATCAAATAAGGATTGAAAGAGTTCACAGAATTGGGAACCCGCAAAGAGGGAGCTCGGAGCGAATAAGAGACGTCATAATCAGGTTCCGACTATATGAGGACAAGGAAATAGTCTGGAAGAAATTAAGGGGACGGCCCCCGATAGTCCTGGAAGGGACAGAGATCCAGATATTTACAGACCTATCACCAGAGACCCTGGCAAGAAGACGAGCGTTAAAACCACTACTAAAACAGATGATAGAATTGAATATCAAATACAACTGGGGGTTCCCGGCCTGCTTAGTCGGGACCAAAGACGGGAGATCTGCAACATTGAGATTCCCGGAAGATTTGGAAGAGCTTTGTAAAAAATTAGATATGCAGATACCGGACTTGCCAGGATGGAGATAGAGTAGGGGAAATTCTGGAAGGAAGGGAGAACTATTCTCTAAGTACTTAGTATAGATGGAGCCCGAGCTCGCTCCCTTTTTGTCCTTTTTTTTTTTTTTTTTAGTTTCCTCTTTTTTTGTCTGTCCTTCTTTTTGGGCTATCGGTTCCCCCTTCTATGCCAAAGAGAGGGGGGAAGAGATAGGGTAGAGGAGAAACAATTTTTTTTTCCACTTCTGGCGATGGTGGGGGACTCGCCCATCCCCCCCCTCCCACCAGCCAGACGATCGGACTGGAGAGGAGGTAGCTCCGGGACCCCACCTGGAGAGGAACTGAGCCAGACATGGAGGATGGCTCAGAGGTCATGAATTGGCCTAAAGGGGAGATGGGGGAGGGGGAGGGTGGGGGATGGGGAAGGCGGGGGGAGGGGGGAGGGGGGGAAGGGGGAGATTGGGGCCTATCTCACCAAAATAATCAGAAACAAGAAAAAGGGAAAAATCAAAGATGCCACAAATTAAATGTATATCTTATAACGTGAAAGGTCTCAATAGCCCAACCAAGAGACACAAGGTGCTTAAGGAGCTGAAAGGGTATAGAGCAGACATTTCCTTCCTACAAGAAACCCATATTACTCTAGGATCGAATGTCAGACTATATGCCCCAGACTTTCCCATTTGGTACTATGGAGACACTATCTCCAAAAGAGCCAGAGGGATAGCAATTGGAATTTCAAAAAGGGTATGGTTTGAATTAACTGATAGACTGACAGACCCAGAGGGGAGATTCCTCTTCTTAAAGGGAAAACTGGAAGGATTGGAGTGCACCCTAGTAAACGTTTACGCCCCAAACATTTCACCGATAAAATTCCTTTTGGGAATACTAGGGAAATTAACAGACTTCAGGAGAGGAAGAATAATTATGGGAGGAGACTTGAACTTGAGCCTAAACCCAAAAATAGACAAGACGTCCCAGACACCAGATGCCCGGAACGTACAGTTAAAAAAACTGAGGGACACTTTACACAGGAATCAATTGATAGATGCCTGGAGAGTCTTCAACCCAGACCAACGTGACTATACATTCTATTCCCCGGTTCATGGGACCTATTCAAGGATAGACCATATACTAGTAGACCATAGGACCTTAGAAATTGTGGTTGAGACAAAAATAGAAACCGTAACGATCTCTGATCATGCCCCGGTCAGCATTACAATAGACAACCCAGGAAACCAGAGGCCAGATCGTAATTGGAGACTAGACGAACACTTATTGATAGATGAGACTAGTCTAATAAGGATAAAAAAGGAGCTGGAAGAGTATTTCAGGTTGAACGAGTCGGATGAAGTCTCGGCTGCAACACTATGGGACGCACATAAGGCAGTGATAATAGGGACCCTGATCTCGGAGGGTGTTAGGAAAAAAAAAGAAAAAAATAGCAAAAAAGAAAAATTGATAGAAGAGATCTTCCTGCTAGAACACGAACATAAAAAAGTAGGGAAACAACGGGATCTTTACATGAATTTGGTCAATAAACGAAACGAACTAAAAGAACTGTTGGACCAAGAAACTAGAAGGAAATTTAACTCTGTAGCTAAGGAAAGATATATGTGGGGGAATAAAACAAATAAACATCTAGCAAAAAAAGAAATCCAAAAATTATATAGATAAAATCAAAAACGAAAAAGGAGAGATGATGCACACAACAAAAGATATCGCGGAAACCTTCAGGGTATACTACGAGAAACTTTACTCGGTGGAACAAAAGAACGGGCAGGAGGGGGAAAAAATAAATAAAATGGCAAATTTCCTGCAGGAAGCAGGGCTGCCAAAAATAAGCAGAAGCGAAACATTAGTGATGGATAGACCAATATCGGAAAAAGAGATTAATTTAGCTCTAGCTGGCACGGCCTTAGGTAAAAGCCCAGGCCCTGACGGGTTTACCATATTATATTACAAGAAATGCAGAGAAATCCTTCTACCAAAATGATGCAAATATTTTAATGGATTGGGCAAAGATTTTGGTTTAAGCAGAGAGGCCTCTGAGGCCATTATAACGGTCATTCACAAGGAGGGTAAGGATAGGGGAGACTGCTCAGGATATCGACCAATATCTCTGCTAAATACAGACATAAAACTGTTTGCAAAGGTTTTGGCCGAGAGAGTGAAACAAGAAATGACTAGGATGGTACATCCAGACCAGACAGGGTTCATCCAGGGAAGGGAGGGGAGGGACAATGGAGTGAGAGCTCTATTGATAATTCAAAAAATGAAAGCGACGGGGTCCCCGAGTCTACTCCTGTCGATAGACGCAGAAAAAGCGTTCGACAGGGTAGACTGGGGACTCATGTTACGCACCCTGGAGAAAATGGGGTTTGGACAAAGGATGATGGAATGGATAGCGACCCTCTATCAGGAGCCTAGTGCAAAAATAAAAATAAATGGGAGTCTATCCCAAGCACTGACAATGAAAAATGGAACAAGGCAGGGGTGCCCCCTGTCCCCACTCCTGTTTGTGCTCTCTTTGGAGCCACTCCTGGCCAGGATACGCAAGTGCCCCGACATAAGAGGAGTCAAAATAGGGGAGGACGAACACAAACTCTCTGCGTTTGCGGATGATGTCCTCTTCTACTTGACAAATCCTAAGGCCTCAATCCCAAAGTTATTAGATCTATGCACGCTATATGGGGAAATATCAAATTTTAAAATCAATGTCGCTTAAACCGAGATCCTGAATATCAATGTCAACCGAAGCGAAGAAAGGGACCTAAAAATGCAATACCGCTTTTCCTGGGTAAAAGAACTTAAGTATCTCGGTATTCTCCTAGCAAAATCAATAAAAAAAATGTATGTGATAAATTTTATCTCCTTGCTAAATGAAATAAGGAAAGAAATTGGGAGGATAAAAAATAGACCAATATCTTGGGTAGGACGAATAAACTTTTGTAAAATGGTAATTTTACCAAAAATTACCATATAAGTTTCAGATGATACCGATAAGTTTGCCTGGAATACTCTTCTCAGCTCTCAAAAAACAGATCATGGACTTTATCTGGAGAAATAAGAAACATAGAATATCTTTCCAGATTCTTAGACAATCTAAAAATAAGGGGGGACTAGCAGTAGCGGATATCAAAACATACTATGATGCTGTGGTATTGTCAAGGGTGGTGGAGTGGGCTAGGGCCAGCAAAGAAAAAAGGTGGGTTAATATTGAAAACGAACTAGCGAAGGCAAGGTTGGATAAGATCATATGGAACCCACCCCAATATAGGGCACTTGATAAGAACACACATGAGATAACAAAAAACGCACTAAAAATTTGGGATATTACGTACAAAAAAATAGATAAAGAATTTAACTCACCACTACTAGCATTAAAAAATAATGACTACTTTGCACCGGGCAAAACACAGATTGGAGGAAATTGGATAAAAAAGGACACGATGCAATTAAAAGATGTAATTAAAAACGGGCACATAGTAACACTACAAGAATTAAAGGAAAAAAAAAATTATATTGAAATTAACGAATGGAGATATGGCCAGCTAGCCCAATTTATTCAAAAATTGCCGCACCCATTGAGGTCAGGGGAGCAGTTATCTGAACTGGAGAAATTATGCATATCTGAGAAGGTCAAGGGAACTATCTCAAAACTATACAGGATTTTGCTAAAAGTGGATGAGCAGACTGTCCCTCCATTCGTTAAAAAATGGGAGAGGGAACTTGGGTCAAAACGGGATAGGGCCACAATAGTGAAAATGCTGACACTGGTCCACTCCTCGGCGGTAGACAGCCGCACGGCTGAGATGAGCTATAAATGTATGACTGGGTGGTACATGACCCCGGACAAATTATCCAAATTTAAAGACGGACAAACGGGAGATTGTTGGAGGTGATGTGGGCTCCCGGGAACCATGGCCCACCTGTGGTGGAGGTGCCCCAAAGTTGAGGAATTTTGGAAAAAAATTCTGGGATGTATTGAAGAGATCACAAAAGGGAAAGTCAAGCTGGACCCATGGGTGGTACTGTTTCATGGCGGAGAGGAAGGAATCAAAAAATATCGGAAAACCCTAGTTCCACACTTACTAAATGCAGCCAAAAGGATAATACCGAGAAAATGGCAGGAGACAGAGGGGAGGGAGAGATAACAAGGAGGAATAAAAAACCGAAAAGTGTTTATATTGCCAATAAATCAAACAACGAATGAGCAACACAAAAAAAAAAAAAAAAAAAATATATATATATATATATATATATATATTTGAAAGAAAAAAGTAAAGAAAAAGAACCACACTAATGATGCGAAACCAAATTAGAGACGCTAAGGGCTGGCAAACAGAACATGAGCGTACCAACGCATACTCTATGTGGTTGGAGTCTGAAGTGTAAGGAAGAAAAAAAAAAAAAAAATTCATTTTGTTGCGGGACTGTTCTAAACATGGAGAAAATGCGCCACTATACAGGCATACTATAGACAACCCCAGGCACGAAATTTAGGAATATTTCACTTTTATTGTTTCACTTTAACCATTATTAATATCACTGCTCCCGAAAAAACAGCAGTTTTTAAAACTTTTTTTTGCTTGGATACATGTCCCCTGGGGCAGGACCCAGGTCAATACCATGCATATAAGCCTTTAAAATGAGCACTGTTGGTTTTTCATGTTCGTGTCTCATACACTTTAAATGTGTTCGCGTGTTTGAACACAATTTTTTGCCTGTTTACAAGTTTTGGCGCGAATCAAACCCGGGGGTGTTCAGCTCATCCTTAATAAAGATCTAAAAAATGTGTAATAAACAGTACAGCGCTCGAAAAAAAGTGGAGAAAATCTAAAATGAATTGATCTTAAATATAACCGTAATGACAAGTGAATGCTGAGAATAAATTCTCACAGTAATAAATTCTTGTGAAAAACCAGTGGACCCTCTATGGAATATCTGGGGTGGTATCTGTTATCTCAAATGATCAGAGAAAAGAAGACCATAGAATAATACCGTAAAGTATACGCCAAGTAACTATGCACTTACAAGACCATGGAGATCTAGTTGCGATATAAACAATGGAGGTGCGGCGGCTTCTCCTGCTTCTCCTGTTTGTGTATGCTTCGTGCTTCCTCATCTGGAAAAGCGTGATGACGTCGGATCTGCAAGCCTCACCACTTGGCATTTAGCAATCTAAGATGGCCTACAGCATGACCGTGAATACTACTGTTCTCTTTGCCCAGCTTGCACCCACTGTAAAAAAATATGTGAATACCCCTATCCGTGAGCATGAAACAGCCACTAGCACAACCTATGACAAAAAGCCTAGACAGCCTAGACCTCTGCACTAGGCCCATACCATCAGCCATTGGGCTAACCAACCCTTGCACAGTGGAAAGGGCACACCGCATAGGAGCCCCCTCAAATGACAGGCGCTCCCCATGGCCTGTCATACTACGCTACCTCAACTATTCAGATATGGTAGCCATCTTAAAATCTTTTCACAATGCCAACTCTTTCCAACTGGAGGGTCAAAAGCTATTGGTCTTTGCTGATTACTCATAGAAAGTATCACACAAAAGAAAGGAGTTAAACCCCATATGTTTAGACCTATACCAAAAAGGGGTTAAATTTACACTGGCCTACCCAGCCATCCTCCAGCTTACTGACCCATTAGGGGAAACCAAGTCCTTCTCTCACCTGGAGGAAGCAGCCCTATACCTCAAAGCGCACTTATATATCAAATAACAAAATAAAATAAATTGATAATGTCAATCTGTGAAATAAACACCTTAAATAACGTGATAATTGCATACACAGTCAAAAAGTGCAATGGAAATGTTCACCTGTAATAAAACAAAAAACAAAATACTAATAACAAAACATATGATAAAAAAGATGAACAGTGAAAAGGACATCAAGTGACAAGTCCTGAATAGCCTGTATATATATTGTCAAATGAGGTAAATCATATAGTGGTACTGATTCACCACAGAACAGGCCACACTCTACAACTATTAGCTCCTTCCCTACTTTAACCATGAGAATCACGTCATTGAATGTTAAGAGACTTCTCTCCCCCCATAAACGGATGGCGGTGCACTTAAAAAGACTAAAATAAGACATTGCCATCCTACAGGAGATGCAACTTCCTATGGAAGACTTTCAGCTCATGTGCAAGCTTTGGGTGGGGGAAGTGTATGGGTCTGCATCGACTAAAGGGAAGGCAGTTGTTTTAACCCTCATCCAAAAAATGTCCCCAGTGAGGTAGTGTCCACAGTAAACGATGCGGAGGGATGCCTTCTGACCCGCCATCTGTGTGTTGCCTTCAGAGACCTTGTCTTGACTAATGTGTATGCCCCTAACTCCCCCAAAAATTATTCTTCCAGTCGGTCTCTACCCACTTTGCCCCCATTCTTGCATCTACCAAGCCACTAGAAGACAAGTTTTTAGCAAGACCACAGCCCCCCCTTCCTCACAGCATCCCCCACAACACTATCTTCTTTTACTACTGCCCTTCAACTCATTGACCCATGGCGGCTAGCGCACCCTGAGGGCTGTCAGAGTCCTGCTATGTTTTACTCCCACACCACACTTTATCAAGATTTGACTATCTACTAGTAAATTAAGCTATCATACCATACACCTCTGACACCCTTATTCATGAGATTGCTATCTCAGACCATGCACCCATCACTCCTAATGAAAATGTGGCATTTCCCACAATACTTGGCCCACAATCCTGATCTCTAAAAAGTTCTACAAGCGACCTGGTCAGAATATGAACTGAGAAACAGTGCCCATTACCCTGCTCCCAACCTGTACTGGCACACAGGCAAGGCAGTTCTGCGTTGCAGGATCATAGCATTTGCCATATTGTATAAAAGAAAAGTTCTTAGAAGCTATAGAGAAGCCAGTGACCAGCTGCGACACTCCCAAACCCAGCTATTGCAAAACAATTACCCCCCGAGCACTGTAAATCCTGGCGAGAAGCCAAGGCAGACTTTGATTTGTGGGCGGACACCCAAGAACAAATCCACCAGTCACACTCCGACTTACAATACTACAAATATGGTTACAAGTCTGGGAAATTGTTGGCAAGACTGTGTAAGGCACCCACACCCCCACTAATATACCAGAGATAAAAGACATGCAAGATAATGCTACCTCCATGGCTGACAGTATTAGCAGAATCCTAGAACAATTCTATACAAATCTCTACAGCCCAGATCACACTAATCTGACCTCAGCCCAAGCCTTCCTAGACCAACTCCCCCTATCGAAAATTGACCCCTCTTTATTGACCAATCTCAACTCTCCTGTAACCAATCAGGAGTGCACAAGATAATAACCATACTAGCAAATGGGAAAGCCCCTGGTCAGGACGGCTACACTCCTGAATTCTATAAAATGATAGCACACACAGTAATCCCCACACTGTCTATGGTATATGTCTATGGTCTATGGCAGGGATATGCAATTAGCAGACCTCCAACTGTTGCAAAACTACAAGTCCCTTCATGCAGGTTTCACTCAAGGCCGCTCCGTAGCCTCTAACATCCGTAAAGTCCTCACGGTTCTTGAATATGCAAAAACAAATCCAAATAGTGACGTAGCTATATTCTCCCTCAACATCGAAAAGGCTTTTGATAACATCAGTTTCTCCTGGTAATCACTGGTTCTACAACGCTTTGGCTTTTCAGGTCCCTTCTTACTCTTACTCTTAGTAGCAGCAGGGCATATTTCAAACCCGATCAAACTTCACAAGGACACCAGACAAGGATGTCCCCTATCCCCACTCCTTTTCAATTTGGCTCTGTAACCTATTTCGCGCTATATCCTCTCTCACCCCTCACTACATCGAATAAGCATAGGCCACCATGAACTCTGTCTGGCGCTATTTGCTTCAATTTTGACCCCACCTCAGATATGGTGCTCATGCAGGACATTTTCATGAGTTTAGAGACTATTCTTGCCTGCTTATCAATTTATCTAAGAGTGAAATTCTCCCCCTTATCCACTCTAGGAACCCCCCTTGGCTTAGCTCCTCAAATTTTTTCTGTCGCAAAACACCACATTACTCACCTTGGAATAAAGATTGGTAAATCGCCATCCTCCTTATATCATCTGAACTTTACCTATGTTTTATCTACGATGAAGGGGCGAACTGGAGACATGGATGGATTCCCCCATCTCGCTTCTAGGGAGATGCCATATGTTTAAAATGATTTGTTTTGCCAGATTACTGTACCCCTCCAAACCTTTCCACTATTGTTATGGCATAGTGATGTACAGAACCTACAAAAATCTTTAAAAAAAAAATCTCTGGCACGGTCGGCACCCCCGCATCTCCCTACACAAACTTTTCCTCCCCAGAAGTGAGGGGGGAGCAAATCTCCCTAACATAAGTGTTTATAACTTGTCCTGTTTCTTGCTTCAACTGGCTATCTCTATGTTCTAGGTACACAAATTATAAAATGAATCCCACATGGCGGGCCCATACAGTTTACCTGCACTGCTACACTGCAAACTATGTTCTATCCCAACGCATCTCCAGCAAAACCTGCTGATACAGGATATGCTGGTTGCCTGGCAGGAAACCAGACAAAAGCTAAAACTATCTCCATTGGTATCTGGATACATCCCTATCCATGAGAACCCTTCCTTCCAGAATTTAAAATGGCACACGGGGAATTCTATGCAACTCTTTGACCCACCCACAGGATTAGCACCTCCGATCCATCATTTATTGTCACATTTTCCGCTAACGCAGTACTATTTCTTATATATTCACCAAGCAGTCCAGCACATCTCCAGCCTGTGTCCAAATAAGCTACAAAGATTTCATCACACTTTCATGGACACTTTACTGGAGAAACAACAATACAAAATATCAGATGTCTACAAACCTATAAATAAGCACCTCTGCAAACCAATCCAAGCCACATCTTCTGCATACTGGAACAAAGACCTCAACTCCCCAGAGGCTCTGGACCATATTTTAGATGGCTTTAACACCCCTTGTGCCCTGGGTATTAACACATTTTGGCGTGATTATCAATTTAAAATACTACAACAGGCATACATTCCATTCCTGTATTCACCCCAACAACATCACAAACGTTTATGCCCCCTCTTCGGGGAGAACAAACTCAATCTCCTGCACAGACTATGGGTGTCCACGGGGCTGATGTATACATTCCCTCTTACTCCTAACTGCTAGCACCCTAGTGATTCACATCACAAATAAAAAAATACAATTAAAATATTAAAATAATGTGCAGTGCCTATCCACTATAAATCAGATAATAAATCATATATAACAATTATATGTAAAAAAAAAAAAAAAATGCATATTGTACAATGCAAAATACACAGACCTTATAATCATACGTAAATGAGTACCCTTAAAACCCCTATCCCTATGTACTTATATAGTCTGTGATATTCACAGACTATATAATAAGAAATGCTTCAGTGCAAAGTACACTCAAATCTTCAATGTGCAATTGTGTTCTCTTACACATTGAAATCCAAATCTTATGCAAATAATTGCTGTGTACCACTTCAGACACTCATGGAGTTTTCTCGAGCTTTCTCAAGATCCACATTCGTTCATCAAGCAATAATCTGGTTCTCAAGGATTTCAAAGACAAGGACTCTATAGAACCTTTTGGGGCTCCATCCTTTTGTTTGGAGATTTTGTGACGATGCATGGGTAAATGAGGCCTTGTCCAGCGAAAGGATACTTGGTATAAGGTTGTTGAAAAAATATGGGAGATATATATAATACCCCTTGGATTAGAAATATTGTGGATAAGTGCCTCTCTAGATATATTGTGGTATATCTATAGGGCCTTGGGAAATCTTAATATCTTATCTGGATTTTTTTAAAACTGATGGTGACACCTTCATCAGGTCCCTTGTGGTGGCTTTGTATAGACCTCGTCTTTGTAAAGTCTTGAGAACCAGGTTATTGCTTGATGTATGGATGTGGATCCCGAGGAAGCAAGACCATTGCAAAATGTGTTGATCCACCAAGCTTATTTTATTAGCCTAAAAAATGGGCAAACGGCTTGTTCAGCCCCTATTGACTTCAAAGGGATTTGGATCTGACACTCTGCTAATGTTTGCTGAAGCTGTGTCGAACCAAACCCAATTGTGTTCGGCTCATCACTAGTCTAACGTTTGGACAGGGAAGTGCTGCAAGTGCTCTTCCTTTCTATACTACTTTTATCAACTGTCCATTTTCAGGTTTACTCTACAAATGTCAACATTATTGACAGAAAGTGCAATGCTCGTCATCAGCCAGCCTTTTCAGTAAAAAAATGAAAAAGAAACTGTAATTAAAATTATTAATCTGCACCTTGCCAACCAAAATGTGTTGATTACTGTAAATGTAGTTACACAATAAATTGAGTGTATCACTGTGTCAAATATAAAAAATATAAAAAACTTAGGGGTCCCCCCCAAATTCCATATCAGGTCCTTCAGGTCTGGTATGGATATTAACCACTTAAGGACCGCCTCCTGCACATATACGTCGGCAGAATGGCACGCCTGGGCACATGTACGTACAGGTACGTCCTGTGCTAGTACCCAGCCGCGGGTTGCGGGCGCGCGCCCACGGCGCGCTCCCGCGACCCGGTCCGAAGCTCCGTGACCGCTAATCGGTCACCAGAGCTGAAGAACGGGGAGAGCCGTGTGTAAACACGGCTTCCCCATTCTTCACGGTGGCGGCAGCATCGATCGTGTCATCCCTTTTATAGGGGGACACAATTGATGACGTCACACCTACAGCCACACCCCCCTACAGTTGTAAACACACTTCAGGTCACACATAACCCCATCAGCGCCCCCTGTGGTTAACTTCCAAACTGCAATTGTCATTTTCACAATAAACAATGCATTTTAAATGCATTTTTTGCTGTGAAAATGACAATGGTCCCAAAAATGTGTCAAAATTGTCCGTAGTGCCCGCCATAATGTCGCAGTCATGAAAAAAATCGCTGATCGCTGCCATTAGTAGTAAAAAAATAATAATTAATAAAAATGCAATAAAACTATTTTTTCAAGATTGTCGCTCTATTTGTGATCAAATACTACCAAAAGAAAGCTCTATTTGTGGGGAAAAAAGGACGCCAATTTTGTTTGGGAGCCACGTCGCATGACTGCGCAATTGTCAGTTAAATCGACGCAGTGCCGAATCGCAAAAAAAATGGTGTGGGGTTCCCCCCAAAAATCCATACCAGACCCTTATCCGAGCATGCTACCTGGCAGGCGGCAGGAAAAGAGGGGGACGAGAGAGCGTCCCCCCTCCTGAACCATACCAGGCCACATGCCTTCAACATGAGGAGGATGTCCCCATGTTAATGGGGACAAGAGCCTCATCCCCACAACCCATGCCCGGTGGTTGTGGGGGTCTGCAGGTGGGGGGCTTATCAGAATCTGGAAGCCCCCTTTAACAAAGGGGACCCCCAGATGCTGCCCTCCATGTGAATTGGTAACGGGGTACATTGTACCCATACCATTTCACAAAAAAAGTGTCAAAGTGTTAATAACCACAGGAGACAGTTTGGGACAAATCCTTTATTAAAAAGAAAAAAAAAATCCGGATCCCTCGAGAGTGGATTACATCACTGGAACCTTTTTTTTTTAGTGCCTGACCTCACAAATGCACTTCTGGAAGAATAGTCAAACATTCCAATGGTCACACTCCTAAACTTTGTGGACAGCCTTCCCAGAAGAGTTGAAGCTGTTATAGCAGCAAAGGGTGGGTCAACTCAATATTGAACTCTACGGACTAAGACTTGGATGGCATTAAAGTTCACTTGTAAAGTCAGGCATTGCAATACTATTGGTAATTAGGGATGAGCCAAACCCCCCCCCCCCTGTTCGGTTTGCACCAGAACCGTCGAACAGACCGATCGTTCGCGCAAACCCCATTGAAGTCTATGGGACTCGAACATTCGAATTCAAAAGTGCTAATTTTAAAGCTTAATATGCAAGTTATTGTCGTAAAACGGGTTTGAGAACCTGGGTCTTGCCCTAGGGAACATATATCAATGGAAAAAAAAGTTTAAAAACGGTCATTTTTCTGTAGCAGTGATTTTAATGATGCTTAAAGTGATTTTTTTTTCTTTAAATATTGTACCTGCTGGGTGTTACTTTAAGAACAAAGTCATTTAAAACTGCTTGCGGCTTTAATGTAATGTCTGGTCCGTGCAATATGGATGAAAATCATTGAGAAAGATAGCATGGTTTCCCCACCCCCCTCCCCCCAGTTCATTACCAGCCCCTTTGGCCCTATATACTTTGAACAGCAGTATACAGGTGGTGCAAACAAGACAGGGACTGTAGGTTTGTTGTTAAGTAGAATCTGTTTGTAATTTTGAACTGGTACTTTTTTAAAGCCTAGCTCCAGCCAAAAAATCTATTTTTTAAGCTTTTTGGAAAACATAGAACAGTGAGTGCGCAGTGAGGTAGGGTAGTACTGTAGCGACATTGTACAAAACAGCCATGCTGCTATCACTGCTTTGGTTTTTGATGCCCCTCGGCCTCCTGACTGTGTTTTAAAGGTTCAACTTCACATCTATGCGATGCATCAGAGTATGTGCCTTGCTGCCTGCTACCCCTCAATAGCACCAAAGTGCATGGGACTATTTTTATTTTTATTTTTTAATGCCGCCGCACCAAAATGCATGGTGCTTTTGTTAGCATGCATTATTATTTTTGTGATTTTTATTTTTTATTTACATATATATATATATATATACATATATATATATTGTGACAGAGTACATGATTCCAGGTATGTCAGTGTGAGATTGGAAAGGTCAGCTTTCCCTGTCTTAGAAAGGGTTAAGCCTGGCCCAACAGGTAAACCTCCTCTCTCTCCCTATTAATTAGCCTGCACCTGATAGAGTCTGAGAGAGGGAGAGCTCAGTGTGAGATCCAGGCTGTGCTGGATGGGCAGACTGAAGTCTGTCTGTGTATCTGAGGAACAAGGTCTGTCAGAACTTATTGTTTATATTGAACTATTATTTTGTTTGTTTATACTGGAGGCCGGAATAGCCGCTCCAGTAACCCGTAGTGAGGGACACTACTGTTTAGTTAGCCTCCTAAGCTGGAGTAGGCCTTTTTGTTTGTATTATTATTTTTGATGCAATAAAGCCATATTTATTGCTATTTTGGTGACTTTGCTGCGCTGCATGTTTCACTATTTCTACTAACCCAAGCGACTTTGCCACAAGTGGTGTCAGAAGTGGGATGTTCGCTCTTGTACCGGTCACTTTACAGTTACAGTGGCCTTAAAGGTACAGGACCCAGAAAATGGAAGATATTGTAAAAGCCCTGTTACAAGCTACCTCTGTGCAGCAAGAGACTAATAGACAGGCCGCTGCCTTAGCTGCAGCGCAACAAGAGACTAATAGACAGGCCGCTGCAGTGCATCAAGAAACTAATAGACAGGTAGCTGCAGCAGCTGCAGTACAGCAGGAGACCAACAGGCTCCTGACTTTGCAGATTGAAGCTTTGACTAAAGCACAACAGTCAGACCATGCTGTTCTCAAAGCAACCCTGGATCAGATGACTACCCAAGGGTCTACTAACCCACCAGCAGGGGGGGTGAGCCAAATTCGTGCAAGCAGCTGTATGCAGAAAATGACCCCGGATGATGATGTGGAGACTTATCTACTGGCGTTCGAACGGACCGCCACCCGAGAAGGCTGGGCCCCAGGACAGTGGGCTGGAATCATTGCACCCTTCCTCCTGGGAGAAGCACAGAAAGACTATTTTGATCTGGATGAGGTGGCTGCTGCAGACTATCCCAAACTGAAAGGAGAGATCCTGGCTCGCTTAGGGGTGACTTCCACAGTGAGGGCCCAACGTTTCTACAACTGGAGGTTCAAAGAAGGAAAAGCGCCAAGATCCCAGATGTTTGACTTAATTCATCTGGCTCGGAAGTGGCTCAAACCAGAGACTCAAACCCCTGCACAGATTATAGAAGCGCTTGTACTGGACCGGTACGTGAGAGAGCTTCCAAGTGGCCTCCGAGAGTGGGTCACTCAGGGAAATCCCCTGGACTGTGATAGTATGGTCGCACAAGTGGAGCGGTACCTGTCTACCAAAAATTTTGGCCGATCTCTCTCTAGGACGACCGGGAAAACACAGAGAACAGGAGACCGGAGGAGTGGAGTGGAAGCAGACTTCGGATCGGGAGCCCGTTTTTCCAAAACAGACTTTAGAGGTCAAAACCCTGGGAAAGAGGACCACCCTAGGAGAAACTCCATAACTTGTTTTGAGTGTGGCGCCAAAGGACATGTCAGGGCGAGATGCCCCAATCTTCCTGAGCCCATGCAGTGTGGTCTAGGGGAAGATTCCTATGATTTTTGTGGACTCATTTGTTTAGCAGGCCTGGTAGAAGGGGGACATACCTTCCGAGTACCTGTCCTGCTGGACAAACAAGAGACAGTGGCCCTGGTGGACTCTGGCAGTGCCCTGACTTTGGTAGCCAGTAAATTGGTAAAACCTTGTTGGATACAGAAGCATAGAACCATGGGGGTATTGTGTATTCATGGGTGTACTGTGCGGTATCCTACTGCCAACATAGAAGTGTTAGTACAGGGCAGTTTGGTAAGGATCGTAGCAGTGGTAGTTCCTCGTCTACCATATCCTTTGATAATAGGAAGGAATTTCCCTAATTTCCATGCTCTGTTACAGTCCCCTGTGATGGGAGAACAAGGGGAACCTGAAGTGGAGCAGAGAAATACAGGGGTCCATGAAGTATTTCCCTTTGCTCATCCTGACTTGTATATCTCTAATCCAAAAAGAGGTAAAACGAGACGGGAACGCAGGGAGAGCAAGCTAAGATTTAATGGGGCTGTTAAGGAAGTCCTGTTGAATCAGCGTGGGGAGCAGTCCAGGAGAGGCGGGGCCCCACGACAGACAGAAGATGAGGCAGAGGTTGGTCAACCGGAACCCCCCCCAGAGGCTACCAGTGAAGGGGACGAGGGGGATACAGATGTCCTGGATATTTCGGGTAGTGGCTTTGGCCGGGATCAGGCAGATGATCCCCTGTTGCAGGAAGCCAGGAGTAATGTTGTGGAGGTTAATGGGGTACCAGTGGAAGGGGTAACGGGAAAGGCCTATCCCTATTTTGTCCTTAAAAATGATCTCCTTTACAGAGTGACCTCCGATGAGGGACAAGAGTTTGAACAACTGGTTGTGCCTTCATCATACACCCGGAAAATCCTGGATTACTCTCACTCTCATCTTCTGGGGGGACATTTAGGGGTGGAGAAAACCCAAGAACGGGTGCTCAGGAGGTTCTTTTGGCCTGGGGTATATGAGGGGATTAAAAGATATTGTGCTTCTTGCCCGGAATGCCAGCTGGCATCTCCCAGACCGAAGTTGAGAGCCCCACTCATACCTCTCCCTATAGTTGATGTTCCGTTTGAGAGGATTGGCATGGACCTAGTGGGTCCCTTAGAGAAAACCGCTCGAGGGCACCAGTACATCCTTGTCATCCTCGATTATGCCACCAGATACCCAGAAGCCATTCCACTACGCAAGGCTAATGCTAAAAGTATTGCTAAAGAGCTGGTTCAGATGTTTACACGGGTGGGGATACCCAGGACATTGCTCACGTATCAGGGGACACCGTTTGTCTCCCGTATTATGAAATAGCTATGTCAGCTATTTAATGTACAGACTCTGAGAACGTCAGTGTATCACCCCCAGACCGATGGGTTGGTAGAAAGGTTTAACCGGACCCTAAAGGGGATGTTGAGAAAAGTCGTTAGCAGGGATGGGAAGGATTGGGACTTGTTACTTCCTTACCTGTTATTTGCAGTTCGAGAGATTCCCCAAAGTTCTACGGGCTTCTCCCCATTTGAGCTTTTATATGGTAGGCATCCCCGGGGTATACTGGATATCCTAAAGGAAACCTGGGAAGAACAGGGGGTAACTGGGACCAATGTCCTCCAGTATGTTGAAGATATGCGGGTGCGTATGGCTCAGATTGCCCCTCTTGTTCGCCAGCATATGGAGCAGGCGCAGAGTAGGCAGAAGTCCTACTATGACCAGAGGGCCCTAGTGAGACAGTTTGAAAGGGGGGACAGAGTAATGGTTCTAGTACCCACCACAGAAAGCAAACTTCTAGCACAGTGGCAGGGACCCTATGAGGTCCTGGAAAAACTGAGCCCAGTAAATTATAAAATTAGTCAGCCAGGACGCCGAAAGAAGGAGGCCATCTTCCACATAAACCTCCTTAAGCCATGGAGGGCTAGAGAGGACTGCATGGCCACAGTGGGTGACAACCTGCCTGTTCCACAGGCACCTAGTTCTTCAGTGACAATCTCTCCAGAGCTGACACCTGAGCAAGTAGAGGAAGCTAGAGGCCTGGTTGAGAGGAATAGTGATGTCTTCTCCCCTGACCCTGGACAAACCCGAGAAATTACCCATGATATTATTACAGAACCAGGGGTTGTCATAAGAGTGAAATCTTACCGCATTCCGGAGTCCAAGAGGGAAGCTGTAAGGGCTGAAGTCAGGAAAATGCTTGAGCTTGGAGTGATAGAGGAGTCTCACAGCCAGTGGTGCAGCCCCATTGTTCTAGTGCCTAAACCTGATGGGTCCATCAGGTTCTGTAATGACTTCAGGAAGTTAAACGAGGTGTCTAAGTTTGACGCCTACCCCATGCCTAGGGTGGATGAACTGGTAGAGCGATTAGCCAAAGATAGGTTCTTCACCACGTTGGACCTGACAAAGGGTTATTGGCAGATCCCGTTGACAAAGCATGCTCGAGAGAAGACAGCCTTTGCCACTCCTGATGGCCTGTTCCAGTACAGGATTATGCCTTTTGGCCTCCATGGAGCTCCAGCCACTTTCCAAAGGCTAATGGATAAGTTGCTCAGGCCCCATACCGAATATGCAGCCGCATACTTGGATGATGTGATCATTCATAGCCCGGACTGGGAAAGCCATCTGGACAAAGTGCAGGCAGTCTTGGACACTCTTAGAAGAGCGGGGTTGACAGCTAACCTCTCTAAATGTGCCTTGGGTCTAGCTGAGGCTAGATACTTGGGTTACCTGGTTGGCAGGGGACTTGTTAAACCGCAAATGAACAAGATAGGAGATATACAGAACTGGCCCAGGCCGTTGAGGAAAAAACAAGTCAGAGCCTTTTTGGGGATCGTAGGCTACTATCGGAGGTTTATTCCTCACTTTGCTACAAGGGCTGCCCCGCTCACTGACCTTATTAAAGCCAGAAGTTCAGACACGGTAAAGTGGAACAGCAAGGCTGAGGAAGCCTTTGCTGGTCTTCGGGCAGCGCTTTGTGCCCAACCCGTGCTTGTGGCTCCCGACTTTGGGCAGGAGTTCTTTCTCCAGTCTGATGCCTCAGAGGTGGGTTTGGGTGCAGTGTTGTCCCAATATGTGGATGGTGAGGAACACCCTGTCCTATATTTGAGTCGGAAGTTGTTACCCCGAGAACAGCGCTACACCACAGTCAAAAAAGAGTGTTTGGCGATTAAGTGGGCAGTAGAAACACTCCGCTACTACGTGTTAGGCAGACGGTTTACCCTGGTCACAGACCATGCTCCGTTAAAATGGATGCACACCAACAGGGACAAGAACGCTCGGGTTACGAGGTGGTTTTTGTCCCTACAGCCCTTTTCTTTTGTGGTACGACACAGGGCAGGTCTCCTCCACAGTAACGCAGATGCTCTGTCCCGAGTACATGGGTTTGCAGAGGTGGCCGCTTCCCACACAGGTGTTAAGCTGGGGGGGAGGATATGTGACAGAGTACATGATTCCAGGTATGTCAGTGTGAGATTGGAAAGGTCAGCTTTCCCTGTCTTAGAAAGGGTTAAGCCTGGCCCAACAGGTAAACCTCCTCTCTCTCCCTATTAATTAGCCTGCACCTGATAGAGTCTGAGAGAGGGAGAGCTCAGTGTGAGATCCAGGCTGTGCTGGATGGGCAGACTGAAGTCTGTCTGTGTATCTGAGGAACAAGGTCTGTCAGAACTTATTGTTTATATTGAACTATTATTTTGTTTGTTTATACTGGAGGCCGGAATAGCCGCTCCAGTAACCCGTAGTGAGGGACACTACTGTTTAGTTAGCCTCCTAAGCTGGAGTAGGCCTTTTTGTTTGTATTATTATTTTTGATGCAATAAAGCCATATTTATTGCTATTTTGGTGACTTTGCTGCGCTGCATGTTTCACTATTTCTACTAACCCAAGCGACTTTGCCACAATATATATATATATATATATATATATATATATATATATATATATATATATATAATGTGTGTTTTTTGCATTTTTTTGAGAATCGTGATAGAATCGTGATCTTCATTCTAAGATTCTTTGTGATTCCCATTTTTCCCAGAATCGTGCACCTCTACTGCCTTTGGGAAATAAAATGAGAAACACCAGAACATCTATTGACGTAGCTTAAGGTGCACACTGTACAGAGGACACAGACAGTACACCATGTGAAAATACTGCAGCAAGCACAATCACATGCCTGCCAGTATATTAGGAAGAGCGGATCTATCTAAACTCAATACAGTGTATAAATATATATACAACACCTGGGATGCATATATATCCTCCACACACTGTAATTCTAATTGACTAGCCTGCCTGACCTGCTCTATCTAATTCCAAAAAAATTACTCTCTCCCTCTCTCTCTCTCTCTCTGTCTCTCTCTGTAACCACCACAACACACTACACAAGGCCTACTTCCAGGCAGCATTATATAGTGTGGGGCGTGTACTAAACCCCCTGAGCCATAATTGGCCAAAGCCACCCAGGCTTTTGCCATTTATGGCTCACCGTTTTGTGCGCGCTGTGATTGGCTAAGCAAGCGGGTCATTGTGCATGCTTGGCCAATCATCAGCCAGCATTGCACCGCGATGCCGCAGTGAATTATGGGCCGAGACACGCCACTCGAATTTTTGCGTGAACGGCCCAAAACTTTCGCAATTCGACGAATGATTGAACATACGATGTTCGAGTCGAGCGTTAGTGCGACTCGAATATGAAGCTCATCCCTATTGGTAATAAAGGCCCGGGATTCAGAGAGATCGGTGCATCTTTAGATAGGTGTAGCGCATCTCATATGCGCTACGCCGTTGTAACATTGTGAGGCAAGTCCAGTATTCACAAAGCACTTGCTCCCATATGTGCGCCGGCGTAACATAAATGGGCCGGCGTAAGCCTGCGTAATTCAAAGTGGCAAGGCAGTGGGCGTGTTGTATTATAATGAAGCGTGACCCCATGTAAATGCATGGCCGAATGAACGGCGCATGTGTGCGCATGCTCAGAATCACGACAAAATTACTCCCTAAGATATGCCGGGTCCATTCCATTCATGCGACGTGAACGTAACCTACGCCCAGCCCCATTCACGTACAACTTAAGTAAACAACGTAAAATACGACAGCGTTTCCGACGTCCATACCTTAACATGACTTACCCCTGCTTTATGAGGGGTAAACTTACGCCGGACGTACGCCTTACGTAAACGGCGTAGCTTACTGGAACGGGCGCAAATACGTTCGTTAATCGGCGTATCTAGCTCATTTACATATTTGGCGCGTAAATCAACAGAAGCGCCCCTAGCGGCCAGCGTAAATATGCACCCAAGATACGACGGCGTAGGAGACTTACGTCGGTCGTATCTTGCCAAAATTCAGGTGTATCTGCTTTCCTGAATAAGCGTATAGATACGACGGTGCACATTTGGACATACGACGGCGTATCTGGAGATACGTCGTCGTAAGTCCTTTCTGAATCCTGTCCATAGTGTATATTTTATGTAGACATATTTAGGGTTATCCAAATCCAAAGTTAATTTATTTTAATTACACATTTTCTGTTTTTTTTTTTTTTCTCTCTCTCCAGCTAAGCCTTGCTTTATGTGGTATCATTATTTTTATTTGTATTTCCATATAATTTATGGATTAGGAAGCATCTGCTTTTTAATTTGCTCTGAGTTATGAAACTGTTTTGTTTTGCTTTTCCAAAATGTAAAGCTCAGGGCCTTAACTCTTAACAAATTGAGCGTGAAAGTAGTCAAAACAAAATCTTAAAACACTACAATTAGCTTGTGTTCATATGAATAAACAAATGTTAGGTCTTATATCAGAGTTAAATAAAGCAATGTAAAATGTGAATTTAAAGAAAGCCAGCAAAGAATGAGAATTTATAAGTATCTGAATTATCATTCTTAATATAATATCAATAATAATAACATAGAGCTAACTTGAAGAATCCCTGAATAAAGTATAGCTAGATACTTTACCTGTCTGTTATCAGTAATCTTCCTTGTGTTTGTTACGAACCTCAGGCAATCATCAGTTTATCCTCCAGGCCCACATCAGTACTACCACTACTTCACTCAGACCTGCACATTTTACTCAGTCCCAATCAAAGCAGACATCATATTCAGGTATTAGCATCTAATCGCAAAGCCAAGTGTCAAAGTCAGGCATTAAAAATGAAGCAACAGAGTTTATTTTAAACATAGAGATTAGCTCCCAGTATCAGAGTCTGCAGTAAAACATAAATCAAAAGTCAGATTCAGGTGTAAGAGTCAAGTATCCAACTCAGTAATCAAAGTCATGGTAGATTTTTTAATCGTTATTTCAAATTACATATAACCCAACCAGGTGCTTAGACAGCAGCTTTGTTTTCAGCTAAGAGCAAGATTGTTTATTAGTGTTTATTTATTTATTAACTTTCCTCCTTTGCTAGTATTTAGCTACAACATGATGAAGAGGAGAACTATTTTTTTTTTTTTTTAACAATAGATTTTTATTGAAAGTATTTACTTAACAGTACAGATTAAAATTGTCATATTAATCCTTAGGCCTCGTACATACGGATGGACTGTCCGCTGAAAACGGTCCGCCGGACCGTTTTTAGCGGACATGTCCGCCCGGAGATTTCTGTCTGATGGTTGTACACACCATCAGACAGAAATCCGCACGGACACAATACGCGTTGACGTAGCCGAACCGTCGCCGCGGCCACGTGTGCGGCCCTGGAAGGTCAATGCTTCCACGCATGCGTCGAATCACTTTGACGCATGCGAGGGCTTTCGGCCGAGCAGACATGTACGGTGAGTCTGTACAGACGACCGAACATGTCCGACGGACAGGCTTCCAGCGGACATGTTTCTTAGCATGCTAAGAAATTTTTGTCCGCTGGAAAACGGTCGGCTGGACAAATGTCCGCTGGAAACCTGTCCGATAGGCCATACACACGACCGAACATGTCCGCTGAAACTGGTCTGCCGACCAGTTTCAGCGGACATGTTCGGTCGTGTGTACGGGGCCTTAGTAACTAACCGAGTTACCTTGGTTCATAAGATTGTTCATATAACAATACAGTACTTGGTAGGCTGTACCAGCCTACCCCTATCAGGCTCTAGGAGAACAAATTTGTATCTAATGTGTATGAGTTGTTAACCTTTTCGAGGTGACTGCACCACTATTGGGTTCTTTGGCCTTAGGACAAAAAACAACCCTTTCATTGATAGGATACATTTCTGTGTGCTTCATGCAAAGTGTGCCATGGTGCTTTATTGATTAGTGAGCATAGTGAAAGGTGAATGTTTCATAAGAATATAGTTTAATGTAGCACATTTTCACATCTCCCAGCAACAGCTTCCCTTGTGGCTCTCAGCATTCAGTCACAAGGTAAGTTTTATTTCTTTCACCAGATTATTTGATCACAAGTCTGAATAAGGAGCAGATAGCTATACAATGCCCAGATTACAGTCTGTGACATCTTTTCAGACCTCTGTCACAGTGGCAATGGCAATTGCTGAACAATCTACTTTTCTCATACTGTATGTAATTGCAGAAGGAAGTCTCCCATTCCTGATTTAATATAAAATGCTCTGCATTTGTTAGTTCTGTAAACTGACCAAAGACTTTTGTTTGCAAAGCACTTTTATCAAAGTAGATTATTAAACAATAGTGATGTACAGAACGGTTTGCTGGCGAATAGTTTGCAGCGATTTTCGATTGTTCGCGGCAGGCGGCGAACATATGCGATGTTTGACCCGCCTCCTATTAATTAACATTGAGCAAACTTTGACCCTCTACGTCACAGTCAGCAGACACATTCCAGCCAATCAGCAGCATACCCTCCCTCCCTGACCCTGCCACCTCTAGGGCAGCATCCATTTTAGATTCATTCTGAAGCTGCATTCTTAGTGAGAGGAGGGACAGAGTTGCTGCTGCTGATTTTATAGGGAAAGCTATAGCTAGACCAGTGTACTCCAGTCCTGAAAGACTCATCTGATCTCTGCTGTTAGAACAGCACCCAAACAGCCCTTGTTAAGGCTAATCAATCAGTCTGTTTTTTTTTTCTCTGTAATCTGTGCTGCATGGTTTAGAGAGAGAGAGAGAGAGAGAGAGAGAGAGAGAGAGAGAGAGAGTGTATTTGTTTGGAGTTAGATAGAGCAGGCAGGCTAGTCAGTTAATGTTACAGTGTGTAGAGGATATATATACATCACCAGGAGTTGTACATATATTTATACACTGTATAGTTTAGTTAGATTGGAGGTGCAGGGTGCTGTGTAATATAAAGGGGTCCAGTGGTGCAGGGTGCTATGTAAAGAGGCCCAGAGCTGTGGGGTGATGTGTAATGTAAGGGGCCCAGTAGTGCAAGCTGCTGTGTAATTTAAAGGGGCCCAGTGGTGAAAGCTGCTGTGTAATATAAAGGGGTCCGGTGGTGCTGGGTGCTGTGTAGAGGGTCCCAGAGCTGTGGGGTGCTGTGTAATGTAAGGTGCCCAGTGGTGCAAGCTGCTGTGTAATATAAAGGGGTCCAGTGGTGCAGGGTGCTATGTAAAGGGGTCCAGAGCTGTGGAGTGCTGTGTAATGTAAGGGGCCCAGTGGTGCAAGCTGCTGTGTAATATAAAGGGGACCAGTAGTGCAAGCTGCTGTGTAATATAAAGGGGTCCAGTGGTGCTGGGTGCTATGTAGAGGGGTCCAGGGCTGTGGGGTGCTGTGTAATGTAAGGGGCCCAGTGGTGCAAGCTGCTGTGTAATATAAAGGGGTCCAGTGGTGCAGGGTGCTATGTAAAGGGGCCCAGAGCTGTGGGGTGATGTATAATGTAAGGGGCCCAGTGGTGCAAGCTTCTTTGTAATATAAAGAAGTCCAGTGGTGCAGGGTGCTATGTAAAGGGGCCCAGAGCTGCGGGGTGCTGTGTAATGTAAGGGGCCCAGTGGTGCAAGCTGCTGTGTAATATAAAGGGGCCCAGTGGTGCAAGCTGCTGTGTAATATAAAGGGGTCCAGTGGTGCTGGGTGCTATGTAGAGGGGCCCAGAGCTGTGGGGTGCTGTGTAATGTAAGGGGCCCAGTGGTGCAAGCTGCTGTGTAATATAAATGGATCCAGTGGTGCTATGTAAAGGGGTCCAGGGCTGTGGGGTGCTGTGTAATGTAAGGGGCCCAGTGGTGCAAGCTGCTGTGTAATATAAAGGGGTCTAGTGGTGCAGGGTGCTATGTAAAGGGGTCCAGAGCTGTGGGGTGCTGTGTAATGTAAGGGGCCCAGTGGTGCAAGCTGCTGTGTAATATAAAGGGGCCCAGTGGTGCAAGCTGCTGTGTAATATAAAGGGGTCCAGTGGTGCTGGGTGCTATGTAGAGGGGCCCAGAGCTGTAGGTTGCTGTGTAATGTAAGGGGCCCAGTGGTGCAAGCTGCTGTTTAATACAAAGGGATCCAGTGGTGCAGGGTGCTATGTAAAGGGGTCCAGAGCTGTGGGGTGCTGTGTAATGTAAGGGGCCCAGGCTCACAGCGTAAACTTTGCCCACCTGTCCAGTGCCACATCTCATCTATATTGTGTTGGCACAGTTGATAAGATATAAAAACAAAATTCACTGCAATACATAATAGTAGTCATTTGTCTGCCAGGGTGTCTTTGCCTCACAGGGTAAACTGTGCCCACCTGTCCAGCGCCACATCTCATCTATATTGTGTTGGCACAGTTGATAAGATATAAAAAACAAAATTCACTGCAATACATAATAGTAGTCATTTGTCTGCCAGGGTGTCTTTGCCTCACAGGGTAAACTGTGCCCACCTGTCCAGTGCCACATCTCATCTATATTGTGTTGTACAGTTGATAAGATATAAAAACAAAATTCACTGTAATACATAATAGTAGTCATTTGTCTGTCAGGGTGTCTTTGCCTAATAGGGTAAACTGTGCCCACCTGTCCAGTGCCACATCTCATCTATATTGTGTTGGCACAGTTGATAAGATATAAAAACAAATTTCACTGCAATACATAATAGTAGTCATTTGTCTGCCAGGGTGTCTTTGCCTCACAGGGTAAACTGTGCCCACCTGTCCAGCGCCACATCTCATCTATATTGTGTTGGCACAGTTGATAAGATATAAAAAACAAAATTCACTGCAATACATAATAGTAGTCATTTGTCTGCCAGGGTGTCTTTGCCTCACAGGGTAAACTGTGCCCACCTGTCCAGTGCCACATCTCATCTATATTGTGTTGTACAGTTGATAAGATATAAAAACAAAATTCACTGTAATACATAATAGTAGTCATTTGTCTGTCAGGGTGTCTTTGCCTAATAGGGTAAACTGTGCCCACCTGTCCAGTGCCACATCTCATCTATATTGTGTTGGCACAGTTGATAAGATATAAAAACAAATTTCACTGCAATACATAATAGTAGTCATTTGTCTGCCAGTGTGTCTTTCCCTCACAGGGTAAACTGTGCTCACCTGTCCAGTGCCACATCTCATCTATATTGTGTTGGCACAGTTGATAAGATATAAAAACAAAATTTACTGCAATACATAATAGTAGTCATTTGTCTGCCAGGGTGTCTTTGCCTCACAGGGTAAACTGTGCCCACCTGTCCAGTGCCACATCTCATATCTGGTGGCACAGTAGCTTGCACGCATAGTACAACTAAACTAATCTAAAAAAAATGACAGGCAGAGGCAGGCCACCCCGCAGGGGCCGTCGTGGTCATGGTGCTGTGATTCCCTTTGGCCCTAGAATAATGCCCAGTGTTCAGAGGCCACGTACCCTGAACTTGAAAAGTTCTGAGGACATAGTCAGAGTTTGGTATGTCACTGTGAACCCTAACCCTATTACAGATAGGGTTAGGGTTACAGATAGGGTTAGGGTTACAGATAGGGTTAGGGTTACAGACAGGGTTAGGGTTAGGGTTACAGACTGTAACCCTAACCCTATCTGTAACCCTAACCCTGTCTGTAACCCTAACCCTAACTATGTCTGTAACCCTATCCCTGTCTGTAACCCTAAACCTATCTGTAACCCTAACCCTATCTGTTACCCTAACCCTAACCCTGTCTGTAACCCTAACCATAACCCTGTCTGTAACCCTAACCCTAACCCTTACACTACCTGATCGATACAACATCATACCTGATGTTTTAAAGCACGTTATTCAAAACAATTTATGAATGTTAGGTGATTTATGCCCTTTATGGATTAAAAACGGACTCTGCGACAACTACGTAATTTTCCATGGGAGTTTTGCCATGGATCCCCTCCGGCATGCCACAGTCCAGGTGTTAGTCCCCTTGAAACAACTTTTCCATCACTATTGTGGCTAGAAAGAGTCCCTGTGGGTTTTAAAATTCGCCTGCCAATTGAAGTCTATGGCGGTTCGCCCGGTTCGCTCGTTCGCTAACATTTGCGGAAGTTCGCGTTTGCCGTTCACAAACCGAAAATTTTAGGTTCGCGACATCACTATTAAACAACTGAAAATTATCACTAGATGAGTGTCACATTGACACTGAGGTCTGAAAATGGGTCAGTGCTATTCTGATAGAGGTCTGATTATGTGTTTATATCTAAATAACTTGTGAAACTACAAGTTTCAGTATAAATACCGATATATATATATATATAAATATTAAACTTTTTTATTATAGCTTTTTACAAAGCAATATAAAATCGGTATACACAGGATATGTTAAAGTGGTTGCAAACCCTCTGAGCTAGTTTACTAGATACTTTCAACTACAGGTAAGCCTACATTAAGGCTTACCTGTAGGTGCTTGAAATATCTCCTTAACCTACATGGTTAAGTAGATATTTGCAGAAAATCGGGCACCATTGTCTACGGCGCATTCGCGCCCAAGACAACGGCGCAGGCGCACTGAGCGTGCCGGGTCTTGACTTAAAATATGCCGGAAAGTGCCGGGAACGCGTGCATGCACGGCAATTGTGCCGTTCCGCACGCATGCACGGGAGTGATGTCATCGCCGCTCAGGCAAATCACAGTGCAGGTGCGGCGATACCCAGAAGTAACCTCCGGGAGCGATGGCTGCGGATGGAGGGGAAGACGAGGACGGCTTCGGGGGCTTTGATCTAAGGTAAGTTTTTTTTTATTTGTGTTTACAACCGCTTTAATAAATGGCTTTCCATATATATACAGTACATGTCAATATCCAACACCTTATACACCAGGGGTGCCCAACCAGTGGCCCATGGAGCCCTCTGATGTGGCCCACGACCTCCTGCTCTGGGATGGAATAGAATAGAATACTGTTATTAAAGGTAAGTTTATTACTAAAATCACAGTGTATAAATGAGCATATCTGTTCTGCAGTGGTTACTGGGCTGCTTTTAAACTGATTACCTGCACTGAGCCATAGACTTCTATTACCTGTGAGTTTGGTGTGCTCTCTGAGAGTGCACCACACATACAGGATATAATATAAGTCTTTGGCAAAGTGCTGCTAACCTGCAGGAAAGCCACAGGTGTTTATATTTTTAGAAGATAAGTCATGTTCACTAGAGAAAGAGGAGAAAGATAACTGAGAGTTAATGCATTTTACCTTGCTTTGAATGTATCTAAAAAATATTTTCCATCCCTTGCAAATGCTATTGATTTCTTCACAAGCAGACTGTCCATTTTTAATCTGAAATTCTTTCATCAGTCTATTCATTTTCTCTAAGAAGATTTGGGGGGGGGGGGGGGAATCCTGCTGCTTCACACTAAAAGACTGCAGTTATGCAAACTGATATCTTTCTACAGTGTAAATTGTGAATGAAAAATCACCTGCAATTTTGGTAATGGTGGCTCATTTCACCGGTTTTCTTTTAATATCTGTAGGTTTACAGACTAGCCTTTTTGCCTTTGTGTATTGTAAAAAGACAAAAGCTTTTTTTGTTGCTATTTTATAGAAAGCTTGCCTTTGTGTTTTATGAATCAGGCTAGAAGGTTAAATCCATTACAAAAAGACTTAAAGCAGAAGAAACTAAAGCCAGTTTTCTGGCCTGAATGAATTTTAATCCAGTACAAAATGAAATGTTAACTTAAATATTGTATCATTTAGCAATGAATAATAGATGTTGACAATGATATTATAGATACTACTGGAGCTTGGATATTCTGCATATGTTCATGTCTATTTTTGTTCACTAAAATAGTATTAGGATTTATTTTGTATTTAGAGGACAAATTATTCAGAAAGTGTTTTTCAATATAACAGTCCTCCTTATGATATTTACAAATATGTAGGTGTACCCATAGCCATAAAGATTTTCCAATATTTTATACAGTGTTCTTTTTGTTCTTTGCGCCATAAAGCAGCAACAAATTTGCTTGCAGTATAACTTAGAGCAATTTTTCTATGTACAGGAAAAGGGGATAAATTACAAAAGATTTTTATTTATTTTTTAACTCCATTCTGGTTAATTTTAAGTACTCACAATGATTTAAAAAGTCAAGAAATTAATTATGTATATGAAATAGTCTTGGGTGTAAGCATATTGTTAGCAACTAAGCACCTGTACATTTAAAGAGAAAGTAATGATTTGTGAATTCATTAGTTCATGAACAATTTAATGTATTACATATTTTTGTTGGTCATGTAGCGCCACTCCCAAAAGAGCCGCTTGGTGATTTGCGGTACTCTGATCTGTGCCTTAACTCCAAGAATATCCTCAGCCCCTCTGGCGCACCTGCTTAGTTAAAATCTCTGTAAACACTTTTTAAGGACACAAGTAGAAAATACTGTTAGCCTGATTGTGGATTGTTACCAGAAACAGACAGACTCTCCAGTAGTGATAAACAAGTTGAATATATTATCACGGTTAACAATATGTGGATTCTTACAATACTGTTAAACCTTACTATCAATACAATATAAGTGACAACATTCAATATTTAGCAACTGTAAGTATATACAAAAACAAGTAATCAATATACCTATAACATGGGTTTAGAGAGGGAGGAGAGAAGGTTTGTCAACTTCTCAGCTCCTTCTGGTCTATTGAAATGTAAACAACAAAAATGGATTAAACAGGTATGGTGAACCGAGTTCTGTAGCGTTACAGGTCCTGGGTTGAAGAGTACTAGTGTCTTCTGCTAGCAAACATTTGGGGCCCTTTGTAAAGAAAGTAGGTTCAATCAAGCAAAATTTGGGGAATGGAACTAAGGCTACAGGAACAAAGCACATTGGCACACAAGCAAAATGCAGAGGCACTGTGAAAAGCTAGAGGAGGGGCTTAATCCCCTTCCAGTAGCCAGAATAAGGTGAGGACTAATTGCTGGGATGTGCTGCCTACTAGGACATACCTGCTAGTGGACACTGGAATATAACTCTTCAGATCTGGGAACCACTGTGCCACCAGCAGGTGATTCAACCCTGATTCAACAACCCTGATTCCTAAGAGCATGGTGCCAGCTCTTCCCACTTTATGTTTGATGGATTTTAAACACAGATCTTTTCTCATTCCCTCTCTTGATCCACCATCATAAGCTCTCCATGTGCACAGTCAGGGCAAGCCAATGGAAGTTATCAGCTCACAAGATTCCTGGCACAGGGATATTTTGCATTTATTAAACAGATATAACAGCAATTTCAAGGTTATATTTAGCAGACCAAATAAAATATGTTCATTGATAGGGTTTGCAGAAACTTGAACGTTTTTAATAATCTAGTAGAGCAATGACTCGTTCCTTTTTTAGGTGACTTTTTCTGAGTATTCAGTTATACAAAGGGAACCTCAAAATAAACTTCTTCTGTGTTGTGACTTTAGCTTTTCCATTCCTATCACATGAATCCTTGATTTTATAGCAGAAATCGGAATATAGATGGATACTCTTGACACTGTCTAGGTAAAAAAATTCAAAAATGTCTGCATCGATAGTAAAATTGATATGACAATATGATATTCTGATGGATAAATTGCTCACAAGAGCTATTTCAGAGAAACACGTATGGAATGGAGCTCTAAATATTGTTTTATCATGGATATATTATACCATAGATATTTTTTTTTTGGAGGGGGGGTGAGTCTACAGTCCTTGATGTCAGTTTCATTGTATGTTTCTGTGTGTGAGGAGTCATCAGGCCAGAAAGCCCTGTAGGAAATCAGAGCACACTGCAGGGGGCACTAATAGAGTAGGTCATTGATGTCACCCCGCAGTAAAACATTCTTTATCAGAGGAGCATCCTAGTGCACCACAGCAACACAATCCCTTAGTACATCTGTGCTTCCTGAAATCATTGTGTTGTTTATTTTCCAGTTTTGACTGGAGTATGTTTTCTGATACATATGGGTTTAATATAAATAACCTTATGTGCATGTGTTAATGTTTTAAAACTTATTTTGTGTAGATTAATCAAGCATGATACAAACAAAATCAGGCAATCTACTGCAAATATTAGTCTACAATTTAGGAAAGGATCTGAAAATAATGAATATCATAGCTAAGACAGATTTTTGCACAAAACATGCACACTTAAGAAGTGGTGAGACCATGTTGTATTTTGTCAGTGCTATTTCTATGTAGTAAAGAGAACATCTAAGAAAGCTGTCTCATCATCTATTTTCCCTTTCCTTCTTTTGCACTTCTTTGATGTGTGATAGAATTGATGAGATTTGCTTAGTAGTGCATTTCAGTGTTTGTGCTTTACAGTTTTTGTCAAAGCACATCTACAGACCTGTTAATAGGCTTTCACTGGACCTTATATAGGTTCTCTGGTTGTCTCACACAGTAGTTTGTTCTTATTTCATTCATCAAATGAATTGAGCAAAGCTCTAATAATTTTCTCTACCTGCAAAACAACTCCAACTTTAAACGAACTCCAAGGAAATGCAGAAAATAACCTTGCAGTTGTATTTCCCTTATGCCGCGTACACACGATTGGTCAAACCGATGAGAACGGTCTGATGGACCATTTTCCTCAGTTAACCGATGAAGCTGACTGATGGTCAGTCGTGCCTACACACCATCGGTTAAAAAAAAACGATTGTGTCAGAACGCGGTGACGTAAAACACGACGAAGTGCTGAAAAAAACAAAGTTCAATGCTTCCAAGCATGCGTCGACTTAATTCTGAGCATGCCTGGATTTTTAACCGATGGACGTGCCTACAAACAATCGGTTTTGTTCTATCGGTTAGGTATCCATCGGTAAAATTTAAAACAAGATTGCTTTTTTTTAACCTATGGATAAATAATCGATTGGGGCCCCACACATGTACGTGGCATAAGGGTACTGTTAAAAATCAGTTTTACCTAGCTTATCCCTCACTTCTCTGGCAGCTCTCAGCAGCCTCACTTACAACTACAGACTGCTAGTCCTGCACTGCATATAATGTTGCCAGAATGCGACCAATGAATAGAGAGCTGAAGAGAAGCAACTTTGGGTACCAGGTCAAGCAGATTGGAGGAAGCCTACGAAAGTAAAATTTAAGGTAAATAGAACTGTTTTTCAATAGTACCCTAGGCAAAAATGTGCATTTAACGCTTGCAGTGTGGGGAGGATCCTAAATGCAGGTGTAGTTTTTACATTTCTCCTTTTGCTTTAAGCCCTACTCCAACCATTTTCAAATTGTATTATATATGTAGCAACACTAAAACATCTGTCAGTTTTTGCAAACAATATATTAAAGGTTGAGGTGCTAGTGATGTTCAGTAAAACATATAAAATGTATTGCAAATATAAATATACATAGTATAGCAAGCTAGAAAGTCCATATGTTATGAATCCCAAAACCAACATGTGATGCTCAAAAAATAAACTTCTAGTTCTTCACCATGAGTGCTTAATAGATGGGTGGCCACTCATCAGAAAATGATGACCCCTTTTTACAGGAAGGTCAAACAGCGCTTCTGGAAGACCAATTGATTCCACTGAAAGCACAGTTTACTCCACTGGCCCCTCGAGAGGAAACTAGGATGGGAAAAATTACTCCACAAGAGACATAGAGGAAGGTCTCATAATGTAGTAATTCTATTAAGGTAAAAAATGACAACAAATGGCGATTACACTCACATGTTACAGTGCCGATCCAGACACCAGGTGTCAGCATGTGCAAGTCAGCTAGTCCATGAAGCATGACGTGTAGTCCACGTCTCTCCTAAGGGCAAAGCCTGAATTAGATGTAGGATCAAGACCTGGAATCGCGGATCCTCTACTCCTGTCATTGATGTTAAAAGGGGCAATACACTGTATTAAAAACTGGGTATTTGTAAACTTTTGATCAGGGTCATTTGGGTAGTTTCTGTTGTCATTATGATTTAAAAAGAGTAAACACAGTTGATTGATAATAAATGGCTTGTGCCAAACACTAACCATGAGTGAAAGAAAAGTTTTTTGTTATCATTCATATTCTCTAAAAAATGGGCAATAAATCGTAAATTCTGCCACTGTATGTAAACTTATGAGCACAACTGTACAACTATATATGCATAATATTGTGAAAAAAATGTAGCGCCCAAAATGAAAAAATACTTTAAAAGGATCTACCAATAAAATGGTACAGAGATGGAGGTATGTCAAACCATCCGCATCACTCATCAGATTTCCCATGCTATGAGAAGCATCAAGCACGTCAGCGCTGCGCTTCAATATGCGTTCCAGGAAGTCATTTTTCAAACAGTGTAACCTGCAAGAAATATAGTGAATCATTCGTGTGCTAACTGAGGACATTTACTCCATGAGGGGGAAAAAAAGGATCATTCCAGGTCATCCTCACAGGCTATAAAGTAAAATCAATCTGTGAATCACACATTTATTGTGATTCACAGATTCATTTTACTTTATAGCCCGTTAGCACACGAATGATTCACTATATTTCTTGCAGGTTACACTGTTTGTAAAATGACTTCCTGGAACGCATATTGAAGCGCAGCGCTGACGTGCTTGATGCTTCTCATAGCATGGGAAATCTGATGAGTGATGCGGATGGTTTGACATACCTCCATCTCTGTACCATTTTATTGGTAGAGAGGGGAGAGACCTGGAAACCCACACAGTCTGTGAATCACTCTGGAACGCAGCGCTGACGTGTTGACATCATTGCGCTTTGCGTATACAGAAATCCATTGGTTAACCCAGTTTGGAACGTCTTCCTATCCGCTGGCAGGATAGCGAAAGACATTTTTTTAGTCCTATCAGCGTTTGCCTATGACCACTTCCGGTCTCTGCAACGCATAATGAGACATTTTTACACAGATGGAACGCACGCCATTGCAGCGAGGCGGACCAGGTGTTGGCGGTCACGGATCTGGATTAACAGGTATTTATTGCAGTGGAGTTGATAGACTGTCAGAACCCCAGTTGAAGTCCTATAGTGACGAAACCGGTAGGGTGATAGTTCTATTATAACTCCACTGCTGACTTATTGGAAACTCTCCCATATCCATCCAAGGAGGGAGTATTTGCTGCTATTTTTTTAGTTGCTGTGGTTTTTTCATATTTGATTGATTTTTTAGCTTGCTGTTTGTTTTTACCCTCAGTGTGGCTTTGCAAGCCTTTTCACTATTTTACTTTGAGTTTTGCCACATGAGTGCAATTTGGAATTTTTTAGAAATAAAAAACTTTTTTACACTATGAGGAGCACCTCTATATTTTTTTCCTTTGCATACTAATTGGGATGTTTGGAGCACTTCTGACGGGCTGATCCCCACCACAACACTCTATCCTGGACAATCGAGATCACCTGAGGCTATCTTTGGTTCTGACCATCTTAAGGGGAGACTCCCAGATCCAGACGTCAGTCTGTACAAGCTTTCACGATCCTCCCACCGTACGGTGAGGTTGAGGGTCCACCTTTTCTGGTAAGAGTACCTACCCTTTAATTGATGCCCATGTGTGAAGAGTGTTATGTGTCTTGAAGATTTTGGCTCCACTCCAACATTTGAAGAACATATGTGTGCTTCCCAGGACTTTTTTCTATACACTGTTATGGTGTCACGCTCACTGACATATTTAGTCATTTATGTATTTAAAGGTGTATTTACACTTTATTTGTAATATATGATCACGTATGGTATATATACTTATTTTTAGATCAATTGAACGTTATTTTTGTTCACTATCCACCTCTCTATAGTGATTGTCTGGGGGGGACCAGGTGCTCTGATCTCATACAGACATCATTTTCACGTTTAATTAATTGCATCATTACATACCTTTTGGCACCAATTTTTGGCACCATCATATAGGCCTATATCTAAGGTATTTCGGTCTATTGTTTTCACCTCACAGGTTCACAATTTTTGATCCTAGAGCAGTCGGTGATGCAGATCATCTGACTGTTAGGTTTACTTTATTTATATCCTTTTAAAGTATTTTTTCATTTTGGGCGCTACATTTTTTTCACAAGCTTTTCACCTAGTATCCACTTTGGTATGTTGGCAGCCTGATTCACGACACCTAGTGGTTTGCGCAATATTACTTTACTATTATATATGCATAATAGACATGTGCGTTTGTTTATGTTCAAATTCATTTTCGTCCGAACTTCAGGGATTTTCGTGTTTGTTTTTTACAAACGATAACAAACACACAGAGTCCGAAATCCGAAAAATCCAAAATATGCTTTATTTTCATTTTGTTGTGACAACAATTCAATATAAATTCGACATGACGGTGACAATAGCCAACTGTGTCTATCGAACCTGCGGTTGAATGTGCCTAACCTAACTCTATTAGTCCAAGATTATTTGACATAAAGAGAAAAGATTCAACAAAATATTTCAGTGTGCACATGTCTAATGTGTAATGTATGCCTAAAGGTGCTCCTTGGATTTTGGCCACTTATATGTGGCTAGACTACGAAAAAGTCTAAAACTTCCAGTATCCCCATACTCAGATGGAGTAGCAGAATGTGTTTTGAGGCATAATTGTAAGTATGCCTATGCTGCGTATAAGAAATAATATGTTAAACTAGGAACAAATTTTACTTAACTTCTTAATTTCCCCCCCAAAAAAATAAAAAAATACAGCTTAAAAAACTCACCATGCTTCTTTATACTTTGGACTGTCTACTTTGCAAAAAGGGTCAATTTGAGGTTATTTATACTGTGCTAGCATTTTAGGGCCTCCAAAAATGACATTGGAAGTCAGTGCATCAGGAATGATACATTTTCAAACACATAAGGGCAGATTCACGTAGATTGTCGCAAAATTGTGCGGGTGTAACGTATCTCATTTACGTTACGCCTCTGCAACTTACATGGGCAAGTGCTGTATTCTCAAAGCACTTGCTCCGTAAGTTGCAGCGGCGTAGCGTAAATCACCAGGCGGAATTCAAATTCGGCGGGTAGGGGGCATGTATCATTTAAATGAAGCGCGTCCCCGCGCCGAACAAACTGCACATGCACCGTCCGTAAAATATCCCAGTGTGCATTGCTCCAAATGACGTCGCAAGTACGTCATTGGTTTCGACGTGAACGTAAATGACGTCCAGCCCCATTCACGGACGACTTACGCAAACAACGTAACTTTTTAAAATGTTGACGCGGGAACAACGGCCATATTTAACATTGGCTGCGCCTCATATAACAGGGGCAACTATATGCCGGGAAAAGCCTAACGTAAACGTTGTAACTTTACTGCGTCGGCCGCGCGTACGTTTGGGAATTCGCGTATCTAGCTAATTTGCATACTCAACGCGGATTTCGACTGAAGCGCCACCTAGCGGGCCAAAAAAAAATGCACTTAAGATCCGACGGCGTAAGAGAACTTTGGTCGGGAAAACCGGCCGTGTGTATGCTCCCTCGCAGTGTTTCCCATAGGAAAACTGTGGGGAAAAAAATGCTGTGATTCGCAGCGAGAAAAAAACATGTTCTCATTTTTTAAACCGCAGTCTTCCAGTCAGAAAAACTGCTAAGGAGCATACACACGGCCGGTTTTCCCGGCCAAAGGAAAACACGGCAGTTTTCCCGATGTGTGTACTAGGTGTACTAGGCATAAGAAAAACTGTTTTTCTTTTACAATGTTTTGATATTTTTTTCTTCATATAATAAAAAGTAAAAACCCAAAAATTACCAAAAGAATGTTCTCTGTGTCCCCAAAAACTATATAACATTTATTTGGGTACAGTGTTTTCAAATTGTGACAGTGACAAACTCAAAAAAAATTACCTTGATTGGAAGGGTGTGAAACAAGTGGTTAAAAACAAAACCCCCATTTCTGAGATAAAAACAATCCCCTCTGGGTGGCCATTGTACATTGCAAAACATTTGCACACATTTTGATATGTTTTTGTTTTGAAGAAAAAGCTGTATGTTCTACCAATTTGTTTGGATACTTACTAATTCTGAATGGGAGTGACTAATTAATTTTAATTCGTTGATGCACTTGGAGTGCTCTGATGAGAAATGCTGCTGTGTCTGCGTCCCTTTAGATGTGATAAGTAGGAAATTACATTTCTGAGGGCGTTCTGTACACCAGTGGTTCTCAACCTCAGTCGTCAAGTACCCCCAACAGGCCGTGTTTTCAGGTTTTCCTTAATCTTGCACAGGTGCTTTAAATCAGAATCAATTGCTTGGTGTTTTGGACAGCTATTTTATCTAAGAGAAATTCCCCAAAAAATGGCCTCTTGGGAGTACTTGAAGAACAAGGTTAAGAACCATTGCTGTACACCAACAGTGTATAGAATGCCTTCAGGTGGCATTTTTCATTGACTTTATACACAATTACAGTTGCTGCAGTATAACAAGGAAATATAATTTTTAATAACATTAAATTACAACATGACTTGTGTAGCAATTGTATATGCTATATTATTTTATTTTTTTACTACTGGCTATATTTTTCTCCTGCGAAAGTGGAGTTTCCCTTTGCCCTGGTTCACACTGGGCTGCGGGAGTGAAGCCGTGCGAGTTCAGCTGAACTCGCACGATTTCACTCCCGCCGGCAGTCCCGATTTCGGCCGCGATTTAAGAGACATCTGTGCAGGTTTCTGCACAGATGTCTATGTAAATCGTGGCCCGAAATCGCAAAAAGTAGTACAAGAACTACTTTTTGAAATCGGTGCAGCGCCGCAGATGCGGCGTCGCACCGATTAGGACGGCGCCATTGCCGACAATTGGCGGCATTTGAAATGCGATTTCACATGTGAAATCGCATCTCAAATCAAATGAAATCGCACCCAGTGTGAACCTGGGCTTAAAGTGGAATTGCTATGTGACACATTTCACCTGCTACACTGTATACCTAGAGTACCTGAATACATTTCATGTGAACAAGTGGTACTCTCTAAAGATGATGTCAGTGTGGATGATGCAGTCTTATTTGTATTACTGAGTTGTAAAACAGAGAACCACTCTTGCTTAAAATTGGCAGTATACAGATTATGGGAACACATTGGTGATCGTGTTGCAATACCTAAATCTTTCCCAGTCAGCTAGCATCTCATATTAGAAATCCTGGTAATAAACAACAAAATAGAAAAATATTTATATTTCTATTTAGCCACTTTTGGGATCTAGGTGCTTCTGCCAGACAACATAACTAAGTTGGCAACCTCACTTTTTCCCCAGGTTGTCCCACTATATTGATTGGACACACCAATTAGTTCATTCTTCTCATTCTTCTAATTTTCCACCTGTAAACATGTTTAGGATAGAAACCAACAACATTGCAATGTAGCATAACCCCGATTCTTTACAAATGCTTCCCCTCCATAGTTCCTCTGTGCAGAAAAATCCTGGGTGAATGATATCAAGGCTGATTCTCATTAATACATCAGTGGATTAAATTTTCTTATTCATATCTGTTTCTAGTTAACCACTTCAGCCCCAGACCATATTGCTGGTCAAAGAACAGGCCACTTTTGCAATTCGGCACTGCATCGCTTTAACTGACAATTGCGCGGTCGTGCAATGTGGCTCCCAAACAAAATTGGCGTCCTTTTTTCAAATTATTACGTGATCTCGCCCAGCAGAGCCGACCTGCCGCAGTAAAACTGCGGCGGCTGGTCGGCAAGCGGTTAAAGTGATTCTAAAGATGATTTTTTTTTATCTTAATGCAATCTCTGCATTAATGTAAAAAAACAGCTCTCCCCCACAGCCCCCCTATACTTACCTGAATCTGATCTTAATCCAGTGTTGTGCACAAAAACAGCCACCATCTTCACTCTCTCTCTCTCCCCTCATAGGCTCGGAGACAGCTGCTGGTGACATTAGCTCCAGCTGCTGTCAATCACAGCCAGTGAGTAGGTAACAGGGGGCAGGGCAAAGTCACGCTCTTTGTGTCAATAGACACACAGAGTGTGGCTCAGGAGCAAGTCCGCATGGGTGCCTCCATAGCAAGCAGCTTGTTATGGTGCTTTATTTTGTGCTTTAAAGGGGAGGAGTGCTCGCGGAGGACCCGAAAAAGAAAGGGATTGGGGATACTCTGTGCAAAACCATTGCACAGAGCAGGTAAGTATGACATGCTTGTTATTTTCTTTTAAAAACATATATGGGTTTACTATAACTTTAAGAGCTCATTTACACATGCTTCAACACACATTAAAATGCCTCCTGCTTCAACATGCTTTTTTAAATGTGTTTTTAATGCTTCTGCAATGCTTCAGTGGTACTTTGGTGGTGCTTTTTCGAAGCTTTAATGAAGTTGGCACATGCCCTGTGTGTTCATATTTCATACCTGAAACTTCTCCAAAACAAAGTGAAGCTAAAGCTGAATAAAAGCCACTCAAAATCTTCATGTGCTTCAAGCGAGCTTTGTCATGGACTTCTATGAAGGCTTTAAACACACTTTAAAGTACCACTAAAGTGACATGGGGTATCATTTTTTTAAGGGAAGCAAAGCAAAGGAAAGCAAAGCAAATGCAATCTGTAAACAGGACGGTAAGCTAACCACTTTATATAGTGACAGAGGCTTTGACTGGATTTTAGAGAGTTTTAAAAGAAAAAAACGTGTCTGAAGCCATGTTTTGAAGCAAGTGTAAACGAGCCCTACGTTTTTTTTTTTTTTTTGGTTTTAGCTAGGGTAAAAACCCCAATACGGTTATTTTTTGATGTCTGTGTCTTGCTATGTAAATTGCCGTTAACTTCCTGAGAGGAAGACTCAAAAGAAAAGAAGAGGAATCTTTGTAAAGTGAGATGGATTCCCATCTTAGAGAGTTGTCATAGGAACAAGTGTCACCGTTGGAGGATTTTCCCTCATTTACTGCTCTAATGATTACTTAAAATGTTTGCATTTCTTCTCACTTACTGTCTCAGGAACAATGGTCACCAGGACAACTCGAGAGGTGAAGTTCCCCTGTGGGTATATAAACTGCAATAAAAATTGACTTTCTCTACTGTATCCAAAACTAAAACTAAAGAAAATGCCTTTACATACAATTTAAGCTGTAAACAAATAGAATGGTATAACCTCTACTAGCAGAACATAAGTGTTTATGGATGTCTTTATGTTATATGAATGTGTTTATGGATACTGCCATTTAGAATGTGAATTCGTAATACTGCATCATGATAAAAAGGACATAATTATTAGAACCAAGCAGCAACTATGGAGAATGATCTATAAAAATGTAAACACAATTATGTTCTTATTTTTGTCACGGTAGATGTAGTATAGCAACAAAAATTAAAGGCACTCCATGTACCAATATGGATACTCAAAGGACCCCCAGCACTCTAGGAACCTCTAATTGGGTTTTGGTCCTGGGATGCATGTGGGACTTTTCTCCCTTGTTTGTGGCATGTTGTAGGGTAGTGCTCCCCACTGTGGTCTAGTCTGTTTATAGTTTCAGAGATGCAGAGACCAAAGGCAAGATTTGGGGCACTAGGCATGCAGGGCGGCCACCATCTTGGTTGGTTGTTTGCTGGCAGCTTCCATCTTGCTGTTGAAAGCATGGGGGGCAGCATTAATGCTGTAGTCAGCCTCTTTCTTGCCAAAGGGAAAGTGTTTGCTAACAGATGAAAAGGTGCAAGGTAATCTACATATTTTCTGTCTTATGGGGGACTAGGGGTTTTGATCTATGCATTGGGGAAATCTCATCTATTTGCTGTCACCATTTTTTGTATCTGAGGATGCCAACGTGTGTGTTGATGTGAGGGAAAATTAAGTTAAGTGTGTGCAATACAGCATCACTTTTATTCCCCCATCTTAGGGTAGGTCTTGTTTCACGTTCATTTATTATAATGGAAAATTAAGGGATTTTTGAATCTTTAATGCTTTATATATAGTTATCCTTTTTATGGAATAAGTCCAGTAAAACATATGGCCCCTTTATATTGTAAGCTCAATGAGCAGGGCCCTCCTATTTCTTTCTGTATTGAACTGTATTGTAATCTTACTGCCCTCCTTTATATTGTAAAGTGCTGCACAAACTGTTGGAGCTATATAAATCCTATAAATAATAGATAACATGGCTGCCTTTTTATCCAATCTGCCAGAAGGTCCTAGAGTGCTTGGCTTTCTTTAAGTATCCTTAACAGAAATGTTTATGTATTTAGTTAGTTAGTTAATTATTTATTTTATTTACTACTTGCAGGTACTTCAATATTGTTGTCAATTTACACAGCCCTGTACATTTACATTAGTCCTTGCCCACCAGGAGCTTACAATCTAAGATCCCCAACTCACATTCATACATACATATACTAGGGCCAATTTAGCCAGGATCCAATTAACCTACCAGTATGTCTTTGGAGTGTGGGAGGAAATCGGAGTACCTGGAAGAAACCCATGCAGGCACAGGGAGAAAATGGTTTGGCGCAGGTACTGTAGTGCCATGGTTGATATTTGAACTGATGACCCTAGAGCTGCTAGACATATGGAGTCCTTTAATATTTGATAAGCATCAGAGTGACAGTACAGTTTTTTTAAATTGTTGTGGCTCTTCCGTACCTTTGTCTCACTTCAATTATGTGTCATGTATTATTTAATGTATATTCATTGTCTTGATTTATATTTTCAGTACCCTATTCCCCATGAAGAAATATGCAAAACATGTCAAATCAGAGCATACCAAATATCTTCTGATTAATAGTTGTTTTCCATCAAATCTGTATGTCTGGATTAGAGATGTAATTTGTAGCAATGCTAAATGAATTAGTATTAACGTGGTTGTAAAGGCAGAAGTTTTTTTTTTATCTTAATGCATTCTATGCATTAAGATAAAAAGCCTTCTGTGAGCAGCAGCCCCCCTAAGCCCCCCAATACTTACCTGAGCCCCCTCTCTATCCAGCGATTGTCCATGAGTGCCTCGGCCATCCGGAACTGACTGAGAGACAGCAGTGACGCCATTGGCTCCCGCTGCTGTCAATTAAACTCAGTTAGCCAATCAGAAGATAGGTGGAAGAGGGCCAAACTGCAGCTCCGTGTCTGAACGGATACACAGAGCTGTAGCTTAGCTTGGGTGCCCCCATAGCAAGCTGCTTGCCATGGGGGCACTTAACAGGAGTGAGGGGCCAGGAGCTCCAACCAAAGACCTGAGAAGAGAAGGATCTGGGCTGCTCTGTGCAAAACCACTATGTAGGACAGGTAAGTATAGCATGTTTGGTATTTTAATAGAAAAAAAAATTAAGGCAGCAACAAAACACTAAATATCTTTCAAAGAATATGTATAAGGCCCCTTTCACACTGGGCGGATCAGTAATGATCCGCCTCCGTATGCTCTGTATGCTCAGCAGGGATCGCTCCGTTGATCCCCGCACACTGTGCAGGGACCGCCCTGTCTTTTCTCTGCTCTCCCCTCTGGGGGGATCGGATGAACATGGACTGTATGTCCGTGTTCAATAGGGTTTTCTTCTATCTGCAGAATTGAATCATTGTTCATTCTCTGACACCCGCAATCTCATAGGGACCAATGTATGTGCCTTTTTCATCCCCAAAAGGATGGATGAAAAAGCGGACATACTGTCCTCAGGTGTGAAAGGGGCCTAAAGGAAATGCTGGAAGTTAGAATGAGTGCCTTATTGCAATGACACAAAATAAATCAAATGTTTGCGTGGTACGTGATCAGTGCTAGCAGCTATCCTGAGAGGAGGTTTTACATATTTACATATGGTAGCTCGCAAAGATTTGTTTGTCTTAGATCTTTAAAAGAATATCATTTTATTTGTACATGGTTAAAGTAATTAACATGGTATATTCAAAATTATGTGGTTCTAGTATGAAAAACGGACCAGAATACCCAACAAGGAACCCTCAAGGAGTTATGTGGACCCAAGATGATAATAGGGGAAGAACAAAAATGGCCACTATCCCCACAGAAAAAATACAGAAGACAGGCACAGTGAGGGCATCAGGTATTTAAACACCAATGCTGAAAATGACTCGTAGTGACAGGAGTCACTTTGAGCGGGGGGGGGGTTCGTCGATCCCAGAATCCCTTGGAGAGTTTGGAAAACCATTGTTCCAGCTCCCCATGCACCTTCTATGTCTAAGTTACCCTGTGTCTATTAGGGGCACAGGGTTACTGAGAAATGGACAGCTATTTAATGGACACTGAGAATGTGGTTTGGATTACTTAAAATCGAACAGATATATTTACCAACAATATCCCTCAAGAAATCTATGATACAATAATTCCACTGTATCAGAATGATGGAACATTGCAAGAGTTTTGTAGACTATCGCCATGCTGTCTGCAATCCCTGAATAATCAAAGCATAACTTGGATGTGGATTCCATGGTCTTAGATATAGGAGACAGACTGCCTGCTAATTCTGAGAGCTCTTGCTACTGTGAGAAGGTTTCCTGTGTTTATATTTATGATAATGTGATGTTTCTTCTGAGTTAAAAGATGGCGATGCTGACCTTAAAGGTCATACCTCTGAGTCATCTAGGCTGGGTAAATGACTACTTAATTAGCTCATGTAAATGTATGTTTCTGGTTATATTTATATTGTTAGGATAATATGATCAGGAGGGGGAAACCTCCTTCTGAATTGTATATAAGACTGTATTCTTGTTCTAATAAACAGTTCCATGTTCAGTTTGTAATTAATCTATTCTTTTCTGGTTCTTGGTTACAATATATGGCTGTAATATTTGATATCTGAGGATCCAGATTGGAGGAAGCAGTGTACTGACGGAAGAACTCAAGCAGACTGTGATGTGGTTACATTACAGAAAGGATTTAATCATCTTGCAAATCACCAAGACACTTGCCCAAAAGTGTCTGTATGTGCCTTGGTCATGTGGATCCCATGGAGCAAGTAAAGGTGCTGTGTCCCCTTAAGGCTATGACTCCCAGCTTACATAAACCAGTATGGATTCAGCCTCACTTACTGGTGGGCATACTAACATCACTAGGCCCCAGCCTAATGCATTTTGTCACACTTACTGTATTTGACTTTTTCAAATATCCACTCAATGGGAGGAGTCCAATAGGTTCAATCATGAGTCAGTCCAGGTTGTGCATCATCCAAGGGGAATCATAGATCACAGGCAAAGGGGTAAGTGACCTGAAACACCAGTGCTTACACCCCCAGAATGGAATGCAGGTTCTGACAGGTGCAATACAGGAAGTTTCTGCATGCAGCCTCTGGAATGGCCTTATTAACCATATAGAGCTCTTCATAATATTCACCAGTCAGAAAGGAAAGAGGACTAGGAAACCAGGAATTCTGCATATACTGTATACCACATGCTCCACTTCTTAGCATTTTCTTTGCCTTGGGCTACATTCTGGCATCATAAGCCTTTCCATTTCAGGAGGATTTAACTCTAGTTAAGCCTTCCACCATGAGGGTACAAAGCATCAGGAAAAAAAAATCAGAAAAACAAATGCAGGGATGTCCAAAGAAGGGTCAGCAAAATAACACCTGGCTTTTTATATATATATATATATATATATATATATATATATATATATATATATATATATATATATATATATATATATATATATATATATATATATATATAATATATATATATATATATATTAAGGGATGTCCTAAATGGGGTTGAAGGGAGGAGATGACCCATTGTGTGCTTGCATGAGGAAGACCCAGGACATATACAGTAGATATTATTTTTAGGCAAGATTTCTGTAACAGTGGCCTTCACACTTTACCATAAAGGTGTTCCATAGTAATAAGACAGATTCCAGCTGTCAATTTCTACTGCAGGTTTGAATACCAACAATTCTAACATGAGTAATTGCAATGAGCATTACTGCTATGCTGCATTTTATCCAGTTTTTACAATTGATACTTAATGTATCTGCATTGTTGTAATGAAAAGTATTCAGGGAAATTTTCAAGTATATTGTTTTTTGTTTAGCATACTGCATCATATGCTAAAATGCTAAATGTAAAATGCTAAAAGGCACAGCAAATAATGATTATTTTATGTTTGTTAGATATGTGTCCATATTGTAAACAAGTGTTAGCTACAGCAAATGGGAGAATAATTTAAGTTATATCTTCATGTTGCTGACTTTGTTTTGCTTTATTCCTACCTTTGACCTGCTATTTCTGTGTTTTATGGAACTAGTGGGATGCTAGCCTGATTGCAAACTTGATTGTAAATTGCGTTTATTGATGCAGCAGTCATTAAAGTGCACATTTCAAGGATAACATTTCCATTGAAATGCCCTGTTCTAGCAAATTTTCACTTGCACTTAACATCAATATCCTTAGGAAGTCACTGTCTGCCTGTTGTTCACCACTTATTTGGAGCATAAAATGTGTCCTGAATAAGTAAGTGAAAGTCTGTTATTCTCACGAAGAAGCAATACGAACAAATGTAAAAAATGTATATATAATGTCAATTATAGGTTGTGTAAAATATGCATCTAGTAATGAATGCAGCAGTCAGCTAGAAATTAACATATTTTTTTTACTTGTTACTAAAAGGATATAAAAATATACAGTCAATAACCATGCAAAGGAAGCAAATAGAAATGCTAGAATTCTGAGAAATTATACTCATACATACAGACACAGAAGTTTTGTTTGATGTACGGAATTGGCTTTGTGAAATGAATTTGAATTTATATTTAACTTCTGTCACATGCCCTTAAAAAAAGAGGTATTTGCTCCACATTTAGGGTAATGGATGGAACTGTTCAAACCATTTAATTATCCCTGTATCCAAATCCACTATTACACATCATAGATAGAGTTTAAAACAATAAATACAGTACATTTATTCCAACCTGAAGGCTGTCTCTACTTGTTGGCACTGGTTAATTCAAGATTGTAACATAAATGTAAAAGTGGAGTCGTTTTGCCAATAGCTGAGATGTGACGTGATCTATAGAAGTAGTGTGATTGCAGATGCAGTTTCATTTATAGGTATTAACCAGAGAGTGCCCCAAGACGAAGTGATTCTTTCACGAAACGCGTCGGGCGGAGCGAGCAGCACGCTGGTGTCATCCCCTCTCATCGTACCTCTCCACGAGCGGTCCTGTTTGCCTGCAAGCGTCCGGCCAGAGCTGCATGGCTGAATGTTTTTAAATATCATCCTAAATGTGAGTGCAATACCTATATGTCATTGTTTTGAATAAAGTTACCCCTGGTTTTTATGCTATGGAAGCATTTCTTTTTTATTTTCCCTGTTTGGTCTACTGAACATTAAATGTGGAGTTTGCTGCATCAGGAAACTAGTAGCAATTGCGTTTGGAGTTACACGCCGGTCCTTTTTGGAATTACATGCTGGGCTTGGTCCGTTGGGACCGCCATATCTGGTAAGCAGATCACAAAAGCTGGTGGTGGATTCACACAAAAGCCTTTATAGACCACGAGAAGTTGCATGACGATATTGGCACAGGTGTTAATAACTGACACTAATATGGACTCTTTCTTTCACCTTTTATGATACCAACGTTTGAAAAATACGAACTTTTTGGTGTTTTCCAATTTTCTTTTTTCTTTTTTAACACTGTTTAGTTTTATGCATTATTACCTTTCAGCAATGTTAGAGGTGTTTGATGCTTAAATTGTTGGTTGGGTCTCTAGGCAGTTGGAGCTCCAACACCAATCCAGGTTTATGGTCATTTATTTTATTTCAATTTATTTATATAAGCACGTACCACTGTGTCATTTACATTAGGTACTGACACACCTTTTTGGGCTTCTGTCCCTCTAGTTTTCTTTGATAAGAGCACTAAAACCTGGTTTAGCGCAGTTATATTTTTTCCATTAACCAGATTAATACTGAGCACTTTCACCTCTTTCCTGCCCAACACTGCACCCATATAAAATGTATATATATATTTTTTTTTCCATAAAATAGAGCTTTCTTTTGGTGGTATCACCACTGTTTTTAGTGCTGCAAATGTAAACAAAAGGCCAAAAATGTTTTAGAAAAACGTGATTCAAAATTTTGCAAATAAGTACTTTGTCTTCATAAATTTCAGATGCTCATGGGACACAGGTACAGATGTTAATTGGACACTTGGACATGGACAGGGACAGTGGAGCTCTGTGTACTGTGTGCAGCATGTATGACAGCATGTATGATATCTGTGTAACAGAACACAAAACCATCAGTTACACAAAGAAGTGCCACAAGCTGTAGCATCCCCCACTCCCCCACCCCCCCCGAACTGAATTCAGCGGGGAGAGCTGACACAGAGACATTTTTCTCTGTTTACACTGTTTGATGGCTGTGATTGGACACAACTATTGGGAGGGCCAATTACCTCGCCCATGTCCCGATCTGTGATGTGCTGTGTCAGAAGTACACAGAACCATGCTGCTGCATGCCACGGGCCACGCGGGGAAGCTCCCACCCGCCCGTTTATATAAAGACAAGGAGAGAGGCGACTCTAGGTGCAGATGTATAACACGTTTTTTAATAAACATTTGATACAGGCAACTCAAATTTGTGAAGTAAATTCAGGCATGTAAAAAATCCCAACAGGGGGAGATAGTATCAGTTGACAGTCCAGGTCCGGCAGGAGGAGAAAGCGCTGGGCTCACTGAGATACCGCTGTTCATTAGAGAGGCTGACCACGGTGAAGACACTTCAGGGTGGAGCACAATTGGTAACAGGCATGGATGGATGATGTCACTGGAAAGGCAATGCATTTCTTGAGCATGCCTGTTGCGAATGACATGGCAGCCGCGCTCCTTTTTCAAGCTCCAGCTATAATTTAATAATTTAATATAATCATATAAATCAAATCAAATCAAATATAATTAAATATTTTTTTTTCCTTGTTAGAACAAATTGGATCATGGTTTAAAAAGGTTTTGCTCTTCTGTGGGTAAAGTGAAGAAGTAATGTTTAGAAGATGATAGATGTTAAAGTGGAAGTCCGGACTAGAACTAGCTAAGCTTAAAACTGTTCACCATCTAACTCCTATGTTAATTGCTCTGTATAAGAGAGATGCATATAATTACCTATTCTCATAGCACTTTGGTCCAGTCAATTCAACTCCCCAGCTGCTGGCTTCAGGGGAAAGCAGAGAAGGCTCACAATGGTATGCGTCAACAGTGACATCACTCATGGGCTTACTAAGGGTCATCGGTTGTTGGCTGTCCCTCTGGGAGAGACAACTGGGTGTCAATCATGTGATTGGACTGAGAATAAATAAGTAAATGAATATTCCTACATGGTAGTTAGTAGAGCTGCACGATTAATCGTCAAGAATTGTCATTGCATTTCTTTCTCCGTTGCGATCTTGACAAAGTGTTTTCTGATCTTTGGTATTCAGAGAATTCTGTCTGCTCTCTGCTCTCAGCCATCAAAAGTCAAAGTCTGGGCAGTCTGCTAAGTTTTACAACATTCTTTATCAGTGGACTGTTAAGTCTAAACATTGTATTAATTTGTTTTTTACATCAAAGGAATAGACTTCTGTATGTAAATTAGGAAAGTTTAACCACTTAAACACTAAGGGGCAGATCCTCGTACAGCGGCGCATTTATGCGCCGGGCATAGCGTATCTAAGATACACTACGCCGCCGTAACTTACTTTTTTTTTCAAATCCAGAAAGAATCTGCGCCGTAAGTTACGGCGGCATAGTGTATCTTTGCCGGCGTAATGGCGCCTAATTCAAATGGATGTAAAGGGGGCGCGTTTTATGTTAATACGTCGTGACCCGATGTAAACAACGTTTTTTTTTAACTGCGCATGCGCCGTCCGTGGGGGTATCCCAGTGCGCATGCTGGAAATTAACCCGGAAAAAGCCAATGCTTTCGATGGTGACGTCATTCTACGCAAATCTCTATTCGACTTACGCAAACAACGTAAACATTTCAAAATTGTTCACGGGAACGACGGCCATATTTAACATTGAATGCACCTCATAACAGCAGCTTTAACTATACACCGGAAAAAGCCGAACGAAAACAACGTAAAAAAATGCGCCGGCCGGACGTACGTTTGTGGATCGCCGTAAATAGCTAATTTACATACTCGACGCGGAAATCGAAGGAAACGCCACCTAGCGGCCGCCGAAATATTGCATCTAAGATCCGACTGCGTTTCAAGTTAAAATCATTTTATTTTATTTTTGCTAGAAAATTACTTAGAACCCCAAACATTTTATATATTTACATATATATATATATATATAAAACGGAAATGGTTGCAATATTTTATGTCACACTGTATTTGCGCAGTGGTCTTTCAAATGCAATTTTTGGGGAAAAAATTACTTTGATGAAAAAATTACTTTAATGAATTAAAAAGAAAAAAAACTAACCAGTAAAGTTAGCCCAAATTTTTTTTGTATAATGTGAAAGAATTTACGCCGCGAGAATCGCGATCTTTATTCTAAGCAAAAAAATTGTGATTCTCATTTTGGCCAGAATCGTGCAGCTCTAGTAATTAGTATAGGTGTTAGAAGATGAGTAGAAGCAGTTTTAAGCTTACATAGTTCTAGCCAGGACTTCCACTTTATTTATTTATTTTTTTATAATTTTTGGAAGAACTTGATGGGCATGAGTCTGTTTTTCAATTTAAGTATGCAACTATTCTCCAGCCATTATTACATCACTACTGATTTTCTATCCTGTATTTTCCAAAAATGTTTTTTTTTTCCATTCTCTTCAGTTTCCCTGGCTTCTAGTGTACAACGAGTAAGTTGGGTTTAATGTTTAGCTTTTAATCAACGCATTGACCAGCGTTTTTGGTAGTAACATGACAAAATGAGAACAATTTCAAAAGGTATGAATAAGCACTGTGGGCCAGATTCACGAATAATTGCGGCCGTGTAACATAACCCGTTTATGTTACACCACCGCAAGTTTTCAGTGTAAGTGCCTGATCCTCAAAGCACTTACCTGGAAACTTGCGGCGGTGTAACGTAAAGTCATCCGGCGCAAGCCCGCCCAATTCAAATGGGGCGGGCACCATTTAAATTTGGCGCGCTCCCACGCCGGATGTTCTGTGCATGCTCCGTTCGCAATTTTCCCGACGTGCTTTGCGTGAACTTACGGCGGCCCGACGTGTTTGTGAATCGCAACGTGCGTAACGTACTTATGTCGGGAAAAAAAATTCAAAAGCGACGCGGGAACGACAGCCATACTTTAACATGGTGGAGTAATTTTACACCATGTTAATAGCACACCTAACTTTGCGACGGGAAAAAAAGACTTGTGCCGACGTAACGACGGGAAAAACCTTTGTGGATCGCCGTAAATCCTCATTTGCATACCTGACGCTGGAATACGACGCAAACTCCCCCCAGCGGCGGCCGAGGTACTGCATCCTAAGATCTGACGGTGTAAGTCAATTACACCTGTCGGATCTTAGGGCTATCTATGCGTAACTGATTCTATGAATCAGTTGCATAGATACTCTGAGAGATACGACGGCGTATCAGAGATACGCCGTCGTATCTCTTCTGTGAATCTGGCCCAGAATGTTCTTAAGATTATAAAAAGCAAAATAACAAAGCTTGACTTTTTCCCCATATATATCCATATATATTGAAGGCTGAGCAGGCCTCTACAAGAGTATTAAGTTACATTTATGCTGCAAGCATACAATATAGCCCTATATTTGTGAGAGTGTTACTGTTACTAGGAAATCGGCATGTAATTATGACACAATCCAAATTCCTTAGAACTAACTAATGTTAATTTCTGATATTTATCTTCAGATAATATCTCAAATGAGACCTTTAGTTGCATACATGACATTAGAATGCACCACAAGGCATACTATAGTAAAGGTTAACCTTTCTAGTGCTATAGGCACTTTGTTATGCATTAGTTTCATAAGAAACTGACATCTGGAAAATATACACCAAGTGCACAAATTCAAGGTGGTGTCAGTTAAGCTCCTGAAGATTTAAATACAGCTGCAGAAAGTCAAATTCTAATACATTGATATCTCTGTCATACCTTTAGGCTTTCTTACATGAGTAAGAAAGACACTTTTTGGAGCCAAAACATAAGCAACACACGTTCTTGCCACATCTCTACTTATATTTTGCCCACCCTCTATCTATTTTCAGACCAATAAATACAGTAGCAATGATTTCAATCAGATGCAGTCATTTTTCACCTTTACAAAAAAATGATAATAAAAAAAAGTTTAAATCCTATGGCAACCAATTTCATATTTCTGGATAAAACAAATATCTGACTTGTTTGAGAAGCTACTATTTTTTATTCATTATAAATTAAAAATACATTAAATGTTACATTTACATTGATTGAAAAGTGTCCTTTGTGCTGGTGGCTGCTCCATTGGGTGAAATCTTCATTCCTCTGCCCCCTTAACACTCTCACAGCTGTGATCTTCTGATGCTGTGGGGATTAATATGCTGACTATGCCTGTCCTTTCCACCTCCTTGCTGTACAGTGGCTTGAAAAAGTATTTATACCCCTTGAAATTTTCCACATTTTGTCATGTTACAACCAAAAATGTAAATGATTTTTATTTGGATTTTATGTGATAGACCAACACAAAGTGGCACATAATTGTGAAGTGGAAGAAAAATAATTGTTTTCAAACTTCTACAAACAAATATCTAAAAAGTGGGGCGTGCATTTGTTTTCAACCCCCTTTACTCTGATACTCTTAACTTAAATCTAGTGGAACCAATTGTCTTCAGAAGTCACCAAATTAGTAAATAGAGTCCAACTGTGTGTAAATTGGTCTCAGTATAAATATAGCTGTTCTGTGAAGCCCCCATGGGTTGTTAGAGAACTTTACAAACAGCATTATGAAGGCCAAGGAACACACAAGACAGGTCAGGAATAAAGTTGTGGAGAAGTTTAAAACAGGGCTAGGTTATTAAAAAATATCCCAAGCTTTGAACATCTCACAGAGCACTGTTTAATCCATCATCCAAAAATGGATTCATTATGGCACAACTGCAAACCTACCAAGACATGTCTGTCCACCTAAACTTACAGGCCATTCAATGAGAGCATAAATCAGAGAAGCAGCCAAGAGGCCAATGGTAACTCTGGTGGAGCTGCAGAGATCCACAGCTCAGGTGAGAGAATCTGTCCACAGGACAACTATTAGTTGCGCACTTCACAAATCTGACCTTTATGTAAGGCCCCGTACACACGATAGAATCCATCCGCGGATAAATCCGTGCAAATGGGTTTCAGCGGATAGATCCTATGGTGTGTACACTCCAGCGGATAATTTTCCGCGGATATTTTTCCGTCTAATCGCTTTTCAGCAGATCAAATATTTGCTGACATGCTTAACAAATATATCCGCTGTGAAGCTATCCGACGGATATATCCGTTGGTTAGTACACAATATCCGCGGATAAAAATCCCGCGCATGCTCAGACGAAATAAGGGGATGGGAGCACTCGTTCAGGTAAAACTCTTGTTTGTTTGTGATATGGCACATTCGTCCTTTTAAATCTCTATTGTGTTGTTTCTTGCCTCTTTTTTTTTCTGCGTTCTCTTGCTAGAATAAACCCGTTCTCTTGCTGATGCTATCTATCCAGATGTTGTAACTTTCTTTTTGTCCTCCACATGTCTATGTTTTTTTGTTTTTTGTTAAATTAAATGTTTTTTTTTATTGTGTTTATTTTTTTATTTTTTTTTGTTCAATTTATGGCACCATTGTTTTTTCTTGCACATTTTTTTTTATATCTTATTTTTTTGTGCAATTTATGGCACCATTGGCCCAGATTCAAGAAGCTATTGCGCCCGCGCAACCATAGGTTGCGCGGCGCAATAGCTGTTTTGCTCCCGCGTAGCGAATGCCCCTGATTCAGGAACATCGCTACGCGGACTGCAGCCTAGGATATGACAGGCATAAGCCTCCTTATGCCTTCATATCTCAGGCTGCATTCTTGCGTTGTCCGCTAGGGGGCGCGGCCATTGTGATCCGCGTATAGTATGCAAATTGCATACTACCACCGATTCACAAAAGTTGCGCGGGCCCTGCGCACGCAAGGTACGGAGTTTCCGTACGGCGACTTTAGCGCAAGGTTGCTCCTGCTAATAGCAGGGGCAGCCAATGCTAAAGTATAGCCGCCCTTCCCGCTCGTGAAATTTAAATTTCACGTCGTTTACGTAAGTGATTCGTGAATGGCGCTGGACCCCATTCACGTTCACTTAGAAGCAAATGACGTCCTTGCGACGTCATTTGCCGCAATGCACGTCGGGAAAGTTTCCCGACGGAGCATGCGCTGTTCGCTCGGCGCGGGAGCGCGGCTAATTTAAATGATTCCCGCCCCCGGCGGGATCATTTACATTAGGCGCCCTTACGCCGGGCTATTTAGCATAGCGCCCGCGCAATTTACGGAGCTACTGCTCCGTGAATCGCGGGCAAATCAAAATATTTGCGTGGGCGCAGAGCAAAAATCGTTGCCCTTTGCCCACGCAAATATTGCGCGGATCTACCTGAATCTGGCCCATTGTTTTTTCTTGCACATTTTTTTTTTATCTTTTTTTTTTGTGCAATTTATGGCACCATTGTTTTTTCTTGCACATTTTTTTTTATATCTTTTTTTTGGTGCAATTTATGGCACCATTGTTTTTTCTTGCACATTTTTTTTTTTTATCTTTTTGGGTGAAGTCACCATTTTTGTTATGCGTGTGTTTTTCCTTTTTTGTTTTACCAAGTTGGTACACCAAATGTCCCCCCCCCAAGGAGTTGGTGTCCTTTCTAAGTGACACATATTACCAAAAATGTTTCATGCCTAATCAACACAGTCTAAAAACACAATAGACAAGTTATTTCTGAAAATAAAATCACCATTTATTTTAAACCTAATTCACAAAAAAAAAAAATAGAAGGGCAGCACTTGATGAGATAGCAACATACATGCAGACTTGTGTTCCAGACTGCACAGGCAACATAGTCAAGGACAAAATGGCAAACCTTGAGGACCGCATACCGACAACTAAAGAGAACAACCACAAAAATCAAAAACCAGGAGCAGCAGCAAGTGAGCCAATGGAGCCCAGGCTGTGGTAGTCCAAAAAGATAAAAGTTTTTGGGGGATCAAATGGAAGGCCGGGAATCATCTTCTCCTGTTCCTTGTAACCCTCCTTGCAGCAGATCTTCCACGGATCCGTCCATGGCCCCTTGCAGGTGGGGAGGATGTGGCAGCAGGAGGAGGTAACAGATGTTGGGCAGGATGGGCCGGGTCACTGAGCTCGATGTCATCGGTCAGCCAGCCCCTCTGCATCCATAAAATCACCTTATTGAAAAGGTTCCTGGCACGCCTCTGATCTTCCTCCCCCCCTTCTGATAGTTCGTGCGCCACATAGGCACTGTAGGCCTCAGTGCGGGTCAGGGGGGCCCTCATTATGGCGCTCGCCTCTCTGATCATCTCTAGGCTCCTATCCTCAACTTCCCTCCTGCGCCTCATTAGGCCTGCTTGCCTGACCTGGGGGGGAGGGACATGCGTGCTCGTGCTAGCCCTGGGCCTGGGGCCCTCCTGACTTGTGCTTGGCCCGGCCTCCTCCTCCTGGCTGCCAATGACCCCTTCCTCCTGGCTGGCATGCATCTCGGCATCAGTAGCCGTCAAATCCTGGCTGGTCACTTCTTCCTGTGGCAAAAAAAGGGACATGTTTTACAATTTGACACCAGCAAATCACACACATTTTCATGCTCTAGACTGGTTTGTTTTATCTTACTTTAATCTTGAATAGACTCTCCTTCTGATCCCTGCACTTGTCATCCAGGACCCCTATTTTTATGCCCACGACTTTTCTAGGCCATTTTTTCTTTTGGTATTACAATATCAACTCAATAATTAAACCATAATTAGCAGCACAAACATTTGGTGGAAAATACTCTACCTCATCAGAAGTGGACAGTCGAACATTTGGATGCCTGCCAGCCAGCCCCTCACTGTTCTCCTCCTGGCTACGGTGATCCGTGGAAGGTCTGCTGCACTGCTGTCTGGAAGGAAGGCTTGACATTGATGGCCGGCCATCCATTTGATCCCCCAAAAACTCCAGCTCCTGGTAGTACCACAGACTGGGCTCCGTGGACTCGCTTGCTGCTGCTCCTGATCGTTGCTCCCGTAGTTGTTTTCTTTTGGTGCGGAATGCGGCCCTCAGGTTGTTCATTTTGTTCTTGACTATGTGGCCTGTGCAGCCGGGAACCCATGTCTGCATATATGTTGCAATCTCACCAAGTGCTGTCCTTCGTCGTGCCCGATTGTTATAGAGGGGGTGTCTGCTATCCCAAAGTAGGGGCGTCTCCCGATATTTTGCAATAAGGCGACTTATAGCTTCTTGGCCCACAATCTGGTCCATTACTTTTTTTAAGGTTTATTTTCAAGACTCAAAATTCACACACTGTTAAAACAAAAATAAATAAGCATTAAAAAATGCACAGGATTCACATTGTAATAATATGTGGCCCCAGATTTATAAAGTACTATGCAAACACAGTGTCTCATGCAGCTAAAATGCTGGCCCGCTCTGCCCCATTGTTGTGACCAACAATTATTTCACAGGCAGACCATTTTGGAATAAAGTTTGCTAAATACGTGTCATCTCTAACCATCCTCCATTTTAGATATTTTGACCATTCCTCAAGGCACTATTTCATGTGTACCTAGCATGCCCCTCATCATTCCTGACATATAAATACACTTCCTAATAACCTCTGGCCAACCAACACAGAACAATACTTGCATGATCACAATACACCTGGCAAAAACTACAAATAGGTAGAGCATTCTTCACATCTAGATTTAAGTGATGTGTGAAAGCATTGTGAGAAGTAAATACCGTTTTGGGGACACAAGAAACATAAGTAGCATTAAAAGGGTGCAAACAACAGACAAAACCCCAATCCCATGGCTCTATAGTTTTTAGGCCTCTGCTGATCCCATGTTCAAAATTTCTTACCTTACCCACGTAGGTTCCCTTTTATACACTCCGCGTATGCGTGACACCCCGCCTTCGTCACCTTTGCCATGCCCCCTAATCAATGTTAACTCCAAAAATATGGCGTTAACTGTGTAACTTCTGTCAAATGTTATAATCATCTCCGCGTAACGTACGTAACCACGTGGCTTCCCTTCTATACACTCCGCGTGTGCGTGACACCCCGCCTTCGTCACCTTTGCCATGCCCCCTAATCAATGTTAACTCCAAAAATATGGCGTGAACTATGTAACTTCTGTGAAACGAGCGAATAATCTCCGCGTAACCTACGTAATCACGTCTTATTCATTCTCTACACTCCGCGTATGCATGAACCGCCGCCCTCGTACCCGCCCATGACGGGACATTTCCTGTTTTCCACGCCCCTAATCTCTGTGGGAAGGAAAGATGGCGATGTCAGGCGAGCATGCACGGAGCTCTCAGGCCAGAAGTGAGGGGACAGAGGCAGGAACGTCCCAATCCCGGCCAAAACGGTATAAGGCCACTAATATGGCTTTTGAGGAAATGATTGAGCTTGTGGATATAATGCGGAGGAAGGACTATGATGGCCAATATGGGCCATACAAGACCCCCAACCGCAGAAAGGGGAAAATTATGGAGAAGGTGGCAAGAAGAATGAAGAGAATGTTTGGGATCACCAGGTCAAAGGAGCAGCTACGGAAGCGGTGGTCCGATTTGAAACTGAGGGAGCCACATCAGTACAAGAAGATCAAAAAAATATGAAAGAAAAGTAAGTTATTTATATTAGTTGGGGGGGGAACCTTTTAAGATTTTAAGCTTGGTCAGGTACATTTCTACATCTGTCTCCTTGGCCTGGTTGTACTTCTGAGCTCATGTTGAAATATACGGTGTTTTGCACAAACATTTTGCTTGGGCAACCACTGTTAATAGGAAACATCGTTCACATCAGCTTCTTTCTCCCAAATACGATGTTGGCCCAGGAACAAAACACCTGGACATGCCTCTCTGGCCAAAAACATGGTTTGTAAACATTGGGTACAAATATAGTTGTGGAAAACGCTAATCCAAGATTGTGTAATGCCAACAGTGCTACTAAGCAGGTGTTTTCATATCTGTAATCCAGAGCACCTGTGTCTCCACCAAAATTTTAGATTAAAATTTGTATGGTCTCCGTGTTAAAATTTTTAAGGGGGGGGACATCCATGTGTGTCACTTCGCTAAAAATGGACCGAATCAGAGCTTGGCATAGAAGTCATCCAAAATTTTTGAGTGGGGGGGAGAAGACCCAATTTAGCAAAAAAATAAAGCCTCTTTCTTAATAAATCAATGTATGCGATTTCTGCTCTACAATATCTGTGTGTTGATGAGTATACCTTTTTTTCATTGTTTATTTAGGGGAAAGAAGACGCCTGCAGTTTGAGGAGGCTGAGAGGGCCAGACAAGGCCAACATCGAACATCTCGCCATGTGGAGGAGGAGGAGGAGGATGTGGAAGGAAGAGAGGAGGATGTGGAGGAGGAGGAGGATGTGCAAGGAAGAGAGGAGGATGTGGAGGAGGAGGACAATGTGCAAGGAAGAGAGGAGGATGTGGAGGAGGAGGACGATGTGCAAGGAAGAGAGGAGGATGTGGAGGAGGAGGATGTGCAAGGAAGAGAGGAGGATGTGGAGGAGGAGGAGGATGTGCAAGGAAGAGAGGAGGATGGAGTCATTTTGGATCTTGTACTTCTGGATGAGGAAGGGGAATTTGATGAAGAGGATTTTTGCCATTTTGAAGATGGTGGATTGATGGAAGATGAAGAAGGAGGAGTCATGGAGGATGAGGGGGAAGTGGTGCAAGAAGGAGGAGTTATTCAAGATGGCGAAGATGTGGAGGTTGGAAGGAGCACACCATCAGGTCAGTGTCACACCAGCTTTATATGGAAAAACAGATGTAGATAGGCTTGCCACCTCATCCCTTTAATCACAAACACATATGGATTACACATGTTCTGTGGCTAGTGTAATGCTGATATGGCACCAGATGAGTTTAATTACCACCTTAATCAGCCCCAGAACCTGTTAAATTAATATGTGTTCTGGTTTAAAGGGATGAGGTGGCAACCCTATATAGATGTAGATAGGCTTTTTCTAAATTGTTTTTTTTGTTGGCTTCATTTTGTAGGGGATGAAGATGTTGTTCATAATTTTTCAGCCGCAAGTGCAGGAATAATTATCCAGCAAGTGATGGAGTGCAGCAGTGAGATGGACAATATGCGACAAAGACTGCTTCTCATGGAACAGAATGTAAAAACCTACTTTTTAGAGTGCTGCACAGAGCTGGAAACTATGCGCCAAAAAATGATAGGTATAGAACAGAACTATAAAAACATCATTGACATGATGGGCCGGGTCAAAGACTGAACACCCCCCCCCCACCCGCCCATCCCCCAACCTGTTTTATTTTGTGACTCAGCAATACGCCAAAATTTGAAGATGCACACACAGTGTGGCAACATGTGCTATCTGCCATCACAGAATATTGATTATCTGTGCTTTGTGGGTACAAACCCCTCCTCGATTCTCAAGTAGTTTTTGAGGAAGGGTTTGCTCCCACAAAACACAGACATTGATCACCCATGATGGCAGATAGCACATGTCGCCATTTTTCTGTGTTTTTATGTTGTAGAACTGACATTTGGCGAATTGCACTGAATGTGTGCATCTTCAAATTTTGGCGTGTTCAGGTGTGAACTCACACCATGACTGTGATGTAAAAGTGACACATTTGTCTTTTATATTTGTTTTACATTTTATATGTTATTAAAAAAAAGGCTTAAATCAACAAGCCAGAAAAATCATTAAAAAAAATTTAAAAATATATAAACAACAAAAAATAAAAAATGCAAAAATTGGTAACAAATATAGAACTAAAATGTAACCTATTTTTTCTAGGAAAAAAAAAAAAAAAAATTTTAAAATTTAAAAAAAAAATTGGCTACAATATAAGATTTTTTGGACGAAAACAATAAAAAAATTCTAAGTTTCCCAAAAAAAATTGGCTGAGAAATATCTAACAAAAATGTTACCAAGATTTGTGCAATAATACAAAAAAACGAAAACATTTTTACAGAAAAACTAAAAAAAATTTTAAAAATATTTGTTACAAAAATTAGCCCAAAAATATTCTATAAAAAAATCAAAAATAATAAGATCCCAAATTTTTTGGGAAAGCAAAAATTCTAAAAAAATGACCAAAAAAATATTTTGTTCAGTTTACATTTGGGAAATATTATATTTGTGTGAAAAATTTTACAATTGTAATACATTGTTGGTGAACACCAAAAATTATTGAGAATAATGATTGTAAAAAAAAAAAAAAAAAATTAATAAAAAATATACCTAAAAATAAAAGCATTGCATTGCAGGTTGACATATTTGTTACTAAAAATATTTTGAGTAATCAAGGAAAATGAAAAAGCTCAAAATAAAAAAAGCTTTTCCAAAATCCAATCTATGAGTGGCTTTATTATTTTATATGCTGGATACCCAGTTTGGAGATGAGTGAATAATGTGCAATTGTGTTTATTTACTAAAACCTGAACCCTACATTTGGCACTAGAAGTGCACTATTTTGGGGGCAAACCAGGAAGACAGATAAAAAGAGAAAAAGCAGTAATGACAAACAACTGTATAAAGTCCAATGGTCTAATTATTTATTAGTTCTGTGAATATTCCTTTCTTTTGGGGGCCGAATTAGAAAGAAATATCATCTGGCATAGCAATGGCCCCCCGACCCATGAAGTACTCAACATATTTGTCGCGTACCTCACGAGCAGATTGGGTGCCAATGCCAGCGCGACCAGTGTCCAGCCCAGGGAGAGGATCTGAGAGTAGTCTTGCCTCAGAAACGCTGTCGGGTAGGTACGTCTGGGAATGCCTGCGTAAAAAGTTGTGCAAAATGCAGCAGGCAAATACAATGGTGTTCAATTTATATTCCGCCAGATGTATAGCTGTCAGGAACAGGCGGAACCGGTTGGTGAGAATCCCAAAGGCATTCTCGACTACCCTCCGAGCTCTGGACAACCGATAATTGAACACCCTCCTCTCGTAGGTGAGGGTCCTATGGGGAAAAGGCCGCATTAGGTGAGGTCCAAGCCCGAAAGCTTTGTCCGCTAGGAACACAAACGGAAGTCCTTCAACATTATCTTCATCTGGTGGCAATGCCAGACCACCAGTTTGGAGACGATCGTAGAATTCAGTCCGTGAGAACACTCCCCCATCTGACAGCCGGCCGTTCTTCCCCACGTCCACATAGAGAAACTCATACTGTGCCGACACCACCGCCATCAACACGATACTATGAAAACCCTTGTAGTTAAAATAGTAGGACCCCGAGTGGGGTGGGAGCACAATGCGGACATGCTTCCCATCTATTGCTCCACCACAGTTCGGAAAATTACAACGCTGGGCAAATTGGGAAGCCACAGACTGCCATTCCTGTGGTGTGGAGGGTAGCTGTGGGGACAAACAAAAGATAAAATATTAGTAATTTATCAGATAAACATTGCAATCACAATACAAAAACCATCATTGTGCAACTTCAACAACAGGATTCTAATTTCATACAATCATTGTGAAGTGAGTATTTAGTTAAAACAATATAGGCACACTTAAATATCAGACTCCACATCCCTCTGATGATAGAGCAATAAACTAATTTCGGGGGGAGGAGGGGGGGGGGCAGAGCTCCAATTGATTAGCCCAAATAAAAAATTTGACTAGGTGGGTTTGGGCCTAGGAAAGCATGCTGGACAGGTTTATGGTGGGTAAGGACAAAATATGCAGGTAGGCCCAAAAAATAACATGTAAAGGTTAACAACATGCATGGGGAGAAAAGGGAACATCCCACACACAGCAGATTACAATCTCAGGGTTATTAGGGAACTTGAGGTCCTGCAGGCTCCTCCCAGTCGCCAGGTACCGCAACGTGGCAATAAGCCTCTGCTCGGCCGTGATGGCTTGGCGCATCACAGTGTCCTGCCTTGTGATATAGGGGGACAGAAGTTCCAGCAGACGGTTGAATACAGGGTCCGTCATGCAGAGAAAATTCCTAAAATCATCAGGATTATTCTCCTGGAGTTCCCTAAGCAGAGGCATATGAGAAAAATGGTCACGCTGGCACAACCAATTTTTGGTCCGGAAACGCCTCCTCCCAGTGTTCCTGCCCAAACAACTGATTCGCTGAGCCTGTCCATAAGCAAACCCATAAACACCACCAAATCGCGAGAATCGACGATGCTGCTCCATCATGGCTTCAAACCGGCTGGCTGGTCAGTCAAGAACACACTCCAACAGAAAGCACCCCCAAATCCAGCACAACCTGCTAAGCCCGCACGACACACAGATACGAGCGCACAGTACGCTGAAACGTGCTGAAAGCCTGTGCCCGAATGCCAACTGCGAACCCGCAAGCACACGCACTGAACCAAAGAATACCACCTGTCAAAACGCGGAGACTGAAAAGCACGAATCGGCTCTAACCAAACCTTCACTAGCACGCTGTAACACGGAACTAGAAAAGCGGAACAGAGGGCGGCGCCGTTGACTTTGGTCTTCCCCTTTATAGTGACGTCTTACGTGGTTTACGTTGCATACGTTCTGGTTCGCGGGGATTTTTATACGCTAGTGTGTACGTGCCAGCGGACCAACAGATAAATCCGCCGATCCGCTAAAACCGATCCGCGGATAAATTCAAGCGCATGGATTCTATTGTGTGTATGGGGCCTGATGGCTGGGATACTATCTACATTAAGTATACTGTTTTGTATGTACACGTACCCCAAAATATGTACAATCAAATAATTTTTTTCATCTTTCTACTACTAATATTTTAGTTTTTATTAAAAATAAAATAGATTCCTCTGATCTTTGACATAAATCAATGGCTGGCAAGCAGTTTAGGGTTCTCACGTTCTCATTGTATAGGCCGTGGGTGCTCAACCTGTGTCCCTCCAGCTGTTGAGGAACTGCAAGTCCCATGAGGCATTGCAGGGCTGACTGTTATAAGCACAAGGGCAGAGGCATGATGGGACTTGTAGTTCTGCAACAGCTGGAGGGCCACAAATTGAGCACCTATGGCATAGGCTTTGTCCACTGTGAGCTTGTAGAAAATAATGACTAGGATTTTCCTTTAAGGCTCAGTGAGGTGACAATTGTATCTCTATATATCTGTATATCTATTTTGATCTATCTATCTATCTATCTATCTATCTATCTATCTATCTATCTATCTATCTATCTATCTATCTATCTATATATATATATATATATATTTAGAATGATGGGAGAATTGTATTTGCATCTAAATATAAATTCTAGACTATAGCCCTGTTCTTTTCAAATTCGAATTGCAGAACATCTGTCTATGATTGATTATTGACTAAGGAGAACACTGTATCTTTAAATGCCTCCCATCCGGCCAATGTATATAAATGGGTGTAATACAAGTGAAGACGCAAATAACTAGAGCAACCAAGCCCATAGTGTAATATGGCATGAACATTAGTTCAGTATAGCAATCAGGGCAGGGAATAAATTAAGTGACAATAGTCCGAGGTCATTAACAATGTTAAAGAGTCCAATGACCACAAGGGGAGGTGGTGAAAAATCCAACATGCAGGGTTGCCGTCACATGGGAACAGAGAACTGTGTTCCAATACACTGTAAAGACAAGGAGAGAGGCGCCTCTAGGTGCAGATGTATAACACATTTTAATAAACACTTGATACAGGCAACTCAGATTTGTGAAGTAAATTCAGGCATGTAAAAAAATCCCAACAGTGGGAGATGCCATCAGTTGACAGTTTAGGTCCGGCAGGAGGACTAAGCACTAATTGAGTGCGAAACGCATCGGCTGTCCCCTCATGTGACTGTATTTTTGGATCTGCATGTCCATCTTTTATGAATGAAGACGACTTCTTCGAAGTTCCCCTGGAGTGCGGCTGTCTTTCTATGTCTATTTTTCCATACTTCCTGTATGGGAGGGGTTATATAGGGGATCACTTCCTGTCTAAAAACCTTTGGTCTACCAGTGTCCATTCACCTGGAGATGAAGTATAACCCAGCAGGTAATATATACAGGTAATGGATATTAGCCTGACTCTGTGTCCCATTATGTATTCAAAGAAAAGGATTTTACAGGCAAGTATGATGAAAAAATCATATTTTTAATGATGGTGATGAAGAAGGTACATCCTAAGTATCAATAATTCACAAAATGTGCTTGGCAAAATTGTCCAGCTTAAAATGTTCAGATATACTTCTGGCTCCCACTAATTGTTGATTTTCACTGCAGCCTCCTTCCGGCTGAACATCAATTCTGCTTCTATACAAACAGACGCTCCTTTAAAGACTCATCATGAGCAGCACTGTCTGCATGATCACTTCAATCAGAAAATGCAACTTCAACAGCTGCGCCAACCACATAAACAGCACAAGTACTGAATTTCTATGTGGATGGCGGCAAAACATCTGGCACACTTAGAAACCTTTTCTTATATATTTAGTCTGGAGGTTCAACATATGAGTGAAGACAAGTATTCTAATAAAACATATCATGAACTATGATCATATTTCATGTTTGTTTATAGAGTAAAGCAGTTGCATACAAAAGAATGGAACTTTGCTGGTATTTACAATATTGAGTTATTATTTTTTTTTTAATAGAAAATTTCAAATAAAAAGATTATAAGCCAAAGCTGAAAATGTCTCTTTCCACTATTCGTCTTTGGGTAATGACTAGTGATGGACGAACATCCGACGGGACGATTCGCGAACGCTAACCGCAAACTTTCACACATGTCCACAAACCGCAAGTTCGCGGCGGGCCCCATTGACTTTAATGGCAGGCGAATATTAAAAACCTTCAGGTCATATTTGCAGCCACAAAATACTTACTAGCTGTGCACAAATAGTCCCACAACATGGACATTGACCTACCAGAAGTATTAAGTGAAAAACCGGATACATAAGTAAGTGTTGGCCATTACAGGCCCCAAAACTTAGGCCACAGGCGTTCAACTGACAGCAAACAACCTTGTATTCTGTGGCTGGTGGTACATTAGGCATTCACCAGATACAGAAGCCATTACAGGCCCCAAAAATTAGCCCACGGCCACAGGCGTTCACCTGACAGCAAACAACCTTTCTATTCTGTGGCTGGTATACATTAGGCATTGTAACTGGTGAACGGAGTGAACCACAACTGCTGTTAGCAAGGAATTCAATGCGATTCTCTATGCGAAAACTCAGTATTAGGCCCCAGGCGTGACTCCTCGCAACAAGAGTTTGGGGGATCTATACATCATCTCTGTGTCACATAAAGAAAGGCATTGAGCTACTAAGCATGGACGCATTACAACATGCGACCAAGGCTTAGCGTTAAAAAAATAGTTCAAGTTCAATATCCCAATACACCACTACATGCAGGTGATTATCAGTAAGGGACCCAAGGCATCACTCCTAGCAACAGGAGTTTGAGGGTTCTCTACATCATATCAACCTTAGCATGTAGAGATGTGTTTAGGCCACTAGGGGAGATGCTATGAAATAGCATCAACCCCTAGCATAGAAAAGTTAGAGCAAACATGTTCAACAATTAGGACAAGGCCTATAAGTATTTTATACTTCTGTCAAGCACGTAGTAAATTGTATTTGTAGTAAAAAGTATTAATTGCATACGAGAGATAGTGTAGCTCAGGTACTTTGAGGATACACGTATAATACACAAGTTGTACTGGCAACTAATAGAAAGGTATGAGAGGCAATATAGCTCAGGTACTTTGAGAGTACATATAGTATTAGTAGTAACAAGTATTAATTGCATATGAGGGGCAATATAGCTCAGGTACTTTGAGAGTACATATAGTATTAATAGTAACAAGTATCAATTGCATATGAGAGGCAATATAGCTCAGGTACTTTGAGAGTACATATAGTATTAGTAGTAACAAGTATTAGTTGCATATGAGTGGCAATATAGCTCAGGTACTTTGAAAGTACATATAGGCCCGGATTTACAGAGACTTACGCCGTCGTATCAGTAGATACGCCGTCGTACGTCCGAATGTGCACCGTCGTATCTATGCGCTTATTCTTAAAATGAGATACGCCTGAATTTTGCCAAGATACGACCGACGTAAGTCTCCTACGGCGTCGTATCTTGGGTGCATATTTACGCTGGCCGCAAGGGGCGCTTCCGTTGATTTACGCGTTGAATATGTAAATGAGCTAGATACGCCGAATTCACAAACGTACTTGCGCCCGTCGCTGTAATCTACGTCGTTTACGTAAGGCGTTTTTCTGGCGTAAAGTTAAACCACCAAAAAGCTGGTCTAAGTCGTTTAGGGTATGGATGTCGAAAGTGCCGTCGAATTTTACGTTGTTTACGGAAGTCGTACGTGAATGGGGCTGGGCGTAAGTTAGGTTCACGTCGTACGCATTGAGACATCGTATCGTAGGGAGTATTTGCAACGTGATCCTGAGCATGCGCGCGCATGCGCCGTTCGTTCGGCCATGCATTCACATGGGGTCACGATTCATTTCAATACAACATGCCCACTACCAGCCTACTTTGAATTACGCGGGCTTACGCCGGCTCATTTACGCTACGCCGCCGTAACTTAGGGAACAAGTGCTTTGTGAATACTGTACTTGCCTCTCTATGTTACATCGGCGTAGCGCATATGAGATGCGCTACACCCGCTTAAACATATGCCGCTCTACGTGAATCTGGCTGATAGTATTTGTAGTAACAAGTATTAATTGCATATGAGAGGCAATATAGCTCAGGTACTTTGAGAGTACATATAGTATTAGCCCACGGCCACAGGTGTTCACCTGACAGCAAACAACTTTGTATTCTGTGGCTGGTGATACAATAGGCATTCACTGGATACAGAAGTAAGTGCCGCCGATTACATGCCCCAAAAATTAGCCCACGGCCACAGGCGTTCACTGGACAGCAAACAACTTTGTATTCTGTGGCTGGTGGTACATTAGGCATTCACCGGATACAGAAGTAAGTGTCGGCCATTACAGGCCTCAAAAATTAGCTCACGGCCACAGGTGTTCACCTGACAGCAAACAACCTTGTATTCTGTGACTGGCGGTACATTAGGCATTCACCGGATACAGAAAAAAGGCCAGTACAGGCGCCAAAAATTTGCCCACAGGCGTTCACCTGAATTTGAATGAAACATGGTCTACTGGTCACATGTGTTGAATTCCTCCGAGATCCATGCTTCATTCATTTTTATAAATGTGAGATAGTCAACACTGTTGTGAGCTAGGCGAGTGTGCATGTCGGTCATGACCCCCCCTGCTGCGCTGAACGTCCTTTAGGACAGGACACTGGATGAGGGGCAAGCCTGCCCACCCAGTAGTCCAGGGGTTCATCACTTCTTAGTGTGTCCACATCGCCCGTTAACCTGATGTAGTCGGACACCTGTCGGTCTAGGCTTTCCCTGATGATGGATCCGGAGGACAGCTGACGATGGGTCAGCTGAAAGAATAATCTCATATCATTAGTGACCAAGACATCTTTAAACCGCCCTCTTCTTGCAGGCGCTGTTGGATTGGTACCCCGAAACTGTTTCTCTGTGAGTGGAAATTCCTCTGCCAGTGAACGCAGAAGCAGAATGCAGCATTTCTCGAAGCAAGGCCTGGAAGTGCTGCATTCTGATAGCCCTCTGTGATGGTGGTAACATTTCCACCTTGTTTTGTTTGTACCGGGGTCTAAGTACGTTGCCACCCAGTACTGGTCCTTGCCCTTTATGCTTTTTATACGGGGGTCCCTCTTAAAACACACCACTTTACCAACTGTCAAATTGAGTGGTGTTAGCCACTGATCTGCCTGTGAACGCAAAGCTGAAAGGAGTGCAGGACTAGTGTGGCTCTTGTCTTCCAGGCACAACAGACGCAGCACAGCATGGCAACGTCTCACCTGGCATGTCGAATAGGTTCTGGGGATCTTGGGCGGCGCAGCGGAAGAGATGGTAGCATTGGAAAATGAGGAGTCAGCCGAAGGCAAAGGCAAGTAAATCCCTAACTTCCCAAAGGGCCACAGATCCACTTCCTAACATTAGGACAGACCCAATAAATATGCACCATTCATTCTCTATGAAGCTATGAGTAAAGATGCCTATGACATGGGGTGGGGGGCTTGCAGAAAGAGAACAGATTCTTCTGAGCTGGCCATAAGGCCAAAAAGTGGGTGCGAGTGATGGGACCTTATGCCACTGAGTAGCAATGGGGCACCCCCAGATCCTGGCATTCAGGGGACATGAGCACTGCAGGCTACCTGTCTATACAGACTATGTCCATCTGTCCAAACCTGCAAACACCTATAAAATGGCACTGGGTCCCTCAGAATCCCACTTCATCTGCAAAGTGCTAACCTTCCCCACCTATCATGGTGGTCAGTAGGTGTTCCCATCTTCCAGTACAATAATCACTTAGAAAACCTGCTGCTGGGGTATTTTCCAGCCAGCAAACCACCTAAGGTCAGGCAACTGCAGATGTCTACATTAATAGAAACTGTAAAAAAAGTTCATCTATAGGCAAAACCTTCATTTTTTTTTATTTAGAAAAAGAGAGAGAATGGTTAAAACCCCACCAGGCTTTTCACCATTTGTGTGCAATTGGGAAGATTTCTGACCCATTTCTGCCCTGTAAACACAATATAAAGTGAGATCATTTGTAGCTAGGACAGTTGTCCTTATCTGCGGATTTACCCTCTATTCCTATTCTGGTAAAAACTCAAAATTATGACTTTGCCCTTGCTTACAGTCCCAGTGGCAATGGTCACTGGAACAAATAGAGAATCTGACATGTACTCAATTTCAGCTTTATATGCACCTTAACCTTTCTGGATGTACTAGAAAAAATAATAAAACTAATTTGAGTTTTATGTTTTAAGCAGATGTACAAGTACACAGTGACTTGTCACAATATATTTTTGAAAGACCTCCACCCTCATTTTACCAGCAGTTTAATTGTGTATTACATTACTTTATCTTATAGCGTCCTCCCCTGAAGGCACCCCTGTTTCCTTGGGTTCTCTGTTCTCAGTGCCCACGACTCTGAAAGTCTGACACACCTGTAGCTGTACATGGGCTTTAATGACTCAAGCCCTGCAGGGAAGAAGAGTGAAGCAACCAAGAGTGAAACAACGCAAAAAAGCATCTAAAGGAGCACGCAATTGAAACAAGTGAGACAACATGCACATCTGTTAAAAAGAGCTGCAAACAATCTAGGTGACCTGACTGTAAGACTGGTCAGTGTGTCTACGTACAGTTATCCTGCTCTGGGGCTCTGGATCTCATGTTAGAGTGCTCCCTCTCTCATACAAGAGTGTTTACAATCTGATAGGGGAACATTAAAGGCTGCAAGGTCAACTTTCCACAGGCAGCAAATTTATACAACAATAACATTGGCAGAGTCAATATTAAATAAGTGTCCAATGGGCCTCTCACTACTCCCAATGATCATGATGCATCTTTCTAAAGCCTGGAAAGGAGTCATGCTGCATGCACTGGGATTCCCCCCAAACCAGTGTTGAATGATACTGCAGCATTCTACCTTCATGGAGTCCTTAGCCACAGCACTAGACAGTACCTTAACGACACAGTCTTTGGCAGACATAATGCAGTGACACAGTCTCTGGTGAGCATAGCACAGCAACTTTACTCCCAGACCAGGGTGGAAACTCCGCATTCCTCACACCAGGCAGCCCACAGCAGGATGGGGCAACACAAGTGTCTGAGTACTCATTGTTTCCCTCTTTGGGGTTCTGTAGCAGTACACAGTTAACAGACCAGGAAACTGATCCCCCCAGCCACCAGGTGTGGTGTGCACCCTGGTGTTCAATGCCTATATTCAGTGACCCTTCTCTCCAGTAGCAGCCAGCCAGAGATCCTTTTCTGTTTATTGCCTCAGTCTGCAGCATACTGGACAACCTGTGCCTGCAACATCTGTCTTTCCAGGAGTGTATTTTCTACCCACATAGGCCCCCAGTTCTCTTTATTTTCCTGCTCGCTTTTCCTGCTCTACTAGGTACCCTGGGAAAAGTAGTTTTTGATGCTCCTTACAATGACTATGTCACAGCAAGGAGAATACATCTCCCATCCTCCCAGAAGACCTTTTGTCATTCCCAGGAAGCACAGTAATCCATATCCTCTTCCTCTGTGTCTCCTAGGTTATCAGAGGGGCTTAATCAGGCTGCTCATAGCCCTGCATTGATATTATTTAGTTCATTTTACTGCAACCATCCCTGTTCCTCTTTTAGCTACAGTGTGGGGTAAGGATGACAAAAGGCAAACCCACTGTGCACTGCAAGTGCACTTGGAAGTGCAGTCGCTGTAGATCTGAGGGGAAGCTCTGAAATTAGAGTAGGCTCTGCTAATTTCTATCATCTAATCATGTGGAAGCAAAAATGCAGTTTTTATTGTCTTTGCATGTCCCCCTCAGATCTACAGCGACTGCACTTCCAAGTGCACTTTGAAATGCACTTCCAAGTGCACTTTGAAATGCACTTCCAAGTGCACTTTGAAGTGCACAGTGCATTTGCCTTTAGTAAATAGCCCCCATAGTCAGCTGGGCTACAAACTCATTTGTGAACCATTGCATATTCATGCAATTGTTCTTGATGACGGATGCATTTTGAATATAGTCTGTATATTATATAAATTGTGGCACTTTGCAAATTTGAGCCTTGTGTACAAGTCATCTGTGACACTATCTGCACCCAGTTTTTATCCATGTGTCTATGTGGGTATCCTCTAGGTGCTGTAGTTCCTTCCCATAATCCATGAACATATAGGTTTATTGCCTTTTTCCTATAGTCCCTATAGTGTGTATAGTGTGTAGATAGGAACATTAGAGCATGAGCTCTTTTGGTAGACACTGAATGAGGTGATTGGATCCATGTACTCTGTAAAGCATTGCATGATACAGTATATTTGTATCACTTTTTGATTTTTTGTGAAAACGGACATTTCATCCTTGTATAGTGCTGCCTATATTTTATATTTTACTTCACTTATTTAGGGTTTATAAAAAAAAATTTCCACAGTATATTTGAACTGTAGAATTACTAATACTATAAATGAAATATTATGTTTAAAAAAATCATATAAAGTAGCACCACACAAAGTAAAAAAGTGAAATGAATGTGCTGCATTTGTATAACCCAGGAATATCACATTTTTTTCCCCATGATGAACCAACATTAAGAAATCTTTGATGATTTCACTATTATTTGGGTTTACAGATATAATTTCAGTGTCAAACTTCATGAAATTCTATAAGTTTGTGTACATTATGGATGAAGGGCATGAAGCATTGTACAGACAACCTAATTTTCAAATAAAAAAGCCATTTGAAACTCTTAAAACTGTAAACCCTATATAATGTCTTTAAGAAATGTAATGAAGAAATAGCATACATACTAGAAATGTACTGTATATATAGACATAAGTAGAACATTCCAAGACATTATGATGGCAAAACAAAATTAAAAAAGATTTCTTACATGTTTATGGTATCTTCAGTGTTTTGATCTGGTCATGGATGTAATTGTTGAATGTGCACAATAATGTAAGAGTATGTCATCAGTCAAGTAAATATATATTTTGTAAACAGAATTATAGCTTAAATGAAAAGGTTCATTTTACTGAAAGTGATTTACATCGTGCAACACAGAAATGCTCACAAATAATGGAAAACATTTACCATGCCTGTTTGTTCCAAAGTCAAATGAATGCAATTAGATATGAGTGAACCAGGTTGACCAGGCTGCAATTCAACCAAGACTATATAGATTAACATGACTGTGAAGCTGAGGTGGAGCAAGTTAACAGATGTATACCCATCTCTGCACACAGATTATAGTGGAAAAAATATTGGCTAATTTATTATGGATTAAGAGGCAGTCAAATCTGATCTCTCTGATGAATTGATTAAAGTTTTAAATGTGTCTTTATCTCTAATTATAACATACAATGTATAGTTCATAGCCACTTCGCTACCAGAGATTTTTTCCTCCTTTAATTCCCAATTGAACTTCTATTTTAAAATCAGCTGCAGTAATTACATTCAAGGATGCATAAGAAAGTTGTTTAATATCTTACAGTTTATCTTACTTCTAAGGCATCTACGGGTATATACTGAGTAAGAAAGCCTGTCCCCTGCCAGTAACTGCAGAATTGAATTCTTTATCTCTGATTGGAAGACGTTTTCACCCTACAGAGGTCTGAAACGTCCCCTTCTGTGTCAGAACTATTAATCTGCAATCAGCAAAGTTTATTATCCCTGCTGATTAGAGAGCTTTGGTTCTGGCTCTGGGGATTGGATCATTGCTTCCCTACAGACAACAAGGATCCCACTCTGACTATAGCTGCTTCATAAAGAAAACTGTAGGGACCCTTTCACACTGGCGCCTATGTGAAGCGGAATCCGCTTGCTCAGCGGAGAATCTCTCTGTTGATCCCAGCTCTGTAATGCAGAGCAGACACGGACAAAGTCCCACTCTTCTCTATGGGGCAATCAGTCCATTTCCATCCGATCCACCAGCCAGATGGGGAATAGGACCACCATCAGTCTGTTTTTGGCAGACAGGATGGGATTGCATTTGTGTAAAAGCAATGAATAATATCTGTATATTTGTAATATGTTTGTAACATCAATTTGACCAGCAGGGGAAAAAATACAAGGCAGACCTCAACAGTGTGAGTCTATGGAGATTTCTGCGCAAGTAGCTGATTGAATGGATGTTTGACTGAGCAAACCTCCAGTTTCAGCAGAGGTATTATTACCACTGTATTTAGCAGAGGTATTATTACCACTGTTACTCACAGCTTGCTGCTCAGTGCTCCTAGTTTTTATGGAGCCTGCACCGACTGCCATCCTACTAACCAGTGACAGGCGAAAGGTAAACAAAGTTATAGTGTAAAAAAAGGGTATGGTTTATCTTTAACCACTTAAGGACTCCTTCACGCCGATATACATTGGCAGAATGGCACAGCTGGGCACAATTACTTACCTGTCTCTTTAAGCCCAGCTGTGGGGTCGGACACGGTCCGAAGCTCCGTGACCTCGCCCGCGGGACCCGGTGTCCCTCGATCGGTCACCGGAGCTGAAGAACGGGGAGAGGTGTGTGTAAACACACCTTCCCTGTTCTTCGTTGTGGCAGTGTCATTGATCGTCTGTTCCCTGATATAGGGAAAGACGATCAATGACATCACACGTCCAGCCCCGCCCCCCTACAGTTAGAAACACATATAAGGTCACACTTAACCCCTACAGCGCCCTCTAGTGGTTAACTCCTAAACTGCAATTTTTATTTTCACAGATTTTGATAAACCCCTCACCCACAGATCACCACAACCACCAAGTAAGGATTGTAGGGAATAGGTCCTCATCAACATGGGGACAAGATGCTTTGCCAAGATGAACTTCCTGCAAAGGTTTCCCCATATTAAGGGCATGTAGCCTAGTATTGTTCAGGAGGGGTGGCACATGCCCCCCCCCTTTTCCTGGCCAGCCAGGTTGCATGCTCACACAAGTAAGGGTATGCTATGGTATTTGCAGAGGGGATTACACTTTTTTTTTTTGCATGGGGTGTCCCACTAAAATCCATTCCTGACCTAAAGGTCCATGGGCCAGATTCACGTAGCCCGGGCGCAGCGTAACGTAACCGATTTAGGTTACACCGCCGCAGTGCCGAAGTGCCCGATCCACAAAGCACTTACCTGGAAATTTGCGGCGTTGTATCCTAAATCCGTCCGGCGCAAGGCGGGCCAATTCAAATGGGGCGGGTACCATTTAAATTAGGCGCACTCCCGCGCCGGACGTACTGCGCATGCTCCCGGCGCAAATTTCCCGACGTGCCTTGCGCAAAATTATGACGCGCCAACGTTTTGTGAATCGCGACGTGAAAAAAAGACTTGCGCCGGGAATTTTTTTTTTTTTTAAAAATTCAAAAGCGACGCGGGAAAGACGGGTATACTTTTACATGGTGTACTAATTTTACACTTTGTAAAAGGTGCCCTATCTTTGCGACGGCAAACTAACACTTGCGGCGACGTAACAACGGGAAAAAGTTTTGTGGATCGCCGTAACTGCTAATTTGCATACCCAACGCTGGTTTACGACGCAAACTCCCCCCAGCGGCGGCCGCGGTACTGCATCCTGAGATCCGACAGTGTAAAACTATTACACCTGTCGGATCTTAGGGATATCTATGCGTAACTGATTCTATGAATCAGTCGCATAGATAGAAACAGGGATACGACGGCGTATCAGCAGATACGCCGTCATGTCCCTTTTGTGAATCTGGCCCCTTGTATGTATTTTCGGAGGGGGATCCCAAACAGTTTTTCTTTTTTGTCACAATATCCCTTGTTTAAAATCACTTGTCAGCCAGGAATCCCCAGCTGACAGATGAATGTACTAGGCAGGGATGAGTTGCTGGTTGTTAGGACATCTGTAGATGCCAGCCTCCTTACTAGGAGCCCTGAGCAGGAAGCTGTCACATTTTGCAATGCTAGCAATACTGCTCTAAATGTTTCACCTAACATGCTGCAACAGGAGATTTGTTTGGTCATGTGCACAGAAATCTCAGTAGACTGTGTACACAGTGCTGAGCTCTGCCTCATATTATTTTCCATGCTGGTCAAATGTTCTTAGCCAGTAGTATTAGGCATTTTTTTCTACTGGTGAATGTTCTGTTGGCTATGGCCCAGATTCACGTAGAGGGGCGCAAAAATGTGCGGGCGTAAACGTATCTCATTTATGTTACGCCGCCGCAAGTTTTTCAGGCAAGTGCTTTATTCACAAAGCACTTGCCTGTAAAGTTGCGGCGGCGTAGCGTAAATCACCCGGCGGAATTCAAATTCGGCGGGTAGGGGGCGTGTTTCATTTAAATGAAGTGCGTCCCCATGCCGATTGAACTGCGCATGCGCCGTCTGTCAAATATCCCAGTGTGCATTGCTCCAAATGACGTCGCAAGGACGTCATTGGTTTCGGCGTGAACGTAAATGACGTCCAGCCCCATTCACGGACGACTTACGCAAACAACGTAATTTTTTTAATTATTGATGCGGGAACGACGGCCATACTTAACATTGGCTGCGCCTCATAGACCCAGGGGCAACTTTACGCCGGGAAAAGCCTAACGTAAACGTCGTAACTTTACTGCGTCGGCCGCACGTACGTTCGGGAATTCGCGTATCTAGCTAATTTGCATACTCAACGGGGAAATCGAAGGAAGCGCCACCTAGCGGGCAAAAACAAAATTGCATTTAAGATCCGACAGCGTAAGAGACTTACGCCTGTCGGATCTAATGAATATCTATGCATAACTGATTCTAAGAATCAGTCGCATAGATACGACGGCGCTAGGCAGAGATACGACGGCGTATCTGGAGATGCGCCGTCGTATCTCTTTTGAGAATCTGGGCCTAAGTTTCTCTTACGATCAAATGTCAGGAAATGGTTAATTAGCCCAGTGAAAATCAAGAAAAACAAGAAATAAAAACTGACATTACACATATATTATAAATATTTCATTATTTGTGTGTGAATGATAGATAAGACATTTGTAAAATATATTTTTATACATAGACCGCTAAATGTATTATGCATGCAATAACATTATTTTTTCTGTATCTTTACATATAAGTTACTCATACCTCATTCCACTTGAAATGATTGTGATTGGCCACTGAAATATGAATAGTAACTGTTCTGTGAGTATTGCTTACCTTTTTCCTGTAATGGAGATTTCACTTCCTGGCTCAGTGACCACATAAGAGATGTGTCAGAATCCCTGCACTAAACAGGTAAAACCAGACAGAAGTTTTACCCCAACCCCACACTAATTCAAACTATAAAAAAAAATTCTAATGCTCCACTTCATCTTATTTCAATTTCAATTGCAAATTGTTTGTGTCTCTGAAAATGTAGAGCTCATTGTACTAGGATGCTTTAAACGCCCCACTGACAAGCAAGGTGCGAGGAATAAAACTCTCATAGTACTCTGCATTCCAGGAATTGAAATCATGTAAAGCATTTCTAAACGCTGAATGTTTTATACTGTTTGGATTTCTGTTTGTCCCTTTTCTGTTAAAATTAAGTAATATGCTTTAGTTACAGTGTGTTTTATTTCATAGCATTGGGAAATCTTTTCTTTGAAGCTTTTTTTTTTTTTAACGTATTTATATTAATGCTTTAAATGTACATCACAACATTCATAACATACACTAGAAGCAAACAAAGAGCACAAACCTTTTGCTGTGTCATTCTTCGATTCTTTTGATTCACCATACAAGGCACAATAGGATACCAACATGCAGTACATAACTATAAAGTACTTGCAAGGGCTACGGAAAAGAATAACACAATAAAGCCCCATACACACTATCAGTTTTCCTGCTGGTTTTCTCTTCAGGTTTACCAAAACCATGTAGTATAAGGACCTGCCTGATTGCATTCAAATTGAAACGCTTAAGGTTTGACCTCATATTAGATGGTTTTGGTAAACCTGAAGAGAAAACCATCAGGAAAACTGATAGTGTGCATGGGGCTTCAGAAGAGCATGGCCCATGTCATACCAGAGTCCTGAGTTGAAAGCGTATGGTCAGATTTAATCCAGGGTTCCCAACTCATAAGTGAGTTGATAAAGGGGATGACATAGTTAATTACAGTCGTATGCAAAAGTTTAGGAACCCCTGACAATTTCCAAGATTATCATGTATAAATATTTGGGTGTTTGGATCAGCAATTTCATTTTGATCTATCAAATAACTGAAGGTCACAGTAATATTTCAGTAGTGAAATTAGGTTTATTGGATTAACAGAAAATGCGCAATATGCATCAAAACAAAATTAGACAGGTGCATAAATTTGGGCACCCTTGTCATTTTGTTGATTTGAATACCTGTAACTACTTAGCACTGATTAATTGGAACACACAATTGGTTTGTTGAGCTCATTAAGTCTTTAACTTCATAGACAGGTGCATCCAATCATGAGAAAAGATATTTAAGGTGGCCAATTGCAAGTTGTTGTTCTCTTTGACTCTCCTCTGAAGAGTGGCAACATGGGTGCCTCAAAACAACTCTCAAATGACCCGAAAACAAAGATTGTTCTACACTATGGTTTAGGGGAAGGCTACAAAAAGTTATTGCAGAGATATAAGCTGTCAGTATCCACTGTGAGTAACATAGTGAGGAAATGGAAGACCACAGGCACAGTTTTTGTTAAGGCCAGAAGTGGCAGGCACATAAAATATTGGAGAGACAAGGATGGTGAGAACGGTCAAAAACAGCCCACAGACCGCCTCCAAAGACCTACAACATCAACTTGCGTCAGATGGTGTCACTGTGCATCGTTCAACAATTCAGCGCACTTTGCACAAGGAGAAGCTGTATGAGAGAGTGATGCGAAAGAAGCCTTTTCTGCACACATCCCACAAACTGAGTCGCTTGAGGTATGCAAACGCACATTTGGACAAGCCAGCTTCAATTTGGAATAAGGTGCTGTGGACTGATGAAACACAGATTGAGTTATTTGGTCATAACAAGGGGCGTTATGCATGACGGCAAAAGAACACAGCATTCCAAGAAAAACACTTGCTACCCACAGTAAAATTTGGTGGAGGTTCCATCATGCTGTGGGGCTGCGACCCAAAAAACACTGAACTCACACAAATTCATTCCCGCAGCCCAGTGTGCACCTGGTCTAAAGGTCACTTTGAAAACCGGTACACATGCACCAATGACCATTATTCTAGTGTATTTCATGGGTACACTATTGGAAGTATCGCTCAAGATGAAAAACAAAAACAAGTGTTTGAATCCATATTGAAGGGCAGCAAAATACAAAGTACCAGGTGTGTTTTAGCCCCCAAACATTAAATAAATAAAAAAGTAATGTCTGAATATCTGTGAATTTATTTTACACAACTGCTGTGCAGAGCAAAATCAGATAAAAGTACACATCAGTATGTAAACTGAAATAATGTATTGTTATCTCTCATTAAGGTCCTGGATCACGTAGAAAATCTGTACAGAGAATTTTCCAAGCCCCATGGCAACGGCAGGTCAGAAAGATCAAGTGGTGATAAAGGGAATGCCTTTATAAATTATCTATCAAGCATCCCGAGAGGAATGACATTTTGAAGCTTAGGATTATAAGAACATACAAAACAGCTGTCTAGTAGCTATAATTTAAAAGAACTATTCGCTTTATTTTATTATCTCAATTCATGCTAAGAGGTGATAACACTTGAAGAGTTACATTCAGAATTCTGCAAGATCCCAATCTTATCTTCTATTACTTTTTATTGACTAGTTATAACAGAGCATGTTATGTGATGCTACTTTTATTTCATTTCATTGGTATAATAATATTGAACATAAAGAATAACGAGCAAGAAAAATAAATCACGCTCTGTGGAGTTGATTATACTCACAATAATCTGAAAATACACAACATGGCTTCCTAAAATGTTGTGATGTAAAGCATTATGTATTTGCTTTACATTTGTAATTGTAATCTATATTAATATTAATGGCCCTACTCCAAGCAGGAAAGAAAAGCAAAGAAATATAATTAAACCAACCCAAATTCTTGGTTTCATTGCTTTAAAATAATGAAAGACATTTGAAGAAAATAATTTGCATTTGTTTACTTAATGGGTTATTATTATATGTTTTCGAGACAATTTTTTTTTTTTTAGGCTTGCTAGTGCTATTTAATAATAAGATAGATAGATAGATAGATAGATAGATAGATAGATAGATAGATAGATAGATAGATAGATAGATAGATAGATAGATAGATAGATATTGATTTGTATTCAATTATATTGTATGGAAACACACAATTGTATTAATTTGTATGGTTTTAACATGTCTGAAAGTTAAAAATGATATATTGACAGGTAATTGGTTAAGGCCTAATTCCAGGCTTTTCTTTATTAAATGTCCCTCAGGCAGTGCTTAAAATGAAAAAGCTGCTGAGACTATTATACTTATCTCTTGTCTGGTGCTGTCCCTTACAGTACTTCTTTTTCACCAGAAGATGTCCTCAGTCTTTCAGATTTAATGGCGCCCAGCCACATTCAATTAAGAGGACTGAGGGTATAATCTGCTAATAATGGGGTTCAACTGGTCCTACTGTATGGGGCTCAGACAAGCAGGGGGTGCTAGGATGCAGGGCAAGAAGATGGTGCACAGGGAGGGTGATAGGTGTGGTGGGGGTAGAGAATGCAATTACTGACTTTTTTTGCAGCAGCTGAAAACCAGAGGGGGGGAGGTTCCAGCAAGATACCCCCCTCCCCCATCCCTTCCGCTGCACCAATCTCCCTCCCAAAAATGATATCCTCAGTCCCTTTCTCTGTTTCAAAAGTGAGACATCAGGAGTCTGTTTAGAGCCCTGATATTTCACCAAAGTCTACCCAAAAAAAAAAAAAATTGTAAAAAATATGAAAAGGACAGTAAAAACATAAGGAATGTAAAAAAACGATTTAAAAGAAATAAAGACGGGGGCGTGTCCAAGATGGCGACCAGAGCAACAGCACATTAGTCTGTAGACTGTATTAACACTACTGCAGGTTCTAATTTGACAGGTGTGCCGTTGTGGGCGAGTGGCGCCATATGCACACTGTCTGTATTTGGGGCCGTACACCTGAATCCACATGACCACATGACCCCTGATAATGTCAGACATGCTGATGAAATTAGTCTGATTGTGAATGCTTGACATGTCACTTCCTCCTTTTGTCTGGAGCGAGGGTGGAACACCGACGGCATACCTGCTTGCGTATTCCTGCTTGGGTCGATTTTAACTCATCCAACTGCAGCGGGGTATCGCCCTTTCTAATGTGAGACAAAAGACTACCATTGCTGATCGTGAAGGATCTCAGCTCCCTCCGGTGGCCAAGTTGGGTTAGAGCCACCTGTTGTTTACATTTCATTCTGGTACCACAGTGAATGTTGGGGGATTGAGTTCAGAAGGAGAAGAGACTCCATTTGTCCTGGCCTGTAATGAACTACATTACCCAGAGAGCAGCTGGACAACCCCAAGATGCTTTGCCTTCCGCACCGCCTGCTAAGGGAGGTAATTTAATGGAGAGGACTTGTTTGGCGTGCTGTCTTGGGACCGCCTCTTCAACCCAGGAGGAAGCTGTTAGGAGTGCCTCCACTGGGAGTAGGCCGCAGTTGAGGCCTACATACGCCCGGGCGGAGCGGCTTTGAGAAGGAGGGATGGAGTTTCTGCCGGAGTCATCGGACGAGATCCCAGTAACCCTGCGACCTGTCTGAGGACCGGAGACTGCTGACCGACCGGACAGTGTGCCGTAGAAGGACAAGGCCTGAACCGGTTGGGTGAGACGGGCACTTGCCTGAAAGTACTGATTGTCTTGCAGAAGGGCGGATCTTTAATATCCATCTTGCTGTTTGACTAATCAGGAAACTTTTAACAGTTTACTAGAACCCTTTTGGATTATAAATTGTTTTTTGCGTGCCAACGCATGCCAACGAATAAGTGCACGAACTGTTAGCAGGAGACTGCATTGAAGTTTGGCCTGGGACGCCAGGCCATCCTGATTAGCTATAGCTACAGTACCCAAGGGTTATCTATTTAGAGTTGTATATTCATTATATGTGTTGCATTACTTGCTGACTGAGTAATCAGTTCCATTACTTTATATTGTATTGTAGAGAGGTGGAGAGCTGGGTGAGGTTTGGCAAGAGGGCGTTTCAATGTATGTGTTTTGTTGAAGGGGTTCCTCTTGCTGTGTGCTCACACAGGTCTATCTGACATTGAAGCCTAGCTCACACTTAAAGTGGTTGTAAACCCTTATTTTTCACTTTTACCTACAGGTAAGCCTATAATAAGGCTTACCTGTAGGTATAAAGAATATCTCCTAAACCTGTACGGTTTAGGAGATATTCCCCTCGCAATGCGCCGCTGATCAGTAGCTTTTTTAAGTAATGTGTGGGCTTTGCGCTGGTTCCTCCCACACAACCAGGGCTTGAGAGGAACACAGAAACTATAGGGAGCCTATGATTACATCATCAGGACTGCATACATGTCAGTTTTTAGATGAGAAATAATGCTGTACTAATATTATTGCTTTAGGGCCCTTTCACACGGGGCGGATCAGTAATGATCCTCCTCCGTGTGTCCGTACAGCTCAGCGGGGATCCTCCGTAAAATCCCCGCTGAGCTGGCAGCTGACAGGGCGGTCCCCGCACACTCTGCAGGGACCGCCCTGTCTTTCCTCCGCTCTCCCCTATGGGGAATCGGATGAACATGGACCGTATGTCCGTGTTCATCCGATCCGGCAGACGGAAGAAAATAGGGTTTTCTTCCGTCCGAAAATGCGGGTCTTTGCGGAGGCGGACAAATTACGGGTGTCAGCGGATGGTCATCCGCTGACACCCGTAATCACATAGGGACCCATGTATGTCCCGTTTTCATCTGCAACGGATGGATGAAAATGCGAACATACGGTCCGTATGTGTGAAAGGGCCCATATGATCAGAAAGGGAACAGGCGTTTCAGAGAATATGTTCATTTGTGACATTAAACTTCATCTTTAGGCATATCATAAAAAAAATAAAAATCAGAACACTTTTTTAGTCAATAAGGTTCTTATAGTTTCTTAATTTTAGATGCAGTAAATTTTTATTGGATGGGGAAGCATATGACATTGGAGACACACATATTCAGTTACATAACCTATGTTACTTGCCTGTGAGTGGTTGTAAATAGTCAAGGTTGTTTACCCTCATAAATGTTATGCGTGAAGGTAAAAAACCTTCTGTGCGCAGCAGCCCCCCCCCCAATACTTACCTTAGCTCCATCTCAATCCAGCGATGTTCTTATAAGCAGCGGCTTTCTTCCTCCTCATTGGCTGAGCCAGCAGCAACTGTCAATTACAGCCAATGAGCCAATGAGGAAAAAGCAGGGGGGGGCGAGCCATGCTTCTTATGTGAATGGACACACACACAGCAATAGCTCAGGAGTGAGCCTGCTTGGGTGCCCCCATAGCAAGCTTTAAGCAGGAGTGCTGGTGGGGGACATTAGATAAAAAGGATCAAGGCTGCTCTGTGAAAAACAGAGCAGGTAAGTATAGCATGTGTGAAAAAAAAACGCCTTTAATAACACTTTAAAATATCCTACTATTTATTTTATATATATATATATATATATATATATAAATATATATATATATATATATATATATATATATATATATATATATATATATATATACTGTATTTATCGGTGTATAAAATGCACAGGCATATAACACGCACCCTAACTTTAAGGCCTCGTACAGACGGGCAAACGTGTACGATGAAAACGGTCCGCTGAACCGTTTTCAGCGAACATGCCCGCCTGGAGATTTCTGTATGATGGCTGTACACACCATCATACAGAAATCCGCGCATACACAATACGCGGCGATGAGGCCGTGCCGTCGCCGCGACGATGACGGCAGTTCAATGCTTCCACACATGCGTCGAAGTGATGGCGGCTGCTCGGACATGTACGGTAAGTCTGTACAGACGACCGAACATGTCCGACGGACAGGATTCCAGCGGGCATGTTTCTAAGCAAGTTTAGAAACATTTGCCCGCTCGAAAATGGTCTGGCGGGCAAATGTACGCTGGAATCCTGTCCGCTCGGCTGTACAGAAGACCGAACATGTCTGCTGAAACTGGTCCGTGGACCAGTTTCAGCAAACATGTTCGGTCGTGTGTACGGGGCCTTAGAGGAAGGTTTCAGGGAAAAAAAATTCCACAGCCCCCAGGCACAGTTTACCCTCTATTTTCAGGGTAAAAAAGTGAGTGTTATATGCCAATGAATACAGTGGGCCAGATTCATGAACAATGGTGCAGATTTGCACCGGCGTGGTGCATCATTTTTAGACTACACCGGTCCAGCGCGGAGAGGCAGTTAGGTGATTCAAGAAACTTTTTTTGTCTACGATGCCCCAGCGGGGCGGATTTTAGACGGCGTAAGGCGGGATAAGGCCAACTGGGAGTCACCCTATGCTAATGAAGTGCCGACCGTGGCGCAGGGGTCACGCCGGGGCGCATCTTAGACCGCACATGCTCAGTGACATCCAGGGGTAAATGCCCCAATCTGCACATGCTCAGAACTGCGCCCTGGCGTGATCCCTGAGCTACGCCGGTCCACTACCAATGCCCAGTCCATAAATCAGCCCAGACTTCCGCCCTGCAGGTGCAAATGTACTTAAGCTTTTTTTTTCCAAGCTAGGTCGTTTGCATTGTGGTGGGGCAGTTATGGCTGGTGAGGTCATCCTGCAGGATGCTGGTTAATTCCAGGATGACTTCACGGCTGAACCTGTAGGTGCGATACACCTCCACTTCCCCCATGTCAAAGACGTTAATGCGCGGGGGCGGAAGATCCTCTCCCGTACCCTCCTACGTGCCCTTCGACGCAATAGTGCAAGGACCACGGCTGCCCCTTGCATGTTGGCACACAGATGTGTTGTCCAGCAAGTGTTGTTGCTCAGTTCATTTGTAACGCTGCTGCTTTAGCTGCTCTCCAGCTGACCTGTGCAAGTTTGGTGCAAAGTTACCCCTGCTTTTATGAGGTGTAACTTGGCGCCGGAAATTTCAGCTCCGCTCACCGGGAGTAGCCTGCGCCGGTCAAGCTTAAGTTGATGAATCGGCCCAACAACCTCATTTGCATATTTAAAACACAAAAACCATGGCCGCGCCAGATCCGACCAGCGTAAATCTGCGCCAACGCCGCGCCGGCGTGGAAAGGTTACACCGAGGCGATGAAGTCTATTTGGAGGCGTAATCTGGTTCTCTGGGTACGGTGCAGGGATCCGCCGGTGCAAATCTGCACTTACGCTGTGCATCTACCAAAAAAACGGTGTAAGTGCTTCATGAATCTGGCCCAGTATATATATATATATATATATATATATATTGGGTTGAAAGTTGAACACTCTCTTTGTTTTTTGGCTGTTATAACATGTCTCAACCATTTATTTCAGTTCCAGAGAGAGATTTGAAATATTTGGACTGGGAACTGAACTGATTTTAATAGGGAGTTGGTGAAACAGCTACTTATGTATACTTAACATAGAGCTCTGGTAGCCCTAGATTAGATACATTCTGACCAAATGTTGGTTTGCTTTGGATTAAATGCTCTAACTGACGTTTCAGGATATTACTATTGACTGTGAACATTACGTTTTCCAAGAGGCAGTTATAGGATAAGTTATAATTATACAATACTATTCAGACATGTACCTTGTGGTTAGAACTACATGTATTTTCCCTTCAGCTGACTGGTGCAAATTTCAGTGTCAATGCACATGTCATTTTATCAGAGAGAATATTTGGTTTCTGAAAATATGAAGGCTAAGACATCAGCAATGACTTTAACTTTCGGTGAAAAGCAAGACCCCACTAGTGATCAGGCACACCTTTAGAAAGCCTTTTTATTAGCCTTTAATGTGTTTAATTTTGAAGGGATTAGAAGTGGAAATGTTACAATAACCAAGCTAAGTCAATATGCATTCCCCATCTCCCCACTTCACTTATCCAGATATCATTTCTCATTACAAAATAAAAGGCTGCTTTTGGAGTCTGAAAAATCAGCATTTTCTTTCAGCACACAGACACACAGATTTATGGTTGCTGAGTGAAGAAAATTAATAGTTTGAGGTTTTCCGCTTGGTACCTTCATAAGGAGAAAGCAACCTTCATGAGCGAATCCTTGCTGAGTCACATGATACACTAATTTCCTTACTCTCTTGTGCATTTTGCTGTTCTTTTTTTAGCACTCACCATATAGCTTGTGCAATATATTAACATAGTTACCTTTTGTTTTCATTTATTATGTTTGTGACAGCAGTGAGTCATTTTTCTGCTCATAATAATGACAATTTTTCAGAATTCATGTGGTTGCTGCTACAGCTGATTTTTTTTTATGAAGACTGCTTTCTAAATACTTGCCCAGTTTCACTACTGAGATGCTGTAGGTCTTTTTTTTCCAGGAATGTGTTTATTTAGCCATCTTTAAAATCCAATTTCTTTTTTTTTCTTAAAAAATATCCATTTATAAAATAAATACATATATACTGGCCCAGATTCTCGTATCTGGGCGTAAAACTGCGTCGGCGTAATGTATGTCATGTATGTTTTACAGGCAAGTGCTTTATTCACAAAGAACTTACCTGTAAAGTTGCGGCGGCGTAGCGTAAATCCCCTGGCGCAAGCCCGCCTAATTCAAATGAGCCGGGTAGGGGGTGTGGAGCATTTAAATTAGGCGCGTTCCCGCGCCGAACGTAATGCGCATGCGCCGTCCCTAAAATTTCCCGACGTGCATTGCGCTAAATGACGTCGCAAGGACGTCATTGGTTTCGACGTGAACATAAATGGCGTCCATCCCCATTCACGGACGACTTACGCAAACAACGTACATTTTTTAAATGTTGACGCAGGAACGACGGCCATACTTAACATTGGTTGCCCCTCATATAGCAGGGGCAACTTTACGCCGCGCAAATCTAACGTAAACGTCGTAACTTCACTGTGTCGACCGCGCATACGTTCGTGAATTCAAGTATTTTGCTAATTTGCATACACAACGGGGAAAACGACGGAGGCGACACCTAGCGGCAAAAAAAAAATTGCATTTAAGATCCGACAGCGTAAGAGCCTTACGCCTGTCGGATCTAATGTATATCTATGCGTAACTGATTCTAAAATCAGTCACATAGATACGACGGCCCAGATTAGGACTTACGACGGCGTACATTGCGTTGCGCCGTCGTAAGCCCTTTGAGAATCTGGCCCACTGCATTTATTGGCATATAACACTCACATTTTTACCCTGAAAATAGAGGGTAAACTGTGCCTGCGTGTTATAAACAGGTGGCTATGGAAATAATTTGCCTGAAACTTCCCTCTTATTACGGTTACTGCATCACTAATTATCTCTCCAGCATTGTCACAGAAGACATTTAGCCAGATTCAGGTAGAGCGGCGTATGTTTAAGCCGGCGTAGCGCATCTCATATGCGCTACGCCGACGTAACATAGAGAGGCAAGTACAGTATTTACAAAGCACTTGCTCCCTAAGTTACGGCGGTGTAGCGTAAATGGGCCGGCGTAATTCAAATTAGGCTGGTAGTGGGCGTGTTGTATTGTAATGAATCGTGACCCCATGTGAATGCATGGCAGAATGAACGGCGCATGCGCGGGCATGCTCAGAATCACGTTGCAAATACTCCCTACGATACGATGTCACAATGCGTACGACGTGAAACCTCACCTACGCCCAGCCCCATTCACGTACAACTTACGTAAACGACGTAAAATCCAACGGCACTTCCGACGTCCATACCCTAAACGACTTAGACCAGCTTTTTGGTGGTTTAACGTTACCCTGGAAAAACGCCTTACGTAAACTACGTAGATTACAGCGACGGGCGCAAGTACGTTCGTGATTTGGCGTATCTAGCTCATTTACATATTCAACGCGTAAATCAACAGTGAGGAGTATCTCAAGATACGACGGCGCTCATTCGGACTTACGACGGCGTATCTACTGATACGCCGTCATAAATCTCTCTGAATCCGGCTATTATTCTCTATAGTTTGGAGCCTGTTCACATTGGTCCATTTCCTTTTTAGCCCAGGGCATTTCAGCCCCATCCCTTAGGGGTAAATCTTCATAGCAGCCTGCACTCCCAGTACAAGGCTACAGAGAGCAGTGATAATGTTGTTAATTCAGCTCCCTTCTCTGCATCACTGAGAATTGTGCAGCGTTGGAGAAGAGGTACAGGACACTGCAGGTCACAAGCTAGTTCTTTGAAACTAAACAATTCAATAAATTAGTGGTTTGCACATTTATGATGCTGCTGAATGTATCTATGCATAAATCTCCAGTTTGGATGATTTCCCATATTTCTGTCGGGTTCCTACATTGTGTGAATAATGATTACCTGGATTCCTAAATACCTAACCCAGAAACTACATACAGTAACTTAAACTAAATCAGGCAATAGATGGATTTTCTTATAGTGGAGTGCACCTTTAGGCCGGGATTCAGAAAGGACTTACGACGACGTATCTCCAGATACGGCGTCGTAAGTACAAATGTGCACCGTCGTATCTATACGCTTATTCAGGAAAGCAGATACGCCTGAATTTTGGCAAGATACGACCGACGTAAGTCTCCTACGTCGTCTTATGTTGGGTGCATATTTACGCTGGCCGCTAGGGGCGCTTCCGTTGATTTACGCGTCGAATATGTAAATGAGCTAGATACGCTGATTCACAAACGTACTTTCGCCCGTCGCAGTAAGCTACGCCGTTTACGTAAGGCGTACATCCGGCGTAAGTTTACCCCACATAAAGCAGGGGTGAGTCATGTTAAGGTATGGACGTTGGAAACGTCGGAAACGTCAAAACAGCCGTCGTATTTTACGTTGTTTACGTAAGTTGTACGTGAATGGGGCTGAATGGACCCGACGTATCTTAGGGAGTAAATTCGACATAATTCTGAGCATGCGCCGTTCGTTCGGCCATGCATTTACATGGGGTCACGCTTCATTATAATACAACAATCCCACTGCCTTGCTACTTTGAATTATGTGGGCTTACGCCGGCCCATTTAAGTTACGCTGGCGTAAATATGGGAGCAAGTGCTTTGTGAATACTCAGCTTGTCTCTCAATGTTACGTTGGCGTAGCGCATATGAGATGCGCTACGCCTATGTAAAGATGCGCCGATCTCTCTGAATCCCAGCCTTAGTGTTTATTTAAATCCAAGATTGTTTTTTTTAGTCCTAAAAAGGAAGGCTTAAAACTATTGTCATAATTTTACTGGTATTCAGGGCTTGGTTAGAGAGATTAATCTTTACTTCCTGGCTTTACTTCTTGGCTTACAATATGAGCAATACAGTACAAGACTCACAGATATATCAAGCAAGATGCCTAGCAAATAAGCAGAAACTATGGTCTGTAACAGAAGAAATACGTTTAAAAGTTACTTAAAGAGTAGTTTTCCCCACACCAAAACATTTTTAAGTCAGCAGCTACAAAATACTATAGCTGCTGACTTTTAATATTAGGACACTTACCTGTCCAGAGTTCCCATGATGTTGGCACCCCAGATGATTTTTGGACCGACTCTCTGGGTGCTGCCGCCACCCTTCATGGTAAGGGAAACCGTCAGTGAAGCCTTTCGACTTAACAGCCAGTTTCCTACTGTGAATGCGTGAAGTGCACTGCACTTTCTAATTGGCCTGGTGGTGTAGGAAGGAGCCAAACTTCCAAGGGATGGTGTCATGACTGTCTCCCAGAAGTGGGGAAGGGTACCTGCCAAAAACATATACCCTTTCCGACCTCCCCCTGAAAGGTGCCAAATGTGGCATCGAAGGAGGGGAGAAAGCAGATAAGCGGATTTTCCACTTCTGGGTGAAACTCTGATTTAACTCTGGTTACTGTGCGTTTGTGATCTCTGTTGACAATGCGGACTCAGGCTTCTTAAGCAGTTGCTGGAGATCAGGTGAAAGCTTCTTTAGGTATCTTCTGGCTGGGTACAGACTGTTCTTGGTGTTTAAGGCATGATGAGTCCTGTCAATCTGTCTCTGCTGCTGGATTTTTTGGGGGTTTTGTTGACACCGGTTACAAACGTGTTTACCTTAACAATGGACTGCTCCAACTGTCAACAGTTCATATTGTTTAAAGACAGCCTGAATTACCAAGGCATTTGTTTGAGAAGTATTCACTCAAACAAAACTAGATTTTCTGTTTCTGTGACAAACTACTAAACTGATTGTCCCATGTACAATTATGTCTGATTAGTTTTAAAAAATCATAAATATGTATCAAACACAACACAGGGACACAGACTGAAATAAAAAATTCACAGGGGTTCTAGCATTACTCTGGTAGCATTAAAACGCTAACAAGGCTTTTAGCCCTTCCCCACTCTATCCAAAACTAAGAAAATTGTTTTGGCTAGACATGAACTTTAATTTAGAATAGAGTGTTATGTTGTAATTTCTATCTATGTTGGAGGCATTTTAAACCTGCCTTACACTGTTCTTTAAATAACAGCTACATGTGTCTGCCTACAGAATGTAGGAACATTGAAAAGGTACAGTGTTTAGTGCTATTTAGCACAGTTTGCCATCTATGGCATGCAAGTTAGTCTAAGTATGTCATTTACACTGCTTTCTGCAATGTTCACCCTTTTTTGCAGTTTTAATAAAATACAGCCTTAGCATTAGCTCAGCCTCTTTCAACCAGGGTGCCGGCATTCTTCAGGGGTGCTTTGGAAAAATGACAAAAAATTGCCCAATATGTTATACAAGCTCAAGCCTGCCTTTTATTTACACAAAGCCACATTCATTGTGCACCATTACAACCTTCCAGTTGCCAGCGTCATACCAACCAATGATGTCCTTAGTTGATAAGGAGGATGTCAGCTGCCTGCACAGCATCTTTGTTTTTGCCCCCCCCACCTCTCTCTGTCAGCACTGGGGCCATATACAGTAGCTGTGTGAGTAGGAGAAACTGAAGGAGAAGACAAACACTGGAATACTAGTCAGTACCAGTGTGCAAAGGTTTACTGCTTTCAAAGAATAACTCACATTTAATGTTGGGTGGCACGTGTGTGTGGATGTCGCTGTGTTATGTAAAACTTGTAGTTTCATTTTTAAACACTTAAACAGCTCACTGTACTGAACGTTATATCATTCTGCTTTTCATAGCAATGAACACAAACAGAATAAACAAGAATATAAAGAGAAATGAAGAGACACACACCACAGCTGGTGGTGCCCTAATTGTGAAGTTCAACGAGTATCAATGAAAGATTTATCCATCTCACATACATACTGCTTTTCTCCAAGCATCCGGGGGACACAGTCAGTGGTGGTGCCACCAAAGTCTCACCATGAAGGCCAGAACACCACGATACAGCCAACTAATTTTTGTTTTGAGGGCACACGGGTCCTCTTTGTCAAGGCATAACAATTACTACAACAAACACAAATTAAAGGGATTTTTAAATCAAGCCATATTCAGCTTTATTGACTACAGCTGTCCCTCACTAAGCTGTCTAAGATAAAGAACTGAACAATCACACAACTGCTCAGTCAGCTCTTGGTCTGCTTATAGTAGAGAAGAAAGTCACTGCTCTCCTCTCTGCTGCTCCAGGGGGAAAGTGTGATTTCTTCAAGCTCTCAGCTGCACAATGATAGGTGGAGTCAGCTATCAAGCAGTCAGCTGGATACTGACAATGTTGTCTGGATCCTCCTTGAGTGTGGTGTGGCTCTGCCCCATCAGTTGATAGCAGGCAATAGTAAATGTACTCCTGTGACCATAGAGAAAAGTGCAGCCAAAAAAAAAGGTTTAGCCATACTTCACCTTGAAATACCTTGAAGTACTGCACCCCTCCTCCCCCCAGGTGTAGCAGTGGACATGGCTAACAACAGCGCATATAGCACCAAGCTGAATCATATGTTATGGGTATGGTATGAGCTAATGGTTTGTCCATACCACAGTCAATTGAATACTTTAATAACAGTACACATTCTGTACCACGGAAAAATACGGGGCTAACAGTGGTGAAAGAAGGAATGCCATGGCATTAATGTGAGGTAAAAATACCAGAGATTCCTCTCCAGCAGCAATGGAGGTCCATGCTCCTTCTGACATGAGTGATATTGTAGTGACAATGAGGCAGTCAGAGAATTTAGCTTCTACAAGCTCCCAATGCATTCCTCTCAATTAAATATTGGGCCCAGGAAAGGAGGAGCCTTTACTGGAGGATAGAGCTACAATAATGGAGTAATCGGAGACCCCTACAATTTATTGGAGACCCTCAAAATGGAATCATTGAAGGTCTCCCTCAGTGGAATTATATGAAGGAGTGAATGGGGTAATCTGGAGAGCCCCCTTCCTCCTATCCAGTAATGCTGATCCCCCCAGTAGAAGGAGAACCCCCGAAGAAATGCAGGGGGTGATTATGGGGGACCTTTATTCAGGAGGAGTCAAGTGGGAACACCTGTTCAAAAAGAAGAAAATGTGGAGAAGTGAAGGGGGCTTTCAGAGGGTCTCCCATCCAGGAGAGATGCAGAGGAGGTGATCATAGTGGTCCCCATCTAGGTGAAGTGCAAGAGGTGATCATTCAGGAGGAGTATGGGGATGATCAGAAAGGTTCCCATCTAGGAGGAGTGCAGAGAATTTAACAGAGGGTTCCATCATGCAGGAATGCAGTGAGGTGATCAAAGTCAATCCATCTACTAGGGACAGGGAGTGATCAAAGGATGGCCCCATGCAGGAATGGTAGGGGACATGATCTATGGGGCTTCATTCAGAAGGGGTGTGGGTAAGGGATTGGGGATGCCATTGCTGTGAAGAAATGCACTGCAGGGGGTTGAGATGAAGGGATCCCATCCTGTGTTGAGTTATTTTGAGGAGACAGCAAATGTACACTATTATACAAGCTGTACACTCACTACTTTACATTGTAGCAAAGTGTAATTTCTTCAATGTTGTCACATGAAAAGATATAATAAAATATTTCCAAAAATGTGAGGGGTGCACTCACTTTTGTGAGATATTGTATAAGCCCCTGTCCCAGAACGACTTCCAGTAGCAAGGGAAGAGATCATGCACTGGAGGTTGTCCCCACTGCTGGCTCTGATTTTCATGCTGTCTGTAGCTGCTCCCCCCACTGTAAGCAATAACCCCAATCTAGGCTTCAGGTCTCTGGGCAAGGTGGGAGGCGGGGAAGGTAGTGTGCAGCAAGGATCCAGTGCACCCTCTTCTATATAATAAAGCTGGACCCAGGCCATGTGACCACTCCACCCACGCTTTTGAAGCCCTACATCCATCACCCGATCAAAATACAGCTTTAGATCCCCTCTTCTCTGATGCATATTGTGCCCCAGTATGAGCCTGTGTATATGATATGATGTATACCAGGGGCAGCTGGTGCTCAATTTTTTTTCAATCCAATCAAAAATTAATTGCAGCCTCACTGTGTTCATCAAATGCAGCCATTGTGCCCATCAAATGCAGCCACTGTGCCATCAATTTCAGCCATCATGCCCATCAAATGCAGCCACTGTGCCATCAGTTACAGCCATTGTACCCATCAAATGCAACTGTTCCCCTCATATGCAGCCACTGTGCCCATCAAATGCAGCCACTGTGCCCACCAAATGCAGCCACTGTGCCCATCAAATGCAGCTATTGTACCCATCATATGCAGTCACTTGTGCCAAATAAATGCAGTCACTTGTGCCACATCAAATGCAGCCACTTATGCCTGTCATATGCAGCCACTTGTGCCCGTCATATGCAGCCACTTGTGCCCATTCAATGCAGCCACTCGTGCCCATAAAATGCAGCCACTTGTACCCATCATATGCAGCCACTTGTGCCCATCAAATGAAGCCACTTGTGCCCTCAAAATGCCACTACTTGTGCCCATCAAATGCCACCACTGTGATCCCCACCCTCCTGTTGTTTGCCTGGCACTTACCCCATCTTAGTGGCGGGTCAGGCAGTGGGTGACAGAGGCGAGCTGTGGGACAACTCCTGTGTCCTCCATGCTTCCCCCTTCTCTCTCTTTCTGTTCTGCTAGGCATCCAATCGGGGTGCCTGTGCCTTCCGCCAATCAGGTGACTGGTATTAGACCCACGATACCTGATTGGCGTTTCAGTGTTAGAAAAGCAAATATTCATTTTCTTTTCTAACGCCATGCTCTGTGCCATGAGTCCACCTTTTTTGAAGCCTATTAGAATAGTGGTTGGCAACGGCAATGCATGAATCTATCCATTAGTCAATGAGGGGGTGGCTGAAGAGAGGGGTGCCAGTGCACCCTTAATGGACGGCCGCCCCTGTTGTATACTCACCTGAAAATCAAATGCAATTGCTATGCTATCTACAGGGAACCAGGGGCCACAGTACACATATGAATAATCAGTTAAATGCTGCTATCAGAGCACTAAGCAGAAAGGGCCAGATTCATAAAGAACTGTGGCGGCGTAACGTATCGTCTTTACGTTACACCTCCGCAAGTTTTCAGCGCAAGTGCCTGATTCACCAAGCACTTGTGTGTAAACTTACGGCGGTGTAACGTAAAGCCGTCCGGCGCAAGCCCGCCTAATTCAAATGGGGCGTGTACCATTTAAATTAGGCGCGTTCCCACGCCGAACGTTCTGCGCATGCTCCGTGTGAAAATTTCCCGACGTGCATTGCGCAAAATGACGTCGCCCGACGTAATGTTTTGAATGGTGACGTGCGTAACGTACTTTCGTATTCCCGGACGTCTTACGCAAAAAAAAAAATTGGAAATTTGACGCGGGAACGACGGCCGTACTTTAACATGGCTCGTCTAAAGTTAAGCCATGAAAAAGCAGGCCTAACTTTGCGACGGGAAAAACCGACTAGCGACGACGTAACGAACACGCATACCTTCGTGGATCGCCGTAAAAGCTAATTTGCATACCCGACGCTGGAAAACGACGCAAACTCCACCCAGCAGCGGCCGAAGTATTAAGAAAAGAGACACAAAGCAGCGCCCTCTGAGCGTAGCAAGTGTGTTTAATATTGGGAATGTTTAAAAGACATATGAATCACCTACTCACATGTCTGATGTAGGTAAACAGCATAGTACATTGTAAGGGGTTCATCCGCGGGGGTCCCGGAGAAGACGAGATGTCCTCACGCTGACATGTGGTGTCCTGATCCGTACTGCAGCGTCGATGGGAACCAAAAGAGCCCTCGGAACTGAAGTGCGCAGTGCAGGTCTCCACTGTGTGCAGCTGTGGCTGCCGACTTCACATCCGGGCGCGGGAGGTGCACGCGTTCGAGGCTTTCCAGTCTCTTCTTCAGGCATAGACTATGCCTGAAGAGACCTGCAGTGGAGACCTGCAGTGCGCACTTCAGTTCCGAGGGCTCTTTTGGTTCCCATCGACGCTGCAGTACGGATCAGGACACCACATGTCAGCGTGAGGACATCTCGTCTTCTCCGGGACCCCCGCGGATGAACCCCTTACAATGTACTATGCTGTTTACCTACATCAGACATGTGAGTAGGTGATTCATATGTCTTTTAAACATTCCCAATATTAAACACACTTGCTACGCTCAGAGGGCGCTGCTTTGTGTCTCTTTTCTTGTTGCTTCACAGATCGCTTCATCTGTCAGCTGGCAGCCATCTAAGCAAAGCATCGTTTCACTATTCAGTGCTGTGGACTTTTTAATTGATGGACTATAGTAATTCCATATGAGCACTATATATTCCTCATTTTTTAATTTTCACAAAATTAGTTTGAAGTTTTATTGTTCCCAACTTTTATCCTTTGTTTATGGTCTATAGAGATATCAATGGGGAGAGCGCTTGATACTATGTTTTTTTTTTGCGGCCGAAGTATTGCATCCTAAGATTCGACGGTGTAAGTCAATTACACCTGTCGGATCTTAGGGCTATCTATGCGGAACTGATTCTATGAATCAGCCGCATAGTTAGGACGGGCGGATCACAGAGATACAACGGCGTATCAGGAGATACGCTGTCGTATCGCTTTTGTGAATCTGGCCCAAAGTGTCTGTGGTACTCCCTGAACCTCCAGGCCATGCTACACATTATTATTTTCTCCTATTAGTGCTAAGTACTGTATGCTATTGGTGATCTAAAATGCAACATTAGGTGTTGTAGTTTAAGCTAATAATGCACTTACTGCCATATCAGTCAAGCTTGTATGAAGACATTTCTAAATGCCTTAATTTGCTGTTCATAAAAAAGAAAACATAAAAGCTAATAAATGTCAGTACCAGTCTGTTCAGATAAATGTTGCTACTCTTCTGAAGGTTATTTTCTGTATCTATGTCCATAAGCATTGCCACATTTGTACTTTGTTTTAGGAAATATTATTAATGTTAGTCAAAATCTTTAATAACTGTGCAATTCCAAGCCAATATCCTGATCTTTCTTTAATGTGGGTCGGGTAATTTCTAGCTAAGCAATGTGTTATTTGGGTGCTACCAGGTGATGTGCCAAGGTAAATTATGACTCTATATTTCTGCAGTCAGCATCCAGGACTTTGCTTGTTCCATTGATAATTTTGCTTGTAAAAAGTTTGAGAACAACAATCAAATTATTATTTATGAATGGCACATCAGATATGTTTAAAATAAAAATGTTTAAAATGAATAAAATACTTTTTTTGTTGCCTCTTTTCAACTGCTGTAGGTGGAAAGCAGTGGTACAAAAATAAAAATGGAGGCCATTATTCTGGATAGAGTGGATTACTATGCCAAATTGGCAACCGTGGGCACAACACTTTCTCCACCCTCACTTTGATTAAACTCTTTTGCTCCCGTCAACTAATCATTCCCTCTCCAAATACTGCAATTTGGCCTGCCCTCAGAGCCGGACGCTGGTGTGAACTTTCCCCTCCCTCCACCCCCCCCCCCCCATTCCGACCCTGATGGTACAATTATATGTTGTACCCATTGTGTTGGAAAGCAACATGGTTTAATATCATCATTCTGGAGTTTTACTTCCTGGTTGACATAGCCAGGTGGCCTAAGTTGGAAGTTGCAAGTTGACCCAGCAGGGTGTTGATTCATGCCCCCCGACAGGGGAGTAGAGCTTGACTCCAGACCACCTGGTGTAATAAAGATGGAAGTGCTTGATTAATACATCTGTAAACAAAGCTTCAAAGAAAGCCAATGCTGCCAAGATGACTGATGGGCTGAGTTCAAAGAACAGCTGTCATTGAGTATCTGACCAGGGTCAGATGGCAGTGATTCATGGACAAACGCTGCCGGCAGGGGACACTACAACAGGCTTCCTGGAGGATGGACAGATATTTTAAAGGACTGCCTCTTTTCTCTTTTCCATTGGATAGGAGGCTAGTTGGGTGTACTGTATGGGGGAGGGGGGTCTGAATGCAGTATAAAAGATCTCATAGAATGGAAAGTTTCTTTCTTGTCTCATTGCTCTTTTGCCTAATGGCTCTCTTGCCATTAAGTCCAGCTGAAAGATACTGACCATCCAGGATGACCTTACATAAGGTATCCTTGATGTTCTTTTGTTTTATATGCTCTGTAACATTTTCTTTTTTGTATTTTATGTTAGCATTCCTAGTTTCTTGGGAATAAAATAAGACCCTTGTTTTTTTTTAAGCAGTGTGTTTATTTAATAGCTAACCTTATTATTGTACCATCACCATTAACATTATCAGAGCTTTGTCAGACTAGCTAACTATAGAAATAGACAAATTAATACATATATATGGAATAAATAGAGGAAATCCATAACTACCCAAATCTTTTTTTCAATTGGTGGTCAACTTGCAACTTCCAACACCTGGCTGTATCAACCATGAAGTAAAATTTCATAAATATGATATTAAACTATGTTGTTTTCCAACACATTGCTATGGTTGTTATTTGTAAATGTATTCTGTATACATCCTTGCACGTTTCCTGGTGTAGACTTATGTCATACCTGTTATGTTTCTACTCTAGAGTGTTCTTTTTTGTTTCCTAATAATAACTTTGAACAAAATAAATGGAGTCCATTAGTACAATGTATAGTCAACTGAATATCTATTCATGTGACTTTAACTGGTCTTTACAAAGCTAGTTGCTTTATTAAGCAAAGACAGATGGCTAACAAGTTCTGATCATAAGAAAAATGTTGTTTATTTGCTAAGTGGTTTACAGCTACAAAAACAGTTCAGTACAGTACAGTCTGAGGCAGTACAGATATGGAAGATTATGCAATAAGAAGTTTATTGGAAAGCATTATATTCCTTAATGGGTCAAATGCTCTTTAACATTGGCAAAATAGACTTAGGAATGCTTATTTTATATCTATGTAATTGTATTAAGCATTAAAATGTTGTTATACCCCTAGGTATAACATTGTTTTTTAATTATAGAAAAAATAAACCACCCTAATACATTTTTTTTTAAGTCTACTAAAAATGAAAAAAAAACAACAATCATTCATTTTTTTTTCTTATTTCATGTGCAGTGTATTAGCAAATTTGTTAAATAATTTTTATCTGCACTCAATGGACCATATCCTTATATAGGACTATGGGCACATGTTCACAGTGCACCTATGAACTTCATAGATTGCTATAAGACGACATTCTTAACGCAATCAGGCCAAAATGTTTTTCAGTCTGTATTGCAAAAACACATACAGTACTTAGCCCTTGGCTGATGTAATTCTATTATGACTGGGGATTAGCAGTTTGTCGGTTTGCAAAAATAAAATTGAACTTATTATCAAACAAAAGGAGAAGTATATATATATATATATATATATATATATATATATATATATATATATATATATATATATATATATATATATATATATATTACTAAGTTTCTATCAGCGCAAAAATTAGAATTGGTGACAAAAAAAATATTATTAAACCTGTGAAACTTGTATCTGGGGGATATGGATGTCTCGCTGACCGGGGCCATGGAGGTGATTAAGCATTTTGGAGCCTTGTCGGGATTCTCCATCAATTGGAGTAAATCTGTTATTTTGCCTGTAGATGACTCGACTATTTCATTGCCGGCTGCTGCGGAATCCCTCAAGGTGGTCTCCTCCTTTAAATACCTGGGGGTTCAGGTCACGGCTGACACACAATCTTACCTTACAGATAATCTCCTTCCACTTTTTCAAAGACTCCAACTGACATATAATACTTGGTGCAAACTCCCACTATCTGTCATAGGTAGAATAAATCTTATAAAAATGGTCTGGTGCCCCCAGCTGTTGTATATTATGCACAATTCCTCTCAGTGGATACCCCGTAGGTGGTTTGCTCGTATTGATACTCTTTTCAGGTCCCTAATTTGGAGGAAAAAAGTAGCAAGGATCAGACTTACTACCCTGCAATACAGTAAGGATCAGGGGGGTGCGGCAGTTCCCAACCCTAAGCTTTACTTGTATGCCTCCCAATTGCAGCATTTAGGTGGATTGGGGTTCAGGGGTGACTCAGACTCTATAGAGATGCTATTGCGGACAGGAACACAAGACACTTTGGTGTTAGCGAGTCTGGAGGCGGGATTTCCTTACCTGCCACAGAGGGCGCCCACTGTAATTCTTTTGAACAAACTCTGGACCTCGAATAGGTCAGGCTTGCGGATCTCGGGGTTCCTGGAAGACACCCCGTTGTGGGATAATCCTAACTTAGCTGAAATATCTAAATTGGAGGGTTTCCAGACGTGGAGGGGAGCTGGCATCTGCAATATTGCTCAGCTGTACTCTCAAAATGTATTAAAATCATTTATGGAGCTACAGGCGGAATTTGGCCTTCCTAGACATCAGTGTTTTTTTTTTCTCGAAAAAAGTATGTTTATTGAATATTATGGTAAAAAATACAAGGTTACATACATTTTGACAAAATTGTCTTAGTCATTCCTCATGTAACAGCACACAAAGAAACAACATTACCAAACATAGACATCAGTTTTTTAGGTACCTTCAGATCCATCATGCTTTATAGGCTCAGAGTCGAATATCCACTCTTAGACTTGTTAATCATCCTTTAATAAAAGATGAAAAGGTCTTATTTCTCTTGTTTATTCCTACTTATTGTCCTCTATCCAAAATGCAGTGACTTTACCGTGTAGACAGGGCTGGACTACAGATTTAGGAGTCATAAGTGATGAGATTTGGGATACTGCTCACGTCTGTATCTCAGTCACATAGACTCTCTCATTTATTTTTATTACATAGGGCCTACCGCACACCTATCCAACTACACCGATGGGGAAGGAGAGACTCGCCTATATGTCCTAGATGCTGTGGGGAGTACGGGTCACTCATTCACCTAATGTGGCGCTGTCCCAAGCTGCATCGATATTGGGATGATATTGCCAAGGTTATTTCCTCGGTCTATCAGGTTAGGGTCCCTTTGGACCCCCTAATATGCATCTTGGGAGCGGTTGATGAGGAGGTATATCCTCCCCCTACTAATGTAGCAGTGATCAGACTTTTGTACTTAGCTAGAAAACTGGTTGCCAGATTTTGGTTGTCCCCACACATTCCGACTAAAAAAAAGTGGATAGATCAAGTTAATTATATTCTAATACGAGAGCACCTGACATATCAGCATATAAATGCTTCTAGGAAATTCTATTCTATATGGCAAGCCTGGCTGGACACCCCTAGGTTGGCGCCCCCACAACTGATTATGACCCGTTTGCTCAGAGCGTAGAGGGCATTGGCCTGGGCTAGATGAACAATTTCTGTTGGAGGTATTTATTGGCAGGTACTATGTCCCTTATACGTTCCCTCTATTTATTGAGGGGATAGACTCCTTTGGATGGGTAGACTGGGGGTAAGGTTTTTTTTTTTTTTTTAAACGGCCCGTTGGCCTTTTTGTTTGAATGTGCTGGTTGGCGAGACTGTTCTCGCTGGCTGGCATACTGTTTCTTTATTCTTTTCTCAAAACGGCCCGTCGGCCTTTCTTTTTTTTTTTAAACGGCCCGTTGGCCTTTTTGTTTGGATGTGCTGGTTGGCGAGACTGTTCTTGCTGGCTGGCGTACTTCTTTATTCTTTTCTCAAGAAGTGTCCTATAATGTTTTCTGTGCCATTGTTTAAATGTTTTGTTTTGCTTGCATTGCTTGTGTTTTTCAGTATCAATATCTGATATTCGTTAAGTATGATTAGCAATGTAAGTCTCTGTATTCTCTTTTGTTGGCACAATAAAATATTTTTTTTCTGATTTAAAAAAAAAAAACCTGTGAAACAATGTGCAAAATAACAATGTTTGTGCAAATTTGAAAAATGCACCCCCACCTGGCTTGTGCTAACACAGAAAACGTGTCCACTTTACATTAATCTAATAAATACCAAAACAGTGCTGCACTGCGAACTTATATATGTGCAAATAATAAAAGTAATACTGAACTTGATTCGTCCTGCAAAAAAATTTGCAAAAATACAACTTCAGTGCAAAATAACAGTTGGATGCAACATTACACCTCCATGTGATTGCTATATATATATATATATATATATATATATATATATATATATATATATATAAAATTCAACGTGTCTGTGTGTGTATGTATGTATGTATGTATGTTCCAGCATCACGTCCAAACGGCTAAAGATATTGGGCCATATTCTCGAAAAATATCCGCCTGCTGCGCTTAGGGCACTTACACTCCGCTGTCCCAACTTACTGGAGCAGGTGTTGTATTCCCCAAACACTTGCTCCATAAGTTGGGACAGCGGAGTGTAAGTGTCCTGGCGTAGCCTGGCGGATCTCCAAGGGGGCGTCTTCTATTCAAATGAAGCGCGCCCCCGATGCGAAAGAACTGGGCATGCGCCGGGCTGCAAAAAGCCCAGTGCGCATGCTCCAGTTCTCGGCGGAAAACGTCAATGACGCCGACGTGTGCGTCATTGACGTAAAGTCGTATTCAAGAACGACTTACGTAAACGACGTACTCAACGAAAAAACACGACGGGGACCCGACGCCATCCGTAACATGGCCTACGCGAGACTTGCGGAAATTTAATCCTCCATATAGCAGGACTAAATTTCCGCTTACGCAAACGACGTTAGCGACGGTTACGCGACGCAAACTCGTTCGGGAATCGGCGTAGAAGGATCATTTGCATATGCAAATGACTCCTTCACGTAAATGCCATCTAGCAGCGGCCGGCGTCATTGCATTTAAGATCCGCCAGTGTAAGATGGCGGATCTTGGGCCAGATTCACAAAGGTTAGCGGATCTTTAGATCCGTGTAACCTATGTGAATTAAGATCCGCCCTCGCAAGTTTGTGAGGAAAGTGTCAAATTCACAACACACTTACCTCCAAACTTGCGACGGCGGATCCTAACTCCCCCAGCGGAATTCAAATTCCGTGGCTAGGGGAGTGTCATATTTAAATCAGGCGCGCTCCCGCGCCGATTTAAATACGCATGCGTCGTCCGGGGAATTTCCCGGCGTGCATTGCTCCCACTGACGTCAATAGGACGTCAGTGGTTGCGACGTGAGCGGGACTTGCGACGCGCGTGTTCGTGAATCGGCGTACGCAAACGACGTAGGAAAATTCAAAATCGACGCGGGAACGACGGCCATACTTAACAATACTTACCCCTGCTTTTAGAAAGGGTAAGTATACGACGGAAAACCGCTACGGAAACGACGTAAGAACACAGCGTCGGGTCCGCGTACGTTCGTGAATTTCGCGTATCTCGCTGATTTACATATTATTCAGTGTAAATCAGCGGGAACGCCCCCGGCGCCATTTTTAAATAAAAAAAAAGATCTGACAGTGTAACACAGTGTGACACTGTCGGATCTCAGCCCTATCTATGCGTAACTGATTCTATGAATCAGGTGCATAGATAGGACCAGAAAAAATACGAGATACGATGGTGTATCTGAGATACTCCATCGTATCTCTTTTGTGAATCTGGCCCCTTAAGTGTATCTATGCAAAAATGATTCTGAGAATCAGGAGCATAGATACACTGGCCAAAAAAGGGAGTTACGATGGAGTATCTGACTTACTCCATCGTAACTTCACTGAGAATATGGCCCATTAACATGAAACTTGGCACACATGTTACTTATATGTCAGCAACAAACATAGGATTGGTGGTTTAACCCTTACCCACCCCCATTTGCCATGGTCGGGGTTTTTCTTTAAAGTCCCATTCAACTCTATGGGAAATACATGTTACTTCATAACTTCCAAACGGCTGTAGATATTTCGATAACACTTGGTCACATGTTACTTATATGTCCACTTAAACTATAGGATAGTTAATTTATCCCTTAACTACCCCCATTTGTGAGGGTTGGGGTTTTTGTTTAAAGTCCCATGCAAATCAATGGGAAATGTATGTTCCCACATAACTTCTGTACGCCTGGAGATATTTCAATAATACCTGGTACACATATTACTTATATGCCAAATAAAAATATATGACAGTTAAATTAACCCTTAACTACACCCTTATATAAAAGATGGGTATATTTATATTACTATGATTTTCCTCCCCAAAAGGTTAAGATAGGAAGACCGGGCAACACCGGGTATTCAGCTAGTATATATATATATAGGACGGTGCTGCACTAACAACACACAGAATTGTATCAATAAAGTTGCATAAAACATGATGAACGTGAAAGTCCAAAGTGATGAAAAAGGTCTTCAGTTTCTTCCAAATTATAGTGCACAACAGGTTGAAAGTGCTGGTTCTCTCCTCCACCTCAATATCCTAGCTGCTTACCTTAAAATCTGACCCCTGTTTAACCGGCAGGTAATACAGGGGTCAGTTAAGGACAGAGCCTTGTTTTGAGATTTGGTGTTTACAGGTTTAAAACTTTTATTTTTTTGCTAGAAAATTACTTTGAACCCCCAAACATTATATATATTTTTTTATAACACGATAGAGAATAACATGGTGGAAATTGCAATACATTCTGTCAGACCGTATTTGCGCCGGCGGTCTTACAAGCGCACTTTTTCTGAAAAAAAATTCACATATTTGAATTAAAAAATAAGACAACAGTAAAGTTAGCTACATTTTTTTATCTTGTGAAATATGATGTTACACTAAGTAATTTTATACCCAACATTTCACGTTTTCAAATATGCACCTGCTCGTGGAATGGTGACAATCTTTAACCCTTAAAAATCTCCATAGGCGATGTTTAAAAAATTCTACAGGTTTCATTTTTTGCGTTACAGAGGAGGTCTAGGGCTAAAATTATTGCTCTTTCTCTCACGATTGACATGTGTTGTTTGAGTACTGTTTACATATGCGGCCGCGAATCATGTATGCAGTTGCTTCTGTGCGTGAGCTCGTCGGGATGAGGCACGTTAAAAATATATTTTTTACACTGTTCTTTAACCACTTCAGCCCGGACCATTTTCCTGGTCATTGACCGGGCCACTTTTTGCGATTCGGCACTGCGTCGCTTTAACTGACAATTGCGTGGTCGTGGGACGTGGCTCCCAAACAAAATTGGCGTCCTTTTTTTCCCACAAATAGAACTTTCTTTTGGTGGTATTTGATCACCTCTGCTGTTTTTATATTTTTTTGCGCTATAAACAAAAATAGTGCGACAATTTTAAAAAAAAAATAATATTTTTTACTTTTTGCTGTAAAAAATATCCCCCAAAAATATATAAAACTTTTTTCCTCAGTTTAGGCCGATACATATTTTTCGTAAAAAAAATCGCAATAAGCGTTTATTGATTGGTTTGTGCAAAAGTTATAGCGTCTACAAAATAGGGGATAGTTTTATGGCATTTTTATTAATATTTTTTTTTTACTAGTAATGGCGGCGATCAGCGATTTTTATCAGTACTGCGACCTTATGGCGGACACTTTTGACACATTTCTGGAACCATTGGCATTTTTATAGCCATCAGTGCTATAAAAATGGACTGATTACTGTAAAAATGCCACTGGCAGGGAAGGGGTTAACACTAGGGGGCGAGGAAGGGGTTAATTATGTTCCCTAGGTGTGCTCTAACTGAAGGGGGGGTGGGACTGACTAGGGGAAACGACAGATCACTGTTCATACATTGTATGAACAGACAAACAGTAATTTCTCCCCCTTACACACAAAGCTCCCGGGTTTTCGCTCTGTAACGAGCGATCACGGGTGCCCGGCAGTGATCGCGCACGCGCCCCTAATGGCTGAAATGCAAAATGACGTATACTTACGTGATTTCGCGCAGCCAAGCCAACCTGCCGCCGTATAACTGCGGCAGCTGGTCGGCTAGTGGTTAAAAAAAAAATTGTGTCACTTTTACTTCTATTACAAGGAATGTAAACATCTCTTGTAATAGAAAAAAAACATGACAGTACCTCTTAAATATGAGATCTGGGGTAAAAAAGACCTCAGATCTCATATTTTCCCTAAAATGCAATTCAAAAAAAATTCTTTTGAAAAAATAATTTAAAAAAGTCCTTTTAAGAGCTAAAGTTTTGACGTTGCTTCCTTCCTCCAATGACATGGAGCCGGGTGGGGGCCATCTTGCCCTCATTCAGCTCCATACCACACACAGAGAAGGACCCGATCGTTTCTGCCGCTGCAGGCACATGGAGGGCACCAGAACGCGGCGGGAGGGGGGCCCTCTCCCACCATCGATAAAAGTTATCCCAAGGCGAATCTATCGCAGAGACCACTTTTATCTAAAATCCGACTGCCCGCTCTTGAAGAGGATACCGAGTTGTTAGCTAGCTACTACCATAACAACGATATCCCTCTTCAAAGTACTGATGTATAATGACAGCGGGTGGTCGGCAAGTAGTTGAGGTGAGTGGCTAGGATAGGGGTACTGAATTAAAATTCACGGGGGTCCAGTTGGAAAAAAAATCTTCCAGCGGAGGTCCGAATGCCAAATTGGTGCTATGACGCCACATGATATCCTCCACTTGACAACAGAATGCATTTTGCAACATACTGCTCAGCATGCAGGGGCGCTGTTGCAGTGTGAACAGGACACATAGAAAACAATTGTTTTCTACTGCCCTTGCAGAGACTGACGCATCACAGACCTCCCCCCTATCACAGACTGACAGCCCAAATCACAGACCCCCTCATTACAGCCTAATCCCCCCCCCATCACAGACTGACCTGACCCATCACAGACTGACTCCCCCATCACAAGCTGGTCCTGACCCATCACAGACCCCCTATCACAGACTGACCCCCCCCCCCAAATACCCAACCCCATATTACAGACTGACACCCCCCCAAATCACAGACCTCCTATCACAGACTGACCCCCCCATCACAGACTGACCTGACCCATCACAGACCCCCATCACAGACTGACCCCCCCATTACAAACTGGTCCTGACCCATAACAGACCCCTATAACAGACTGACCCCCCAAATCACAGACCCCCTATCACAGACTGACCCCCCAAATCACAAACTGGTCCTGACCCATCACAGACCCCCTATCACAGACTGACCCCCCCCATCACAGACTGACCTGACCCATCACAGACTGACCCCCATCACAAACTGGGCCCCCTCCCCCCAAATCACAAACTGGTCCTGACCCATCACAGACCCCCTATTACAGACTGACCCCCCTCCCCCCAAATCACAAACTGGTCCTGACCCATCACAGGCTGACCCCCCATCACAAACTGGTCCTGACCCATCACAGACCCCCTATCACAGGCTGACACCCCTATCAAAAACTGGTCCTGACCCATAACAGACCCCCTATAACAGACTGACCCCCAAATCACAGACTGACCCCCCCAAATCACAAACTGGTCCTGACCCACCACAGACCCCCTATCACAGGCTGACCCCCCCATCAAAAACTGGTCCTGACCCATAACAGACCCCCTATAACAGACTGACCCCCAAATCACAGACTGACCCCCCCCCCCCAAATCACAAACTGGTCCTGACCCACCACAGACCCCCTATCACAGGATGACCCCCCCCATCACAAACTGGTCCTGACACATCAGACTCCCCATCGCAGACATCCCCTGTCCTGTCCTGCATTACATTGCATTGCATTGCATTGCATTGCACTCCCCCTCCCCACAGAACCCTACCTTAATCACACAGGAAATGAAGCATGGCCGCTCTGGACAATGGGCGGGACTTTCCCCATTAAAAGTGAGTGATTTATTGCTGGTACCGCCCCCGCTGCCTAGCAACCAATCACCCACTTTTTAACTTAAAAAGTCCCGTCCTTTGTCCAGAGCAGTCGTGCTTTGTGTCCTGTGTGATTAAGACACTCACAGGCAGTGTGGGGAGGGGGGAGGGGGGAGTGCAACGATGTTAGAGGCACGGACCTGCCGCGCCTGCCATGCTGTGTATAGAGCGGCATCCGAAGTGGCAGGCAGGCGGGCGAGCGAACTAGCCGGTGACAGAGGACACACAGGAAACTACTTGGCGGGGCTGCGGTCCAGATAGAATGGCCACTGGGGCCGGAACCGGACCGCGGTCCGCCATTTAGTGATGCTCGGCGCTAGGATATTGAGGCGGAGGAGAGCACCAGCACTTTAAACCTGTTGTGCATTATTTGGTGAAGTCTTCAATTTGAAAGAAACTGAAGAGTTTTTTTTATCACTTTGGACTTTCACGTTAATCACTTTTTATGCAAATTAATTGATACAATTATGTGTGTTGTTAGCAAAGCACTGTCCTATATATTTGATCGGTACTAGCAGCAATCAGGTGTAATGTTGCATTTAACTGTTATTTTATACAGAAATTGTATTTTTGCACATTGTATTTTTGCACTTTTTTTGCAGGTTGAATCAAGTTCAATATTAATTGTATTATTTGCAAAATTAAATGATTGGCAGCGTAGCACTGTTTAGGATATATATATATATATATATATATATATATATATATATATATATATATATATATATATATATATACACAGTATATATAAAAATAATAGTATCTTTTCCACACACAAAATTGTCATCACACACCAACAACATGGCTGCTATATGCCCACCTTTTATAGAAATAGAGCTTTTTTATCATTTCTTTGAATTATTGTCTCTTGTGACTTAGTTGTCCTGGGGCAAAAGCTATGCACTGCACTACAGATTGTTCTTTTTTTTTCTGGTGGAAAAACCTGCAAACTTTTCAGTCAGATTTTGTGAACATCTCAAATCCTTAATAAAACATAATGTCTTTTATAAACCCTTAGTAGCGGGGAGCCTGAATCTTATCCCTAATTATAACAAAGTGTTTAAACTATAGAGACACTTGGCAAAGTAAATGTTCATTTTCAAAGTATATGTTCACATAGCTTAGTAAATAAAAAGACGCTTGTTGTAAACAGTCACGTTAAAATGCAATAATTAATTCACAGAAGTTACAGAAAAAAGCTTATTTGGACAGAAGCACTTGTCACAAACAGTACTGCTTAAGCAGAATTAAAGGAATTCAGCTCCTTTGTAAAACGTGAAGGCACACTATGGGTTAGGTCCAAGGAACTGTATGACAGTATCTCTATTATTTACATTAGACAGTTTTATTGTATGCGTGGAAGATGGCTTTTTCCAGGAGTAATTTCTCCTGTCCAATCACAGATGCCTTTGTAATATGTGATCTCGGTCACAAAATACAAAGGCTTCTTTGAATAGACAGCAGAGAGAAGGGGTGACCATAGCTGTTCTGTGTGCCCCTCTCTCCTCTCTCACAGATTTGAATGTCAGTGTATGCTCTGGCAGAGCCAAAAACATGTCAGATATAAATATTAGTGGTAAGTTTAGGAGATGCCATGTACCTTCATCGACCTAATTCATAGTGTGCCTGCACTTTTTACAAAGTGTCTGAATTCCTGGAATTCAGCTTTAACCGCTTGCCGACCGCCCACCGTAGTTTTACGGTGGCAGGTCGGCTCGGCTGTACAAAATCACGTAATATAACGTGATTTTGCATTTCAGCCACTAGGGGCGCGGACGCGCCCCCTGCTCACCCCTGGTGCCGATGCACGTGCCTGGCGGGCGCGATCACTGCCCGACACCCGCGATCACTCGTTACAGAGCGAGAACCGGGAGCTGTGTGTGTAAACACACAACTCCAGGTCCTTTCAGGGGGGGAAATGACCGATCGCATGTTCAAACAATGTATGAACAGCGATCTGTCATTTCCCCTAGCCAGTCCCACCCCCCTTCAGTTAGAACACAATGAGGGAACATAGTTAACCCCTTCCTCGCCCCCTAGTGTTAACCCCTTCCCTGCCAGTGACATTTTTACAGTAATCAATGCATTTTTATAGCACTGATCGCTATAAAAATGCTAATGGTCCCAAAAATGTGTCAAAGGTGTCTGAAGTGTCCGCCATAAGGTCGCAGTACCGTTAAAAATCACAGATCGCCGCCATTACTAGTAAAAAAAAAATATTTATAAAAATGGCATAAATCTATCACCTATTTTGTAGACGCTATAACTTTTGCGCAAACCAATCAATAAACGCTTATTGCGATTTTTTATGAAAAATATGTAGAAGAATACATATCGGCCTAAACTGAGGAAAAAAGTTTTTTTTAGATATATTTTTGGGGGATATCTATTACAGCAAAAAGCAAAAAATATAAATTTTTTTCAAAATTGACGCACTTTTTTTTTTTTATAGCGCAAAAAATAAAAACCGCAGAGGTGATCAAATACCACCAAAAGAAAGCTCTATTTGTGGAAAAAAAACTATGGCAATTTTGTTTGGGAGCCACGTTTTGCAATTGTCAGTTAACCACTTAAGGACTGCCTCCTGCACATATACGTCGGCAGAATGGCACGACTGGGCATGCCCACGACCCGGTCCGAAGCTCCGTGACCGCGGCCGCGGGACCTGCAGACCCGATCGCCGCTGGAGTCCTGCGATCGGTCCCCGGAGCTGAAAAACGGGGAGAGCTGTGTGTAAACACAGCTTCCCCGTTCTTCACTGTGGCACCGTCATCGATCGTGTGTTCCCTAATATAGGGAACCACAATCAATGACATCACACCTACAGCCACACCCCCCTACAGTTAGAAACACAGATGAGGTCAGACTTAACCCCCTCAGCGCCCCCTTGTGGTTAACTCCCAAACTGCAATTGTCATTTTCACAGTAAACAATGTATTTTTAATGCATTTTTTGCTGTGAAAATGACAATGGTCCCAAAAATGTGTGAAAATTGTCCGAAGTGTCCGCCATAATGTCGCAGTCACGAAAAAAATCGCAGATCGCAGCCATTAGTGGTAAAAAAAAATAATTAATAAAAATGCAATAAAACTATCCCCTATTTTGTAAATGCTATCAATTTTGCGCAAACCAATCGATAAACGCTTATTGCGATTTTTTACCAAAAATAGGTAGAAGAATACGTATCAACCTAATCTAAAATAAAAATGTATATGTTTTTGGGGGATATTTATTATAGCAAAAATTAAAAAATATTGCATTTTTTCAAAATTGTCGCTCTATTTGTGTTTATAGCGCAAAAAATAAAAACCACAGAGGTGATCAAATACCACCAAAAGAAAGCTCTATTTGTGGGAACAAAAAGGATGTCAATTTTGTTTGGGAGCCACGTCGCACGACCGTGCAATTGTCAGTTAAAGCGACGCAGTGCCGAATCACAAAAACTGGCCAGGTCCTTTCCCTGGCTAAAGGTCCGAGTCTTAAATGGTTAAAGCGACGCAGTGCCGAATCGCAAAAAGTGGCCTGGTCATTGACCAGCAAAATGGTCCGGGGGTGAAGTGGTTAAACAGTCAGTATCTCCATCAATATTTTGAACAGAATTGCAACATAAATGCTGGCTAAAACAAAGGCATATTCCAAAGTGTGCTGTCCTCATACACTTAAAGTGATATTAAAGTATTTTTTTATTTGTTAAAAAAATTATAAACATGCCATACTTACCTGCTCTGTGCAGTAATTTTGCACAGAGCAGCCCATATCCTGCTCTTATCAGGTCCCTCATCAGCGCTCCTGGCCCCTCCCTCCTGCCAAGTGCCCCCCACAGCAACCAACTTGCTATGGGGCACCCAATCTGAGCTGCTGCTCTGTGTGTCCATTCAGACACAGTGCTGCTGCTCAGCTCTGCCACTTTCTCTTGTCATTGGCTCACTGACTTTGATTGACAGCAGCGGGAGCCAATGGTTCCCACTGCTGTGTCTCAGCCAATCAGAAGGGAGAGGTTCATTTGAGGTTCACGTGCAATATTATTGGATAGAGATAGGGCTCAGGTAAGTATTAGGGGGCTGAGGGAGGCTGCTGCACACAAAAGGTTTTTTATCTTAATGCATAGAATGCATTAAGATAAAAAAACATCTGCCTTTAGAACGACTTTAATGCAATGTGAATCAGCATATCTTATAATAAACAAAATAAAGTGCACTGCATATATAATCAACATTATAGTCAATATTATATTGAAAAAATATATTATCAACAAGATCAAATATAACACAAAATGTGAAATATATAGCCCAGTGATGGAGACCTTAGCTATTGCGATTCATCAAGATTATAATATATTAGGGATCACGAGTGGAGATCAAAACCACAAATGCTCACTTTTCGCAGATGACCTGCTGTTATTTCTCACACACACACACACACACCACTTTACAACAGTTGTTTGCACTACTGGATCATTTTGGCCAGATTTTAGGCCTAAAGTTCAACCGTGCCAAATCAGAGGCCCTTAATACTAACCTACCAGATGCAGCACAAAAAAAGCCTACAGGCCCAGTACTCTTTTTTGTGGCAAACCATGTCACTTCCCTACCTAGGGGTCAGGTTGACCCCACAGATTTCTTCCCTATATAAGGCCAACTATCTGGCACTTTATACTAAGCTGTCGGAGGATGTGAGGACTGATGCAACCCTTTCTTGGATGGTTAGGATTGCCTCTGTGAAGATGATGATTTTGCCTAAAGTACTATTCTATTTTAGTACCCTACATATTTCAGTACTAACATGGGCCTTGAGGAGATTCCAAACAAAAATCTTTACATTTATTTGGGGTGGTAGGGGTAGTAGACTGGCCCAGGCAACTATGTATGCACCCAAAGATTTTGGCAGCTTGGGGATTCTGGACTTTCGGGTATAATATATTGCATCCCAACTTACGCAGCTATGTCAACTACACCATACTTATTACGGGCCAGACTGGGTCATTTTAGAGGCTCAAGCATGCTCCCCGCTGCCCATAGACTTAATGCTTTGGACCCCCTCCAGATATCGAAAGCCCATTTTGTGCCCCACACTCTCCCATTCCCTTTTCCTTTGGGACTTGACTTGTAGACAATGGCCTCTCTGCTCCCAAACTCTAGTAGTGCCCTTATTCAATAAGCCACAATTTCCTTCAGTTATGTCACCTGCTCAATTTTGCTGGTGGACGAATAAGGAAATTTATCGCATAGGAAACTTCCTTAACCATAGAGGGGTGCCCCCCCTTTGTATTTTGTGCAGGATTTGGAGATACTTCCAGCTAAGAGCTTTCTGCTTACAACACATAAATCATTTTCTTCACTCTTTGCAGAAGAAAAGTCATGATTTGGTAGTGCATACACAATTTGAAAATAAGAGACTCTCCAGCAGAGCTGCATATCCATGCTGTACAAATCTTTTGTCTCCTCTTCATCAAAACTATCCTATCAAATTGCTTGGGAGAGAGACCTGGGAATGGCCCTGATGTCTTTGCAAGATGGTACTTGGTACCAGAACGCCTTGCTAAGATGTGCCCGGATTCATCACCCTCCTATTTTAGGGACTGTGGCCAAGTGGGTTCTGTCCTCCGTGTGTGGTAGACCTGCTGCAAGGTCTGGTGTTTCTGGATACAGATCCACTCCTTAATTTACTCAGTCACTATGGTTAAAATTACAAAAGATCCTTGGATCGCACTACTCAATGAACCTGTCGATAATATCCTGAGATCCATTCAGACTCTTATATACTACGGGCCAGATTCACAGAGACGGGCGCATCTTTAGTTAGGCGTAGCATATGCGCTACGCCGACGTAACATTGAGAGACAAGTACTGTATTCACAAAGCACTTGCTCCCATATGTACGCCGGTGTAGCGTAAATGGACCGGCATAAGCCCGCGTAATTCAAAGTAGCAAGGCAGTGGGCATGTTGTATTCAAATGAATCGTGACCCCATGTGAATGCATGGCCGAACGAACGGCGCATGCGCGTGCATTCTCAGAATCACGTCGCAAATACTCCCTACGATACGACGTCACAATGTGTACGACGTGAAACCTCACTTACGCCCAGCCCCATTCATGTACGACTTACGTAAATGACGTAAAAGCCGACAGCAGTTCCGATGTCCATACCTTGCATGGGCTGTGCCACCTATAGAGGTGTTTTATATTTACGCCGGCGTATGTCTTACGTAAATGGTGTAGCTTACTGCGACGGGCGTACGTACGTTCGTGAATCGGCGTATCTAGCTCATTTACATATTTGACGCATAAATCAACCGAAGCGCCCCTTGCGACCAGCGTAAATATGCACCCAAGATACGACGGCGTAGGAGACTTACGTCGGTCGTATCTTGGCCAAATTCAGGCGTATCTGGTTTCCAGAATACGCTTAAAGATATGACGGCGCACATTCGGACTTACGACGGCGTATCTACTGATACACCGTCGTAAGTCTCTGTGAATCTGGCCCTACATGTTCATGGCAGCAAAAATTACCATTGCAACCTCTTGGAAAAGCCCTGTGATTAGGGATGAGCTTCGTGTTCGAGTCGAACGTATGTTCGCGCCAAATTCGAGTGACGCGCCACGGCCCATAATTCACTGCGGCATTGCGCGCTGATGATTGGCCAAGCATGCACTATGACCCGCATGCTTGGCCAATCACAGCACCGTCAGTACAGAGAGCCGTAATTGGCCAAAGCCAGGGTGGCTTTGGCCAATTATGGCTCAGGGGGTTTAGTACATGCCCCACACTATAAAAGGCCGCCTGCAGGTCGGCCTTGTGTAGTGTGTTCCGGCGCTGGTTAGAGATCAGTCAGAGAGAGAGAGAGAGATTGTCTTTTTTTCCAAGTAGATAGAGCAGGCAGGCAGGTTAGTCAGTTAATGTTACAGTGTGTAGAAGATATATATACATCCCAGGTGTTGTACATATATTTATACACTGTATAGCAGAGATATGCAATTAGCGGACCTCCAGCTGTTCCAGAACTACTATTCCCATGAGGCATAGCAAGACTCTGACAGCCAAAAGCATGACACCCAGAGGCAGAGGCATGATGGGACTTGTAGTTTTGCAACAGCTGGAGGTCCGTTAATTGCATATCCCTGCTGTATAGCTTAGCTAGATCAGTTCTTCCTAATTTACTGGCAGGTAGCTGATTGTGCTAGCTGCAGTATTCTCACGTGGTGTATTGCCTGTGTCCTCTGCAGTGTGCACCATAAAGCTACACAGGCATACTATAGACACCCAGCAGGTACAATATTTAAAGGAATTTTTTTTTTTTTTTTTATTTAAGCATAATGATGCTTAAATAATAATAATAATAAAAAAAATCCTTTAAATATTGTACCTGCTGGGTGTCTATAGTATGCCTGTGAAAACGTCTTTGAGAACCCGGGCCTTGCCCCAGGGAACATGTATGAATGGAATTTTTTTTAAATGGTCGTTTTTTTCTGGAGCAGTGTTTTTATTGATGCTGCATCATTAAAATCACTGCTCCAGAAAAAATGACCGTTTTTAAAACTTTTTTACATTGATACATGTTCCCTGGGGCAAGACCCGGGTCCTCAAAGACGTTTTCCAACAATAACTTGCATATGGGGCTTTAAAATTAGCACTTTTTAATTTGAACGTTCGAGTCCCATTGACGTCAATGGGGCTCTAAATGTTCGCGCGAACGTTCGGTCTGTTCGAAGGTTCTGGTGTGAACCGAACGTGGGGGTGTTCGGCTCATCCCTACCTGTGATTAATTTAGCCCTCATGAAGCAAAAGCAAACCTCGATCATGTTACACGAAAAACTAGTCAGTGTCCTGTGGAACAAACAATTTGAAAGAATATGGACCCCCTGGCTTTCTTATCTTCATGTTTTGGACACCTGAGGCTGACACTGGTTCGATGGCTAGATGGGATTCTGGACGGACAGGCTCTCACTCTTTTCTTTGACTTGCCTTGTTTTTCTCCTCTCCCTGTTTCCTATTCTCCCTCCTCTTTCCTCTCTCTTTATATCTTATTTAATTTTTTTACTTCTCTGGTGTATTGTTGGCTCAACAGTTTGCCTTTATTCTCGTTCTAAGGTTAAATGTAAGGTTTTTCTCATGACAAACTACCTCAGAAGATTTATCCTTTGATGTCTGGATAGAGACACAACTTTACTGATGGGTATTATAGAGTTTACACTTGGTTGATCACATTACTGTAGTTTGTCACACCTACTTGTGAACTGTTTATGGGTTCATAGCAAAACTCTTACCATCTTTTACCTATGATTGTCGCAAAAAAAAAAAAAATATGTACTGTTTATGTTGACAATTATATTTTGTACTACTGTGTGTTTCCCAACAATGTCCTATCTTGTTACTCTAAACTTTAATAAATAGATTGACACAGAAATATAAAATCCATAAATAATGTCCAAAAAATACTGTGCAAAAAAAGATTAATATTAAATTGCAAAAAGTACTCAGTTCAAAGTCATCCACACTTCCTTGCCGTGATAAATTATAATGTGCACCCCCATGAAAAGTGTTCCCAAAAGGTTTTTCACCATAAATAGTTAAATGAGCTCTTTACCAGATGCTCTGATCCCACAAGGAAATTACTCTGATCCCACAAGGAAATTACTAAACGCCTTGCTGCTCTGCAGCCACATATACCATGATCTAGAATGCAAAGACTCCCTAAACTCCTAAGTCAAAATAGATTTAATGGAAGGGATTTAAATACAAAAGGAGGTCCACAGAGTGTAGCACTTTACTAAATGGAGTTAATAAAACAATAGAAATGCACTTACAAATTGCATGATGTTACACAGCGTGTAATACAAATGACCAGCAGGTCTGAGCAGTCAAACTTTTGGAACAACTTCACATGTAAGGCCCCTCCTAACGCATTTCCTTGTAACAAGCGCTGTTTGTGGAACAGAGCCTCAGTTGATGATATATTTTTCAATATGATATGAGTTGATTATATGTTCAATGCACGTTATTTTGTTTATTATAAGACATTACGTAAGTGTATGAGGACAGCACACTTGGGAATAATTATTTGTTTTAGTTACACATCTTACCCGGATTGGTGTTTTTGATGCAGCAGTCCTTCATTTTCAATTACAATTTAGTTTGTCGCTTTGTTTTTATAGAACTGATCACTGTATAAAAGTCAACGGTCCCAAAAATGTGTCAAAGTGTCTGATCTGTCCGCCGCAATGTCGCAGTCCTGATAAAAATCGCAGATCGCTGCCAAACTAGTAACAAAAATAATAATAATAAATATGCCATAAATCTATCCCCTATTTTGTAGACGCTATAACTTTTGCACAAACCTATTAATATGTGCTTATTGCGATTTTTACCAAAAATATGTAGAAGAATGTATATCGGCCTAAACTGATGAAGAATTTTTTTTTTCGGGGGGGGGGGGGGAGATATTTATTATAGCAACAACTAACAAATATTGTTTTTTTTTTCTAATTTTTTTATTTTTTATTTATAGCGCAAAAAATAAAAATTGCAGAGGTGTTCAAATACCACAAAAAGAAAGCTCTAATCGTTTGGGTACCACGTCGTACAACCGCACAATTGTCAGTTAAAACAACGCAGTGCCGTATCGCAAAAAAAATGGCCTGGTGATTACGGGGCAAATCCTTCCAGGGCTGAAGTGGTTAAGTAAAGAGTTATGTAAAATTATGTAAAGAGTTATGTAAAATTTAGGGAGTCCTACATCATTGTTGTTATTGTTTCATGGTGATATAATGTTTATGGTGGACCCAACACTGTTTTTTAAATCCATAGCAGACATTGTATGAATATTGGCCCTGCCCATTTTTTTACATTCACCTGCCAGTCAGAAGTTCCTAGCAGGGATGAGTCACTGATTATTAGGATGGTGGCAGGTTCCAATTCCTTAACCAGGAGCCCTGAGCAAGAAAAAAGTGCACTTTTAGCACCATTAGTAATACAACTGCTAAATGGTTCAGTTCCTGTTGCAGATGGGGCTTCCTTCAGCTGTTCCCTAAACTTACCAAACAGTGAATGAGCCAGCAGCACTGTACATGGTGCAACAATATCAGAATATTGTTGAATTCTCTTAGCCTATAGTGTTAAGACAGCCATAGACGGTGCAATTTACTTTCCTGCAACAACAGGTTACATGAAAGAAAATCACTTAATTCCCTCATCAATATAGTCAGTGTTGATAGGAAATCCCTCCAGTGGAAATATTGTGGGTAGGGGGCACATAGTCATTATTGCTAGCGGCTATAGCCTCTGGCAACAATTGCATGAAGAATTCCAACTAAGGTACAATCAGCCTGTCTATACATGCTTTGAATGTCCGCTGGTCCCTGCTGAACCCTCTGAGATCTGAACAATCTATGGCCGACTAAAGGCTATTTTCTCTATTGGTTGAACGTTCTGGTGGAATTTTACCAATGATCGAAATAGGAATGTTACATTCACCTTGCAAAAGGCAATAGAAACTGGCATTTTGCACATATTTCATGACCTGTATAATTCATTACTGTCGCACGAATGCAGAGACATTCACAAAGCAAATTTCTTATAAATAGACTCACAAGTGGTGTAAAAATGAATTGTCAACAAATATATACTGTTGTGGAAGTCCAATCATTTAGAGAAACACCCATTAATCTAGGCACCTAATCCCAAGCAAAAATATTGGAATTGTACAGGAGGAGAAGAGAGGGATATATTACGGTGCAATTGATGTTACGGTAAAGATGACTTGTCTTATTCAAAAAAATTACAATTTTTTTTTATTAAATACATAGAAAAACATTTAAAATTAGTGGTCCAATCAATAACATGGATATTAGTGGTCTTCAACTGAAATCACAGTTTAAACCATACAGAAATTGCACATTCCCGACATGTTTTGATTTTCACTTCTTCAGGGGAAAGCGATATCCATTGTAAAAATTGCAACTAGGTAGAGAAAAACACACAATTTGCCATATAGAGTCACATAAGGAAACTACATGGGTGCAAAATGTATATAAACAAAATGTGTAAACAAAAATATATATATGTAGTGGCTTGAGGAATCAACAAATCACCCAGGATGTACATGCTTACCCACAGAAGACCCGCTGGACCAGGCAGTCGGCAAATCTCAGAAACATGGGATCATGATGTGAAAAATCGTCAGGTGGAAGAGCAAGGAAGTGTTCCGAAGCAAGTCACAAAGGGACGCTATATGGAGCCGAGACATGAGAGGTGGATAGGAGAAGGAGTATTTATTAAATTTACATATGTGAGATGTCCAATCAAACACCACATAGGAACGAGAGTGGTCAAACAAATAGGGCCACACAAAGTTATTACATAGGCGTGACATGTACCAAGGTACATAAGGGACAGAAATTAAAATAGAAGATATATATAGGGAAAGTATATAGATGTTCCGAAAAAAAGAGCTCAATTGATAAAGGATAAGCTAAAAGCCTTGTAAAAATTATATGGTCTTCACTAGTGAAGGGTAGTCATATAATAAGGTGAAAATATAATGGTAGCTGCAAAAACGACTCATTAAATCACCTTAATGATAGAAATTGCATAAACATGCCAGTTTCTATATTTAAATGCATTACAGTATTATAGGGAGTTTACATGAGACTTAGCATGGTGGGATTGATATCAAATAGAGCTGTAGAGAAAGAAGGGTTTAGATGAGTTTATTGTTTAAAGAACAAAAAATAGCCTATGTACCATTAGTTTAAAATATACCTTCCAAAGCCTCACTAACACCCGCTCCATGCACCGTCACACAGGCAGCCCACCGCTCTCTGCACTGAACGTGTCATCAGAGCAAGAATATATAGCATCCCTACTTCAGGGGAAAGCGATATCCATTGTAAAAATTGCAACTAGGTAGAGAAAAACACACAATTTGCCATATAGAGTCACATAAGGAAACTACATGGGTGCAAAATGTATATAAACAAAATGTGTAAACAAAAATATATATATGTAGTGGCTTGAGGAATCAACAAATCACCCAGGATGTACATCCTGGGTCATTTGTTGATTGACATCGGGCGCAGAGTGGGCCAATCAGTGCCTTTGCGTCCGCCCAGCAACCCCGTCGGCCGTCCAGACCACAAGAACCATCAGGCGTTGCATCAGCTGACCCGGATACTGTGCCGCCATAGGTTAACAACAGGTAACCATGGCTAGCACAAATGTTGATCGTCAGCTGGATGAATGAAAAACACAAAACACAAGGAGGTTGTGTGGAGATGGAAAAAACAACCAAATCAGATTATAGGGCGGGATTGAGAGTGGAAAATGGCCCAAAGAGGAACACTGATGAGATGATGGGGGAACGGGGCACGGCGGTGGCTAAGGCGACACGATAAACATGGTGAGGGAGATGCCTGGAGGACAGAATGCTCCCCGGGTGCCCTAACACCTTCGTCCTGGAGCTGTTGGGCTATATTCTACAGCATAATGTTTTTTTATTTGGATCCTTCCACTACCTCTAGGTGGAGGGGGTTGCGATGGGGACTAAATGTGCCCCATCGTATGCCAACCTGTACCTGGGGGGGTGGGAGAGAGACTTATTTTTGAGAGATGACCTTGCCCCCTTTTTGGACAAGGTCGTCTCTTGGCAAAGATATATAGATGATGTACTTATATTTTGGACAGGTAGCGAGGTACAACTTAAAGAGTTTGTATCACTCATCTCAGTCAATGCATTCAATCTTAAATTCACGATGGAGTATAGCCAGACCCACATTAACTTTTTGGATCTGACTATTTCCATTGATAAGGAAGGACAGATCAATTCGTAGCTTTATAGAAAACCTTCAGCAGGTAACACAGTGTTACACGCCAGTAGCTCCCATCCGGAGCCTCTACTGAAAAGCCTCAAACGAAATTGCAGTCGCGATATAGACTTTCAAAAATCTTCTCTAGAACTATACCAAAGACTGAAATCCACGGGATATAGTCACAAGTGCCTTAAACATGCTTACAACAGGGTAAAAACCCAAAGGAGAAGTTCACTTATCTTCTCTTTGAAGCATCAAAATAAGACGAACACTGTTCGAGTTATTACCCGTTATTCCAACCAACACAAGGAAATGAGAGACATCCTCACAAAATTCTGGCCTTTGTTGGCCGCAGACCCCATAGCCTGGTACAATGTGGCTCCAACATTGAAAACATCGGCAAAGGTTGGTACCTCGCCGTGTGGTCAATGCGACATCTGCAGGTTTGTTGCAAATAAGGAGAGGTTTAAATTACCCAATGGCAAGTGGCATTCCACTAAAACACTGGTCACATGTCAAACCACAGGAGTGATATATTTAGCTCAATGTACATGCGGATGTTTAAAGGTTGGTAAAACTAAATAATGTTTTTTTTCAGGAGAATTAGGGACCATATTAGACCAATCCTTAAAAACAAGATTGTCACGACTGTTAGTAGACATGTCGCCATTTACCACAACTTCGATCCCAGTGTGATATCTTGTGTGGCTCTTGATCATATTCCACCGGATTCAAGAGAAGGCAGTGTGGATTGGGCCCTGCTTCAACTTGAAGTCCGGTGGATCTATGACTTAAAGACGACCTGCTATCCAGGTTTAAACGAAAACTTAAGTTTCAAACCTTTTCTTTAATAAGATCTCTATAGGCTGATATGGGAACTGTGCCATGACCATTAGTCTTCTTTCTAGTCTCCTTTCATTTGGGAGACCGTTGCTCGGGTTTTTATACCCCACATTCCTCACCCTTCCCCCCTCCCCTTGTTCTCCCCCCCTTCCTTCCCCCTCCCCCAATCCCCCCTCCCCCCTTATTTGTTTACCCTTCCCCTTATGTACTCTTCAGTGTTTTTGGCACTTCTGCACTACCAGGCCCTCGAGACCTGGTATAGTTCAAATATAATTTTGAACGTATTTCCCAGGTTTACCTTATCTATGCTTATTTAGCATAGAAATTATGAGATTTCCTTTTCTCTATTTGACTGTATGGTTCGTTCGAACTCTATAATTAACAAATGGAATATGAACAAAAATGTAATCTACTTGCACTTTTTGACATATGACTACAATGTATGAAATGTGACACTGTTTTGTATGTGGCTCGGGAGTCTTCTGGTCGGCCAGCAGGGTGTTCTTGACTACTAATGGTCTGGCAGTCTTGCCCCCTGGCGTGCTTTCCTTCCTAGCTGCCCGGCTTTCGTTCCCCTCTCAGTGACGTGATTATTTCCGTGCAGTGTCCGTTTTAGTCTCAATGGCACCCGGGGAGCATTCTGTCCTCCAGGCATCTCCTTCACCATGTTTATCGTGTCGCCTTAGCCACCGCCGTGCCCTGTTACCCCATCATCCCATCAGTGTTCCTCTTTGGGCCATTTTCCACTCTCCATCCCGCCCAAATCTGATTTGGTTGTTTTTTCCATCTCCACACAACCCCCTTGTGTTTTGTGTTTTTAATTCATCCAGCTGATGATCTGTATTTGTGCTAGCCATGCTAGCCATGGTTACCTATTGTTAACCTATGGCGGCACAGTATCCGGGTCAGCTGACGCAATGCCTGATGGTTCTTGTGGTCTGGACGGCCGCCAGGGTTGCTGGGCGGACGCAAAGGCACTGATTGGCCCGCTCGGCGCCCGATGATGTCATTACGTCGGACGCCGAGTAGGGATGCTATATATTCTTGCTCTGATGACACGTTCAGTGCAGAGAGCAGTGGACTGCCTGTGTGACGGTGTGTGGAGCGGGCATTAGTGAGGCTTTGGAAGGTATATTTTAAACTAATGGTACATAGGCTATTTTTTCTTTAAATAATAAACTCATCTAAACCCTTCTTTCTTTACAGCTCTATTTGATATCAATCCCACCATGCTAAGTCTCATGTAAACTCCCTATAATACTGTAATGCATTTAAATATAGAAACTGGCATGTTTATGCAATTTCTATCATGAAGGTGATTTAATGAGTCGTTTTTGCGGCTACCATTATATTTTGACCTTATTATATGACTACCCCTATGTGACTCTATATGGCTAACTGTGTGTTTTTCTCTACCTAGTTGCAATTTTTACAATGGATAGCGCTTTCCCCTGAAGAAGCAAAAATCGCAAAACATGTCGGGAATGTGCGATTTCTGTATGGTTTAAACTGTAATTTCAGTTGACGACCACTAATATCCGTGTTATTGAATGGACCACTAATTTTAAATGTTTTTCTATGTATTTAATAAATATACACTGTGTTTTAGGTGCAGTTGTTGAAACATGAATCATTATAAATATAAAAGCAAACAAGTACAAACTTTGTGTTTAGGAAAAAAAATGTTTCCAATACCTGGTAGTAACAAACTTTTATTGAAACCATGTAATAATTTGATCACTAAATAGTTTTAGTCCTTAAACTTAAAAAATATCTTTTACTCATCAGTCTAGAAGTTTAGTGTGCATATTAAACCATAACCACAAAAAGTAAATATACAATATCCATACTTTTAAAACCCCTTTTTATCATGTTTGTGAAAAAGCAGGCTTTTCAAAGACATTCTCAGGTAACAGGAATTTGCAGCATATACATTTATTGTTACCACATTTTAAATCAGCTTGGAATTGAAAGGAATTTGCAGAGTGGGTATTATTTATATACAACGTAAAATAGAATGGACAGCATAATTAATACATTCCATTAAACATTCTCATATGTTTTCAATATGACAGACTTTATGGTATAGAGTGCAAAGAGCAGTGCTGCTTAGGTACCCAATCAGAGATGAACTGTTATTGCTTTGCTACCTTTAAACTGATAAAAGCCGATATTTGATTTGATTTGCTTTAATAGAAAGTCACAGCATTGGTTACGTTTTCACTGGCAATTTAGCTACTTTAGTATATGCCCTAAGATTTAGCATGACTAGTCTAGAAGATTTGCAGCCACCTGCTGTGGTCTGCTTGTATTTATAGTAAGCTTTTCATTGCATATGTCAAGCAAAAAAATAAAATAAAAGTCATGCAGTACACATCTGCAGCACATACACATTTCCCCATGTTCTATTCCTTTAAAAAACTTGCAGGTTTAAAAAAAATATCTGCTAAAAATGCACTAAGCTCTGAAGCCTGGCTGTGGCTGACAACACATAGCATTTTGATGACTGATACCTCACACACATGACCAGTTTTCCCATCGGGAAACTGCCATGAGAGCTTTTGACTGGGAAAACCGCCCATGTGTATGCTCCATCGCAGTTTTCCCGATGAGAAAACAGCCAAAAAAAAAAAGAGAACCAGCTTTATTTTTTCCCGGCTGACTTTTTCCCATCGGGAAAACCGATCGAGGGGAAAAAACGTGCATGCTTAGAATCAAGTATGAGATGGGAGCGCTCTTTCTGGTAAAACTAGCATTCGTAATGGAGATATCACATTCGTCATGCTGCAAATTATTGCATTGTTTAATGCAGTGCATGAAAATCGCGAATTGTTTCTCACCAAACTTTTACTGACACAAGGATCTGCAAAAGCAGCCCAAAGGGTTGCAACGTTTGAATGGAACTTCCCGTTTATAGTCCCGTACATGTTGTACGTCACCGCGCTTTGGACGGGTGGTATTTGGCCTGAACGTGTGTATGCAAGGCAGGCTTGAGAGGAATCCCGTCTGGAAAAACTGTTTTTTTTCCTGCCGAGAAAAATGGTTGTGTGTTCAATGTTAAGGTTTACATACAATTTAATAATATTTTTAAAATTCTCTACAGCCTGTATGCAATCTACAAATCTACTAGTCTTTATATAAATATTACTGTGGATTTAAATAATTAGGTATGACATTGTTGAAACCTTGATGGCTGAGTTCTTTTTGTTGTGTACTAAAGTCCTGACTGTCTGTTCTCTGTTGACATGAACCACTTTGTGAACTCCACTGGAAAAGTCGGTTTTCTCCTTTATGCATCTGAGTTATAGCTTACCGCTCTCTTTTGGCATGACCCACTTTGGCATGTCCCCTGGGAAGGTATCAGTTCTTATCTTTGTAAACTGAAATCTTGACTTGGTGTGTTCCTCTCTCTTGATATAACCATTTTTTGTGAACTTAAGAAAATATGTCAATTCTTTATAGTAGCTCACATGGATTTTGTTTATCGAGTGAGCAGTAAAAAAACATAATTATTACTTAATGCAGCAAAAGTGGTTGTCGATAACCTCTTGAAAATAAGATTTTGAATCATTCCTTTTTACTTCCAGAAAACAAAATAATCCATTCCTGTGCACAAAATAATAGGATATAATTACATAACGGCAATCATTTTGTTTACTGTATATAAACAGAACCAAACCTTACTGTTCTTTGTAACCAAGCGTCTGTTGGATTTGCAGTTGTCATTGTACTGTGCATGTGATCAGTTATGACACCAACCATTTGATGGCTTGACAGTTCAGTTAAGACCACAAGCAACTGTGTCAGCGATCTTTCATGCCTTGAATGTAACTGTTTTGGGAAACAGTTAAATCATTTAGTGTGTTTTAGTGGCTCCACTGTACACTGAAAGTTCAGTTGTTTTCTATGGTATCTACTATGTCCTAGGAGGCATTTGATCCTCTTCAATTTGTTATAGATGGGAGGAGGCATCATATAGGGTTTCCTACATCGCTTCTGCTAGACATAAATAGTATTAAAGTGGTTGTAAAGCCAACCACACAACTTGCACCTACAGGTAAGCCTAGATTAAGGCTTACCTGTAAGTGCAAGAAATATCTCCTTAACCTACACGGTTAAGGAGATATTTTTTATAAAAACGGGCACCAATTGAAAATGAGGGAAAATCTTACAATTAGATTTTTTTTACCAGAATAGCAATAGAGGCGAAACCTTCCACTAGCGATACATATTCTGGTGACAACTGTCTAACAAATGTTTTCATTCATTTTGGAGAGACTTATTATCATTTCCTGTTGTGACCACAGCACAGGAAAGAGTGGGAAATCTCCCCAAGGGTACACAGATGGCAAAAAAATCGAAATAAAAAAAAAAGTTTGGGGGTTAAATATACATTAAATGTTAAAATTAAGTTGGAACAACACAGTTTGAACAACACAGTTTGCTTTCTTTGGCTTTGACAAGAAGAAACATAAATCAATATTTGGTGTGACTACGCTTTGTCTTTAAACCAGCATCAATTCTTACACTTGTACACTTGCATAAAAGCAGGGATTTTGTAAGATTACTGTAAGGTTTACAATAAACCAATTATACAAAGCAGGTGCTAATGATCACCAATAGGGATGAGCCGAACACCCCCCGTTTGGTTCACACCAGAACCTTCGAACGGACCGACCGTTCGCTCGAACATTTAGAACCCCATTGACGTCTATGGGACGTGAACGTTTGAATACAAAAGTGCTAATTTTAAAGCCTAATATGCAAGTTATTGTCGCAAAACGAGTTTGAATTTAAATATCATACCTGCTGGGTGTCTATAGTATGCCTGTGAAGTGGCACGTGTTTAGAACTGTCCCTGCACAAAATGAGATTACTATAAGAAAAAAGTAATTTAACACTGCTTGCAGCTTTAATGTAATGTCTGGTCCCTGCAATATGGATGAAAATCATTGAGAAAAATAGCACAGACACAGACAGTACACACACCACGTAGCTTTAGATGCACACTGCAGAGGACAATGGCAGTACACACACCACGTAGCTTTAGGTGCACACCGCAGAGGACACGGGCAGTACACACACCACGTAGCTTTAGGTGCACACTGCAGAGGACACAGGCAGTACACACCACATAGTTTTAGGTACACACTGCAGAGGACACAGGCAGTACACACACCACGTAGCTTTAGGTGCACACTGCAGAGGACATGGGCAGTACACACCACGTAGCTTTAGGTGCACACTGCAGAGGACACGGGCAGTACACACACCACGTAGCTTTAGGTGCACACTGCAGAGGACGCGGGCAGTACACACACCACGTAGCTTTAGTTGCACACTACAGAGGACACAGGCAGTACACACCACGTAGCTTTAGGTGCACACTGCAGAGGACACGGACAGTACACACACCACGTAGCTTTAGGTGCATACTGCAGAGGACACATGCATTACACCTCGAAAAACTGTGTGAAATTGTATCTAGAAGAATTTATACTGTTTTGAAGGAAAAGGGTTGTCACATCAAATATTGATTTGACTTAAATGTATCTTCTATTCATTTACCTTTAATTTTGTTAATTGATCAAAATAAACATCTTTATTTCTGAAAGCATTCTTAGTTTACAGCATTCTTCACATCTGCTATATATATATATATATATATATATATATATATATATATATATATATATTGTACAGGACGCCGTGGCTGGGTCCTGGAAGGACATTATATTTCCCCTCTGTTTGGACTGTGGAGCCTTTAAGGGAATGGAAAGGGTTAATGCACCTGTCTAAGGAAGTAGTTTAAAGCAGACAGGAAGTGCAGGTGATAGTGAAGGAGTGTAGGAGAGTCTATGCATGGTGAATGGTGGACAAGGAAAGCTGTGGAAGCTATGAAAAGCTGTGAAAAGCTGTGAAAGGACTTGGCAGTTTGTTGCCTGAAAGCCTGCTACTGAAGGACTTACCTGCAAGGACTGTTTAACTGCGATAGCAGTTATGAGCTGTACAAGTCAGTGAGACTGTTATTTCTTTTGTTTTTGCTGCTGCTAAGCCATTTAAGTTTAATAAACCGCAGTTTTGATTTAAAAAGCCTGTGTCCTGCGATCAAGCTGGTCCCCCAAACATTACACTGGTGCTCGAATGCGGGCAGGACAGAATAACAGGCATAAGAAGAGAAAAAAAAACTTTTTTTTTTCCTTTTTGCATTGGACTTTATATTGAACTGACATTTAAAGAGACAGTACATTGAATTTATGTCCTGGGTTAAAGCTGCACAAACATTGAAAGTTGAAGCAATGGAGGAGCTAATTAAACAGCTGACCTTGGCTAACATGCAAGCGCAGACTCGCTATGAGGAAGTTAATCAGCGCTTAGCAGCCCAGCTGGAGGCACAACAAGCTTACCACAAAGAGGCGCTGGCTCTGCAGCAAGAAAATACTCGCCTGTTGGCGGCCCAGCAAGCGGCTGTTGCCCCTGGCAACCAGGTGACTGTGAGGGCAAGTCATTTTCTACAGAAATTGTCCCTGAGCGATGATGTAGAGGCATTTCTTGCTACGTTTGAGAGGACAGCGGAGAGAGAAGGATGGTCTCAGGACCAGTGGGCCGGCCTCATTGCTCCTTTTCTCACTGGAGATCCTCAAAAAGCCTACTTTGACCTGCCACCAGATGATGCTAAAGACTATCAAAAGTTAAAGGCAGAAATTCTGGCTCGTCTGGGGGTGACTACGGCCGTTCGGGCCCAACGTGTACACCAATGGAAATATCATCCAGATCGTCCACCCCGGTCTCAAATGCACGACCTGGTGCAACTAGTAAAAAAATGGCTGCAGCCTGAGGTGTTGTCTGGCCCCCAAATCGTGGAGCGGGTCGTGCTGGACCGATACCTGAGGTCCCTGCCAGATGAACTTCAACGGTGGGTCAGCCATGGAGACCCCAAAACAGCAAACCTCCTTGTTGAGATGGTGGAACGATATACAGTGGTGGAGGACCTGCTCGGACCTACCAAGCGCATAGGGCCCAGTCTGCCACGGCCTGTTCGACCAACTGCTGCCCTTCGAAAGGATGTTCCAAGGAGCCCTGGGACAAACACCCCGGAAGGCCAAGAGTCACTCCCGGTACCTCCTCAGCGATCTGTTCCTGTTCGGAGAGGAGGGGATGTACAATGTTGGCGATGTCATTCCTGGGGTCATACCCGGACACACTGCCCACTGCAAGAGGAGCCCATGGAATGCAGGGTTCTTCGGAGGGGGTCTTTTTGTGCCCATAAAGTGTGCACCACACACCTCGACCTGGATGAGGAAAAGTTTGAGTGTGAAGTCCAAGTGAACCACCTCCCTGCCCGGGCTTTGTTGGACTCTGGAAGCATGGTAACCCTGGTTCATCCTAGAGTGATTGGGAAGATCGGTCCGGTAAGAAAAACTTTACGGGTGGTATGCATTCACGGGGACACTAGAGAGTACCCGCTCATCACGTTGTCTATCGCCTCAGCATGTGGCACTGTTACTCAAGAGGTGGGGGTGGTAAAGAACTTGGTGCATGATGTTATAATAGGACGAGACTGTCCATTGTTTACAAAACTGTGGGAACAAGGAGAACAGTTCAGAGACTGGGGAGAAACTAGCCCCCCTGTTCCTGCTGTTGAGAGGGATAACCCTGAACTGCCAAATGTTAATGTGGACCCAGATGAGGAAAATGCTAATGATTGGGTTAATGGTGATGAAAGTAGTGTTGATACTATTGAGAATGTCAAGATATGTGGTCCACAGACCTATCAAAACCCTAAGGGGGAGGAGCCTTCCCCACTTCAGGTAATGCTGGGGGAAGAGGATGAGGAAGTGGCCTCTACCCCTGCGCTGCCAGATTTGGGTGTTACCCAGGGGGCATTTGGGACTGCTCAGATGCAGGACCCACTTTGGCCCATGCACGGGAACAAGTTGTAGTAGTAAATGGGGTTCCCCAAGAGCCAGGTGCGAATGAGAGGTGGCCACACTTTGCAATATATAATGAATTGCTGTATCGGGTCACCAAGGAGAGAGAAAATGTGGTAGAGCAATTGTTGGTACCCCAACAATATAGACGAAAGGTTCTGGACCTGGCCCATGACGATGTGTTAGGGGGACACCTGGGAGTTGAAAAAACGGAGCCACGGATCACCGACCGGTTTTACTGGCCAGGTCTGAAAGCAGAGGTAAAGAGATACTGTACCTCTTGTCCCACCTGTCAGTTGACCGCTCCGGTGACTCATTTTCGGAGCCCTTTGGTCCCTCTGCCCATAATTGAGGTCCCATTCGAGAGGATAGCCATGGATATAGTGGGTCCCTTGGTAAAGTCAGCTCGAGGTCATTCCTACATATTGGTGATTCTTGACTATGCCACCCGATATCCTGAGGCGCTACCCCTGCGGAATACCTCCTCAAAGGCCATTGCCCGGGAATTATTCCAGATGTTTACACGGACTGGTTTCCCCAAGGAAATACTCACAGATCAGGGTACCCCGTTTATGTCAAGGGTTATGGCCGATGTGTGCAAGCTGTTCCGGATTAAACAGCTACGCACATCGGTCTACCATCCCCAAACGGACGGGTTGGTGGAACGCTTTAATAAGACCCTTAAGTCTATGCTCAAGAAAGTAGTACAAAGGGATGGGAAAGATTGGGACTGCCTGTTACCAGCTCTCCTGTTTGCTATCCGGGAAGTGCCCCAGGCCTTCACGGGGTTTTCGCCCTTTGAGTTGGTATATGGGCGGAGACCTCGCGGACTTCTTGACGTGGTTAAAGAGGAATGGGAAAGTGAACCTGTTCAGCATAAGAGTGTCCTGGAATATGTCTCTCAAATGCAGGAAAGGATCCAAACCGTGATGCCGCTAGTCAAAGAGCATTTGCAAAAGGCCCAGGAGGCTCAACGACGGGTCTATAACAGGGCTGCTAAAATAAGGCACTTCCAAGTGGGGGATCGAGTAGCGGTGCTAATTCCCACTGTGGAAAGTAAGTTCTTAGCCAGGTGGCAAGGACCCTTTGAAGTTGTGGAAAAAGTGGGAGAGGTCAATTATAGAGTCCACCAGCCAGGCAAGAGGAAACCGTATCAGATATATCATGTCAACTTGTTAAAGCCCTGGACAGACAGGGAACCGGTGACCTCCCTGGCTAGTGCAGGACTTGAGCCTCAGGTTGGGGTGGAGAGTGTCCAAGTAGCAAATACCCTATCTAAATACCAAAGTCAGCAGGCAAAGGAGTTCTTGCAGAGAAATAAAGAGAAGTTTTCAGACTTGCCGGGGCTAACTAGTATCATAGAGCATGATATTATCACAGAACCTGGAGTCAAAGTTTTTGTCAGGCCCTACCGCATCCCAGAGGCTCAAAGGAAGGCCGTTTCAGAGGAAGTAAAGAAGATGCTAGACCTGGAGATCATTGAGGAGTCGCAGAGTGAGTGGTCAAGCCCGATTGTGTTGGTACCAAAGCCCAACGGGACTCTGCGATTCTGCAATGATTTCCGGAAACTTAATGAGGTTTCACGGTTTGATGCCTACCCCATGCCCCGGGTAGATGAACTTATTGAGAGACTAGGTCCAGCCAGGTATATCACAACATTAGACCTTACCAAGGGGTATTGGCAAATCCCATTAACTAAGGCTGCTAAAGAGAAAACTGCTTTTTCTACCCCAGAGGGGAGTTTTCAGTACAAACGAATGCCTTTTGGACTGCAAACTGCTCCAGCCACGTTCCAGCGAGCAATGGATAGGATTTTACGACCTCATCGGGAGTATGCCTCAGTGTACTTGGACGACATAGTCATTTTTAGCAGAGACTGGGAGTCACACTTGCCCAAAGTCCAGGCAGTACTGGACTCTCTCTGGAAGGAGGGGTTTACAATAAACCCTGAAAAATGTGCTTTGGGAATGGAGGAGGTGAAATACCTGGGCTATATCGTGGGTAGAGGGGTGGTGAAACCTCAAGTCAGCAAGGTAGACGCTATAAAGAGTTGGCCCCGCCCCCTCACAAAAAAGCAGGTACGTGCATTCCTGGGCATGGTGGGATACTACAGGAGGTTCGTACCCAACTTTGCCACATTGGCATCTCCATTGACCGATCTGACTAAGGGTCGGAAATCGGTCATGGTGGAGTGGAATGCAGACGCTGAGAAGGCTTAAGTCAGAACTGTGCCAACACCCTGTCTTGATAGCGCCCAATTTTTCTGAAGAGTTCATTGTCCAAACTGATGCTTCCGATGTAGGATTGGGAGCTGTATTATCACAGGTTGTTCATGGTGAGGAGCACCCAGTAGTCTTCCTCAGTAGAAAGTTGACACCAGCGGAGAAAAACTATGCTATTATTGAAAGAGAGTGTCTGGCCATTAAGTGGGCTCTGGAGTCCCTCAGATATTACCTCTTGGGGAGGAAATTTAGGTTAATTTCTGATCATGCCCCTTTAACGTGGCTAAGGCAAGGTAAAGGGACTAATGCCAGGATTACACGTTGGTTCCTGGCGCTCCAAGAATTTAAGTTTGTAGTGGAGCATAGGCCCGGGAGACTGCATCAAAATGCAGATGCCCTCTCCCGAGTCCATTGTTTGAGCTCCACTGTTGCCTCCACCTCCTTGGCGTTGGGGCACAGGGGGGGGATATGTACAGGACGTCGTGGCTGGGTCCTGGAAGGACGTTATATTTCCCCTCTGTTTGGACTGTGGAGCCTTTAAGGGAATGGAAAGGGTTAATGCACCTGTCTAAGGAAGTAGTTTAAAGCAGACAGGAAGTGCAGGTGATAGTGAATGAGTGTAGGAGAGTCTATGCATGGTGAATGGTGGACAAGGAAAGCTGTGGAAGCTATGAAAAGCTGTGAAAAGCTGTGAAAGGACTTGGCAGTGTGTTGCCTGAAAGCCTGCTACTGAAGGACTTACCTGCAAGGACTGTTTAACTGCGATAGCAGTTCTGAGCTGTACAAGTCGGTGAGACTGTTTTTTCTTTTGTTTTTGCTGCTGCTAAGCCATTTAAGTTTAATAAACCGCAGTTTTGATTTAAAAAGCCTGTGTCCTGCGATCAAGCTGGTCCCCCAAACATTACAATATATATATATATATATATATATATATATATATATATATATATATATATATATATATATACATTTTTAAGGAGTCTTCACTCTAGTAGTTCAATGATATTACAGGTCTTCTTCACCCTCTTTTTCCTCTGGCAGTGGTTGGATGCAAGTTGCTGCAAAGAGGTTTTGCATAGTGGTCCAGCACCACTCTCTGCAGTATTGTTCTGCGAGTATAGGTAAGGGGGTGGGGGGTGCAGAGCAATCATGCTTTCCTCTCACAGTAGAGGGTTTGAATGGGTATATCTATATAGATATATATATAGATATATATAGACCTATATCTAAATATAGATATATATATCTATATCTATATATAGATATATATACAGTATATATACACAGGTTCAAGCTGGGCAAAAACAAGCTTTTAAAGATATCAGCTATGGCTGATACACTCACCTCCTTTTTGGCCCATGCACCCCCCACCCCCTTACCTATACTCGCAGAACAATACTGCAGAGAGTGGTGCTGGACCACTATGCAAAACCCCTTTGCAGCAACTTGCATCCAACCACTGCCAGAGGAAAAAGAGGGTGAAGAAGAGCTGTAATATCATTGAAATACTAGAGTGAAGACTCCTTAAAAATGTATGTATACACATGTGTAAGCTGTTTGGCAAGGCATGTAAAATGGAGAAGAGTGGGCAATCAAGGGGAGCTAGCAAGTCCATAGTTGTGCTCACTTCTCATGAGTGGTGGTATAAATTGAGATACCACCCATGAGACATCTCACATCTCATGGGCTGTTGTATCTATATGCTACTTTTGCTCTGTGGATTTTGAGTGGACAATTTACACTAATCTGTCTGATCCACCTCACCCCAGCCATGCCTTACAAATACTGCCTATGTTTTTAATACAACAAATACATTTATACTATTTTGGGGAAATATATATATATATATATATATATATATATATATATATATATATATATATAAAAACATCATAAGCATAATTAAAACATTAGAAGGCTTTCTCTTCTCTACAGGCAAGTCATGGACTAGATTTGTTAAAAAAAAGGTATTAGTTTATTAATAAAAATAATATTATCTAAAACCATGTATGTTAATGAACTTAAGGATGTAACACTTAACCACCAGCAACTCAAATGACAGGTTACAAAACTCCAAGAAGAACAATAGTGTCTGCTGTCAAAGCTTCACAAGAATCACTTTCAACATTGTCAGCTATAACAGAACTTCCTCCCACATGTATTTCATATCCACATGTTGAGGTATTATCATCCTAAGTGTTCATTTACTAAAATTGCTGCTGGCATATTGGAGAAATATAGACGTTATTGATTTTGACAAAGGTATTAAAACACTTTGGGTAGATTAAATCGAAAATGACTGTATATAATAAAATCACACTTAATGATGTAACTATATATCCAGGCATATACAGTATTTTACTTTTATCCAAAGACTAACATAGATAGTGTACTCTTACGCAGGAGGACGAGAGCCTGGATTGTTATGCACTATTGTTGAAAATGCATTTTATCTTTAAAATAGAGCTTCAGTCTAAGCAAAACCATTGGATGTTAGGTCATTGTGATTGACAGTAGATTTAAGGCTGACACTCCCACCCCCCAGCAAGAAGCCTTATGTGGCTCTAGCCTTGTGCATGGATGCCATGTTGGCTGGAAGACGCCATGCCTTGCTTGGGGGGCTTGAGGCACTGAGCAAAAGGTTGTTTCTCCTACGCAATTATCAGTGGGCGATACAGCTATTCTTGTGGGGATTGAACAAAGTAAGACCTCCATGCTTACTCGTATAGATCGGCTGTCTAAGGAATATAATCTCATACGGCAGATTTAGACAAGATCCAGAGCCACCTCTTAGAAACCGAGATCTACATATCCACTATGGAGGATCTTATAGCCCAGAACTCATTGACACCCTGCAGCACACTGTGTAGCTACTGTGGCTAAGGCTGACGATAATGAAAACAGGTTGAAGCACAATAATTGTTTGAGTCCTTAGCCTCCCGGGGGGGGGGAGGGGGGCTGAGGGAGATTACCCTGCTGAGCTTGCTGAAATCTTCTTCAAAGCACTTCTCAGGCTGACAGAGGTCTCTCCTACTTAAGTGGTTGAACTGGACCATAGGGTCTCCTAAGGGTGACAGACCCCTGGAGCTATGCTGTGTCCCTTCCTGTTGTGGTTCCTGAGGTTCAGAAACCTCCTTTCCTTGCACAGAAAAGCACAATCCATCTTTTCCCATATTCTCAGCTGAGATGCAGAAGAAATGTAAGACCTTCCTGGATGTCTGTAGATGCCTGATTAAGGAAGGCAGTGTATGTAGCATGATTTTTCCCAGTCGCACTGAGGGTTCCACTGAGGAAGTTCGGTAAAGTTTTTTGATTCACCTGAGAATGCAGACTGTGGCTTCTGACTCTCTGGTGAGGCTGTGTTTGTTTATGAGGGCTCCTTGAGGGCTCCTTGTTCTCCTGATTCCCATGTTGGGACTTTGGCTTCTTGGGCTTTGCCGCTGCATGGCCTATGGAAACCTACTTCTTCTCTGCCTAGTATAATTTCTCACCTAATTATAGTGTCATCCATCTACACTCCATCACCCTAGGGACTTCTGCAGTTGCCTGGGCTAGGACACATCCTGAAGTCCCTGCAGGCAATACCGTCTTTAAGCCATCAGTCCACATGGGTTCCGTTGCCCCAATGAATGTTACAGTGGGGTCAGCCATTAAGCTATACACTTATATGTAGAATGGGGTTCTGCCTCCCTTTGATCCTTCTGTGTTTTTATGAAAAACTGTCATACTTACAAATCACTAAACTTTTCGTAGCGGGTATTTTAACAATATCCTTGATAGAGACATGGACTCCTCCAATCCTCATAGACCTCCTAAACTGGAGTTGCTTCAGTGGGCAACTATCTTGTATCTAGTTTTTGGCATCCCTGCCAATGGTTTGGGATGCGTTTATGCCATTACTAGGGGTGAATATGTCTCTATGATTGAGACTGTTAAAACTGATTATGCTTCCTTGACCTATAAACTGTATTATAATTAAACTAGGAGAAAATTATCCTTGCAAAATACTTCTTTAACTAATTCTGCTGTTCAATTATTTAAAAAAAGTAAATTGTTTGGGTCTAGTGATAAGAATGGTAAACTTTTAGCCAACCTGGTGGCGGATCCTACATTTCAAATGGTTATATAATTTATTTATACACATCAGGGAACTATTACTATGGACCCTGCTGTTATCCTTCAGCAATTCTGCTCCTAGTTTACAAAGCTATACAGTAGAGCATCTACTACGCTGGGGGCACCAATGGAGAAAGCCTTGCATAATCTTTCTGTACATTCAATACTTTGATGCAAACAAATGTAGACATGTTTGAAGCTGACAGTCATGTCCTGCTGAAAAAATTCCCTGGTCAGATGGCCTCCCAAGGAAATTGGAATACATTATATGCCTCTGAATTAGCCCCTAAATAACATGCTTTATATGCTGCCTACCTGGAGGGGGGCTCTACCTACATATTGTCCCAAAGCCCAAAGATGCTATGCACTGTTCTGCATATACACCCATCCATGGCTTGGCGCTATATGAGAGCTGTCCTTGAGGCCTTTGGGTTTAGTCCTGTGTTCTGTAAATACATGAAGTTTCTATACCTTGCACCTACAGCCCTAGTTTAAAATGGAGGAGATCTAGGGCACCGTAGCCCCGTAGCACCGTAGCTTCCACCAGGTGAAGGGTATTGCTGTTGGATCTATTGAACAGAAATTGGCACTGACAACCTTATTCTCGACGTGACCGCGAGAGGAGCCGAGCCTGCCCGACTATACACGAGTGTACTGCGCTCGGTATATGCCGGCGCAGTAGTTCGACGAGGAGGACACCACCGAAGCCGCAGACGGACGCCGGACCTGACAAGGCCGCCGATGGACGCCGTGCAAGACACCAAAACTGTTAGTACTAAAATCTTTTTTTTACAGGAATGCGGGTCCACTTTAGGGGTGCGCGCTATACGCCGGAGCGCGCAATACCCCGATAAATACGGTAGTTAAAATGGAGCTCCAGGCACCCCAAAAAATAAATAAAAGGCATCAGCTACAAATACTGTAACTGTTGACTTTCAATATAAGGACACCTATCTGTCCAGGGATCCAGCAATGTCCTCACCCGATCTGATTCTTCAATCGTCTTCGGGTGCAGGTGCCAACATCTCAATTAAGGGAAACTGGTAGTGAAGCCTTGTGGCTTCACAGACAGTTTCCTACCGCACATGAGTGAACCGGGCTGCACCTTGTGAATGGTCGCATAGTCTTCTGGGACCTGTAATGTGTCCCAGAAGACTGTGGGGGAGGGGGGAGAACTTCCAGCTCAGATCGCTGCATACGCATCTGATTGGAGGTGGGTGCTGGTACCTGTCAAAATCAGCTGCCCACTCCCCCTAAAAAGTGCCAAATATGGCAGTGGAGGGGGAGGGTGCAAACAAGCAGAACTGCCCCCTTTTTGGGTGATGTTCCGCTTTAATGTCATTTGACTGTAAGTTTGAATTGAATGTAGCCAAATTCACTCATCACTAGTGCTTGGGGTTAATGCACTGGGCATTTGCCTAAAAAGATTCCTGCCCACCCTCCCCAGAATATGGTGGTTGTCACAGCTTGATTGGTGGTTATTACCCTGAGGCTTTTGTGTTGCTCCCTAGTGTTTAGGCCCTCAGTTGGGTTTTAGGGTCGTTAAATGCCTCTCTGACACTCACGGTAAGGATAGGCATTATGGCTATTGTTCAGATTAAGATTCAATTGTGCTTACATACTGTAGTACCTGAGAAAGGCAACTGTTTTCTTTGTAATAAAGTTTAAAGCACAACCCAACTGTTTCTGAACAACACAAACTGAAAACCCGAATAATTTCATTTTTAATATTCAACACAAATTCACCAAATTCATCCATGTCTCGGTGCATCATTTTGTTATTTTTTTACAGGCTGGAGGGTGTACTTAGCTGAAAAACCCACTTCTCCCCTCCTCCAGATAAAATAAATAATGACCATGAAGACTCATGGGGTGTATGACATAATTTTGGACTAGGCCAGAAAGCAGGAAGCAACTGAAGGAGTGTTGAAGAAAAGTCTAAAACAAGTAAATATAATTTACCTATTTACTGATGCTAGCAGCATAATGATTAATTGTATTTTATTACTATCATCACAGTTCTATTTTGCCATTACACTTAGAAATAATTTATTAAACTATAAGACAATTTAGACAAAACTCTTCATGCATTACAGTCTGCTCCATTACATATTCTGCAGAAAGTAGCATGGAACCAGTATGATGTAAACTCTCATTTGCATTTATCCATAATTCACCTCTCTAAGGACCATTACTCTATTGATTTTAAATATGTGAGTAAGGCATGACCAAATTCCTTAGCATCTGAATGAGCAATATGAAACTTCTATAACAGCAGGAAGTATTTTATAGTTGACAAACTACATTCTTCTAAAAAGCAGTGTCATGAACAGTATTAATATTTTAAATAAAATTAGCAATATATTTACTATAGAGTCACTGCTTTGAAATTTCCCAAGAAAATATAGTCAAAAATTCCAAATGACGGTGTAATATTTATTTAAAGGGGGGGTACAATTTAGCACATGTTTAGGTAAATAATAGAAAGAATGTGTGACTAGATTTCTACACCTGTAAAGAAATCATACAAAATGGAACTGAGTTGCACGACAGAGCAATACGTCATAAACACATTTGCCTATAGTTTATGTGATTTACTTACCGGTACATAATAGAGAAAAGAAAACATGGCTTGATGTATAGATTGCTTTGCTACTTTACTCCTATTTAGTTGTTTTATTTTATGGGAAAATAAATGACACTTTTTTAGCATAGCACATACCTATGTACCAGAAACTAGTCTCTTCAATTTCCTGCAAGATCTTTGTAAAGTGTCACTAAAATCATTAATCCAGTGTTTTTTATTGGGTTTTCTGTGTGTATCAAGCTGTGATTTGCTCTGTAGAAATGTCCATGCAAAAGGTTTTTTATTAAAACCAAAATTGCCTAAGAAAATTCACTGATTTTAGACTCTAATGCCACGTACAGACGGTCGTTTATTGTGATGAAAAAAAACGACGTTTTAAATCATGAAATAAAACGACGTTTTTGAAACATCATTTTCAAAAACGATGCCTACACACCATCGTTTTTTCACAATGCTCTAGCAAAGCAAGCTTCATAACTAGCTTCTGGGCATGCGCGGGTTTAAAAATGTCGTTTTAAACGTCGTTTTTTGCTACACACGGTCAATTTCTGTGAAACAAAAAACGACGTTTTGAAAAACGACAAAAAAAATTCGAGCATGTTCGAATTTTTTTTTGGTCGTTTTTTTTTAAGACATAAAACGACGTTTTGCCCACACACGATCATTTTAAATGACGTTTTTTAAAACGTCGTTTTTTTTCATCACAAAAAACGACCGTCTGTACGCGGCATAAGCTTGTGTAGGCAGGATCTTCACTTTCCACATCATGTCTTTGTACTTGTTTTTGTCTGGAGATTTCAGATTGTGCCCCTTTTATTTTTAGATGTGCAAAGCTGCATTATATTAAAAGATAACAATAATGAATGATAAAAGCAAATACAGGATATTAATTATAATCATGTTCTTTACAATTTGACATGTAGCCAATCCCCAAGAAATGTTTATTATTTTTTTTTAGTATTATCTAATACGTATTAAAACTTTATGTTACCATTGGAAACATAATGCACATTTTATTATTGACAAGTAATGCAAACATGATTTTTTTATATGCAAAAATATGCTGTTTTGCATTTGTGCTGCTAAGAAATCTAAAAGAGCATACACTCTGTGGCTTAAACTGTAATCTCAGCACCTGCGGGGATGTTAAATGAACCTCCTAAATTAAAGCTAGCCTCTAGAAGAAGAATTTACAGCTATAAAAATATGGAACAGCAAGCATGCACACATGTAAAATTCACACAAAAAAAATATGTTCAGTTAAATATTTTAGTAATGCAAAATGTGTACTGATTGTAAATACAATGTAGTTTGTCTTTAAGGGTCAAGGCTTTCCAATAGTTAGAAACCCAACTGTATATTTCTTTCTAAGTCTCTTGTGTGCAATTTCCATGTTCTACACAAAGGTCAGAGTGCTGATTATTGTGTTTCCCTTGTTGCCAGTTTCAATAAATCCCCCTGACTTCTTGCTTTTGGTTATGTTCATTTATTATAAAACAACTTGTATGAGCAAGTAACTATTGTGATCTTTTTAAAATAATATGTGTTTGCAAGGTATGATGTTTATGAGCATAGTATTTTTTTTATTTTTTTTCATAAGGTTTAAATTGCTAATATCCTGAATATATATTGGCTGATAGTCACACTGACTATCTAAAGCATTGCCACAGAAAATCTCCACCCTGGTTTACTAAAGGCAAGCACAATGAACAAATATGTGCATGAAATCCATCTGCATGTTCTGCCCTCAACTATACACATGTGTATTCACTAAAGTCTAGTATGCATCTCTGTGGACATAACTTGTTTAGAGAATTCTTCTTTACTTGTTTACTTGTGATGACACAATGACATGTCACATGGACCAGCTATCTTAAAAGTTTTTTAAGACATACATCACAGATAATGCCTAGGATTCTTATGCCACGTACACACAATCTGAATTTCCGACAGCAAATATTCAATGTTGTTGTTGTCGGAAATTCCGACTTTGTGTAGGCTCCATTGGACATTTGCTGTCGTAATTTCCGACAACAAAAATTTGAGAGCTGGTTCTCAAATTTTCTGACAACAAGTTTTCCTGTCGGAAAATTCCATGCATGCTCAGAATCAAGCAGGAGAGCCACACTGCTTATTGAACTTAATTTTTCTCGGCTCGTCATAAGTCTTGTACGTCACCGCGTTCTTGACGTTCGGAATTTCCAACAACATTTGTGTGAACGTCTGTATGCAAGACAAGTTTGAGCCAACATCCGTCGGAAAAAAATCCACGATTTTGTTGTCGGAAAGTCCGATCAGCTGTATGCGACATTACTTGCTCCTATGTTGTCAACATTGCTTTCATGTGTTTCTCAATTGAATCTGTTAAAAAAGTTCACAAAGAGAATGGCCTCATACATGCGTGAAAAGTTTAAAGTGTCAGGCTGGATTCACACTGGAAAATGCAGTGGCTCATAGCAGGAGTCCGATGCGTCTCCATTCACTATTTCAGGTCTGATTTCAGCCTGAATTTTGGGCTGAATTCAGACCTGAAACAGACCAAAAGACGCACAGCGCTCCTGTGCAATTCGCATTAGAGCCACTGCTCCAGATTTTCCAAATTCCCAATAGTGTTAACCCAGCCTAAACTGTTTAACTGGAAGTAGACAGCAGACATTTACTGCTAATACAACATAACAATTGAGACAAAAGGTTTACAGAGAGTAAACAGTAATCTAGCAGGGGTAAAAATCAAATGGCCTTGGATAATGTCAATGATGTGACAGCAGCAGAGCTGGGGTAATGAGATTCCAGCATCAACATCAGGATGAGTAGATATAAAAACAGTTAGACAATCAAGGTGAATTAAAAACTGCTATAAAATCTCACCCACAAGCCAGAAAACTCTTCACTGAGAACCAAATATTTTTCCCTTAAAAAGGAACTAAACTAAAGGAAATGTCAGCACTGGGTAAATGCTTCAACTGTTAAAGCGGGGGTTCACCCTATTAATAAAAAAAAAAAAAATGTTTCTTCTAGCATAACATGAGGCATAGTAGCGCGAGCTACAGTATGCCTGTCTTTATTTTTTTAGGTACTCACTGTGTAATCGTAGAGACAAGATTCCGACCCCCCTCGGGGAATGGGCGTTCCTATGGAGAGGCAGCATGATTGACGGCCGGCTCTGGCACGTCACGCTTCTCCGGAAATACCCGAAATAGGACTTGGCGCTTCACGGCGCCTGCGCATAGTCTGTGCGCAGGCGCCGTATAGCGCCGTGAAGAGCCGAGACCTGTTCCGGCTGTCTTCGGGGAGCGTGACTTGCCAGAGCCGGCCGTCAATCACCTTCCCTCTCCATAGGAACGCCCATTCCCCGCGGGGAGTCGAAATCTTGTGTCTACGATTACACTGTGAGTACGGGGATAAAAAAATAAAGACAGGCATACTGTAGCTCGCGCTACTATGCCGAATTTTATGCTAAAAACATGTTAATAAGGGTGAACCACCGCTTTAAGGTCTTAATCATAGCTAAAATATGATAAAAGCAATAAAGTGTATCTAAACTCAAAGCAAAAAAATATATATTATAACCTATTAGTCCTTGGTATGGTGTCTGCATTTGTTTTCTTTTTCAAACTTATTTTGCTTTATTTTCTTCTGGTAAACATGAAAATAATGAACTTCTTGTTCCTGGGTGACTAGGTCACTCCTTAACTGTATCTACGGAAGGAAACATAGTTGTCTCCCTAAGCTGCTCTCCTTATACTGTATGGCCCACAGACATGTCCCTATCTCTTAATCTCTCATACATAAGGGGCAAGGCAGCTGGTAGTTTACAGAAGATAGCTGAGAAGGAAGATATGCTTTGGTGCAGCTGACAGGAAGTGACAAGGCAAACTGCATTTCTGACAAGAGAAGATATTCTCTTTATTTTCAGAAAATGTTCTTAGCTTAACTACTTCCCACATAGGCCAATTCTAACATTTCTCTCCTATATTTAAAAATATGTATTTTTTTTTTGCTAGAAAACTACCTAGAATCCCTAATCATCATTTTTTTAAGCAGAGACCCTAGAGAATAAAATAGTGGTAGTTGCAATTTGTTTTTTCATGTGGTATTTGCGCAGCTATTTTTCAAATGCAAATTTAATGCAAAACACTCAATATACCGTATTTATCGGTGTATAACATGCACAGGCATATAACACGCACCCTAACTTTAAGAGGGAAGTTTCAGGAAAAAAACTTTCCACTGCCCCCTGCGTATAACACGCAGCCGCAGTTTACCCTCTATTTTCAGGGTAAAAAAGTGAGTGTTATACACCAATAAATACAGTATATAACTTACGGTAATTTTTTTGTAAAATATAAAAGATCATGTGTGGTGCAAACATCATTTACGTGTGCGGGTGTGACCTATATCTATTGTTTTCACTTCTGCATGCAAGCACAAGGGGACGGGATGCTTTAAACATTTAAAAGCAATCCAGGTTCTAATCAGCTTCAAGCATGGCTTTTACAGTGTAGGGAATCTGTAATTGAAAAAAAAAAGATATCTGGATGATGCCTGTAGCTGCACATATAATCCAGATATAGGCACTTCAATTTCACAACATAAAAAGATGTCATTTCGAGCGGGAAGTAGTTAAAGCGGAGCTCCACCCTAAAGTGGAACTCCCGCTGATCGGAACCCTCCCCCCCTCCGGTGTCACATTTGACACCTTTCAGGGGGAGGGGGGTGCAGATACCTGTCTAAAGACAGGTATTTGCACCCACTTCCGGCCACACAGTCTCGGGTAAACTGCAGGCATGATGTCACCTCCCCCCCCAGTTGTGTTCTGGGAACACTCGGCTCCTAGAACACAGCAGGAGCCAATCGACAGGCGGACATAGCGCGACTCGCGAATGCGCCGTAGGGAACCGGGCAGTGAAGCTGGAGCACTTCACTTCCTGGTTCCCTCACCGAGGATGGCGGGAGGGCAGCAGAGTGATGAGCGATCGCTCGTCCTCTGCTGCAGACGGTGCTGGACTCCAGGACAGGTAAGTGTGCTAATATTAAAAGTCAGCAGCTGCAGTATTTGTAGCTGCTGGCTTTTAATATTTTTTTTTCAACAGACATCCGCTTTAAAAAAATGAAAATTAGGTCTGCCAACACACATAAGGACTGCAAGTATCAATACATTTATTTTTTGTTCTTGGTTTTGTTTTTTGTTTTTTGTTCTTGGTCTTTAACTTGACAAACTATATTAGCATTTCAAGAAAAATTTAAAATTAATATACCGCGCTATAGCTCAAAATAAAATATATATTGAAAAAACAGCCAGCCAGCCAAAGACAGTTAGCAAATAATACACATAAAAAAGTGCAGCACTCATATATATAGTCTCAAAAATGTGTATCCAAGTGTAAATGATAACACAGTGTGGTGGTAAATGAAATATCAGGGTGATCAAAAGTTATGTTGAATAAATAATGTTTACCAATGTGAAAAGTGGGGAGAGAGTTGAATCAAACAGTCCTGATATAATATCAGTGGGTGAGCATCACTGGGATGGAGAAGCATCAGCTAAAATATAGGAACTTGTAAGGAGAACCACCACCGACTGTGTGAAGGCTTATCGGAAACAGTGGACGTAAAGGGGCTTATACCTTTTAAGTCATGCAGGCTTATAGTGACATTCACAGTTTAAAGTGAAGATTCAGGTCGCTACACTCACAGGAACAGCACTGGTCATCAGCAAGTTCACAGTGAAACATATGGTAGAAATTCACACACAGGGAGGGATGCATCATGTGAGCATGTGGACATCCTTCATCCCTCCCTCCATGTGAATGTCTACCATATGTTTCACTGTGAACTATAACAGCTTCAACTCTTCTGGGAAGGTTCTCCACAAGGTTTAGGAGTGTGTCTATGGGAACGTTTGACCATTTTTCCAGATGCGCATTTGTGAGGTCAGGCACTGTTGTTGGGCGAGAAGACCTGGCTCGCTGTTTCCAGTCTAATTCATCCCAAAGGTTGTTCTACCGGGTTTAGTTCAGGACTCTGTGCAGGCTAGTCAAGTTCCTCCACCCCAAACTCGCTCATCCACATTATTTTGCCAAAAGTATTGAACTTCCCTTCCAAATCTTTTGGTGGAGGTGGGATTATGGTGTTGGTTTGTTTTTCAGGGGTCGGGCTTGGCCCTTAGTTTCAGTAAAGTATACACTTAAGATGTCATCATACCAAGAAATTTTGGAAAATGTCATGCTCCCAACTTTGTGGGAACAGTTTGGGGATGGCCCCTTTCTGTTCCAATATGACTGTGCACCAGTGCACAAAGCAAGGTCCATAAAGACATGGATTAGCGAGTTTGAGGTGAAGAAATTAGAGCGGAGACTGCGAGCCAGTCCTTCTCGTCCAACATCAGTGCCTGACCTCACAAATGTGCTTCTGGAAGAATGGTCAAACATTCCCATAGACACAAGCCCTGTACACACGGCCCAGAATCTCGTCAGGAAAGAAAATGTTTTTTTTTTTTCCTGACGAGTTTCTTGCCAAGATTCTCTTGCCGGCCAAGTATCGACACGGGCCATTCAAAAGAACCGCCGTTCTTTTGAATGGCACGAACGCGGTGACGTCATCGACTATGTCACATTTCATTCCGTCGCCGCCATCTTGCTACACCCTACCTATGCCTTGGAAGCTACTGCGCATGCGTCAAAGTCATTTCGAGCATGCGCGGGTTTCCATGGAGAGGTAAGTATACACATGCTCGGGTTTCTCGGCAGGAAAACACTGCCGAGAATCTCATGACGAGAAAGTAGAGAGCAGGTTCTCTATTTTTCTCGTCTAGATTCTGGGCAGTTTTCTTGACGAGAAACCTCAAAGCCTCGTACACACGCACAGTTTACTCGGCAAGAAAGCTCTGCCAGCAGCTTTCTTGCTGAGAAAACCATGCGTGTGTACGAGGCTACACTCCTAAACCTTGTGGACAACCTTCCCAGAAGAGTTGGAGCTGTTATAGCTGCAAAGGGTTGGCCAACTCAATATTGAACCTTATGGACTAAGATGGTGTGTGTGAAGGCAGACGTCACGATACTTTTGACAATATAGTGTACCGTATTTTCCGGCGTATAAGATGACTTTCTGGATGCAAAGAAAAGCATTCAAAGTCGGCGGTCGTCTTATACGTTGGGTACGGTCTCCGTGCTGCTGCGAGCGTCAATGATTTAAAAGACACTCCTTCTCCTCAGTGTGTTCTGTGATAGGCGGAACACAAATCTTCCCAGCAGCGCCTCTGTTCTGTGTTCCTCCTATCACAGATGCCTTCTCATCCTCGGACGAGATGAGAAGACGTCCGTGATAGGCGGAACACAGAACAGAGGCGCTGCTGGGAAGATTTGTGTTCTGCCTATCACAGGACAGTCTGAGGAGAAGGCGCGTCTTTTAAATCATTGACGCTCGCAGCACGGAGACTGTCACCGCACCGCACCGCCTGCTATTCAGAAAAAAAGTGAGTAAATGCACCGTTTGCAGTGATGGCACAGAGAGGGGGCAAGTGATGGCACAGAGAGGGGGCAAGTGATGGCACAGAGAGGGGGCAAGTGATGGCACAGTGAGCAAGTGATGGCACAGAGAGAGGGGCAAGTGATGGCACAGAGAGGGGGCAAGTGATGGCACAGAGAGGGGGCAAGTGATGGCACAGTGAGGGGCAAGTGATGGCACAGTGAGGGGCAAGTGATGTAATGGCACAGTGAGGAATGTAATGTAATGGCACAGTGAGATTTAAAAAAGGCTGTTTCTGTCAGCGGTTGTTCTGGCTACCCCTTAGCTTCCAGAAAGACTAGTAAGAAGGGGGTAGTCTTATACAGTGAGTATATCCCAAAACCAACATTTTTCCTGGAAAATTAAGGGGTCGTCTTATACGCCCAGTCGTCTTATACGCCGGAAAATATGGTATGTATAAATAAATCCCCTTTATGCATGTACTGTATACCAGTCTTCATCCAAAAGATAACATCTGATAAATGTAATCATTTATGCATAATATCATGACCCCACAGTTTCTGCTACTGGTCTTTATGCTCTATATTAAAAAAAATGTCAATGGTCTCAGTAAAAGACATTTACTAGTAAAAGCATAATCATTTCTATTACATTTTCATATGTAATGATTAGTCTTTATGAATAATTTAGGATTTTGGTCAGTCTGTTTTATGTGGCATATTCCCCCTCATTTAGTGAAGTTTATGAACTGGTAATACTGTGACATAAACTCCTAACCCAGCTAATGATTCAAACACACAACATAAATCATGTCCATGTGCTTGGCTCAGCTCCAAGAAAACATTGTGGACATTTCATGACCAAACCTTTACATTTTCATATTAATGTCTTTTTTTTTTTTATTATTGTGTACTTTTACACAATATTGATTTAACAGCCGCTGCCACTTTAACTGCTTGTTATGCGTGTGTGTATGTCACTTCACATGAACACCAAGTGAGTGGAATCAGTGGAATCAATATGGTTATAAGAATGACTAGCAATTTTCGAAAGGAGAACCTCTAGACAGCGGCTGAGATTGACTAGCTGTCAAGTATTTGTGTCTTGAACTAGTACATATTGGCTGGCACATTAGCTGAAGTGATTAACATTGTCACAGGAAAGAGCATGCTAGATATTTAAACAGTGATGTAATATTTTGCCAGCCATGAGTAAATAAGAGAGAAAAATGATCTACTGTAGCATAGTTCTGCATAGACTCAAATTTTATGCCACATTACAAAATATTTTTTCCTACTTAATTTATAAAAGGTGTCTAAAAAAAATGCTTACAAATAGAAAACAAAACTTTAAATTAACAATACAACCAAGTATGGATTAACCATCAATTTGGAATGTGAAAATGTTGCAGTATTGACATGATACTCCTGTGGCACTCATTCATTTTTTGGCCGTTTAACCGCTTGCCGACCGCCTTACGAACTTACAGTATACGTTGGCAGAATGGCACGGCTGCGCAAATGAACGTATATATGTCCCCTTTGAATTGCCACCGTGTGGTTGCGCGTGTGCCCCCGGTGGCACGCTCACGACCCTGCTGCAAGCTCCGTGACCGTGCCCGCGGGACCCGCGGACTCGATGTCCGCCGGTGTCCTGCGATCGTGTCACTGAGCAGAAGAACGAGGAGATGTCAGTGTAAACACAACATCTCCCCGTTCTTCCTAGTGACATTTCAAGGATCATCGGGAACAGCGAATAGTGATGTATCATGGCAAGCCATGCCCCTAACAGTTAGAAGCACTCCCTAGGTCACAGTAAACCCCTTCAGCGCCCCTACAGGTTAACCCCTTCACTGTCAGTGTCATTTTTACAGTAATCAGTGCATTTTTATAGCACTGATCGCTGTAAAAATGACAATGGTCCCGAAATGGTGTAAAAAGTGTCCGATGTATCCGCCATAATGTTGCAGTCATGATAAAAAAAAATCGCAGCCATTACTAGTAAGAAAAAAAATATTAATAAAAAATATTAATAAAAATGCCATAAAACAATCTCCTATTTTGTAGATGCTATAACTTTTGCGCAAACCAATCAAAAAACGCTTATTGCTATTTTTTTACCAAAAATATGTAGAAGAATACGTATCGGTCTAAACTGATCGCTGTAAAAATGACAATGGTCCCGAAATGGTGTAAAAAGTGTCCGATGTATCCGCCATAACGTCGCAGTCATGATAAAAAAAAATCGCAGCCATTACTAGTAAAAAAAAATATATTAATGAAAAATATTAATAAAAATGCCATAAAACAATCTCCTATTTTGTAGATGCTATAACTTTTGCGCAAACCAATCAAAAAACGCTTATTGCTATTTTTTTACCAAAAATATGTAGAAGAATACGTATCGGTCTAAACTGAAGAAAATTTTTTCATTTTTTTTTATAGATTTTTTGGGGATAAATATCTATAAAAAAATGAAAAATGTTATAGCAAAAAGTAAAACAATATTGTTTTTTTTTTTAAATTGCAGCTCTATTTTTGTTTATAGTGCAAAAAATAAAAACCGCAGAGGTGATCAAATACCACCAAAAGAAAGCTCTATTTGTGGGGAAAAAATGACATCAATTTTGTTTAGGAGCCACGTCGCACGACTGCGCAATTGGTAGTTAAAGCAAAGCAGTGCCGAATCGCAAAGAGTGGTCTTGTCTTTGACCAGCCAAATGGTCAGGGGCTGAAGTGGTTAAACACTGATCGGTAATTCTTTAATGGAACTGAGTGGGTATAATTATTATTTGACAAGAAAATAATTTTGGTATGAAATATCTATAATGCCCTAGGTGCATAAGTAATACTAACAAGACCAGGGATAAAACCATGGGCAAGTACGCTTGTATTCTGGGCTAATATGAGTGCTCAGATGTACTGTAGGTGTGCAGAGAGAATCTAGCTGACTATTTAATGAAGATACTAAAGATTAAAGCTTAACTTTCCATGGTTTTACTTTTTCTATTATTGGCCTCAAGGCAAAACAAAAACAACAGCTCAGGCCGCAAAGCTTAGCTTTAATCTGAACTTTCCCACCTTAGTATCTCTATTCCACCACAAGATGCCCTTAAGTCTTGAGAAATACACAGGAGAAAATGCACATGAGTCACACAGCAGGTGTCAGTACTATGCCCCTTATTCATAATGTATTGAAGCAGAGAACATTACTCTCTGTATCACCAGAGAACTGGGCCATAGAAAAGGAGTTAAAAGTTAAAGAATAGAAACATAGAGAAAGACCAAACAGTCTATTAAGTCTTCACCCCTTTTTTTTTTTGCCTTTTTTTAACTTTTTTTTGTCACGGTATTTATATTTACGAGAGAGAGAGAGAGAGAGAGAGAGACTTGTAAAGCGCAACACATGCGAACTGAATTGCCTCTGGCAATACTGTTGATTGAATTAGTAGACATGTGCATTCGTTTTCACCCGAATGCATTTTCGTTATCATTTTAACAAACTAAAACGAACACGCTGAATCCGAAATCTGAAAGATCCGACATAAAAAAATGCTTTATTTTCGCTTTTGTTGCTACAACAGTCTGAAATAGATAGAAGATTCGACATGACGCAGACAATAGCAATCTGTGTCTATCGAATCTGCAGTCGAATGTGCCTAACCTTAACTCTATTAGTCCAAGATTATTCTACAGAGAGAGGAAAGATTCTACATTAAAGACAGTGTTGGGGTAGACCATTCGACATGAACGACAAAGATTTGACAAAGCAGCGAAAAACATACAAACGTCGAATCTGTCATTGAAGGCTCATGGTGTCTGTCGAAAGTTCTAAGAAGATTTGACAAGCAGCTAAACTGTACAACGCTGCAATCATACATTTCCGGTCAAATGCTCAGCCCATAGGCTATAGAAGAATTCAAATGTTGGTTGACTAGTAATAATAATTTATAAATATAATTATTACTAGTGCCATACAACATTAGAATTCTTCTATAGCTTGTAGGCGGAGAATTCGACCGGAAATGTACGATTGCGGCGTCGTACAGTTTAGCTGCTTCGTCAAATCTTCTTAGAACATTCGACGGACACCGTAAGCCTTCAATGACAGATTCGACTTTAATTAATTCAGTTTTTCGGATGAATGCATTTTTTAACAAAACAAATTAAATAAAAACTAATTTTGGGAGTAACTAAATAAATGTATTTTTCGGATGAAAACCAAATTCCGAAACAATATATTTCAGTGTGCACATGCCTATGAATTAGTACCTCTGCTGGAAGTCTGTTCCAAGCATCAACTACCCTTTCACTAAATTAATACTTTCGAAGATTAGATTTGAATTTTTCCCTTTCTAATTTGCAGTAGTGCACCCATGTTTCCGATTTCACCTGAAAATGCTGCCCTAGTGAACATTTTCACACCTTTTACATATTTAAAGGTTTAAAGAATGCCGCTGCCCCCTTCCCTTTTCTACTTTATTGAGGCTTTACGTTATATACTCCTGCAGTCTCCTAATATATTTTATTCCTTAAGCAATTCACTATTTGTGTTGCCATCTCTAAAATACATTTATCTTTCTGATATCTTTTTTGTAGGTGAGGTCTCTAGACACAGTTTTTTTGAATAAAGTTCTTTATCGTCAAACTAGGACCTATTTCCTCCTGCTGTTAATCTCTCTGGTATGGGGGCCTCTGGGTGGGACAATTAAGGGCTGACTTTATTGTGCATAGCTCCCAACTGTCCCTGATTTATTTTGGTCTCATCTATATAGTCGTATAAAAATGCACTATTTATCTTTCAAAAAAAGTGTTTCACAGTGCTAAATTTTTCATCCAGTTTCTAAATTGCGCATGTCAAAAATCAGTATAAAGCAATAATAGTGGTAAAAAAAAGGAATAGTGGGTCTATCTTTTTTTTCATAATTCTCCTTCAAGGGGCTGTGGCAGGGGGTGTCTTATGCCTACATACTTTTGCTAATTGGTGTCACTTGTTCCTATCTCAAAAAGTTGGGAGGTATGATTGAGTACAGTGGAGTCTTAGTTTGCTGTGTGTGTTGATGATCCAAATAATGTTGGTTTTGTGTCTTCTGTTCTGATTAGGTGAATTAAAATGATACTAAAGTCATGTTTTTTTGTTTAAAAATAACAAACATGTCATACTTACCTGCTCTGTGCAGTGGTTTTGCACAGAGCAGCCTATATCCTCCTTTTCTCGGGTCCCTTGACGGTGTTCCTGGGCCCTCCCTCCTGCCGAGCGCCCCTATAGCAAGCAGCTTGCTTTGGGGGCACTCGAGCTAAGCCGCTGCTCTGTTTGTCCATTCAGACACAGAGCCGTGGCTCAGCCCCGCCCCTCTCTCTCTCCCCATTGGCTCACTACTTTGATTGATAGCAGCAGGAGCCAATGGTGCCCCCTGTATGTCTCAGTCAATCAGGAGGGGGAGTCCCAGACTGCCGTGTCTCCCGTGCAACATCGCTGGATGGGGCTCAGGTAAGTATTAGGGATGCTGAGGGGGGCTGTTGCACACAGAAGTTTTTTTTTTATCTTAATGCATAAAATGCATTAAGATAAGAAAAAAATCTGCCTTTAGATCCACTTTAAAGCATATAATACCACTTTAAATTCCATATAAAAAAACTTTTCAAAGAAACCTAAATGAAATGATAATTTTATTATATATGGCTGTGGTCACAGCATGTTATTTGCACACGCGCAACATATTTATCAAGCCAAAGCATACCATATTCAGATGTATACTTATTCATATACTGTAAGGTTTTGTAGAAACACTTAGTGATCTCAGATCATTCTTAATTGGCCTTGTAAAATTAGACTGCTAAAAGCTGATATCTTCTTGCTGGGCATGTGAAATACACATCAGTAGTCTTTGTTCTCTGTTTAAAAAAATCTTTCAAAGAGCCTCTACATCTATTGTTAATTGAAATCACAACTAATTAGGCTTTGCCTCCCATGATCACCACATATAATTTGGAAAACTGCTTAGGTTACATAATTTAGACAAATTGGTTATGATATAATACATATTACAGTATTGGAGGCTACTGTATAGCAAGGCGTATATGAAGATGAAGGGGGTATTTGATTAATGCATGCCATACAGAAGACAAAATAAAATTATTATAATATGATATTTTTGTTTTAGTTTCATCATTTTGACATTGTTTTATGGTTGTATTTTATTTAAAACGATATGTATGACCTCTAAGCTCTGAAGTGTTTCTGATTTGTCCTGGGATTAGTAGACTAGTCTAGGAGGCAGTATGGACATGACTGTGCACCATTAATTGTCCCTACCCCTATCTCATAGGACTTTAGTGGTGATGCATTTGATGCAACAATTTTGTCCTGGTCAGTGCACATAGCCTGTTAGGCCTCGTACACACAACCATTTTCCTCGGCAGAATCCATCAAGAAACTTGGTGGGAGAGATTTTTTGCTGAGGAAACCGGTCGTGTGTACATTTTTCATCAAGGGAACTGTCGAGGAACTCATCGAGCCAAAAAGAGAGCATGTTCTATTTTTCCTCGATGGGAATGGAGAAAATTGGCTCGTCGATTTTCTCGACAAGCCTAAGAAGAATTAGACGAGGAAAAAGATGTGTTTCGCCCGCCGAGTTCCTCGGTCGTGTATATGAGGCCTAAGTTTTACGCTGGTACCCATTTCCCCTTCTTATCCCTGTTTGTATTATGACTGGGCTGAAGCTTCCCCTGTGTGCTTTGGTGGTAGATATGCAGGTATTTCTAGCTCCAACCACTAGTTGTGGTATGGTAATAGCAGACTGTTTGGGCTGTTTAATGTCCACAGTTTTATGTCCACATTATGTCCACAGTGCACATGCTGATGTCATTGCATTTAGGGGTGTGTATGAAGTCATGACATTTAAGTTCATGGCTTGGCATGGCTGGGGTCATGGTTTAGCGCAGTGGGAGATTTAGGCAGGGAAGTGAAATTAATTACTACACATTTGGTCATTTATGAACTAATGAGTGTTGTCCTTCTCATGTCAGCTTATGATGAGTAATCTCAGTACCCTGACCCCACATGACCAGCTTCTAATTAGCCTATAAAAGAAAATAAATTACTCTCTAGTGTTCTTTTTCTTTGATACCTGCTCCAGGGAACCATGCCAAAATACTATCCATATCACCCCACCCAGGTTTGTCCTGTCCCGCTGGTGGAAGACCCTTATGTACAAGGTAAAGCCTCAAGATTAAAGCGGTTGTATACCCTGCTTTCCCATTTTTACCCACAGGTAAGCCTTATTATATGGACCGCGACAAGGGGAGTGATGCCTTTTATTCTGCTGCAACCATTGTTCTGACGTATAACCGTTGGTCTGATGTCATTTATAACCTCTTCTTTCTTTCTATAGGTTTGTTGAGTCACCTGACAAACTGTAGAATCTTCCAGAATTTAAAATATCAGCTGACAGTGAGTAACCAATTAAATAACTGTACATTTGAACTGCCTCTTTGATTTGTTCCTAATTACCATAGGTAGGGGGCACTATTGTGTTCCCCCTACTTTCATTTTAAATACAAGACTTTTATCGTGGTGTGTGTTTTTTTATATTGACTTTTTTATGAACAACAAGGGATACTATTCACACTGTACTTATGGGCAAACATCTTGGGGCCCTTCTGCAGACCCCTCCAACTAAATGGAGACAAGATACCTTGCCATGGATTTCTCAAGCAAGATAACCCCCCCTCAAGGGAGGGGGAGAACACGACACTCCACACCAGGGAGAAAGCCTTGCATTACTGTGTGGAGTTACAGGCAGAAGAACAGGAAGTGAGGATTTCTCAGAAGAGATAAGGACATTTAAAAGCAAAATCTTAGGATGAGGTAAGTGAAGGAAGACTGCACTAAGGTAAAGGAAGCTATTAACGGAAAACATTTTTTACCTTTACAACCCCTTTAAAATCAATACCAGACCCTTATGAATACAACAAAAGGATGTGGGGTCCCCCAAAATCCAGAACAGGTCCCTATCCACTGGATTAAAGCCTGGTGTGAATTTAGAGAAAACCTCACATTTTTGTTTATTTTATCCTTAATGTGTACTTTTCTATTAAGAAGAAAAAAAAACAGTATAGCGTACCCCATAAAATACAGGTATGTAGCCTGGCTGGCCCAGAAATAGATTGTGCATTCCAACCCCCCTCCCCAAATCAAAACAGGCCACATACCCTCAAAATTTGGAGGGATCATTGCTTGTTGATGCAGACAAGAGTCCCATCCCCATATCAGTGGCCTGGTAGATGTACAGGTCTGTGGAGGAGGACTCATCAGAATCTAGAAGCCCGTTTTAGAAATAGGGAACACTTCTCCTAAATAAATTAGTAAGTAAGTGGTACACAGCACTCTTTGTTACTTATTAACAACAAATTAAATAGTAAATAAAAACTCAGACACCATAGAAAACGTTATTTTATTTAAATTAAATACTGTAAAATAAATAAAACAATGCCCCCTACTAAAACCCAATGTCAATTGTGTCGTTTTGTAGATCTAATATAAATCACGATGAGTGATGACCGACAGCATGCTGCCATGGCAATGCTTCCCCACTGCACTCTCATCAATAAATGACAGTTCCCCATATTTGGTAAATGACATAACCCAGGTTCCCCTGGCCACTTTGTTTAATAGCAGAAAAAAAAATTATGTACAGAACTGTCCTTTAAAAGCCATAGTTTTTTTTCTCTTGTCACTTTTTCAGGAGTGGTGTGCAGCTTCACCTGCAGGTTTAAGGCTTTATGTACATGGGACGTTTTTACAACCTCTTCTGAAAGATTTAACTTGACAGAAAGTAACAGATAGTACCCTAAGTTAAAACGTCCATTTTGCCGCGTTTGCATGCTACGTTTAGTGGCGTTTTGCTATGTTTGCTTTTAGAATCCTTTTTTCTAAATAGACAAAAAAAAACGCCTGTAAACGAAATACGGCTAAATGTGAGTTACTTTAGAAGCGTTTTGCGCTTGAAATGCCTCTAAACTCAGCTTCTGAACCCATTTTTTGCGTTACAAAAAGAACCTCTAAACTTAATTGCCTATAAATATCTGTAAACGGACCCTGTGTACATGTACTGATAAGATAACATAGAGGAGAGTTCAGGAGCAGTAAAAAAAAAAAAAATGCCCAACTGCTCCTAAACGTCTGTTTACCAGCAGCAGTGTACATGAGGCCTAAGACACCTCCAGATAACTAAGATCAGACAGATACGTTGACACTCAGTAAACAACTATTATTGTAATTTCTCAAGCAAACTCTAATGATAACCGTAAAGTGTATTACAGAATAAGTCATGTAGTGTCTATATTATATGAATAGAAACATTTCACATGCTTAAATATAATAAGTCAGTCTCCATTCCATACAAGTGAAAAAATCAAGTGTTTTCATATCTCCTCTTGTAGGAGCATTTTCATGATTCATATGCTTCTCTGACCATGTATCTTGCCAAAGCTTAGATTAACAGGCAACCAAATTTATTTTCACCGGTACTGCAAGTTGAAAGTTTAAAGTTTTTTTGAGTAATAGGAGGCTGTGCCTTCACTTACTGTAATCTATAAATGACAATTTCATGCTTTTTATATAACTTACAGCTAAGCTAATCATTCCTGTTTGCTGTCTTGACAGAATGGAGGTACTGTTCAGTATTAAAGATGCACTGATATCCAATGTTGATATTATTTGCTTGTTGCTTATGTCTGATGTATAGGTTGCAGCTTAAATTATCATTTCAGAGGCTTCTTAAAGGTGCATCTTTATAATGAAAAACTCTATGTAATTTACTGCTATGAAACAAGTTCATGCTTTTCTCTAATATTCATCAATAGTATCATTAAATCTTTTTATTTATGGCAAGATTTCAAGCTATTTTTCATTTTGTACTAGAAAGTTTGATCAACAGTGATATTGGAAAATTGTATTACACTGCATTAAAAATAATAAATAAAAAGTAGTTGACAAATGTACTGACACTGGTGCTTTATCAAAAGGTAATTTAGGTCATGTCATCATACACAAGGTAGGTAGTATACTGAAATATCAAAGTTTAAAGACAAAAAGAGCCCATCTGCTATAATGTTGTCATTAAAATACAAGACTAACAGAAACATACTTAAAGTGGTTGTAAACGCTCTCCAAACATATACAGTATATATATATACAGTACAGACCAAAAGTTTGGACACACCTTCTCATTCAAAGAGTTTTCTTTATTTTCATGACTATGAAAATTGTAGATTCACACTGAAGGCATCAAAACTATGAATTAACACATATGGATTTATACATAACAAAAAATTGTGAAACAACTGAAAATATATTTCATATTCTAGGTTCTTCAAAGTAGCCACCTTTTGCAGCAGACACATCTCTAGAACTGTTAAGAGGAGACTGTGTGAATCAGGCCTTCATGGTAGAATATCTGCTAGGAAACCACTGCTAAAGAAAGGCAACAAGCAGAAGAGACTTGTTTGGGCTAAAGAACACAAGGAATGGACATTAGACCAGTGGAAATCTGTGCTTTGGTCTGATGAGTCCAAACTTGAGATCTTTGGTTCCAACCCAAGTGTCTTTGTGCGACGCAGAAAAGGTGAACGGATGGACTCTACATGCCTGGTTCCCACTGTGAAGCATGGAGGAGGAGGTGTGATGGTGTGGGGGTGCTTTGCTGGTGACACTGTTGGGGATTTAATCAAAATTGAAGGCATACTGAACCAGCATGGCTACCACAGCATCTTGCAGCGGCATGCTATTCCATCCGGTTTGCGTTTAGTTGGACCATCATTTCTTTTTCAACAGGACAATGACCCCAAACACACCTCCAGGCTGTGTAAGGGCTATTTGACCAAGAAGGAGAGTGATGGGGTGCTGCGCCAGGTGACTACCTCTTTAAGCTCATCAAGAGAATGCCAAGAGTGTGCAAAGCAGTAATCAAAGCAAAAGGTGGCTACTTTGAAGAACCTAGAATATGAAATATATTTTCAGTTGTTTTACACTTTTTTGTTATGTATAATTCCACATGTGTTAATTCATAGTTTTGATGCCTTCAGTGTGAATCTACAATTTTCATAGTCATAAAAATAAAGAAAACTCTTTGAATGAGAAGGTGTGTCCAAACTTTTGGTCTGTATTGTATATATATACACAGTGGCCCGGATTCACGTAGCACTTACGCCGACGTATCTACAGATACATCACGTAAGTGTAAATGTGCGCCGTCATATCTATGCGCCCTGCCCATAGAACTAGATACGCCTGAAAATAGGCTTCCTCTGAACGGCGTAACTTTCCTACGCCGGCATATCTTGGGCGCATATTTACACTGACCGCCTCATTGCAAATATGCAAATGAGGGAGATACGGCGATTCACAAACGTAGTTGCGCCCGGCCCATAATATACACGGTTTGCATAAGGCTTACGTCCGGCGTATAGTTATTCCACATATAGCAGGTGCATCCCATGCAAAGGTATGGACCATGGAACAGCCGTTGTATTTTACGTCGTTTACGTAGTACTATGTGAATAGGGCTGGGCGTAGGTTACGTTCAGTGATTCGACGTATCTTATCACTACATACGGTAAGTTATACTTGTATATCTGCTGTGTTTCCCTTTCTACACTCTTTGGAAAGTGCAGATTGTGTTATAAATCTTTCATCCTCTTCCAAAAGTGTGTTTGGAGTCTCTGCTAAGGCTGTATTCAGACCTATGCATTTTTTTGTGCTTTTTGCATTTTGCAGATTTGCACTACAGTCCATTTAACATAGTTTCCTATGGAACATGTTCTGTAGTGCAAAGTGCAAAAAGCACTGAAAATGCATAGGTGTGAATCTAGCTTTACACTGTGTGAGAGCTGATTGGAGGAAAGGCACCCCCCTCCCTCCAACACGTACACACATAGGCATGGGAACAAAGGAACATGAAGATCTGTAGTCTGCTAAGCTCCATCTAAGTTCCCTCCCCAACACAAATTTTCAGCTGCTGTTATCTCATGTGTCAGAGAATTTTCCAGAAGTGACTCTGCTGATAACAGAGGAACGGAGCAGCAGAAAGACATGGCACTTTCAGCTTTGGAGAGAGACAAGTAAACACTGCAGATATATATGCTTCGGTCAAATTTCATGAATGGGGTTTACAACTACTTTAAGGAAGTTGTAATTATCTGGATAAATGATTTATAGTACAACACCATGTTTTTATATATATTTTTAAGAAAAAAAATAATTGCCAGTGTGCCGTTCTGTACAATAATAAGAACCACCCACTGCTGGTGCAAAACAAGAAAAAGAAAGATCCCACATTTGACTGGCTGGAAAACACTTGTAAGCAAGGTATGTATTCTGTACATAGTTTTTTTGGAGGGGGTGAGTACCTTTCAGGAAAAATGTAGGTGTTACAAAACCCAGGACCCTGCATTCACTATATTTGGTCTCCCATAGCACACAGAACATGAACATGCTATTATTTTAGTAAATATAAACAGCTAAATACCTTTTCCTATCAGCAGTATATAGCCGTCTTGTGATTTCTATCAGTTCCTGATGAAGTTTGTAGGGGGAGTTTTCATAATGCACTTAGCTGTCCTATGAGGCTGCAGGGCATGTGTGGACAGTGCTGATTGGCCCTGTGATGATCACATGCACTCCCCCAAGAAAAAATGAAATTATCTAGCAATACTCACCAAACTGAGCATGTGCAGCCTGACTCCAAAGGCTCTCTTATCTGGACTTGTCCAGGGGGACAGTGCATGGAGGGGAGGATCTGTACATACAAGATCCAACAGTCTTATTACACAATGCAGAGGATTAACCCCTTAGATGCCACAGTAAGTATAACAAGCATGCTTTACTGCATTTACAGACTGATTTTACTGTTGTGGGTTTAGTAACACATTAAGAAACTAAAGCCATGTAGGGCATCTGTGGTGCATGAGTAACTAGAACACAACTTTTGTTGCCTTATGATTTATAATAATCCTGACCCAATAAAAATATGTTCCCCAGCAAATATGGAATGGACAGTGTTATTTTCATAAGCAGCTTTGCACAGAAAAATTACAGTATGCTCCACATTTGCAGGTAGTGGTATTTAATTACGATCACTGGAATTAGTTACTGACATTTTTGTTTTCTGAACCCACTGTTGTCTGTCTTGCCTATATGATCTATGATATGTTGGCAAGCCCCAATAAAGTTATTTGTGAAATAAAAAAATACAGTAACTGTTTACAGTAGTATACATTTTTCTGGCAGAACCCTCGCCCAGATCCTTGCTTTTTAAGTACACCTTTCCTACCTAGCTTATACCTGATCATACCTCGTATATCAGCATTGGGACAGTGCATTGTGGGAGGTAGAAGCTCAAGTTTAAATGATTAAATTGTTAGCATGGTTAGAAGTTGATGACATAGGGCCAGATTCACGTAGAGCGGCGCATATTTAGTTAGTCGTAACGCATGTCATTTACGTTACGGCGGCTCAATTTTGTGACGTAAGTGCCGTATCCACAGAGTATTTGCACCCAAATTTGCGTCAGCGTAACTTAAATTTCGAGGCGTAAGGCGGGGTAATTGAAAGTGGGAAGGAAGTGGGCGTGCTCCATTGAAATGAGCCGTGACCCCATGCAAATGGGAAAAGAGCCAGCCGTACTGCGCATGCGCGCATGAATATGCACCTCACTGGGCATGCTCAGAACTCGGCCCGACGCATTCAGTGAGATAGGAAATAGGCCAAGCATAATTAGTGAGATATGCCCTGTGCTTAAATAGCCTCAGACAAATGCCCTTCCATTGCAAAAGTACATCCATGTGTTCCCCTTCCTGAAGCAAAGGTGCTTTTGTTCTGTTGTCTGTGGCTGTGTATTGGTTAGTGTAGTAGTGTTCTAGTAAAGATTTATTGAAGTAGGAGATTGTAGTAGCTGTGTGTTTTTTATGAGTGTTTTTTGTGTCTGTTTTTTTCTGTGTTTTTTTTTATTTTGTATTAGCTGTCTGCTTGTGTTGTTTGATTTTGGTGTCTGGTTTTTGCTGTCTGATTTTTGTGTTTGTTTGTTCTGTGTCTTGTTGTGTCTGTTTGTTCTGTGTCTTTTTGTGTGTGTTTGTTCTGTGTCTTTTTTTGTCTGTTTGTTCTGTGTGATTTTTGTGTCTGTTTGTTCTGTGTGATTTTTGTGTCTGTTTGGTGGTGAAATGGCAATAAAGAGAAGAAAGCTCAACTTCTCAGTTCAGGAGAAGCAAATCCTTGCTCGGGCCATCACCCGATTTGGGCGATATTTGCATGACCCTGAGAGCCGGGACATCACCCCGGCCAGGAAGAGGGCGATCATCCAGGGATTACTTATGAGATCAATGCGGGGGGGGAGACGAGGACCCCCAGTGGGATCGCAAAGAAGATCAATGATCTCAGGAGCTTGGTCCGTGACAAGCTGGCCAAGGTGACTGCCCATGCCAGGGGCACTGGAGGGGGACCACCTTGCACCCTAAGGGGGACTGATGAGGAGCGTGCGGTGGCCCAGTGCTTCCACAGCCAGCAAGTGGTGGGCCTGCCTGGCTTTGACTCCGAGGAGGTTGTGAGGACAGGTAAGTTTTTTTTTCTATCTGGCGAGTAGCATGTGTGGGGGGGAAGGGAATAAGTGCCAAGTGTGTGGATCCTCCAACCTGTGTATGTTTTGTGTCATCCACAGATGGCCAGGAGGTTGCTGGGCCATCAGACCAGTCTGCACCAACCCCCGAACATCAGGCTGCTGTAGAGCCCTAAGAAAGGCAGGAGTCCCCAGGGCAGGGGAGTGGCCACAACTCACCTCATGAGGAGGTTGAGGGGGAGGAGGATGAGGGGGGGGTTGAGGATAATCGGATGGACCTTGCCAGGGAAGTACTTGGGCTTTTGGATGATGCTCCCCCTTTGGATGGCAGCAGTCAGGCCTCCATCAGGGGTAGCCCCTCCCACTCCTCCCCCAACAGGGCTCCCCCCCAGGGGGCTCCCCTCCTCCCAGGCCACAAGCCTCATCTTCAGGCAGAAAGGCCACCCAGAAGACCAGGGGGATGGCCGAGGTTCTGCCTGCAAATCTGCGGAGGGACCAGGCCCATCAGACCCAACATCTGGGTCAGGTCACCCGGACTTTGGCCCAGATGGAGGACAGCCTGTCCGCCATTAAGGAGTCGGTCAATGATTTGAGCACAAACTCGCTGGCGGTCATAACTTGTTTTTGTGACCTGCAGTCCGCCACAGCAGGCGTGGCCCTGGAGGTGAGTGCCCTGACCCAGGCTGTCCAGGCCAATACCCAGGCTGTCCAGGCCAATACGGCAGCCCTCACTGTGGGCCTGAACAGGATAGCCGTGGCCTTGGAGGGCAGGCCAGCAGGTGGGTAGAGCCCAGGGGAGGCTCCTCCTTCCCCTGCTTCCCCCCCATGAGTCTCCCCTGAGGGCCCGTGGCCGTGGCCGGCTCAGGCGTAGCTCACGCCGTTGTTAATTGTGGATGTTCTTTTGTTTTGTTTTTTGTTTGTTTTTTAGGAATTTCTACTGTGATTATGATTTGTTTTATGTGTGTGAATGATGTATGAATCTGGGGGTGACATTCTTGCCATAAAAGGGGTGTCACCCTCATTTTTGGTGGAGTAGGGATCCCCAGAACCAGGGAGAAGTGATCCCAGGTCCATGTGAATGGTGTATGAATGCACAGTCACATAATTGGAGCCTTGGCGGGAGCGTTGCTGCTCCCTAGTACCATGCGGGGTACTTCGGTCTAATCCAATTCAATGTGGATGTGGGGTGTGTGTGCTAGGGACCACAGTGGTGTGCATGCATGCTTTCTCATTGTGCCATGATTAATGTGTGTGTTTAACGTGCAAAGATGCCTTCTGCGAGGCGTCTCCTGGCTGCTGTTCCCTCAGTAGATGGGGGACCCTCAGTCGGGGGGGATTGTTTGGTTCGGGGGTCAGGTCATCACGTATGTCAATCTCCAGGTCCCTTTTCACTGCGAAGTTGTGTAGCATGCAACATGCACCGATGATCTGGCACACAAAGTTTGGGGAATACAACAGGGTACCCCCAGACTTATCCAGGCATCGGAAATGGGACTTCAGGAGGCCAAAGGTGCGTTCCACCACTGCACGGGTACGTATGTGTGCAGCATTGTAGTTTTCCTCTCCTGGGGTTTGGCGGTTCTGGAATGGAGTCATGAGATGGGGTCCAAGTGCATATGCAGAGTCACCTGGAAGGGAAAAGACAGGGGGATGTTAATTATGCATGTGCCCCTCGTGATGTCTGCATCATGGGGGGGGCAGTCATACGTGACACCCATGTCACTCACCAAGCAGCCAGCTTTCCCCATACATGTTCTGTTCAAATTGTCTTGGGATGTCGCTTTGACGGAATATGAAGCTGTCATGGCTGGATCCTGGGTGTTTGGCACGGACGTGCCATATGAGGTATTGGGCATCCACTATCACCTGTACATTGATTGAATGCCAATGCTTCCGATTGCGGTACATGTGCTCTGTCTCATGGGGGGCTGTAGTGCCACATGTGTGCATGGGAATCTGGCAATTTTGTAAAAATCTGTCATTGTCTTCATCCGCAGGTCCTCCTGGGTGGGTTTGATGATTTGGTTGGCCATGCGTCTCAGGATTGCGGGGACAACCTGGTGCACACATCTGCTAATGGAGGATTGTGACATCCCAGCCAACAATCCACTTGTGCGCTGAAAAGAGCCAGTGGCAAGGAAATGGAGTGTTGCCACTACCTTGACCAGTGGCTCCAGTGCATGTGAGCGGTGTGTTTGGCTGGTGATGTCATCCTGCAGGGTTCTGGTTAATTCCATGATGGCTTCAGGGGTGAATCTGAAGGTGCGATACACCTCAGAAGCAGGCATGCCAAAGACATCTAGGCGTGTGCGGTATATCCTCTCCTGTGCCCTCCTCCTCCTCCTCCTCTGTTCCCTCCTCCTTCTGCGTGCCTCTAAATTCACTAGTATAGCTATGAGCATGGATGCCCCTGGCATGTTGGCATACAGATTGTTGTCCTGCAAGTGTGTGTGCTCAGCTCTTCCCTAACGGTGTTGCTTTAGCTGACCTTTACACAGCTGGTGCAAAGTTAAGGCACCTTTTATAAAGTGTAACTTTCCGCCGGGAAACTAGCAGATGCGCACAGGGCGTAGCCTACGCCGCACAAACGTACTTTTGTGGATCGCTGTATCTCCCTCATTTGCATATTTAACTAGCAAATCAATGGTGTGTCTAGCGTATTTTGCGCTCCAAGATGCGCCGGTGTAATCGTTTTATGTCAGACGGAAAAAAATGGTTTTCAGGCGTATCTCGTTTTGAGGATGCGGCGCATAAATACGCGCGGCGCATTTTTCAATTACGCCGCGCATCTCTAGATACGTTGGCGTAAGTGCTTTGTGAATCTGGCCCAGAGTGTCTGCAATCTCTACACTACTCCATTACTGCTAGGGATGAGCTTCGAGTTTGAGTCAAACGCATGTTCGACTTGAACATTGCCTGTTCGCCTGTTCAGCAAACAACAAACAATTTGGGGTGTTCGCAGCAAATTCGAAAAGCCGTGGAACACCCTGTTAAAGTCTATGGGAGAAATCTAAAGTGCTAA